>NC_135121.1:1875000-2500000 GCF_050908995.1 Andrena cerasifolii | reverse complement strand
CTACTGCTGTTCATGGGATGAACCCAATGCTTCCTCTTCGCTCGTTTTTTACTACATCTTTTGTGTAAAATCCAAATAGATAACGCTTCAATCTCTTTCATTTCTTCAGATAAATATTTTGTCCAAAAATGTGTGGGGCATGAGACGATATTTTTTATTGAGGAACAAATGGTCGACACGTATCACGATACGTGTTTCGCCCTGCGCTGTGTGAAAGAGTCCGCTCGTTTCCACGTTTCACCTGTCGACTTCAGACAAAAAATATCTTGCGACCGACGTTTGCGGGGTAGATAAAATCAGTATCGCAATAGAGAATCGTCGTGTGAACAATTCCTATGGAAGCTATAATAATCAATGGAAAATCGGTATCCATCATACACGTATCGCGATACATGCATCGCCATGTGAAAGAGCTCTAAGTTTGCACATCCTGTTGAAACGCACATCCAGCTCCATTTTCCTAACACCCAGCATTTATGAATCCGATCATACCCGATACCTATACCGCGTAAAATTCAAGTACAAAACTCTTTTCGTTACAATCATTAAAAATGATCAGAATTATATCATGTTTGGAATAATTTTAATTGCAAAAACTCCAGCAATCCATTGGTGGTACTTGTATGGAGATATAATATTAATTATAGAAATTCCAATTTTCATTTCTGAGTGGCCTATTCCTGTCCTTGTCTTTATGACTCTAGAGTCTAGGACCCCCGAAGTGCGAGGTGCGAGAGCTTCGACCCGAGAATCTTTTACAGTCATAAAAAAAAGGTCGTCCTTTTCACCTTTCCGTGATTTCAGGACTCCGTCAGTCCAAATACCCAAATATCGTTGGCAACCAAATTTTAGTTTCACTGATCGGATAGGGGTTCTACACTGACATCTGCCGACATTCTTGACACGGACAAATGTGCGCTGCTCCATTGTAAAGCACGCAAACGATATTTTTTAACACTGATCCTGACGGCCCGGAACTGACGTGTCCGGAGAAACCGTCGAATTTCACGAAACTGACAAGTGTGCGCTGCTCCATTCCAAAATAAGTAACCGATACCTTTTACGCCCACGGAACGGATATGTGTGCACAGACCTTAAGTGTATACATATGTATCTAACATAATTAATAGCATTTTCAACGAATGTCGATAGGTGTAACGTTCTCTAACGTGGCGTTGCCGTTAATTACAGGAGACTCCACGAATAGAGCGGTTACCCGTGGAATTGTGGGAAATGGTTCGGTTGGCGTGCGATTAAGAAATGAATTTCAACATACGAGAGTCCTTCTTTCAACAATAAATAACAAAATAGTTTATTCAAAAAGGTTTTGACACTAGGTCAGAAATGAACATAAACTACAGTAGTCGTGTGATCTTGACGAAAAATTAATAGAACTAAATGTAATTACGTATGGACGTATCGGTCGGTAATAAAGAATATAGTTTTGATTTCGGATTTGACCGTAAGTCGGTAATAAGAAATATAGTTTTGGTTTCGGTTTTTACGCTAAGTCGGTAATTAAGAATATCGTTCTTGATTTCGGTTTTTACGCTAGTTTGGTAATTAAATATCGTTTTTGATTTCGGTTTAGAATAGTATAACTGTGGCGTAAATAATATTAAAGATATAATATAAAGGTACGATTCTACATCGTAAATTAAACGTAAAGTCTCGACACTAAGTCGGTAATTTATAATATAATGAAAAAGGCGCTAGGTCGATTTAGAATGTTTTAGTTTGAATCGAAGAGGATTTCTTCTCTCGGAGTCGTAATGTCTTCCTGTTGCCTATCAGCTGGCCCACGCTTTCTAGGATGGTAGCTAGGTAGTCAATTAAGGCGTCCCCAGATGGAAGTTGGATTTTAGACGATTCGTTTCCTCGGATTTGTAATGTCTTCTTGGTGGTGCCTATCAGTTGGCCCAACGCTTTTTGTGATAGGAGGTGAGGGGCTAGTGAAAGCGACCTCGTATGAAAGTTGAGGGGCTAAATAAAGCGACCTCGGATAGGCGTTGAGAGGCTAGTTAAAGCGACCTCGGAATTGGAAGTTGAGGGGCTAGCAAAAGCGACCTCGAAACAGAATTTGAGTTGGAAGTCAGGACGCCGATTTTAGATAAACTTGTAGTAGACTTGCTATACTAGGGGCTAGCTAAAACGACCTAGGAATGAGTTAGTTCGGTGGCAGAACCATGTCTCAGTCTGCTCTTGCTGCTGCTGGCGTCCGATATTTATACTGCTGCCCGGTGCTCGGCCCGCCAATCAGTCGCTGCGCCGTTCTTGCGCACCAATCGAAATTCGCTTCCGGTTCCCACCACTCGCGCACTGCACTAGGTTTATTCGGCGTCCGGTTTATCGTGCGGTCTGCGCCTGCGCGCTCAAGTCGTTCGCGGCACTGAGTTATAATTTGAATATATGGTTATGCGCATGCGTTGCGCGTAACTTAGTTCACTGTTTCCCCGATATGTGTCGCTCGCATGAGTTTCGTATGTCTTAATACTAATGTTATAACTAGATATAATGGAACGGAATAACGAATAATATATAATAGAACGGAGAAATAATGATTAATATATAATAGAAAAAGGAAAAATTAATGGCGGTGGGTAGCGATGCGTTACACGTGTCAAGGAATGTGGTATTCAACGGGAAGACCTGCAACCGGGACCCACAGGAGCAAACGTCGATTCAGCTGGAAATACCGCAAGGGATGGAAGTCGAACAAGAAGAAGAAGGAGCTAAACCGGAAACCGCGTCAGACGTCCAGGAGGAAGAGGAAGCCAACAGAGATAAGCAACCAACGACTTCCCAGAGACAACTGAGAGATCGTGCGCTGATACAAAGACCGGACAGGTATGAGGCAAATATCGTAACATATGAAGAACCTGTTTCGTTCAAGGAAGCAATCTCGGGTACAAATGCACCCGAATGGAAGAGGGCAATCGAGGAGGAACTCCAGGCACACCGGCATAACGACACCTGGCCCATAGTGCCAGCATCCAAGAATCATCACCTGATAGACTCGAAGTGGGTGTTTTGAGTGCTGCGAGGTTCATCCGGGGAAGTTCGTCGCTGCAAAGCACGATTCTGTGCAAGAGGATTTATGCAAAAAGAAGGGAGAGACTATATAAAGACATTTGCACAGTGGTTAGGTATACTTCGTTACGAGTAATGTTAGCAATTGACGCGGAAAGAGATTTAGAGCTAGCCCAATTCGATACAAAGACTGCGCTTTTGTACGGGACTTTAAACGAGGAAGTGTATATGAAAATTCCAAAAGGTTTAACGATAAATCGTGAGTATGAAGTCGTAGTATGCAAGTTAAACAAAGCGTTATATGGTTTAAAACAAGCGCCGAGGTGCTGTAATAATGTTATTAGATAATTCTTCAGGCGCTTCGAGCTTGTACCCGCCGATGCAGATCCGTGTATCTTCCATGGACGACTGGGTGACGACGAAATCTATCTGGCTCTCTTCGTAGACGACGGTCTGATTGCAGCGAGAAAAATAGAGTCGATCACGAGAGGCTGCCCTGAGGGAGTCATTCGACATCACGGTGGAAGACGCAGAGGTGTACGTGGGCATGCAGGTAGCACGAAATGTCTGACGTCGCGACGGCGGTCAAATCAACAGTGCCGATACTGTTGCTAGGTAAAAAAAAAAAGTTCGAGAAAGTTCGATTCCTTCTCTCAGTCATTACGAAGCGTTAGTATCGTGTATCGTTTCGCGCTCAGCGCGCGAGGAGAAATCGGCTACCACCACCTGACAATCGTGGATTGGCAGTTGAAGTTTGCTGGGTCCCCGAAGCGTATGGTGGGGTAACGGGAACACTGCTCGACTCCGCCTGAACGTAGCCGTGTGGCTGTTGTTTATTCTTAGCGTAATAGTTGTATGCCTTACGAAGCTATGCGTAGACCAGTACGAGTTGAAGCTATCGAGACAGAATCAATGTTCTGACCAATAAAGCTCCTGAATTTTTTCAGACCTAACACACACCTATTCTGATGTATGTATTTCTACGCTAAGAACTCGGTTTGGCCTACACGTCTGGAACTTGGCGCTATCCCCACCACTTCTGACCGGCTCTTGTTCTGCGAAGGCGTAAGCGAGATGGAACGAGAGCGTGTCAGAGGGACTGAAAGCAAGCGAGGAACGATACGAGACAGATGACGCGTTGATACATACTTTGTCTCGCTTCGTTTTGTTCGTACGCCTGATACTCCGTCCTTTGCGTGCGCACCGGGCATGAGCGTGTTTAGACTCACTTTCATTCCATCTCGCTCTCGCCTTTGGCAAGAAAGAAGCAAGAAACGACCACTCGGAATCGTGTCCCGTCTATGTAGTTAAAGTGGTGGAGATGATTCGCTGCATGTGTGCATACCTCACGGGCACCGAATCCCCACCGCGCGACGAGCAGGCGTAGCCCGAGAGAGAGTGAGAACGTAGAGGAAGGCGTAAACCGATCATAAAAGCGGAGCGCGCGGCTCGATTACCTGAGCCGGAAAATTCCCAATAGGTCTTTGCGACGTTAATTTGAAAGGGACCATCCTAAAATTTTCGGAGCTTGGACATCACTGCTGCCCAGCGGTCGCTAGCAGCTCTCCGCTGGGCCGGTGCATGGTTGCAGTGGAATGCGTCCGTGAGGCGCTGTTGCCATTTTACAAATTCGCGCGAGCGCGGGTTGCAGGATAAAACGCTGACCCTGTATGAGCGAACCTGCAGTACTTTTACATTACACAATAACGGAACGTGCTTGGTCTTCTGTCGTGCGCGCTACATTAAAATTTAAAAGGACTTTTCAAACGTCGCTGTCTATCGAATCTCGATATCGCGCTGTTTGGCACCTACTTCACTCTACAATAAAACATATCGTGACGAGACGCGCAACACTATGTACTGTTACGTTACCAGTTTTTAATGCAACTGTCGTATTGGTTGACAATCCAACATGGATGATCTTGGGAAGGGCACGTTATTGGCTAATCTGGAGGGCTGCGCAACAGCACACCTTATGGTTCCTACATCATGCCGCATACATTGAATTGTGAGGTTATGTTACTAAAACTGGTGAGTAGAAATGAGGACATGACGGTGATTCACTTGACCCTAAACCTGCACACCTGTTTTCTACTTAAAAAAGTTAAGAATAGTAAAAAAATCTAAATCCAAAGCACAATACGGTATCTGTTTTTGTTATTAGATCAGAATTTTTACTGCAAAAACTATTTTCTGCCCAATTATCGAATACCAATAGTAACGCGGTTGCTTAGCACAACCAGCTAGAACTCGATCGAAAAATCATGAGCCTTTCGTTTTAAAAGTTTTTCGTTGCTTATGCTGCACTTTGATTAACCCCAACCTCGTGCAACACTCGGATAAATGTTCAAATAATTTAGAATTATTTTGTTGCAACTATAGTACAATCATAACGCTTATAATAATAAGAAAAATATTAAATGAGCAGAAATGGGGACATTTACCTTATGTGGCTTTTGTGCGTGCACTCATAAACTAAACAAAAATTCTTGAATTTTTGGTTTCAGATGAATACAGTAGACGTCCGCCGTGGAACAATTTCGACCGCCAATGGACTGGACATAAGCCCCTATAATTCTGTTATTTGCCATACTTTTTAATAAAAATAATTTTTTTATTTACCTTAATCTGACAATCAACAGACGCGGTCGTGTCTGGAAGTTAATTCCCCTTACCCCTCTACACGTCTCTATACACGAATGCCAGCGAAATGGGTACGACCCCGCAGCTATTTTGGCCTTATTATCTTATCTTAGACATAGTTCCGGTGTTTTAACATGATCCAGCGAATAATTTTTTTTTAACCCATTCGTCGTTTTACTTAATGTTTCAAGCTGTTTTTCTAAAAGATAAAATAATTATTCTGAATTAATAGTTATCAAAATGATAATTTTTTTTACGAGACAGTCAGACGTCACGTAGCGCTAGTACTTGACGCCAGTAGATGTCGCCATTCTCGTTTTAATTCTCCACTTGACGCCGGTAGATGTCGCCCCTCGAAAGCAGAATTAACAGACGAAAACCTTTTTCCAGAAATCTTATAATGTCACTCCTCTGTCCTACCCCCCTCAAATACATGAAAAAGTCGAGGACAAAAAAAGTATTATTTGTACTTCTACGTTAGATTTGTCTGTATTTAAGAAAAAAGTGATGAAATCCCCCACCCCCCATAAACATGACTCATGTATGAAAGAAGCTAATTCCTTTTAATTCTCGAAAAAATTAAAAAAAGTTCATATGCAAAGATTGTGAAATCAACTTTGCTAATTCCAATTGTATACAAATCAATTCAGTGCTCAGATTTTCAGCTTCGTTTTTAAGTAATTAGTGGGCCACTGTATAAGACAAAAATCCGCATCTGTCTTAATCCACTACTGACTTTGATTCGTTTAAATTAGTCTCTACCAAGTTTATATTATCTCCGATCGTAAAATGATCTTCATACGGCCCGCTAATTACTTAAAACCGAAGCTGAAAATCTCAGCACTGAATTGATTTGTATACAATTGGAATTAGCAAAGTTGAATTCACAGTCTTTGCATCTGATCTTTTTTTAATTTTTTCGAGAATCAAAGGGAAGTAGCTTCTTTCATACACGAGCCATGTTTATGGGGGGTGGGGGCTACAATATTCTGAAAGTTTCAGGAAGATCGATTAAATACTTTCTGTAAAAAAAAATCCCGAAAATGTCTTGATTTTTAGCTAGTTAACCAAGCTCTGCCTTTAATTACCGGAAAATTAAGTTTTTGTCAGCCGTCACACTGAGAAGACCCCTTAAGTAGTGTAATATTTAACGTATAGTCAAATTCTGCTGACCCCAATAACGTCTTCATGAAACGGTCGTGGCTGCGCGTCAACCGCGTGAAATTAGGACATTCTACGCCGGGGATTTTGCAGTAGAGTGGACAGAATAGAATGAACCGATTATACTGTCAGACTTCCTTAATGTGTTTCATCTTAGATTTTCATTTTACTTTCTGAGGTGTTCATCTGCTAAGGGACATTATGCGTATACAATGGTCCAATATAGGTACGGAAGTTGCGTGACTAATCTATTGTATCCCAAAATTCCCACATATTTTGTGTAATGTATAAAATAAATATGTATACACTATACCGACGCGCGTTACGAAAAGTTAGCACGTTTCATTTTTCTTACAAAATAGAGTACGTTTCAGTTGTCCACGTAAAGAAGCCCATTGCATCGTTTCTAACGAATATTAGCACGTTTGATCTTCCGCTGCGAAAACTAACATATTAGGCCGCGTATTTTGCGGCGAAAATTATTTCGCCACGAAGAATAGCACATTTTGTATTATACGGCAGAAACTATCACGCTTCGACGCGTGATCAGTTAAAATTGTTGAAGTGCATTTTGCATCGAAGAACTGTTGAAATTATTATTTAATAAATAATAACTCCACCTAATCTCAAATAGGAAACACATGTGAAAATTTTAATCTACATAATTTAATGTTTGGCAAATCGCTGAAACGTGTTAGTTTTCGTAGCGAAAGACGAATCATGCTATATTTCGTAGCTAAACATCCAAATGTGCTACTTTTCGTTGCTACAAATGGAACATGCTACTTTTTGTGGCAAACCGCTCAAACGCGAGAATTTTCGCAATGAAGGCAAACATGCTGTTTTTCATAAGACAAATGACACATGCTGCTTTTCGTAACGCACGTCGATATATTAAATTGACAACCGTGTTCTAATATTATTGCTATGTAATATCAATAATTCCTTTTCCTTTTAGAACGAAAATTCAAGACGGTGTATAATAGAATGATACGCGGAAAAAATATTTGTGATATACTAATGCGTTAAAATTTTTAGTCGATCATAAACACAAACGAAACATTGCAATCATTATCATTATTAATTTATGATTATCGTTGTTACATATAAATACCTCTACTCCTACACAGGCTAGTTTTAATGCGATACCCAAAAAGTTTTAAATGGATATTTTGCAATTAAATAATGTAACGGAAAACGTTCTGTATAAGTACGTACATTATTGGAATGATGAAAAACAGAGATTCATACTTTCATATTGAAATAATTAACACGCTGACGTACATACGCTGAACTTTCGCAAGTTATAAAATCGCAGAATCGAATCCCACATTTCTTTAGTGACAATTATCAGCGATATTCTCGATATTAGTACTTACCCAACACGTACAATTTGAAAATAGCAACTCGCACACGTGTCACAGGGAATCTGCTGAGACTTGTCGAATATTATAGTAGCACTCACTCACCTTCTCGGAGGTCGGTGAAGTTCTGAGAGAAGCCGACTCTTGGTAGGTTTCTCGATTCGCTTATGGAAGCCTCAACGAAACTCGACAATCTAATTTGTTGGTAATTTACCTGCCGATAACTTCAATCATTGTTGTCATAGTACATTTTTTGAGCGAATAAACGCATTAACCTTAGTCTGACCTCACTGAATCCGTCCGAATTACCACAGCAAGTGAATCAGTACCGATAGAAACGAAATTGATACACATATGAATTTAAGAGGCTGTATTTTAGAAATTATTTACAATGTATATGAAATTATCTACGGAAAGATTGAAATATTTAGCACACATAGATATATACATATACCACATGGCCATTTCAATATTACATGCATATACATACAATATACACACAGGTGTATCTACACCGCGCGCCGTGAACCAAATCGCCGATTTAGCTGGACAAAATTTGAAATGAAGAATTTTCTTATAAGTACTTGATGATATTCTTATAAAAATGAATTGATTTTATCAGTCATAAATTATGTTTTAGTCATTTATAACTTTTACAACACAGTGAAGTACATGAAAGAATTTAATAAATTCAATTTACTCATTAAATGATAAATACGATATACTCGTACCTGTGTAAATTTTGATGTTACTGGATATTAAGGAAATGCTCAGGTGCGAAATGAAACTCGTGGTTCGGCCATGTTGCCCGGAAGAAACTCATGTATTTTATATCCCCATAAAAATAAATCGCAAAAAGGTAGAAGATAATAATAAGTACAAAATAAAAAAAAGATGTGAAATCAAAATGAGCTGCAAGTACATAAAGGTGCTTTCACTCAAATACTTGGCGTGGGGTGGCAAGGTATTCTCAGATCATCATTAATACCCATACCTGCCCCCTCGCAGGCGTTCAGATAATTTGTCAATTTAAAACTCTGAAAATATATGAGTACACTATCATTATTTTGCGTTTTTAAATAATTCTAAGATCATTCATCGACACCAATACCTTGCCTTCGAGAGGCGTACAGCTAATAATTTAACAATTTAAATAAAACTTTGAGATGTTGCGAACACTTTCATTAGTTTCCGGTTTTTAAATAATTCTTATTCATCGACACCTTGATCTTGCCTGGCCACGCCAAGTATTTGACTGAAAACACCTTTATGTACTTGCAGCTCATTTTAATTTCACATTTTTTTTTTTATTTTGTAATTATTATTATCTTCTATTTTTTGTGATTTATTTGATTTCATGTACTTGGCGTAATTTTTTTACTTTTTTGAAGTTTTTTATGGGGACCTCACTTCTTTTTACAAAGATAATTTGCATAGGAAATGACTTCAGATAATTTTTAATATTATAACTTACAAATTGTCACGAGACATAATTAAGGATAAATTCTACGTAAGTTTAACAACTGCGAAAAGAAACCATATGCACCGCAATGCCGATCTATATGTATTATATGTATAGTACTTTGTGTACAATACATGGTGCGCGAAGCAGCTTATAGCGCTGAACGTATTTAACATTGAAGTGTAATAACAACCACAATTAACACCTTTCGAAGAAAAATATGTATGCATTTTTAGCAATTCATGGCCAAGCTTGTTTTTCTACTAGCAAATCATCAATGGATACCCACGTTTTGCCCTTACCTCTTACCATACTCGTGCAATGATCATCGGCAATATTTTTACCGTGGCGGAAAATCGCTGCGTTAAGTTTATAACAGTGATCTACCATTTGTATTTTAGTAGTAGGTATTGTTTTCATGTCGAAATTTTCCACTTTCGTTGTTCCACTACTATCGTGATCGAACAAATGTAATTTTGCAATAAGAATTTGTTTGGAAGCAGTTATATTGACTTTCTTCATTATGTTTGAATTTGAATTATCACAATTATTGCAAGGACCTTTCAGATTTTTCCATCCTGTGAAATTGTGTTTTATTATGTCTTGAAATTCAAATGATTTTTTTTAACATCTTGGGCAGTGCAAGATGTACCGCACAATTTGTACTGATAGTAGTACTTGTGTAATTACACGCTAAACATGTTAATACTTTTGTTATTTCGTGTTGTACTGCACTCTGAATAAGAATCTCATGATCACAAAGAGAGGTAATAAACTCAGCTGCATCATGTAACTGATTGTAAGCGTATTTTTCTCCTGCAAATTGCCGTAATGATATTATGTTTGGATTTTGATCCGATTTATATTGGTCCATAAAGACTTTTATAATATGATCAGCTTTTTTAGTCGAAAATAAGTTTTCTCTTATGGGTCAACAATATAACATGCATTGGATTGTGGCATTCGCACAACAAGACACACCATATAACCACAACCTACAATCGTCCGAAAATGCATACATTGACTCCATCATGCTTTTATTGTGGCTCGTATATTCAGTTTTGCTATGAATCCACGTTGGCAGTCCTCCCGAGTAGGCGCCATCTCATATCTACTACCTCAACTAAATTTGTCACGTGACTTGCTATTTATTATCGCCAATATGGCGGAACTCTGATTTGGGAATGTAGTCACGATTTTTCGTTTTTCGTTCGTATATGAGCAGATTTTGGCCTGGGAGTGGTCTCATTCGAAAGAAGAAGATTCAATGCGGAGCGCTCTGCTCACCGTTTGAGTCGCAAAACTGTTTTAGTGACCTAAAAATGCTTGGATTCTGCGGGTATATTTTGTCGACTTTTGCTTTACTTTGGACACTGATATTATTACATATCAACACAATCTCGTTGAACCATGAGCAGAGCGCTCCGCATTGAACCTTCCTCTTTCGAATGAGACCTCGCCCAGCCCCAAATCTGCTCATATAAGGACGAAAAACGAAAAATCCCGAACTCATGTTTCGGGCCAGATTGTGTCGGTATACAGCGCGCTGCATTACCCGTGTCTACCCCCTTAATGTTAGCACAGACGAGGTATAGAATAGACCTATCAAGCAATGTATTTTTGTGTCGCCGGTTTAGGGGGTCCTAGGACCCCCTTGCCATTTTAGTGTCGCATGCAACGTTACCGGTGAAGTCTCAAAACAGATTGTAACGCTACGCATGGTAGGAACTAGAATTAAGCACGAGTAAAACTAGTTTATGTTTTGAGAGTCAATGCCCGCGATTTACAAATGTTTCTGTTAGAGTAACAATTTAAAAATCGTCTTATGAACTTATTTCGTTCAACGGAAGAGAACGGAGGAAGAAAATAAAACGATATCACATTCGTCTTTTAACCTTGCTGTCCTATTCCGGTTTATTTAACGCATAACAAATTTATTTAACATACAAATTTATATAAACAACAACATTATTTGTGGAAGACATGCTTTCATGATGTAACGTGGAATACCTCGCAAAGGAATTGTAACTTTGTATATTTCAATAAAATGCTGAAGCAGAGAGGACTTTAAAAATTGTGAAAAACTCAACAGTTCCAGTATCTCGCTGAAATATTCCAACTTGCACTTATTCTTCCATCTTAACACTACATTCGTATTCTGGGGTTCGGTAGGAACAATCGAACAACATTTTAAGTTACATATTTTATTCTTACATTCTACCATAGTATTGCAAGTTAAAGAAATTCTTATATACGACTAGAATATTTGACAATCGCAGCCATCGGCTCGGTTCTCACCGATTACCAGGTCTCACCGCGAGGAGGTTGCTGCGCTTGGAGACCCGTAGAGAGATAGATGGAATCAAAGTTCCATCGATCTCCCTGTACATGAAGCCTACTAAACCAAAGAGATGGATGGAAACAAAGTTCCATCGATCCCTTCGGTTTAGATATAGAATCTAGGGAACTGCCAAGCAATCACTCGATTAAAAGAAATTCAGGAAAGAAGCCGTCTAACACGGAGATTGGGTAATCGAACCGGGTGACTTACGCAGGCAGTGTACCAAAATGTGCACCCCTACGCCCGAAACTTTTCCCTTTGGACAAGAACACCAAGGGATGAAACTGATCCACCCATACCGATTCCATGCTCAGTCACTTGCTTCCGCAAACGGAAGCAGCGGTAACCTCCTCATCACAGATGAGGAGCCAATAAACGAACAACAAAGTTAATGATTTAGTGACTGCTTGGCAATTTTACATGGGACCTTAAATACTTCATACTATAATAAATTAGCCTAGGCTTCCTTAGATGTCTTCTTTCACTGTCACTTTGCACGATCACTTTTCACTATCACTTTTCACTAGTTTCTTTTTAAATATATCGTGTTATTAACTCCATTCCCCGAGTAACGGTGAATCTGAAAAGCTGAAACAATCAACTACTATATGTTAGTAACGGTGTGGTCGGCCTGGATAGAAATTAAGGAAAAGCTTATTGAGTTGGAGACGATCGAGATAATTTCGACCAACAGCAGAGCACGCACGAGCATGCAAAACCACCGCAGAGATAAGTACTTGAAGGAAAGAGCAGAGAATGTAGACCCATCGATGAGATGCATGACAGAGTGACAGAAGTCACAAAAAACCATCGAAGACATAGACGAGATGAAATGAATCAGGGAAAACCATCGAAGACATCGACGAGATGATATGAATCAGAGAAAACCATCGAAGACATCGACGAGATGAAATGAATCAGAGAAAACCATCGAAGACATCGACGAGATGAAATAAATCAGGAAAAACCATCGAAGACATGAAATGAATCAGGAAAAACCATCGAAGACATCGACGAGATGAAATGAATCAGAGAAAACCATCGAAGAAATTCACGAAAATGAAATAAATCATTTAAACCCATCGAAGAAATGCATCAAATAAAATAAATCATGCAAACCCATCGAAGAAACACACAAAATAGAACGACTCGCGCAAAATTCTCGAAAGTATGCATGGAAATAGGACAGATGATGGAAAACGACCGAAGAAATCAGATTTGACATTCGCAAAACAATAAAATTTTAAATGACTTACCGAACCCCAAAATTTCATCAGCACCAAGCGAATAAACGAACCCAGGCCAGAGGGACGAGAGGCTGGCGGAAGAACCAGGGTTGAAATCCTGACCAGGTCCCCAGCAAGTTCAGCAGTTCCGAATGGTCCAGGTGGCTCGGCAGCTCCGGGGGGAGGAAGAACCAGGTCCCCAGGAAGTCCAGTGGATCCAGGTGGCTCGGCAGCTCCAGGGGGAGGGGAAGAAGAACCAGGGTTGAACCCCTGACCAGGTCCCCAGGAAGTCCAGTGGATCCAGGTGGCTCGGCAGCTCCAGGGTTCCCGGAGGTCCTTCAAGCCCGGAGGACCGACGACGACTGAGTACATGAAGATCTGTGAGCTCCTTATGTAGATTTCGAGGAATGATGTCCCCCGATCAAAACAAGGTCGACGGTTAGTTACAATTGCGAAATCCAGCGAATTCTTCGGCAAAAATGGATTTTCGGCTAAAATATCCATTCCAGTGGCTATTGCTGTGACAAATAATGTTAACAACATTTACACTAACCGCCCAGTATAAATTATTATTAACTATAATCGATAGAACTCGAGATATCAAGCAATTTGTAACATTTGGCCTTGGATTTGCAAATGATTTTCTGCGCCGACTGAATTCTCTTTTATTCTCAATGTTTAATCGTTCGATACATTAATGTTAATGCTTATACATATCACGTAGTATTATTTATAATGTATAAATACGTTTTAGTTGAACTTAGTGTAAGTGAATAGTTGCAGGAATATTTGGAGAAATATGAGTGAGATACTTGTTTCTCCCCCTTAGTTACTAACATCGGCGAAGTATAGGCTAAAACGATAGACCTATCACCTTATGGGAATTCGCGTTCACATCACTAACACGTAGAGGCACGGTACTCTATGAAACACTTTTTGGCAGGCACAGGCACTGACTCTACAATCGCGTTGCACACGATTACAAAATCATTTTCTGTTTTTAAACATCCTTCAGTTTCTGACAAAGTCTTCTAAGTAACGGGTATATCTGAATGGAATGCTGTTAAATTAAAAGGCCTCCCACATGGTCCAGTAATCGATGAAATTGATGCGCGAATTGAGAAAGCACGAGATAATATGCACTATGCCATGCACACACTTCACTGAACCGATGAATTTCTCAGGACTAGACAAACTTTTATTTCACAATGCGGGTTTCAAAAGTAACTCGATTTGCAGTTGCATCCATGCACCACAAGACACTCATGCATCATGCAACATTCTGCGAGACTTTTAAAATTAGATTTTACTGTAAATTTCAGTGTTGGCGGTAAACTAATATTAGGGGCAAACGGAATCCAATTATTATTACTTCACTGGAATGATTAAACAGTGCATTAGAAACTTGTGGGAATATCAGTAACAGCGTGAATTTTTAATACTTTTTTCGGCGCACGATACGTGAAAGGGTTCGCAAGGGTACGCAAAGTGCTAATAAACAATGTCATCTTGCAATTTATAGCTTGCACGGGCTTTGAAGAAATGCCATTTCTGAACGCCATGGTGTCTTGATCCACGAAATGGATTTTCGGAGAGAAATCCGCGTGAGTCGTTGACCAACCGAGCCAAAGCATACCGTAACAAAAGCCTACCCTCTTATGTCAAACTCTCTCTCTAAACAAGTCACACGTATACAAGTACGCACACACCTTTCAGCATCTCAACACATTTCAGAGTAGTTGCTGAGTTGGACGCTGTTCATGAACAGAGGTCGCTAAATTCAGTCCTGAAATTATGGGTCGGTAACACAGATTGGGTGGCGACACGAAGTCCCATAAGGTGATGGGTCTATTCTATACCTCGTCTGTGATGTTAGAAAGAGAGAAGGTGTCCCCAATGTATATCTTTCTCTTTCTACCGCCGTCTACATTTTCGCCCATTGCATGTTTCCTCCATGTTTATATGCTCTAAGTTCCCAGTTAAATGTTGTTCTTGTTTATTTAAATATTTTCTAATAAACACTAAATCTACCACGAGCAAAGTGCTTTAGCACGTCACGGGCAGCAACCCTGCTCCATACGAAATTCACCGAGCGGCCACCCAACAACGTAGTTACACATTGCATCACTTGACAATTTAAATTTGGCGCGTCTAAACCTTTACAATGTGGAGTCATTTAACCTAAAACTATGTTCACGTGATAGCGTAACAGGTGAATTTTATAGTTGAAATCTGTATTGAAAATTAATTTCGCATCACTTTAGTCTTGCACTAAAAATACAGCACATTTGCTTACTTAAAAACTAACTATGAGTGTTATAAGTGACTGAAATTTATACTGTAACAGACACTATTTTTTCAGCGTACATAACCTGAATTTGTTTCCCTTCTTTAGGAACTATTCCGAAAGAATCACCACGTATCAAATATTAAAAAATGAACAAATACGTGGATCTTGCAAAAGTGGGTACTAACTACGCTAATCGTATGAATCGTTTGAGTAATCGAATTTTTGGTGAAGTAACTAGAACAACAAATCAAAAATCCATGAAAGTTGTGAAATTGTTTAGTGAAAAGCCGATAGAGAAACGACCAGAAATCGTGAATTATTACCCACGACATATTCAAACTGATTTATTAATGAAGCACCTTAGACTTTATGGTCTGTTTAGAGATGAACATCAAGATTTTAAAGAAGAATATGAACGATTAAGAGAACTCCGTGGTAAAAAGAAATGGGTTCCACCAGTCTGTAAAAGTAAAAGCAAATAATATGTTTAAATTAAACTTATTACACTACATTGTATGCTTTATTTTATATGATATATGTATATATTCAAGAATAAAATATTACATATAGATAGTAATATAAAAGGTATACCATAATATAAGATAGAAAAAGCATAGACTTTTAGAGTACATAATAGTAATATTAGAATAGGAAGTAGTTATGTCTTCAAAATTAAATGGTAATAAAAGTTCAAAATCATCTAATTCCATTTGATTTTTTCTGCGTTCCATAGTTATTTTATCAAAGTTGTTGTTACACAATAAGGATTTATTTAAATTTTCAAACTGTTCATGTCTGTTAAAATTTTGTACCATTTGATTCTGATTTTGACAACCTCTAAAATTTCCAATCTCTTTGTATCTGTAAATACTATTACTTGATTCTTTCATTATATCTGTATAAGTCCCATGGTGACCATGAGAAGTAGAAATATTTGTATCAGTGATATGATCAACAACTGGTAACTGTAATTTGTTCCACAACTGTGATGTGTTCATATTTTCCATAGATCTTGCTCGATATCTTTCTGCAGCTGTAAATATATTTTGTAACAGCTTCTTTGTATCATTGAACCAATAATTTATTTCTAATAGACCTGTGTCATTCTGTGCACTATCGTATGTAGTAACATTATCTTCTAACTTGAAGTGCTGTTGATTTGATTTATTATTGGTGTCCCATTCTTTTTTTTCTTTGTCATTAAATATTATATTATATATCCATATCCTTAAACAAATATTACGTGATTGAATTACATTTTAAATATATATAGTCGGGGACAAAAGTAAGTGGACAGCTAGTGGATATGGTTATCATTGAAGTTTAGTCAAACTAGTACTATTGTTATAAACTTACATTTATGTATTATATATGCTTATGGTACATACATTATTTAGTCAATAATTGAAATTAATATTTACATTTCTGTAGAAGTAAATTGTGTATACTGAATAGGTCAGCAAATTGCAGAGGGACAAAAGTAAGTGGACACGTAATAAAATACATAATAAATAAAATACATAATAAAATTAATACTTGGTATTGCCACTTTTTGCTTGAATTGTTGCTTCCAAACGTCGTAGAGTACTGTTGATTAAATTTTCAATATATTCTTTACTAATATTTTGGAATGCTGACTGTAAACTTTTGAAAAAATCGATCGTATTATTTCGCTTATCCAATGGAACTTTCGCGTGCAGTAAACACCATAAGTTCGCTATAGGATTCAATTCGGTGCTCTGTTTCGATTATTCCAGCAATTTAATAATAGAATCTTCAAAATTTTTCTCACTTTTCGTGACAGTGTGTTTGGGAACATTGTCCTGTTGTGAAACAAATTCTTCGTCGGGACCCATTTTCAGCACTGCCCCTTCTAAATTTTCATTTAGTATATCAAAAGGCTGTACTTCCGAATGGCCCCAGTGGCCGATCGACACAAGATTTGTGGGGAGGGTGTTTGGACCCTAAATCTAAAATTGTTGTTTTGGGAATTTATTAGTTTACGAGATATTAATAAAAAACTTTTAGTATTTAGTCTCCACGAAGAATTTGATTTCCAACAGGACAATGATCCAAAACGCACTGCCACGAAAAGTGGCAAATTTTTGAAGATTTCAATATTAAATTGCTTGAATAACCGACACAGAACCCCGACTTGAATCCTATAGTGAACTTATGGTGTTTACTGCACGCGAAAGTTCCATTGGATAAGCGAAATAACACGATCGATTTTTTCAAAAGTTTACAGTCAGCATTCCAAAATATTAGTAAAGAATATATTGAAAATTTAATAAACAGTAATCTACGACGTTTGGAAGCAACAATTCAAGCAAAAAGCGGCAATACCAAGTATTCATTTTATTATGTATTTTATTTATTACGTATTTTATTATGTGTCCACTTACTTTTGTCCCTCTGCAATTTGCTGACCTATTCAGTATACACAATTTACTTCTACAGAAATGTAAATATTAATTTCAATTATTGACTAAATAATGTATGTACCATAAACATATATAATACACTAGCAAATATACCCGCGCTTCGCTTCGGGCGTAAGAGATATTAAGGACTCTATGAAAACACATTTCACCCTTTCTCACCACTCCCTTAGGGGTTGATTAGGGCAAAATTCTGAAATTAATTTTTATGAATTTGTGTGGATAACCTTTGTATTTAAAAACCGAGTTGATATCTAATCGGGCCTAAGATATATTGAGAAGTCCGTGAAAACATAGTTTACTCCTTTCCACCCTCTTAAGGGTTGATTACGGCAAAATCCTGAAATTGGTTTTTAGGCATTTGTGTGGGGAACCTTTGTAAGTAGAACCAAGTTGATATATAATCGGACCTAACAGATATTAAGGAATCCGAGAAAATACATTTCACCCCTTTGGGGACGGAATTTTCAAAAATCCTTCCTTAGTGGGCGCCTACGTCATGAAATTTCACGTTCCTAGATTAAACACTTTGAGCTGGGCGTTGATGAGTCAGTCAGTCAGTCAGGACTTCTTCTTTTATATACATGTATAGGCAAACGATGTGGTCCTCAAGCATCCCCACTGTGCGGAAAACCGTCACACAGATCTCCTACGCCGCAGCCCGATGGACACGATGTAAAATAAGATCTATCTGCTCCGCTTCACTATTTCGCTTATTACTCAGTCCCATTTAGTAATATCGAGATGATATTATAGCCTAAAACCTTCCCCGAGAATTGTACTACGCGTTAAAAAAAGCCGCATCGAAATTGATCTATTAGTTCCTAAGTTATAAGGGAACAGGAAAACAGACGTTTTCATTTATATATGTAGAGATAAATGTAAGTTTATAACAATGGTACTACTTTGATTAAATTTCATTGATAACCATTTCCACTAGCTGTCCCCTTACTTTTGTCCCTAACTGTAAATATGAAATCTTACAAAGAAAAAGGCTTTATAAAATTTAATACAATAAGAAATGTATTTGCAAATGCATTGGCTTAATAGCTATAGCTTTGTAAGTTTCTTTTGAAAATTATACCTAAATGTATGAAGATCAACGTATGTTGGTAGATCTCCACATTCCAAAGAAAAGTTTGTCCAGGACGCAATTCCAAGCAAAGCTATTTGGTCATACTTATCTTCACATATCAGTGGCGAGCCAGGATTGCCAGCACAAGCTTTCATTTCATTTTTAAATTTAACCATTGCACAAAATAAATTTGTGTAATTTTCGTTCGTCTTAATCATGTGTGCGCATAGTTTCCAGGAATTAAAAATTACTTCATTGTATTGAATCGGTTTAGCCAAAACTTTTGAAGTTGGTGAAACGTAGCTTTGCCAACCAAATATTAGACATGATTTGCAATTATCGTCATAGCTGACAGGAACAATATTCGGTAAGATTATTTTAATATTGCATACAGCAAATGGCTCCACAAGTTTTAAAAGAGCTATGTTAGAATCTCGATCAGGAAACACAGAGTAAGCTTCATATTGAGGATATATGTAAGTAGCTTTTACAGACACTGTTTGCGTAGATCCAGTTCCATTTAAGCCAGCCGCAAACAAAATAATCGACTACGAAAATAAAAATGAAATATTAAATACATGTTTTTTAATATTAGAAGTGAAAGCATGACATACATTTCTTTTATCTTGTACACATTGTGCCGCGGTTAAAACCCAGTCGGATGAAAGAAGTACGCCGCCGCATGGTGCTATTGTTTGAAACTGTATTAACCAAGGAAACTGACCATCATATGCCCTTTTTCCTCTAAGCAGCATACTTTTATATTCCTTCAGATTTATTAACAGTAACAAGAACAGAATACATATGGACATATTTGCTATAGGGTAAGTATAATAAATATTATAGGCGTTTATTGTAGTTGCATGACTATCTTCAAGTTATTGGGCTGTATGCATAAAAGCAAGTATAAGCTTTTACTAGTGATTTTTCAGCAAATACTCAGTGCCGTATGCAATAAAGGATGAAGTATTTATTAGAAATAGTTTTTACTAATTTTTCAGTAAATACGTAAAACACGTATGCATAACACATAGTACTTACTGAAAACTGCAAGTAAATGTTAGTGTTTACAAAAGTCGAAGAAACCATATCCGAGAGTACCGTACCATGTTTAGATTCGAAGAACATCATGTGAACTACCTGGCGGATACATTTTTCGATATCGTGAACGAAATCAGAGGTGACGGTCTTTCACGGAAAGAGAAAATGGAGGTCCGCAATCCCGGTTTGCAAGTAGGCATTGGTGAGGATACGGGTGTTCGTCAGAGTAGGTACAGTTAGTCGAACAGTAACTGAAGTTGCCCGCAAAATCTGTACCAAACGCCAAAACTGGAATAAATTTCCAAAAAATACAAATGAAGTAGAAAAAGTCAAAAGAGATTGGCAGACAAAATTCAATTTTCCGTGCTGTATAGGAGCTTCAGACTGTACACACGTCTAACGTTCCCGTGTGAGACGTTGTCGCGTGTTACGGGATATATGCACAAATAGAGCGGTTTACTCGTGGAATTGTAAATAACGTGAGGTAAATTTTTGTTTTGAGAAAAAAGCTTTTTCAAAAATATTGTTAACTGAAGTTTGTATCGCTTATTCCACCGTTAAACTTTTGTTTGAAACATTTTTTTCTTTCTGCTGTACTTTGGGAGTTATGCGGGAAATGTGGAAGTGCCTATTTGAATTTGAGATTAGTTTTCACCCTCTTAAAGGGCAGTAGGGCCCGAATGTAACACACCCTTGCCCTTGTCTTGAGTCACTCTATAAACCCACAAAGTTGCGTTCCAATCGGTGAGTGCGATTTCGCGGTGTTCCCTTGTAAGTAAATACTAGTAGTATTTACTTAAAATATTCCATCATTTACTATCTAGTATCTGTAGAAGATTATGCATACGAAATCTAGTATTTGCTGTTACTTATTCTTATTACTTTCAAGCATTTCCTTATTTTTATGCATACGGCCCATTGTCACTGCAACCAAATACAAAATAATTTTTTGGTAATCAAAAAATTGTTTATTAAAAAGCAATTAGAAATACACTGTGGCAGAAAGTTGGCAGAATTATGATATTTACAGACTAGATAAAAAGACGTAACTAAATTTAATCCGAAGTAATATAATGAATGATTATGGTTACAAAGAAAGTGTAGTTATAAAAAATTGTGTCTAATAGTTTATAATTCTTCCTTTGCATCCTTTACTTTCTTCTTAATCTTTATATCTTCGTTTTCCTTTCCCTTTCTTCTATTTTCTTTCATATTGCTACCATTATCACCCTTATCTTTCAGGCAGGAGTCATCTTGTTCTTTTAATGCTCTCTCTGAACATAAATATCTGATAGGATGTACGGATGAATTAATAAAGTGTGGATTAACATGTTTAATAAAAAATTATCGTGAATCTCAAATAATAGAATTATAGGGAGAGCAACATTGGAGAGAGAGAGGGAAAAGAGGTTGTGCAGAATATGCGAAGGAGAGGAAGAGAGGGTGGAACACCTGATAAGAGGCTGCGAAGGAAGGAGGAAGGGGAGAGGAAAAAAGAACCTCATGGGAGATGCGGGAGAAGGTCTGGAGGAGATGAAGTTGATCATCAGGGAAAGAGAAAGGTGGGGGGGGGGGAAGAGAGGAGGGGGCGGCTAACAGGGATCTAGTCTTCGTCAGGCATTACTATCCTATATAATAAGGCGCCTAAGACAACCACAATTTTTGTTGGAAATCCCCCTTGAAATAATTTTCGCTGCGAAATACGAAATTTTACAACTTTTGGGTACCATAAGGATACCTATTTAATTGATCTCCTGAAGAGAATTTGGAGGGGCCTAAGTCACATACATACCTCCCCCCCCCCCCCTCTAGAAACGAAATAATTCTCGATATTATTACAACTAATGTGTGACAAAGCCCCGAATGCAAGAAATTTGTGGAGCATATTCACTCTTACAACACCGCTATTCCGTTTGCCTCCATGAGAGCCCAAATAAAGGGCACATTTCGACTCTGCGTTTAATGCGCGTTTGTATCTCCTCACTTCTTGGAATGGAGAGTGAGAGGACTCGTGAGCGAGCGAAAGAGGATGAAAGTTTCGACACGAAGTTACCGTCGGCTACGAAAGAGAGAAAGCACGATACTTTGTCTTAATCGTATTTCAGCTCGTGCACGAGCTCAACCCGCGTGCGGGCTTACATACAATGCAGTAGCGACTACTACATTGTACATAACACCTGTTTTAGACCACAGGGACTACCCATTAACGAATTTCCCAGATTTTGAATTTATTGCGGCATCTTTGGGTGCCGAGAAAACTTCATGCCGAATCTGAACCTTGTAGGTCATCGGAAAGTACGAAAAAAGCCTCTGGAAAGATTTTGCTAACAAACGAACATCCACTTTAAGCGTCTTATTATATAGGGTTTTAGTGCAGTTAGTTTCATTTAACATTTATCGTTTATAACATAATATTTAGAACTAGGAGAAGTGTATATATAGAGTATAAGTCGAAGGAATGTAAATACGCGGGTAGAATTTAAGGAAAATATAAAGAGAAACGGGAGTCATCCTAAGCCGAAAGGCAAGGATTATAACAATAAATAATAATAAATAATAAATAGTAGAATTACAGTTAATACCTAATTAAGGGAATTTCTTCTTGATGATTATGATACCAGTCTTCAATGTCAGATTCATGATTTTCAAGTAAGTCTTCGCATTGTGATTTTAAAGTTGTAATTTCTACAGACGGCCTATCCCATAACTCATATGGGATTCCTAATTCAACTTTCACACCTTTATCCCTATAAACATAATGTGATTAACCATCATCCTCAGCATTACAACAAACTTATTACATACTGTGGTAAACTTGCCGGTGAACTGGGCCCTCGCCGATTTCGATGGCCTTCATATATGTTGTTATTCTGATCAACATTTCCCTTTAAACTTTTTGACGGTCGGCCTTAGTTTCGGAGATATTAATAAAAAACTTTCGGCATAATATATCGAGATCTGTTTCACAGGCAACGGTATTAGTATTGGTTAGGGCTAGATGGGGCGGGGGGCACGCGCCCGCACGCATGGTAGCGAACCGATGTGAATATGTGTTAAACTCGGTAATTCTAGTGTTGCGTAAAGTTTTTTCGCCAAAAAGTTTAAAGGGAAATGTTGTGATGACCTTGACAACAAAATAGCGATATTGCCCTCATCGCGCGATACTTGTAACCGTAGTCTCATTTTGAACATCCCCAAACTCACATCGGTCGCTACCATGCTTTACACGCCCGCGAGCGGTCGAGCACCCACCGCCCTGGTCTACCCCAACCAATACCAATACCATCGGCTGTGGAACAGTCAACGGCAACAAGAAGATGGTTCTGTTAGTAACGTCTGCATAGACAGATTTCAATGCATTATGCCGAAAGTTTTTATTAATATCTCTGAAACTAACAAATACCTGAAGCTAAAATTTTATATAAGAAGTCCTCCTCCCCTCACGCATTACTGTATTTGTTTATATTTCCTTCTTTATCGAAAGAAAGACCAATGTTACACACCACCGTGTGATGCTTCTGTCGTGCGAAGTCATGTCCACTGTCAACATCACCCATGCATTTGTTCCTTCTCTACCATCTATTCTTAGAAGACATACTTATCTGCACTGTATAAATATACTTTATTGTCCTGAATCACGCAGTTTTGGAAAAATCTGTCGTGTAGGCACACCTTAAAAAAAGGTATGTTTTAAACTCGGTGGTACTAGTGTTAACTAAAGTTTTTGCGAATATCTCGTAAACCAAAGCCGACCGCCAAAAAGTTTAAAGGGAAACGTTGTTCAGAATGACGACTTTGACAACATATGTGAAGGTCATCGAAATCGGCGAGGGCCCAGTTCATCGGCAAGTTTACCCAAACTGCTTATTGGTCATTTGAAAATATCATCTTACACAAGTCCATGAAGCGCCTTAAATGTTTGACTCATTCCTTTAGCAAATCTTGTACTATCTGCACGTTCCTTATGAATATTATATTTCAATATACGCTCACAAAGATTCTCCATACTTTCTACCAAACGTAATTCTCTGAAAATAAAATTTAGAAATTAGCACACTGTATAAACGTATCTTACATTCTCAGTTTAAAAAAGGCTTTTTGAATTTACGATTTTTTGTATTCTTTCTTCTTCTTAGGCAGAACATCGTCAACAGAATACCCTATTTCCAATATATCACGTGTTTTTGCAGTTTCAGCTAATCTAGCTTCCAACTCCGTGGCAACAACTTTGCAGACTATAAAGTGAAAAATTACGTTAACCGGATTATTACGTGTTATAAAAGGTTATACAAATGCATCTAAGTTGCGTATATACAATTACCTTCACATTTATTTGCGTATTTAACACCTTGTTCTTCTTCGGGACTACTGACAACAATGAACGCAAGTGACAGTTGTATTAAACAAATTCGTATTAAAACATACATTGCAAAATCAGCAAATTCTAAGGAGCTCTTCAAGAAATTGCAGGATCACGAAATGCATAAAAATATTTATTGATGTTTCTGAGACTACTAGTTGACAACTAACCATATCTACGTTATCCCATAAGCATTATTGCAAACGTGTCAACATTTTTTATTCAATGTAAATGAAGACACTTGCGGTATCAATAGTACCATCTAATACTAAGTACCATCGCGTGTGCTTATCAACTATTGTGACAGTCGACGAATTCTATCGAACACATTTACGCATGACAAGAATAAAATGTAGTACAAATTGTCATCAACTGATATCTTCATTTATTTGCGTTACCATACATTATACAAAAGAAATTGATTATAATTAATATATTTTAACAGTACAAATATAAACGTGGTTTATACAAAAGAATAAAAATTTACACGGTGTCGGTATTCTATTTGCTATCGTGGGCGGTACGTTTAAAAGTAGCCAATCAGGGTAACAGTAGTGATGCGCGATATTTATCGATACCTGCATATATCGATATTTGCCTGTGAAAATATCGATAGTTGTTATCGATATTTCAAACACCTGTTACGTATTTTAGCGGTAAATTCATGAAGTAAGAGTACGGAGACTCATCTGCCTAGATTGAAAGTGGTCAGAAAAACTGTTCCATTCAGCGGGATGTTCGCCAAATGGAATAACTTGGACTTTGTTTGTAGCCATCTTGTAATTGTAAATGACAGATAATGAGACAAAAAGGTTAGAAATACATGGTTACATTACAGGAGAAGTACATATACACATATCCGAAAAACATAAAATAATGTACGGATAGTGCAATAAATACTACTATTACGTGGTTACAGTAGGACGTGTGGATATGAAAAATTGAAATCAAAGTCATGTTATAATTTTTTAAAAGAAAAAAATTCATAACTTAAGTATGAGTAAAATAATCATTATATAATTAAAAGAAAACGTGAGTATATATATATATATATATATATATATACAAAAAAATTAAATTTAAAAGAAATAAATTCTATAGTAACAACTATATTTACATTAATTAAAGTTAATATAATTAAATATATCACAGAGAGAACATTGGACGAGTATATTTTTGAATACTTATCTGTAGAGGTATAATCAATATTCAACAAAATTAAAATTGAAAGGTATAATAATATATGATATTTATTTATGCGATACAAAGAGATACAAAAGAAATAAGAAACCCAGTAGCTTGTAGGAAGCTCTGTACTTTTTCCAAAACTTAAATGTTGAGCAGAAAACTTGGATATTTCCTTTTTTCCCTTATTAACCTCATGCGACGTAGAAGGAACTGGTTCTTTCACTGAATGTGATGTTTCAGAGATTTCACATTCAGTTGAATACTCAGAAGACATAACGTCATTATTATTTCTACTATCCATTTGCTGATAGTATGGTACCATTTCTGGTGGAAAAATTGATGGAATTGCTTCTTGTTTTAATTTTGGCTTTCCTCTTTTCGTGTACATGACTGTTCCATTGTCTTGTAAAAAGGCATTGTCTCCAATAACATATTCTGGTTTACAGTGCAGTTCGCAAATCTTGCTTTTCTTGCTTAATTTTATATTTTTATTACACAAACATTGGATCATGAGATGAACATGTCATTCTATAAAAAAATTATACATTTCTACTTGTAAATATAATACACGTAATATAACATATATATATACTAGTACAATATATATAACTTTTGCAAAAAAAAATGAATTATTTCTTACAATATAAATACTTACTGTGTAAGCAGTAAAAAAGCTTTTTTTGCATGATCCATTTTTCTCTCATCTAGAGCTGCATCAGCTGCATCTTGATGCAACCGGCCATTTTACTTAGGATTTTATTATAGAAATTAAAAGTATTAAAAATTAAAATGCATCCCTGATAGCCATCTGCCTGCAGTCTGCCGGCAGATTGACAGCAGGGTCTGCCGGGAGAGTGCAGGATCTGCCGGCAGCTGCGGCGCAGCCTACGTCCGCATCCAGCTACGGTTCTGCCGGCAGGGTCTGCTTGTCAGGGTCTGCCGGCAGATCGACGGCAGATCGACGGCAGGTCCTGCCGGCAGATTGACGGCAGATCGACGGCAGGTCCTGCTGCTCACCTGACACATCCAACAGCGCCATCTGAAGGCCACAATTGCCAAAGAATTTCCTACGCGTGACGTCACATGGACTTATTTAAAAAAATATTTATTCTTTCTTTAATAATATACAGGATCAGTGATTACAATTGTTACAAAATAATATAAGCGCATATAAATCCAAAGAGGGACTTTCAACATTTACATTTACAAATCCACGTCCCGTAACCACTGGTACCTAGTAGGGGCGATATCAGGAAATTTCATTCAGTATTTTCGACTTCTTTTTTGTGTAGAATCATCATGTTCCGCGTTGTGTTAGCGCTGAAAACAAATACAATATTAGCATAAAATTAAACGTAACGTATGAATAAACAGAATACATGCGATACTTACTTCAGCTCCATCTCCACACAGTACACAGTCTAGGCGATCATGCATGCTCCTGCGAACATTAAAATTTATAAGAAAATATGTCTTAAATTATTATCTACTAAACAAGACTCTGAACATTCGCACTTCGCGCATAACCCTACTTTTCTGTCTTCTAGATAATGCGAATCTCGATGTCCGCGACGTAGATAATTAGAAATTATTCAATTCCATAATTACGTTTGCCTTCTGGATACGCCGAGATGCTTTGTTTGAATATTGATGGATGAGATTACTTAGAATATTCTTTGAGCGTACGTCTTCAAGCACAACGGGCAACGGGTGCCACTTCCAGTTTTCGAGGTCTGAGGTGGCAGTCACTGGCGGTGGCAGTCAGTGCCGGCAAAATCGAAGAATATTCCAAGTAATTTCATCCATCAATATCCAGACAAAGCATCTCGTCGTATCCAGAAGGCAAACGTAATTATGGAATTGAATAATTTCTAATTATCTACGTCGCGGACATCGAGATTCGCATTATCTAGAAGACAGAAAAGTAGGGTTATGCGCGAAGTGCGAATGTTCAGAGTCTTGTTTAGTAGATAATAATTTAAGACATATTTTCTTATAAATTTTAATGTTCGCAGGAGCATGCATGATCGCCTAGACTGTGTACTGTGTGGAGATGGAGCTGAAGTAAGTATCGCATGTATTCTGTTTATTCATACGTTACGTTTAATTTTATGCTAATATTGTATTTGTTTTCAGCGTTAACACAACGCGGAACATGATGATTCTACACAAAAAAGAAGTCGAAAATACTGAATGAAATTTCCTGATATCGCCCCTACTAGGTACCAGTGGTTACGGGACGTGGATTTGTAAATGTAAATGTTGAAAGTCCCTCTTTGGATTTATATGCGCTTATATTATTTTGTAACAATTGTAATCACTGATCCTGTATATTATTAAAGAAAGAATAAATATTTTTTTAAATAAGTCCATGTGACGTCACGCGTAGGAAATTCTTTGGCAATTGTGGCCTTCAGATGGCGCTGTTGGATGTGTCAGGCGAGCAGCAGGACCTGCCGTCGATCTGCCGTCGATCTGCCGGCAGACCCTGACAAGCAGACCCTGCCGGCAGAACCGTAGCTGGATGCGGACGTAGGCTGCGCCGCAGCTGCCGGCAGATCCTGCCGCCCGATCTGGTTATCAGGGATCCCAATTATAAGAAAAATTGAAGATATTAATACTGTTAGAAATTATTCATATTAATATTTGAATACCCTTTAATTAATAATAAGATAACAGATATTGCTCATCACTAAATATTAATATTAATCCACTGGACATATAAATATTTTGGATATAAAAACTAAAGTTTATTTAAAATTTACGGTAAAGAAATTTCTACAATTTTCTTCTAAACCTTATAATATCATGTGATTAGAAATAGTATTGTAACCAAACTATACTCACTTTAAAATTTATTATAAAAACTACAACCAAAACATTAAACACTTCTTGTACAATTTGTATTAGAACTGAACAGAATGCACTGCACGTAACATGTATTATGAGACGAATATTCAAGATGGCGACGACAAAGTCCAAGTTATTCCATTTGGCGACCATCCCGCTAAACGGAACATTTTTCGTGACCACTTTTTTTTCTGTCTGGGATATAGAGATAAGTCTCCTTACTCTTACTTCGTGGGTGAATTTAAGATTAGAACGCGGGTTGGTACCCGTGGAGCGCTGAACCATGGACCTTAGTGTTGGCTAGAACCGTGATTTGTGAATCACGAGTGATCCGATCACGTTCATTCTCAACCACGGTGATTTTTCACAGTGATCCGTGATTTTCGTGATCGCTTCTGATTGGTGCAGGCAGAACAGTGATCCGTGATATTCGTGATCGCTTCTGATTGGTGCAGGCAGAACAGTGATTTACGATTTTCGTGATCCGATTGGTGGAAAGAATAACTGCTCTTTGCACGCGCCACATAACCCCAATTTCTACTTTCTCTCAAAACATTCTCAAGTCCTCACTATGCTCATAGAATCTCAATTGTATATTTTGAACCAATGTAATCGTTCTTGATCTATTTAAATTAACGAATATTTCTTCGCTTTAGGTAAAAAGTATAATGTATATGTGAATACTTTAGCCAATGAAATCAGTGCGTGCACACATTGACTATTTATGAATGTATATACTAGATATATATTCGCTGAATTAGCACGCTTTGACTGTAACACAAGCTATATTGAAGTATTTTATAAAAAATTATTCAATCAAGATAAAGAATTACGATGACAGTAAACAATTCACTCATGTTAAAAAAATCATGATCACGGTCGTGATTTAACTTCATTCACGACCGTGATCATGATTCTGCGATCACTGTGATAAATCACTGTTAGTGATTTTGCATTCCATCCCTAATGGACCTTGTTGCGTGACCACGCGAACGTAGTCACAGAAATGTATATAATCGATAGGTAAATCAGGAGCGAAATTTGTAAGCCGATGTTTGCGTATAATTGAGAAAGTAATATAAAGGATGCGCGATGCGGGTGGCATACGTGAGAAAGATCTTGGGCAGAGTTCGAAAACAGGAAGAGGACACCGATTAATAGACACCGAAACGAATTGCGAGTTTCTTCTAAGTCACGTAATCTCTTGAGAAGGCCTTGTCCTTTGTTAGTCTTTAGGAGTGTCGATTGACTCCAGAAGTGTTGGCGACGCTAAGGAAGTCATAAATTTCCTTCAAGGGTTGTTCTCTCGATCCTCGGAGCAGAGCCTACTTTCTCTTCCCACGTGGGCACCCCGTCGTGTAACGGAAAAGCGCGCTTCCATGAGTTTTCACCACCACCCGGAATTAGAAGGAAAGATGGACGTCGATTCGCGGGGGCCGACGGACAACCGCGGGACAACCTACCGCTTGAATTTGGCGCATCCTTCGTCCTGATTGGCCGGAGGACTGGGAAGACGTGCAAGGATGAAAGGGGCACCACGTACGAGGAGACAAGGTTTAACGACGGAAGACTCTGGAAAGGCAGAACAATTTTGACGCTTGATTGAGAAAGTCCGAAACGGTTTTCAGTTAAAAAACGATCTGTTGAAAACTTATTAAGAATATATTGAAGTTTTACCAGTGAACAATTTACATTTTATTTAAAACACCCGCACATTTTGCGAGCAGAGTGCTCCAGCACTCCACGGGCACCAACCCGCGTTCTCTTCCGAAAATCACCGCCAAAGTACGCAACAACCTGTTACGTATTTCTGCGGTGAAATTGAAACGCGAACGCGGGTTGATGCCCGTAAAGCGCTGAACCGCTTTGCTCGTTGGAGTGCGGGTGATTCAAAATAAAACAAGCTGCACAGAAATTTCTGGGTTAAACTCTTTGATGTATTTTGTACTGGTCAATAAGCTGGTTAGTGACAGACTGATTGTAACGTTAAGGAAACAGCTCCGAGCTCGTCGACGACGTCGACGACGAGATCCTCCTGGTCCTCCGACAGATCCTTGTTGTCCAATCAGAACGATGACATTCCTCAAGCTTCGTCAGTGGGTTGTCCTCTAGCCGTCTCTCCGTCCTTGGCCCTTCCTTCACGCTTCCCTCCACTCTCGGCTGGTGGTCGAGGCAGGCTTTCCGAGTACATAGTTTACATATATATCTAAAAGGTAGGTAAGCGCAACCCTCAGGGTTAAGAAGACATCGCCCGAACAAAGTTTATGACTTTATGACTTTCGGCCCTTCCCGACCAGAGTTTTTACCCTTACAGGATACTGGCAATTATTGAAAGCGCGGACAGAAAACTAAGTGGTTTTATGAGACGAGCCGCTGCCCGCTCGACGAAGCTTGGCACGCAGATGTGAAAGGAAAAGTTAAGCTATTTACTATCCTCGCCTGGCCTAACTGAAATTTTGAAGGCTATTAAATGCAATCCCAGGCTCTCATACGTTTTCTGAGTTCAGGCATCAGCTACCCGCATTGTAAGGACACGTTCAAAAACTAGCACGGAAAAACCCTTGAGAAACACAACGCGCTCTACGTATTTATGAGTCTTGACAATAAACTCTTCCTCGTACTCTGTTGCAAATCTCGCTCCTACATACATATCGATTACATACAATTCCTCAGCCATGTTCAAGCGATAGCGTAACATACCAATAATTACACGTATCGATACGTTTGGTCCACATATCGATAATTCTTTTGCACTCACCATGGGCGAATTCCACTTATCTACGCCCAGAACGCCTGACGCAGTAGCGATATGTAACCGACATCAGGGGCGTTGCGGGTGATTTGGGCGTAAGGTGAATTCGCCCGATGTTTGTACAATAGGGTGGTCTTTACTTTACAACTTCCTTTTTTTTTATCGCACCCCCCTAAATTGTGACACTTGATGAGAAAATGATATATGCAAAATTTCAAAGTGATTGGACAACGGGAACCCGTGCCACATTTGAGTTAGAACCCATGCCACAGTTATGAAATTTTATTTTTGAAGTATTAATGAATATATTTTAATAAAAACACAATTTCTTAGGTGTATACGGATATCATTTGTGTGTAACTTCAACCCATATATTCAAAATCTTTGAACCATTAAAATTAACGTATAGCGCCGCTTCTGAGCCATTGTGCACGATTACGCAAGTACAGATTATAATATTTTCTATGTACAAAAATGTGATTATTTGTTATTTGCTAATAATCATATCAGTAACTATATTAATAAAAAAATAATTATTCACATAGTTATAAATATGATACCATCGCTCGGCTTTGGTTTTCGAAATATTCACAAAAAACTGTGATCTGTAGTTGGTTTTTGTTGCGACCAAAAAAAAAAACTCAAAAAAAATTTGACCCCTATAGCTAAAGATCACCCTATTGTACAAGAACGTGGGTGCACCGACGTTCTCGCTTAGAACACGCGAAGATCAGAAAACTCGGCACAAGATTCGATGCTTATACGTAATTTAAAATTGTAATTGATGTGAGCCACAATAAATCAACGCCCAGCTTGTTAAATATTCACAGTTTTAATTAACACACTATTAATTACAAAAAGAAATTACTTAACTAGGCCTGAGCGCAGGCCGCCTGGCGAGTACGCGATATAGAGCGGTGAAAACGAACCGGCTAAGAGCCACCTGAGCGCAAGTAATTTACCTTTAACGAGTCGAGGTTTGCGAGAGATGGTATTCCGCACGTGGTGAACCGGCAAGTAGTCCGAGCGGAAAGACAATAGGTAAGTAGAGCGGGAGAAATGGCTAATTAGTCGAGGTGTTAACCTCGAGATGGGTCGACTAACATGTATCGGTAGCGCGTTCAAACTTGCGCGCTTCGCGCGGCAGCGGGCTTTTGCCCGATTGGCCGCATTGGCATGGCCAATCCCAAACACTCGATGTTTCTTAACATATAAATTCTAGTGTGTTTTATATTTTTAGAAAATTAAATTATTTGTTTTCATTTTAACACTTTGAATCTTAATTTAAATAAAATAATTTCTTAATACTATACAAAAACTTTTATTTAACCAAATTTCTGGATGAGTACTCCACAGAGTATCCAAAGCAAACTACCAGCCTGCGAAACGAAGCGTCGGTGGGTGGCTTGAATGTTTCAAAGCGATGATTGTGTAAAAAAAAATTATCGATATTACCAATATCGATACTTTTTGAGTAATATTTAATATGTATCGATATTGAACAAAAAAATATATATCGATATACATTATCGATAGTTGGGGCCGATATCGCGCATCACTAGGTTACACTTGTTACGTGATGTAGCAGGAATTTCTGAGAAGGATGCGGTTAGGTTTGCTGCCCATGGAGCGCTGATCCGCTCTGCTCACGTTTACCCCTTGGTCTCTGCTTCCAGCTTCTTCGCGTGACAATTAGCAAGGAATTAAGTAAATAAACTAAGACTTGATTCTGTTGTAACTTGATTTCTATTTTAAAATAGGACAATTTGAAGAATACGTCTGATTGCTTTGGGCGCTGATCAACGAGTGACGATGTACAATGGCGTTGTTCAGGATTGGAAATGTAACATGTTTTTGTTAATAAAGTTATCCAATTATATAAATAGTTTCTTAATTAATTATCTAACGAATTATTTGATTGGTCCTTTATTCATTAAGAACGAGCGTTTTACAGGGTATTGGTGATTTAATAGCAAAGCAACCGAAACCAATGTTTGATCCATATTATTTAGCGACCGTCTCTAAGTAGTATTCCTTGGAATGTTTTCGTTCATAGTTTCGATTGCCTCACTTAACAATTCGAATTTGGCGCGCCTAAACTTTGCTATCCAGAGCCATCTAATATACAGCTACGTTCACGTGTTACCATGCGGTACCGTAACATTCCTTCACCCTTACGAAGAAAAGGTGTTTTCATAAAAACAACTTTTCTAAACTTACAATTCTCTAAGTGATAGTACGATTACTAGTACATATACTTCAATTAGTACCTCGATAAATGTGCAAAATTTGAATGTAACATTTAATAACAGGAGTAAGTATAATAACAATTAGATTAAGATTTTAAAATTTACATAAAAATGTCCTTAACGCAGAAATCTTACATGCTAACTAAAGTTTGTTTTGTGTGCACAATTTTGAATTTATTGGGACTCAACATTATTTCAACAGTTAAATCGTTGATTGATCTACTGATCTTGTAAGGACCCCAAGTCAGTCACGTCCGTTTTGCAGATTTTGCGCAACGTCTGAGTACAAATGTTTGTGACAGAAAGACTACAGATTTGATACAGGATTTGTTATATTCGATGATGAAAGCAGACCGGCAGCAGAAAGCCAACAGATCCTGCTGACATATTCTGCGAGCAGTTTGGCGGCAGAAAGTAAGGATAGTCTGCTGATACAATTTAATGGCGTTTTTAAATAATAGTAGTTCACGACGCGACCGCTAGGCGGCGACCGGGCGAGCACTTCTCGCTTGCGAAATAGCACCGCGGCGGGAATAAGTGGCCGAGGGCTCGATCATTCAGGGCTCTCGAGTATTCAGTCTCTGCTTGGCAGTCGTCGCGCACGGTTGTACTTGTCGCCATCTAGCGCTTACTGCTGCTACCACGAATCGTCTCCACGAGGTTCTATCTTGTCAGTTTATTATTTTCCTGTTTATCTCCCCTCTCCTCAGAAGAAGTGTCTTCCAAGAAGATAATAATCAAAACCAGGCGTCCGACTGCTGGACGGACTGCCTACTTAAAAAAAATCCTACACCTTAAATTCCCTCCTTGCGGATAACTTAACCTCGAGGCTGGTTACGAAGCGTGAACTACATCCATCCTCAGGTTGTGTCGTCTTGTCAAATCCCACTGAAAAAAAATATTGGAGGGTCTGCTGACTGTGTTCCATCCTCTTCCCCCATCTCCCCAAATGTGCCAATACTCACAAGTGTGGAAATTTGCACAGGAACCAGTACCTTCGCGACGGAAGACGAGTGTGTGAATGTCACTACTCTTAAATCCTGCATAAACATGAACCCCATAAAGCCTTTGGTGGACCGTCCTACGGGATCTCTTGGGCCTTCGGGACTCCGTAGGAAAACTGTGGTGCTTAAAAATACCCCGGTTCAAATTCTTGCTGGCCCCTCGAAACAGATCGTTGAACAAATGGATTTCGAGGTATCCCCAAATGTGGCCGTCCAAAACCGCTATGGTATTCTGGGCTCGTTCGCTAACATTGCCACAGATTCTGCTGGCAAGTTCCCGCATTCGTTTTCTGTAACCCCCCCCCCCCCCCACTTGGGATCGGTTATTGGGGACAGTCACTTTACCCCCCCCCCCCCCACCCACGTCCCAAATCACCAATGTGGCAGTCACTTCCTCCTCGAAACCTCCGCTCTATGTGCAGAATTTCGATGGTGACCTGATGAAGATATCAGCCTCCCTCAAGGCTGACTACAGTGAAAGCTTCAAGATTAAGTTCCTTGGAAATAGAGTACGGATCCAACTGGCCAAGGTAGACGACTTTCTTGACCTCAAGGAAACGCTCTTCGGCGCTGACAAGTCCCTCCACACCTCCTCACTAAATTCTCAGAAGGCACTAGTTGTGGTGTTAAAGGAACTTTCAAAAATCCCTGCTGAGACAATCATGGAGGAAATCAAGGCTCAGGGTCTACAGGCCATTTCCTGTCTTCCATTGCTTGCAGAGGGGAATAAAAAATCGCCCTACTGCACTTATAAGGTGGTGTTCCCGCAGGGCACCTCCTTCAATGTGGTATCAAAGATCGGACATGTCTTTTATATGCGAGTTTATTGGGAAAAGTTTTACTCTCTTAAGCCATACACCCAATGCTTTAGATGCCAGTCATTCGGGCACTACTCATGAAACTGCAACCACCAGCCACGGTGTGTAAAGTATGCAGGGACGCATCTATCCAGGGAATGTGGAAAGTGAGACGCCCCGAGTGATAACCCACTTGTGCCAATTGTTCTGGAAGGCATACTGCCAACTTCTCCAGTTGTCCTGCACTGGTTAAATTCCTTGATTCCCGTAATAAACACCCTAAGGCTCCGCTGGTCCCTCAAACTTTGGACTCCAACAACAATTTTCCGGCCTATGGAAAAGCCTCCTTCCTTGGGAGCTCCGACTCCCTCGCCCCCTGCCCAAATGGCTCGTGGCCCCTCCTACCGTGATGCACTTCTTGCGAAAACTAGAGCTCGGCCACCCGGAGTGCATACCGGCGCCTGCCCTGAGCTAAGTTCAGGGCCCCCTCCTGATATGGAAGTGATTATGGAGACGCTCAATGTTTGTGGTGAAATAGGAAGACTTTGCGCCGCGAGTCTTATTCTAAACGCTGCCAGGCAACTGCTAGCCAAATTGAGATGCTGCACCTCTAAGACGCAGCAACTTGCTGCTTTCATTGAGGTTGCCCAGTCCCTTGATTAATGGCTCCGTTCCTCAATATCATTTTATGGAACGCTGGCTCCGTTGTCAGAAAAGTAAATGAGCTTCGCCTGGCTCTTCACAAAAACGACATTCGTATTGCCTTGATTACTGAGACATGGTTATCCCATGGTAGTACCATGATGGTACTGATCTCTCCCGGGTTACAGTGTGGTGCGCGAGGACCGAGCTGCTTGTCTACAACCACCCTAAAAACAAGCTGATCAGCTCGGATCTTGATACCCTTACGGGGGTTGACTCTCCATGTGTGGTTGGAGGCAACTTTAACGCGAGACACTAATCTTGGAACAATCTCACTAACAACGGGAGCGACATTGCCCTCTATCGACATTCCATCGGTGCATCATACAGGATCGTGCACTCCGATGATTTCACTTTTTTCGGGGGCCCTAGGACTAGCCCGTCGATGCTGGACTTTTTCCTCGTCGACTGCCCTAGGGCATTCGAGTGTTCGATCACGGACAACTTCAGCACCAGCCACAGGCCGGCCTTTCTCAGGGCCGGGCGCGATGCCATGCATCCGCCTGGTTGGGTCATCCACGTTCGTCCCACCCAGCAACTCCAGGGACTATACTAGCGACCCGCGGCTCATGGAGTATATCAGGCAGAGGCGTGGGGCTAGACGTGCATGGCAACGTACGGGCCTCGAATATTTTAATCATATTGCGAAATGCCTCACCCACGAGATTGACTGCAGACTCAGGTGTCTACGCAGGACAACCGGGAGTGATCCCCTGAGGTCTCTGAGCGAGGCGGACCCCACTTTCTGGAGAAGCTATAAGCTACTCGCACGCATAGTCACGGTCATCCCGCCGCTAAACCAGGGGTCCAGGATCCTGTCCACTGATGGGGAAAAGGCTGATGCCTTTGCTGAGACTTTCGCCGCGGTCCATAGGAGCGTGGCGGGGCTCGCATCCCCTCACACCCGGATGATTGAGAGCTTCTTACAGCGTATTGATGAATCACTCCACTTGTCCCCCCCCCCGGCTGATTTTCAAATCACCTTGGACGGAGTCGGGGATGCCATCGGGAGATTGCAAATCAATAAGGCCCCGGGTGGTGATAAAATCACTTCGCAGATACTGAAGTCCTCCTCCAAAAAGGTCTGGCTTCAGCTGTATTATATCTTCAGGTACTCATTTGAGTTTGCTTATTTTCCCGTCGCCTGGAAGACGGCTAGGGTCTCCCCGATCCCTAAACCGGGTAAACCAAGGTCCCCTTATTGAGGGCTACAGGCCCATTAGCCTGCTGCCTGTCATGCATAAGATCTTTGAGAGGTGTCTCCACCGGCTGATGATTGATTTTCTCGACAAGGGGGTGTTATCCTCGATCGCCAGTTTGAATTCCGCTCTGGCCATTCCACGGTCTACCAGCTTGTCAGGGTTGCTCAACTTGTTGCTCACGAACTGAACGTGAGGCATCATGCGGCCATGGTGTTACTAGACCTTTCGAGGGCGTTTGACTCCGTGTGGCATGATGCACTTCTTTTCAAGCTTGACAGGGCGGGTTTTCCTTTGGCCATGACTAGGCTGATTGACTCCCATTTGTCAGATAGGTTTATTTACGTTCGAATCAGGGGTAACGACTCCCCGAGGCACCTCGTTTCAGCGGGCGTTCCTCGGGGTTCCATACTTGGGCCCTTACTATTTAACATTTTTATAAATGATGTCCCTGTGGTGGATGGCTGTGCCCTGGCATTGTATGCTGACGACACTTCACTGATTACCTCCTCCTGGCAAGCAAGGACCCTCGTTCTGGGGCTGCAGGATTATCTGGACGATGTCGTCTCCAATTTTAGGAACTGAAGGCTGACTGTAAATTCTGCAAAAACTCAGGCCATATTTTTCACTCGAAGGCGGCCCGCCCTCGATGGCCTTAAACTGAGTGTGGACGGGGTTGACGTCAGCTGGTCCAGTGAGGTGCGGTATCGGGGTTTGCTCCTGGACAGGGGTCTCACCATGGGGCCGGCGGTCATGGATAGAGATCATAAGACGAGGACGGCCCTGGCTGCAATTACACCTCATTTACGTCCGTCCTCCTTCTTGAACCAGAGACTAAGAATTACTTTTTACAAGGTGTGTTTGAGGTCCGTTCTCACCTACGGGGTGCAGGTTTGGGACTGTGCCTCGAACAGTGCCCTGACCGCTGCCAGGGTTACGCAGAGCCGTGCCCTGAAAATAATCACGGGGAGGCCCACGAGATACCCGACAGCTGACCTCAATCGCGAGGCTGGCGGCGAGCCTTTCCCTGATCATATCAGGAGGCTTGTTGCTGTTTACCAGGTGGGTAGCCATGCAAACCCGCTGGTCAGACAGACTGGCATTTACGATATAAATCGTATCCCCTACAAGGTGAAGGTCCTCTTCCCTATTGTCTTCCGGGACCATGTCTGCCTACCAGCCGCCAGGTAATGGTCTTTGGACTCTTTCCCGCTCGCCTTGTGGATGTGCGTTGGATGCGCTGTGGTTTTTAATGACTCTCCTGATCTCTCCTTTTGATGATCGCATATTTCCCTGCGTGCTCATGTTGGGTTTTTTTTTTTAAACAATTGTTTCCCCAAACTCTAGAATTATGTGGATAAGTTATTATCTTATTATAATAATAAGTTATTATCTTCTATTTTTTTTGTGATTTATTTGATTTCATGTACTTGGCGTAATTTTTTAACCTTTTTTACAAATTTTATTATGTATAAACGTAACCAGCTAGTGTGACTGTCTACGGGTTTTGTAAGTGCTTATCCAATTGTCTTGAAGCTTTGCAGGCGTGCGTAGTTTGGATGACAATACAATATTTAAAAAAAAACCCAAGGAGGTAAAAAAATTATCCAGTCATCAATAAACACTACAAAATATGTGAGATCACCAAAAAATTACCTTTCTTACAAAAAGGTACAAAAAACGCGCCAAGTATATGCGCGCAAGGAACGGTAAACTAATAATCCCATCAAAAAGAAGTATATTTAAAAACATTGTCGTAAAATAATATGTATAAAACTAATGATATACAAATATTGTGCCAATTATAACAATGGCTATTTATACAAACAAAAAATAAAGAATGGCTATTTATATAAACAACAAAATTGATTGCTCCATTATTATTTTTTGGCCGGTATTCCAAGATTCATCATTGGAAGAAACAAAGAAGCCAATAAAATTAAGCATATATATTTGTATACAAATAAATACTTCAATACTAATAAATATTTTATTCAAAATCCTTGGCGTTGCGGAACCAAAAAAATTTTATGGGCAAAAACAATAATAATGGAGTAATCAATTTTTTTTGTTGGTATAAATAGCCATTGTTAATTTTTTTGTTTGTATAAATAGCCATTATTATAATTGGAACAATATTTGTATATCATTAATTTTGTAGATATTAATTAACAAATCGCGCATTATAACATTGCCTCCCAGCGGCCGCGGATTGTGAGTAGGTCGTGCGTGCGAGAGAGTCTGACCGTCGGCTTTCTTTTAATTCGTTTCGAAAAACATGCGACGAGTATCATAGAAAGTAACAGGTAGCGTGATACTCATGTGTGTGCGAACGTATGTTTTTCGAGTCAAATTAAAAGAACGCCGATGCACAGTGTTCGATGTGTACAGGGAAATGGACAAAAATTAATACCTTCTATCTGGAGTAAAATTTTTTAAAATAGATTTTATATATGTATTTATAAGGATTTTTTTAAACATCTTTGATGTTACAAGTTTTTTTTATTTATTTTTTAATGCATATAAGATAAATGCGGGTAATAAGGCCCAGCAGGTATTATTGCTTTTATTCCATACGAAATGTCATTCGAAAATATTTATACCGATTGTAAATTCACACCTGATTCCCTCTCAACTTTCACTGCACGAATTATAACAAAATTACGTCGATTTTCTGGATTTATGTTGGGAATCCTCATCGTCCAATTACTGTACAACTACAAATATGTATAAGTACATATGTTGGCAACGTATTCCCAGAAAATTTATGATTTTGTGAAGTACACGTTTAACATATAACCTCGAGTATGAGGAAGTCACAAAATAGACAGGGAAGAGCTTTAAAGCACGTGTCTAATTATCACAGTTCGACAGTAGCTGTTTCTTATAAGCTTTCGTGCCCTGAAAACGAATCCGCAAACCGTTTGTCGCCATCACTCCCAGTTTTTGAGAAATTCGATTTTGAAAAAAATAAAATGCCAATTCTATGAACCCTCCCAAATACAGCGATATAAGTTATTATTGCATTATGAACATATAAATATGTTTAAACAGCGATCAACAAGAAAAGGACACCCGAAAGGCACCCATTTTTGATGATATCTTTCAATTCATTTCCAAAACTAAGGGTCTAGGAGAAAATCTGACCATTCCATGCGATGCAGCAGATATTTTTCGTTCGGAAAGCATTAACAGAAGTGGAAAATTACGTTTTGTTTTCAACACAGAAGCGAAATAGTTTGGCAAAATGTGCGGTGCCGACAGTGGTAGTCAACGGGGGCGCGCGATCCACTGCCGCTCAGCGTAACAGAATCGCTTAACGCGCGTGACTACCACTGTCGGCACCGCGCATTTTGCCAAACTATTTCGCTTCTGTGTTGAAAACAAAACGTGACTTACCACTTCCGTTAATGCTTTCCGAAGGAAAAATGTCTGCTGCATAGCGTGGAATAATCAGATTTTCTCCTAGACCCTTAGTTTTGGAAATAAATTGAAAGATATCTTCAAAAATGTGTGCATTTCTGGTGTCCGTTTCCCTTTGATCGTTGCTTAAACATATTTAAATGTTCATAATCCAATAATAACTTATATAACGATACAACGGTATTCGGGAGGGTTCATAGAATAATTTGACGCAACGAGCAATCGAATAAGTATTGCCGTTTCGACACAAAAGATGTTCAAAGTTGAAAATTTGCAGTTTTTTTTTCAAAATCGAATTTCTCAAAAACTGAGGGTGATGGCGACAAACGGTTTGCGAATTCGTTTTCAGGGCACGAAAACCTATAAGAAACGGCTATTGAATGTTACAAGTCCGAAAAAAGTCAAATTTTGTCGAACTGTGTTATAGGCCTGTGATAGCTAAAGTATGAAACAAATGGCATGCAAGGTACATCCAGATTGCTGGGGCATGTAAGATCAATGCTAGTTTTTCCAAACGTGGTCGGTGATGCGGTGATATGTAGGCTAAGTTGAATTCTCTGTTCATGAAGTCGAGAAGTGAAGTATTTGTAATAACATCGACGTTGAAGTCTCCGCTGACTATGGTGGGGACTTCGGTGTCTATTTCCATTGTAGGTACAACTTTCTTTACACTTTCTGTATATTTTCCGAGCATTTGGAACATCAAGAATTCAATGTTAGCCATCGAGACGTTGGGATGAAGAAACTCACTTTCGCAGTTCTTACAGGCTCGTGCTTCGGGACCGGTGAGCGTTTAAGGCCATGGTTACAGTAGACGCGTTTTTGCGCGAAATCCCGTGATATCAATGACGAAGCCGAAATGGATCACACCGATGAATGTTATTGTTTACGCAGAAACAAAATCGATTTTTCGGGCGAAAACACATCCACTGTAATCTCAGTCTTTCTCGCTTTTATCTTACCCAAGGCGAGAGCGAGTCGGAAGGACTGACTGCGGGCAGGGAGCGATGCGGGGCGGACGCAGTTAATGCTTTGTCTCGCTCTGTCTTTAACGCGCGTGATATTCCGTCCTTTGCGTGCGCGACAGAGTGTCAGACATCCGGGAGACGGAGCGAGACGGGATGCCAGCGCGTCGACTGTTTCGTGCCGTTCCTCATTCGCGTTCGGCCAAATCTAGTTTTTAACGTTTAAATTCTATACTTTTCCGACCCCCGTACCCACGCTCACAGCGGTTACGCACTCGGTCCGAAGGTAATCTCAGGTATGGACATCCTATGTCTACTCGAGGCTATATTTATTGTTTGGATACTGCTTTTAATTTTGAAGTTATAAGACGAAACATTATCTCCCATTTTCGTCACCATTTTCGTAACGCTCGACTTTTCGTGCATGCCCCCCTGTACTGTACCAATTTTAAAGACGTATTCACGTAAAAAAACTTTTTTTCCTATTACGAAAGCGACGTTTCCCTCTTCAGTAGTTCGTTGAAAAATACTTTTATTAGGGTTCGCGGACGTCGTTACAGAACTCTCTTAGTGTTTGACCGAAACTCAAATTCTGCCCCCTTTCACGCCTTCTTGCGAACGGGCATGTACTCCCAAAGTTTTCGTACGGCGTTACAGCGCGCCGCAAAAAGGAACTCTTCTCCACTCGGTACCTCGGGCAAGTGCAGGTTGGAAAATGAAAGAAAAAAGAGTATTGGTGTCAGAATGTACAAGCACGCTGAGTGTCACTTTTTACGTTGCAATAAAATGGAAAAAAAAATTTGGCCCATGAGGGGATCGAACCCGCGACCTTCGCGTTATTAGCACGACGCTCTAACCAACTGAGCTAATGGGCCAGTTCTGTTGTTAGTTCTTTAAACAAATTTTTCTACGCATAATTTTACACGCACATTTTCAACTGAAAATTAATATTTATAGTGTGCTTTATTACAATCAGAAGCCAAGTTGTTCGATAACGCGTTGAGAATTTATATAGAATACAATTTTTGCTATCGTTTGGAATTAATTTAAACGACTACATTTTATTGGAACTGAACTGTTTTTATTGATTTTCCAATAGGGATATGTTACGATACTATTTAATTCCAATAGGGATATGTTACGATACTTATTAAAAATATGATGATTTATATGTAGATGTCAGAAATTTCCCGATGGGGGTGTTAGAGAATTCAGTAAAACTCGCTCGAAGACAGTTCTGGGGTAAGTATCGAGTGGTTCATCACAGTCCTCTTAGCAGAGGCTAGTATCTTAAGGAACAGACTGAACAGAGTCCCTATTCTTTGGCCATGCGGCTTGTGCCGTTTGCTGTCTCTCTCTCTCTCTCTCTCTTTCTCTCTCTCTCGCTCGCTCTCTTCATGCAAACAATGAAACCTGTAACACCCGATGGCTGGGTATCCCAATGTGGTCACCAGCCATCGCCTGTCACCGGGACTATTCACGCACCCCCTTTCAAGGCCACTCACAACCTAAATCCCAGTCATAAAACTCTCGAGGGCGGAACATCGTGAGGTCATCCGCCCCCACTCGACTCAAAAACACGTTGTCACTAAAGGGGTCTCCAGACGTTGAAACAAGTTGCGATGCATTGATTCTCAGGTTTTATGGTACATGTCACGTACTACGTGTGTACTTAGATTGGTTTCCGCGTCTTGCCGTACTTGGATCTTGCTCACTGTCCAGTTTCGTTAAACCTGAGAGTCGAAGCATGCGTCGCAAAATGTTTCAACGCCTAGAGACTTCTTTAATATAGTATGGGCATAAAAGAATATGTGGAACCTACATTGAATTTTTACAAAAATTATCGAGTAGGTACAGTAACATTTTTTTCATTGGAGTCACATACACATACCTCTGTCAAATTATATCTGACACCAAGTTAAATGGAAACAGTACCTACATTACAAGTAACGAAACCACACTGTCACGAAAATTCGTAATTTTGACTTTTCTCTCAGGCAATGTCGGTCCCACCATGATTATTGATAACACTAGTTTACAAAATCCAAACAAATTATTTTTGATCGAGACTCCACTATGAAATTCTTATGTAAGATGGTCCCCTAAACTCAAAAATCGAAATGAGACGAAATCCTATGGATACGTTTTCGAGATATCGCCCGATGAATATTTTGGTATTTTTTTAAGAAGACGACCCGACGTTTTTGGCCATATCTCGCGTTAGAGTTGACCGATTTGATCGCGACGACTCTTAAATAAAGGGTAATTAAATTGCATACAACTCGTTTGTACAGTCCCTTCCAATCGGACCAATAGTTTAGGCGGAATCGAGAGAAACTTAAGAAAAATGTAATGTTTTGGGGCCGAAATTGAAATCGAAAATTCGATTTGTAGCCAATAAAGGAATGTGAAGTATAAAAAGTGACAGAGGAATCAGTGTTCGAACGGAGAACGAGAATACAATTGGAATTAGCAAAGTTGATTTCACAATCTTTGCCTGAGAATGTTTTTAATGTTTTTCGTGAATTAAAGGTACAATTGGAATTAGCAAAGATGATTTCACAATCTTTGCGTGAGAACTTTTCGTGAATTAAAGGGAATTAGCTTCTTTCATACATGAATCATGTTTATGGGGGGGGGGGGGGTTTATAACTATTAATTCAGAATAAATCTTATATCTTTTAGACAAATAGCTCGATACATTAAGTAAAACGACATATGGGTTCGAAAAAAAAAAATGATTCGCTTAATCATGTAAAAACACCGGGACTATGTCATAAAATAAGATAATAAGGATAAAATAGCTCCGACGACCTGTCAATTTCGCTATCTTTCGTGTATAGAGACATGGTCACTCAGTGTGCCTATGGGAAGAGGGGAAGGGGGAATTAGCTTCCAGACGCGACCGCGTCTGTTGATGTGGAGAATTTCACATCATAAATATTTTGTTTAGTATACCACCAGAAATATAAGGTTACATTTATTGCTTACACGAAAAAATATTATATTTTTTAAGAGGTGGCCAAAACTGGTACAATATCTTAAAGTCGCCACAAATGGTGCATCCAGCCTAGTGAGCTACATTTCTGTAATAAATGAATTTCACAATAAATACTTTCTCAATACTGTATTTGTATTACATAAATCATTGCCCGTGCGCCCCGTGCGGAAATCCCCCGTTCGTATTCCACAACAATGCACATTGAACGCCAATAGGCGTTCCTCGCAGTGGATTGAATGCACTGATCTAGTACTTACAACGGAACACCGCGAACCCGCACTCACCGATTGGAACGCAACTTTGTGAGTTTATAGAGTGATTATATATAATACATTTTAGCATCTTTGAATATTATCGTATTTGACACCGTCGTGTATTAAGGCCTGCAGCAAGCAGAACGAGTCTTATTATGCAACTTACTATGCGTTAAGAGCGCGCAGCCGTGCGCACCTTGTGCTTGCCATCCTGTAACTGCATAAGGCGACGCACAGTGATCCGAAATCCCCATATCAAGGAAAAAATATAGTAGCATCAATGTGAAACCTTCAATTTATACAAAACTTGGTATCCCGGGGTTTTTGAGGTCGCTGATTACAAATATGAAGTGAAAATTGATAAAAACAAAATATCTCCTTAGTATAGGAGATATTTGTGTGTCAATATTAATGATTAAATTAAAATATCTCCTAAACTAATAGCTTTCCGGCACAAGTTAATACTTTGTCATAGAAAATGATGAACTGAATAATCCAGTAATGTATTAAAAAATATATGGTTCCGTTTAACAAAACATCGGTGACCTTCATACATATGCCCTTTATGCATCCACATATAAAAAACTAATTACATTCAATTATAGCCTCCTAGAAACTATTCAACTTTTATCTAAAACATTTTTCGATATTATGAAAAACGAAGGGAAGATACTCCAAATACTTACTGGTAAAAGTTATAGAAAAAATGCTCCCTACACCAAAGCCGCAGGTTTACGCAGCTGAAACCTGTTTGATTATATACTTAAAGGTATAATGCACCACTAGTATTAAGTCTTACCTTGACGCTAGCTGTCGCGAAAAAGTTATGTCTAATTAAACTTCGATTCTATTGTTAAAAATACCTATTTGTTCCACTTATGTCCTACTGAAATCAACGAGGGTGTCATTGACTTAATTCATGTAATATATATGTTCAGTATGAACATAATCAAATTACAAAATTGCGTTTTTCTTTTTAATTTGCAGATAGTTGAAATTCTACTTGAAAGATAGTGTGTTTGTAACTCAAAATTGCAGGTGTTCTACTCTCCAACTTTCATATTATAATTTCCTTACAAATTAATGGTATTTACAGAATATTCTTGTTCGTTCTGGTCCTTCACCTATTCTACTGTGGAATTGTATTGAAAAAATTCTGTGTACTTAACATTCAAAAACTGACTTTTTTCCTCTATGCAAACCACTGTGCGACGGTGCATTATACAATTCATATACATGATTGAATTCGTAAAAAAGCACCATACATTTTTAGTTATTATGAAAATCTAAAAATTGCTAAAAATAACGTGCGGTAAAATTTTATTTTTAAGAAAAAAAACTTTTTCGTAAATTCTGTTTGTGGCGCTTATTGCACCATTAAACTTTTGTTTCAAACATTTTTCTCTATTTGTTGTAATTTGGGAGTTATACGCGAAAAAGTGAAAGTGCCAATTTGATTTTGAGGTTAGTTTTCACCCCCTTAAAGAGCGACAGAGCCCAAATGAAACACACCGTTGTTCCTGTCTTGAGTGACTCTATAAACCGGGTTCGCGGTGTTCCCTTGTTAGCACTGAAAGTACCAGTTAATACCAATCTCCCTTCGTATTAATTTCTCTGACATTACATTTGTCTGTAGGTTACCATGTACAAACTGTTGCTGACGCTGACTCTTGTCGCTTTTTCAAGCGGAGTGCTTTGCAATGTAGTACCAAATCTGCCCGACACCGCCAACTTGAGCTTGGACCGGATGGAAATAATGAACAACAATTACAATGAGATTAGCAACATTACAGGTACGCGCTATTATTATTTTTACCGCGTTAGTTAGAAGATAATCGAAGTTCTACTGTACTGAGAGCGTCCAATAACATTCATAGTTTAAACGATTTCAATTTATCTTTAAAGCACTTCAGCACTCTCAATTTTAAAAATCCATTAAAAAGAGATTGTGCGCCCCTAACAAAAAAATTTTGCTTCAAAGTAATTATCAGGCGAGTGATAAAATGAATCGGGTCTTATCGTGTTCAGTCAGAACAATCACTTATCATAATATCATACCGAGTAATAGCTCTCTTCCTTTACCAGCGATTACAGTAAATCCTCGTTATAGCCGCGTTTTTACCATGCGGCAGTACGCCCGGTGGCTATCCCCACCATTTCTTGGAATCCTTAGGGTACGTTTACGTTGGAGCTGCGATAATAGCGAAGAAAGAGAAATATTTCTTTCTCGACGCTTTTATCGTTGGTCATCTATATAGTCATCTCGCTCTTATCGTAGCTCTGATCGTTTATCGCAGCTCCAACATAAACGTACCCTTGGGTCGAGAGTGAGGGCATCCGAGAACGAGCGAGAGGAAACGAAAGAGTCGAGGGCAACTTCGCGTCAACTATTTCGTTCCCTCTCGCTCGCTCTTGGATTTTCTCACTCCCGGCATTGGCCGCACGGAATAGTGTCCGCATCGCGTTATACGCCCGCCGCCAGCCACGTTCGTCAGGATTGATACAAGTGTTTACTGTACTCGCACTCAGTGACGCCTCTTTCCTAAACAAACCGAAATTATTTCTACACCACTCCTCCTTTTTTCTCGAATCATGGCACAGGCGACTATTAGACGCTATAAGTCTACACCAGTTTTTTTTGCAATAGGGTTGTTCAATTAACGCACTGTCAGCGCAAAGAGCACGGACGCTTGGAATATAGGGGTTGTGGTGGAGATGGGCACAGTTCTCGAAGAGGTACTCACTCTTCCAGATTCCGAGTTGTTGACAATTGAAGAGGATGACGATGTTGATTATCAATGTGGCCGCGACGTGAACGGCCAGCCCTTGGACATGCTCAAGGTGATGAAGGGGTGCGTGGATCGCGTGCCGAGGGATGACTACGCGGTCGTTCCGAGCATGGGGGCCTACAAGCTGCACAAGCGCAGCAGGAAGTGGAACGATGCACGGAAATCCTGCATGGCCGAAGGAGGTGATGGAAATTATTTGTATACGTGGGTTTCGAGGTCTTTTAGGTGGATAAGGCCCAGGAAATGGGGGAAGGGGTTGACCTTGGAACTATATTTCGAAGGTGATGTGGAGGGTTTGCAATTTGATGTGCGATCATTGATCTATGAGGAAATCATTTGATTCGTGATATTTTGGCTCGTGCAATAAGTAATTTCTATGTTAATTATTTGGTGGCTGAAATCTAACAAGGGGAGGACACCATGTGATAGACAGCGATTTTTATGGCACGATGGATCTATGTGGAAAATAAGTAAATAGGTGTCCGACCGTTTCAGCCAATAGGTCTTAATAATAGAGATGTTTACATGGAAATTATTAAAAATTTCATAGTGGCCGTGGGGTGTTAGTGGGTAAAAATCCCACACTACACTGGCGCCCGCGGGAGATTCCCTTCTGGAGGCGTCGGGGTGCCTTTGGAATAAGTCTTTGCCTATAAGTCTATATAAAAAGTTAATTAAAAATTTTTGGCGTCTTACCTTGTTAATTGAGACAATAATTCAGTGACCCATGTGGTGGAAAAACTAGTGGCATTTCAGAAATTTTGACAACTGACGTTAGTTGACACTTGGCAGGTTATGATGGATTGACACTAGCTAGGTGACATTTACTAGCGACCCGCAGCGGCTTTTTGTCTTTTTCGTTAACTGCGCAACCGCATTTTCATCAAAACTATTCCTGGTTGGATAAATTCTGCTTTCGAGAAACAGTTCCATCTGATTTGCAATTAGAATTAATAAATTTCAAGGTTGACCGGGCACTCAAGAAAATATTCGACGAAACAAGTGATAGCGCCGAATTTTACCAAAACTTTCCGGCATGTAGATTTCCATATTTGCATAAGTCTATCGCGAATACATTAGCCACGTTTGGTTCTAGCGTCAACAACGCGGACGAGAATGACCGACTCTATTTCCCCTCAATCAATTGTCAATGATTTACAAACCGAATTCCTCGACATTAATAATTTAATTTAGCTTCTAGAAACCTATCATGTCACAACATTTTTCTTTCGTGATACCGATAACGATCTCGCGACGCTGCGCAGCGCTCTCGAAACGCCGGACGCGATAAGTTTTCAAAAACTCGAGTGCTGAGCGGTGAGCCCGTGTGCACAAAATGTAGAGTCAGTAACTCAGCACCTGGTGTTCAAGTGGCAGTCATCTAGGAAGTCTCGTGGTGCGCAGTGCTTCTGTCCGAGGGACAAACGCTATTTAAAATAGTCATTGAGCAAGAGTTCCATCGAGTAAGTATTAGTGTCCGGGGAAAAGACTCAGGTATCCGTAGAGACTGTATATTTTAGAGTGGCTTTATTCACTCTTAGTGAAATTTTTTCCCAAGATTTTCTTCGCGGCACCCCCCAGAACAGTTCCAAAATATAAAAAAAAAATCTATGTAAAGTTTGAACCCGATCGGATAAGGAGGAAAGGTGCCCCTGAGCCGTTGAACATTTAAATAAATATTTAACAACTCAGAAACTCGATTTTATATAATTATTATCCTCCAAGTTATTGATTACATCAAACAACATGTCAAGCAGAAGTTGTAGATCCAGACAAGGAGCATATTTTATGTTGTATTATTTTATCTCGGGCGACAAACGGTTTTCGAAAAAAGTCCGGAAGCTGAAACAAAAAACAAATTTTTTCCAAATTATGACAGCTCAAATCCTTCTCGAACACTTTTTATTTATGAAGGCGAAAAAAATATTGTAATTTTTATTTTCGAGGACTATTTTTTAATCATTTCAGGGCATTGAGTTCTATCCTGACTGGAGTGTGAACAGCAGTGGGAAGAAGTAGAGGCGGCAACGCGGTCCGAGAGAAATCGAATATACCTAGTGTGTGAATGTATCCTTCTTCTTCCTACTATCCCTCTCTATCCCTACTATCCTGTAAATTTGTGTGTAGCGGGGGTACAGACGCCACGCGGCTCGCCACCGCGCCGTGATATTTGTTAGCCTCAGTTACGACTCTCAAAATAATAATCATGAGTAATTTTAACACATTTGACCCTTTTTTTTTATTTTGCGATCATTATTCATAAGAATATTCTGTTTTGGATATGTCTTACATTCTTGTGCGCGCGGATAAGTTCACTGAGATGCACTATCCATCTATAGTCTAGTAAGACAGAGAAAGCAATCCCTCGTACGTATTCGTGTTCCTCGTCTGACCGTCCGCCTGTTTACACTCCAGTTAGGATAGAGCTCAATGTTTCACGGTGGCCATATACCGAGATATGCCTAAAAGATCGATTTTTTTCAGGATATTTTCAGTGTTTGATATGTGATGAATGTTTCCTGAAATTTTGGGACCCAAATTCGCAAATATATCACAGATATGTCCGCGTAGAGAAATTGTTAATTTCGGTGCCGTCGCTGAAGGGTTAATACCATTCTCCCTCCGTATTAATTTCTCTGATATTACTTCTGTCTGTAGGTTACCATGGAAAAACTGTTGCTGACGCTGACTCTTGTCGCTTTTTCAAGCGGAGTGCTTTGCAATGTAGCACGAAATCTGACCGAGGGTGATCCCACTGCAGGTACGCGTTATTATTATATTTATCGTGTCAGTTACATAATAATCGAAGTTCTATTATACTGCCAGCACCCAATGACATTCATAGTTTGACTGATATCAATTTCTCTTTAAAACACGTTAGCATTCTCAATTTTAAAAATCTATTCAAAACAGATTCTGTGTTCCTGACAAAAATTTCGCTTAAAAATATCCCAGTATAAAATTATTAGACTACTTAACCCGGCAAGAGTAAGATTTTCTACGAGTGAGGGACCAGCAAACCCCCACATGTGCACTGCCGGGTTAATATCCAGTGGGCATTCACAGACCACTCTTCCAAAAAAAACAGAGAAACAAATCTGACCTCTGATAAAAGCAATCCCACTAATCATATCATATGGAGTAATTATACTCACCCTTGACCAGCGATTACCAGTGTTCAGTGACGTCTGTTTACTAAACAAACCGAAATTAGGGGAAGTAGGGGCAAAACCGGGACGTTAAGGATAAAAGATCATAACTTCGACATTATTAATGTAAAAAAGAAATTTGAAATTAGGATTCAATAGAATAGACTCTTTATTAAATAATAGTATATATCCATTTTTTTTAAATAGAATAACAAATACAAAAAAATTACGATTTATAATATGGTTCGTTTTTACGGTTTTACCCCATGGCCCGGGTAAAACCGGGTACCATACTAGAAACTGGCCCTAGTACCTATAACAGCGGAATTCGTCCAATTCTTCAGGCCCCCCAACGAGTGCAGCCTTCGTGAGCCCACTTACAACCAACTGTACACTGCACCCAACCTTCATTCAATTTCGACGAACCATATGATTCTTCGACATAAATGCAAATGTCTTCACCGTTTTCATCGCCACTATTATCCTTCGATATTTTGTTTAATTTTGTAGTTTTCTTTCTTGTTAGTCGTAGTCCTTTATTAAGATTTAGTTTTCATTTTGATAACTTCCTCGTTTTTGTTGCTTTGTTATACACATTTTGTTCAAAACCGGGTACCCGACTTTACCCCGTACGGTTTTACCTCAACAGACAATTTTGTAAATACTGCGAATTATCAACAACACCAGGGCGAAGTACAAACAAACTGTCTTAATTATTTACACTTTAATATGCAACAATTAACATAATGCACACAATAAACGTACCTACCCGAACACTGTCAAAAGCGTTGAAGTTTCTTAACTATCGAAAATTAGATCAGAGCCATCAAAAACACGCAAGACGATATAATCTTACTATGCACGATTGTATGACGATCGTCTTTTGTTGATGAAACAATGCACATCGTGACAATATGTCGCTGCAACGACGCGTGGAAATTTGAGGCCGTTTTAAAAATAATAGCACATCCCGGTTTTACCCAGGTACCCGGTTTTGTCCTAATTTCCCCTAATTCTACACTACTCCTTCTTTCCCTCGAATCGTGTCACACGCCACTGTTGAACGCGATAAGTCTACACCAGTTCGTATTTTGCAACGAAGCTCTGAAATTAACGCACACTGTCAGCGCAAGGAGCAAGGACGCTTGAAATAGAGGGGTGGTGGTGGAGATGAGCAAAGTTCACAAAGAGGGACTCATTCTTCCAGAATCCGTGCTATCGATGGCTAAAACGCAACTTCACAACACGTTATACAAGCTGAAGATGCCGTGCACGAGTGGCGACGTGAGGGATGACTACAAGGTCGTTCAGGGCATGGGGGCCTACAAGCTGAACAAACGCGTCTTGAGTTGGGACCAGGCACGGAGAACCTGCATGGACGAAGGAGGTAATGGAAATTACTTGTATACGTAGGGTTTGAGGTGTTTTAAGCCCGGTCCAGACCTGAATGAGTATACGCTGAACAGGCTGAGCGCGCACGAATATTTTGATGTGGACCTGTGAAACGGTAGCCAGGACCGCGTGCTTCTACGTCAGAGAGGGTGACCGTGAACGCATATGCTAGTGCGGACGTGTCATTCGTGGTGACTCGGCGCATGCGACCCGACTCGCGAATGCCGGCGAAGGCACATGGCCTGAGCCGACCGTTGTCAGTTTTCTTCCGCATATCAAAGGGAATTTAGAGTGCATTGCGTTCACCGTGGAAGATAGAAGCAGACGTGATACTTTTCTAAAATCCTCGATGTCTCGGATTTTCATGATATTGAAATATATGGTAGTCCATATGAAACTAGGGAGGGTTGAGTCCTCATTTTCGCAGATTCGAAATTGTTTAAGAAATACAAATCTTCAAAGTTACCTGCTTTCGGTGATTATTACGAAACCCGCCTACAGAAATTCATTTTAATGACTTAACTTATTGAAGGTACGAACTTGCGTCTTTTTTTTTAATCATGAAGGATGGATCTATGTGAATGAATTTAATCAATTGCTAATATTGCCATAAACAGATAATTAAAAATCTAAAAATGACATTTTCAACAATATAATGCAATTACCATATGATAGACTTTAAAGCTCTATTTTACTGAATAATTTGTCTTTCTTTTCTTCACTACACCCTGCATTGTTCTTAATTCATACAGCCTGACCGACTCGCTGTTGTGTTAAAAAATCACACGAGACTATTCTTAACGAATTCAGCTTGAAATGATATAAATCAGTTTTTCATGAAATTTCCTTCATTATGGTCCGAATTACGTCGAAGTTTCCTCGGCACCCAAACATGCCGTAAAAAATCCAAAACCTGTAAAATTCGATAATGGGTAGTACCTGTGGCCTAAAACAGGTATTATGTACAATGTAGAAGCCGCTACCGCATTGTACATGTAAGTAATTGTGGTTACCTTAGGCGCCATATTATACATATAGGGTAGTAATGCCTGGCGAAGACAGGCTAAAAGCTAGTGGTCAATGATTTACGACAGCAAAACGGCTGTGCTGTCTCTGACTCTGACTTACTCGTCGCGCAAATAACTGATACATCGTTGACACTGATATCTCTTCGATCCGCGATATCAAAGTACGCGATCCAAGTGATGAGCACTCATTATTTCGATATCACTGATAACCTCCTAGCATTATCCTTAGCCATTTCGAAATCTTAGTTTTGCGATCCAAGTGACCACTAATCACCCCACCTCCAGATTACACAATTTCTTCTTCGGACTTAGCCCAAGCTTAAGCTCCCCCAGAGCACCCAACTTGCTCTTCTTCTCAATATTTAATCATCTTCCAAGCCCAAAATGTCTCCCTGCTTTCATTCCCCATCGTTCACATTTCCATAGAGCACCCCCACGAAGGAAATCCCAGATGAATCTTAATTCGAACCTATGGACCCGCAAATCCAATCGCGGCATCGGACGTTCATGCTGCAGGGTTTATTAAAGAATTCCCCATTGTTGGTTAGGTCAATTGGCCGTCATAAACTCGCATGCGGAGGGGAATATGCTGGTGAATTGGCTGAAGGAAGAGAATGTCCACGACGCTTGGATAGGTATTCACGATATGTTCGAGCACGGTATGTGGGTGACTTTGACAGGCGAAACGTTGGGAGCGGCTGGCTACGATAAGTGGTCACAGGGTAAACCTAACGGTGCGAACGGCAACGAACACTGCGGGAACATCCTAGATTCGGATGGAATGGGGGACAGATCGTGCGACACCATCCTTTATTACTTCTGTAAGATTTACCTATGCTGAACTAACCTCTTACATGGACCTTGCCCAGGATGAATTCCTGAAGCTTCAGGGAGATTGTGTGTGAAACTTCGACATTATTCGATGATTACAATAAAATATATCGCTGCTACAACTTATCTGGAATTTTTTTCTTGAGTGATAATCAATTTTCAGTGTGCATTAGATGCTTGAAGGTTTAAGCACCTAACTTCGATATACATGAGTAGATAATGTAGGATTTTAAATAATTGAGTATTCCCTCTAAGTTTGGATACCCTGATCACTACTAAATGTTCAATGCACCTTCATTTACCAATTTAAAATTCCAGAAATTACTGTCCTCAAATCCTTTGAAGATTCTTGTTTGTTTGTTTGTTTTTATTGTTTCCTTGTGTTTTAAGCAGGATGGCGTTTCAAGCTCATTTTTGCTGATATTGCCCTACCAACTATAGTCCCATTTTTTTTTATCCCTCCTCTCTCCTTCGGGTCCCAGCAGCATCAGTGCACCGGGAGAAAGGTGGTCCTCCCATCTTTCCCCAGTACACCGCCACGTGATGCTTAACTTCGGTGATCTAACGAGAACCGGTGTTTTCCATCACGGCTACGGCCGCTGGTCCTTTGAAAATTCACGACCTTAATTGAAAACATGCCTTAAGTCAAGAAACTAGTGGTTCCCACTATCCCTTTCACCGTGAACACACCTGATTCTACTTACATGTCAGCGTCGACATTAGACCATACTTACATACCCAGGAAGCTCTGTATGGAGCCACGAGTCAAAGTGAAGCAAATATAACGTCTGTTTCTTGTACATATTGTATATATACCTCTGCGTTATTCCTTAGAACTTTACTTATCATATAAGTGGACGTTTAACCACGGTGTCCCCATCTGGAGTCCCACAAGGATAGTCAGGTGCTTCCCTGTCTTGTCTCCCCTCCTCTAGAATTGCCGCCGTTTCTCGCGCTAATAGATCTCTCGTCAGTCGGTCCAAACCCACAATCTGGTAATACGTATACGCATGTAAGCCAAGAGAGAGAGAGAGAGAGAGAGAGGGAGAGGCAGTGCTGTGGGACGAAACGTGTACCTCGCAATCATCGCGTTCAGTGCTCGCGTTCAGAACTTCTGTGTAAAAAGACTTGAGACTCTTTATTATAACATACGTCAAATCTACGGGGCAGAACAATCATCCAGTAACTTGAAATGAGCTAGACGAGTATGGTTTCGAAGCGTTTATTTAATTTGTTATAACCAACACAGGTCTACGATATGAAATGTAGCTTACATCATTTTTACAAGTAATGCTGGATACATTCTTTGAAACTATATTTGACTAGCTCATTTCAACTCTTCGATCTGCAAGTCGTATTCCTACGCTCAAAACTGACGGGTTAATGAAAATTGAGCCTATCGGTTTTTGTTGGGGGGTTGCGGCTGCTTTCTGGCGTTCTTGATACTCTCTACTTCAGCGATGACCCGATGGGCGATCCGAGAGCACGAGCATCCTATAACGTTTGGGGAACGTGGAAGGGGGCTGCCTCGCCAGGCCAAGTATTTCACTGAAAGCACCTTTATGTACTTGCAGCTTCTTTTGATTTCACTCTCTTTTTTTATTTTGTAATTATTATTTTCTTCTATTTTTTTTATGATTTATTTGATTTCATGTACTTGGCGTAATTTTTTTTACTTTTTTGAAGTCTTTTATGAGGATCTCCCTTTTTTTTACAAAGATAATTTGCATAGGGAATGACTTCAGATAATTTTTAATATTATAAATTACAAAGGTTCATCATCAACAGCAATGAACAGTCTTATCACGGGACAGAATTAAGGATAAATTCTACGCAAGTTTAACAACTACGAAAACAAACCATGCGCACCGCATTGCCGATCTATATGTATTATATGTATAGTACTTTTTATTTATACTCCCTGTCATTTAAGAAGGAACCTGCCGACCGACGAGTTTAGACCGGTTCTGCGCAGCTTGACGCTCATTGGTGCCGGGAGAAGCCACTATTGGCTGTACCCCCACCAACGCTTCTTTGGAGCCAATGAGCTCATTCTACATGCGCGAAACGGGTTCCTTCTTAAATGACTGGGAGTTAGTACTAGAAACACTGATTAAATTCATGTATTATCGAAGGTGTCCATGTATCAAAATAACTGAATGATTATCCATAAGAAATCCTTCCTGCAAAATTATGCGTACTTACATAGCCTGGCGTAGGTCACAGCTTCTTTTTTACGCTTCGATTATCTACATATACATAAAATCCTCAGTTTAGTTACAAATAAAAATCAGTTTGATGATATACAAACATGTCGCAATTCAAATTTCGGCAGCTTACCTTCTGTTTGAGACTGTACTTTGGTTGCAATTCATTAATACAACGATATATATTTGTAAAAACACGTGACATCTCAAATTTTGACAACTTATCTTATTTGACACCCGCCAGGTTATAACTTGACGGTAAGCTGTCAAAATATGGAGTGGATTGCATAGTGAAGATAGCGATTGACGAACGAGACATGTATTAGTTTTTTTTTTTTGGCTGAATGTGTGCGTATAACGCGTATATACGTATTATGTTGAGGAAAATTTTCTTGGAGAAGGAGGAGAAGATGAAGAATAAGAAAATCTTACCCTTTCCGACAGATACACGAGACGATATTACGATATCTCTGTCATGCGTGGACCGATTTTATTGAATTTGGTCTTTTTCGAAAGCTTATATGCGGTTTACATAAGAAAAATGCCTTTAAATTTAGGAAATATTGCAGGCGTGGTGAGATATTAATGAAATAAGTTTCAGGCAACGCGCCAGCGACAGTCGACATATGCAGGGTGTCGAAACACGTACTTGGCGTCGAGACCCTACCGCGTCTCTAGACTCCCAATATTCAAGAAACAAATCCGAGAGATGGCGCGAGCGCTCCGCGCCAAAGATACTTACCTAGCAACATATATCCCCCCCCCCCCCCAAATACATGACTCATGTATGAAAGAAGCTAATTCCCTTTAATTCACGAAAAAAGTTCTCACGCAAAGATTGTGAAATCATCTTTGGTAATTCCAAATGTACCTTTAACCCTTTAATTCACGAAAAACATTAAAAACATTCTCACGCAAAGATTGTGAAATCAACTTTGCTAATTCCAATTGTATTCTCGTTCTCCGTTCGAACACTGATTCCTCTGTCACTTTTTATACTTGACATTCCTTTATTGGCCACAAATCAATTCAGTGCTCAGATTTTCAGCTTCGGTTTTAAGGAATTAGCGGGCGAGGCCAGTAGTTGACACAAAAACTTTTATAAGAGGGACATCTTCTGTTAAAAATGTCGTATGAAAATCGTTTTACGATGGAAAATAATAAAAACTTGGTAGAGACTAATTTAAACGAATCAAAGTCGGTAATAGATTAATAGCACATTCGCCAGCCTGCACTAGTGATATGAAACATTTTGTTTTAAGTCGACTTCATAGTTTTTTCTTATACAACGCCCGCTAATTCCTTAAAACCGAGGTTGAAAATCTGAGCACTGAATTGATTTGCTTACATTTATTGCTTACACGGAAAAATATTATATTTTTTAAGAGGTGGCCAAAACTGGTACAATATCTTAAAGTCGCGACAAATGGTGCATCCAGCCTAGTGAGCTACATTTCCGTAATAAATGAATTTCACAATAAATACTTTCTCAATACTGTATTTGTATTACATAAATCATTGCCCGTGCGCCCCGTGCGGAAATCCCCCGTTCGTATTCCACAACAATGCACATTGAACGCCAATAGGCGTTCCTCGCAGTGGATTGAATGCACTGATCTAGTACTTACAACGGAACACCGCGAACCCGCACTCACCGATTGGAACGCAACTTTGTGGGTTTATAGAGTGATTATATATAATACATTTTAGCATCTTTGAATATTATCGTATTTGACACCGTCGTGTATTAAGGCCTGCAGCAAGCAGAACGAGTCTTATTATGCAACTTACTATGCGTTAAGAGCGCGCAGCCGTGCGCACCTTGTACTTGCCATCCTGTAACTGCATAAGGCGACGCACAGTGATCCGAAATCCCCATATCAAGGAAAAAATATAGTAGCATCAATGTGAAACCTTCAATTTATACAAAACTTGGTATCCCGGGGTTTTTGAGGTCGCTGATTACAAATATGAAGTGAAAATTGATAAAAACAAAATATCTCCTTAGTATAGGAGATATTTGTGTGTCAATATTAATGATTAAATTAAAATATCTCCTAAACTAATAGTTTTCCGGCACAAGTTAATACTTTGTCATAGAAAATGATGAACTGAATAATCCAGTAATGTATTAAAAAATATATGGTTCCGATTAACAAAACATCGGTGACCTTCATACATATGCCCTTTATGCGTCCACATATAAAAAACTAATTACATTCAATTATAGCCTCCGAGAAACTATTCAACTTTTATCTAAAACATTTTTCGATATTATGAAAAACGAAGGGAAGATACTCTAAATACTTACTGGTAAAAGTTATAGAAAAAATGCTCCCTACACCAAAGCCGCAGGTTTACGCAGCTGAAACCTGTTTGATTATATACTTAAAGGTATAATGCACCACTAGTATTAAGTCTTACCTTGACGCTAGCTGTCGCGAAAAAGTTATGTCTAATTAAACTTCGATTCTATTGTTAAAAATACCTATTTGTTCCACTTATGTCCTACTGAAATCAACGAGGGTGTCATTGACTTAATTCATGTAATATATATGTTCAGTATGAACATAATCAAATTACAAAATTGCGTTTTTCTTGTTAATTTGCAGATAGTTGAAATTCTACTTGAAAGATAGTGTGTTTGTAACTCAAAATTGCAGGTGTTATACTCTCCAACTTTCATATTATAATTTCCTTACAAATTAATGGTATTTACAGAATATTCTTGTTCGTTCTGGTCCTTCACCTATTCTATTATGGAATTGTATTGAAAAAATTCTGTGTACTTAACATTCAAAAACTGACTTTTTTCCTCTATTCAAACCACTGTGCGACGGTGCATTATACAATTCATATACATGATTGAATTCGTAAAAAAGCACCATACATTTTTAGTTATTATGAAAATCTAAAAATTGCTAAAAATAACGTGCGGTAAAATTTTATTTTTAAGAAAAAAAACTTTTTCGTAAATTCTGTTTGTGGCGCTTATTGCTCCATTAAACTTTTGTTTCAAACATTTTTCTCTATTTGTTGTAATTTGGGAGTTATACGCGAAAAAGTGAAAGTGCCAATTTGATTTTGAGGTTAGTTTTGACCCCCTTAAAGGACGACAGAGCCCAAATGAAACACACCGTTGTTCCTGTCTTGAGTGACTCTATAAACCGGGTTCGCGGTGTTCCCTTGTTAGCACTGAAAGTACCAGTTAATACCAATCTCCCTTCGTATTAATTTCTCTGACATTACTTTTGTCTGTAGGTTACCATGTACAAACTGTTGCTGACGCTGACTCTTGTCGCTTTTTCAAGCGGAGTGCTTTGCAATGTAGTACCAAATCTGCCCGACACCGCCAACTTGAGCTTGGACCGGATGGAAATAATGAACAACAATGACAATGAGATTAGCAACATTACAGGTACGCGCTATTATTATTTTTACCGCGTTAGTTAGAAGATAATCGAAGTTCTACTGTACTGAGAGCGTCCAATAACATTCATAGTTTAAACGATTTCAATTTATCTTTAAAGCACTTCAGCATTCTCAATTTTAAAAATCCATTAAAAAGAGATTGTGCGCCCCTAACAAAAAAATTTTGCTTCAAAGTAATTATCAGGCGAGTGATAAAATGAATCGGGTCTTATCGTGTTCAGTCAGAACAATCACTTATCATAATATCATACCGAGTAATAGCTCTCTTCCTTTACCAGCGATTACAGTAAATCCTCGTTATAGCCGCGTTTTTACCATGCGGCAGTACGCCCGGTGGCTATCCCCACCATTTCTTGGAATCCTTAGGGTACGATTACGTTGGAGCTGCGATAATAGCGAAGAAAGAGAAATATTTCTTTCTCGACGCTTTTATCGTTGGTCATCTATATAGTCATCTTGCTCTTATCGTAGCTCTGATCGTTTATCGCAGCTCCAACATAAACGTACCCTTGGGTCGAGAGTGAGGGTATCCGAGAACGAGCGAGAGGAGACGAAAGAGTCGAGGGCAACTTCGCGTCAACTATTTCGTTCCCTCTCGCTCGCTCTTGGATTTTCTCACTCCCGGCATTGGCCGCACGGAATAGTGTCCGCATCGCGTTATACGACCGCCGCCAGCCACGTTCGTCAGGATTGATACAAGTGTTTACTGTACTCGCACTCAGTGACGCCTCTTTCCTAAACAAACCGAAATTATTTCTACACCACTCCTCCTTTTTTCTCGAATCCTGGCACAGGCGACTATTAGACGCTATAAGTCTACACCAGTTTTTTTGCAATGGGGTTGTTCAATTAACGCACTGTCAGCGCAAAGAGCACGGACGCTTGGAATATAGGGGTTGTGGTGGAGATGGGCACCGTTCACGAAGAGGTACTCACTCTTCCAGATTCCGAGTTGTTGACAATTGAAGAGGATGACGATGTTGATTATCAATCTGGCCGCGACGTGAACGGCCAGCCCTTGGACATGCTCAAGGTGATGAAGGGGTGCGTAGATCGCGTGCCGAGGGATGACTACGCGGTCGTTCCGAGCATGGGGGCCTACAAGCTGCACAAGCGCAGCAGGAAGTGGAACGATGCACGGAAATCCTGCATGGCCGAAGGAGGTGATGGAAATTATTTGTATACGTGAGTTTCGAGGTCTTTTAGGTGGATAAGGCCCAGGAAATGGGGGAAGGGGTTGACCCTGGAACTATATTTCGAAGGTGATGTGGAGGGTTTGCAATTTGATGTGCGATCATTGATCTATGAGGAAATCATTTGATTCGTGATATTTTGGCTCGTGCAATAAGTAATTTCTATGTTAATTATTTGGTGGCTGAAATCTAACAAGGGGAGGACACCATGTGGTAGACAGCGATTTTTATGGCACGATGGATCTATGTCGAAAATAAGTAAATAGGTGTCCGACCGTTTCAGCCAATAGGTCTTAATAATAGAGATGTTTACATGGAAATTATTAAAAATTTCATAGTGGCCGTGGGGTGTTAGTGGGTAAAAATCCCACACTACACTGGCGCCCGCGGGAGATTCCCTTCTGGAGGCGTCGGGGTGCCTTTGGAATAAGTCTTTGCCTATAAGTCTATATAAAAAGATAATTAAAAATTTTTGGCGTCTTACCTTGTTAATTGAGACAATAATTCAGTGACCCATGTGGTGGAAAAACTAGTGGCATTTCAGAAATTTTGACAACTGACGTTAGTTGACACTTGGCAGGTTATGATGGATTGACACTAGCTAGGTGACATTTACTAGCGACCCGCAGCGGCTTTTTGTCTTTTTCGTTAACTGCGCAACCGCATTTTCATCAAAACTATTCCTGGTTGGATAAATTCTGCTTTCGAGAAACAGTTCCACCTGATTTGCAATTAGAATTAATAAATTTCAAGGTTGACCGGGCACTCAAGAAAATATTCGACGAAACAAGTGATAGCGCCGAATTTTACCAAAACTTTCCGGCATGTAGATTTCCATATTTGCATAAGTCTATCGCGAATACATTAGCCACGTTTGGTTCTAGCGTCAACAACGCGGACGAGAATGACCGACTCTATTTCCCCTCAATCAATTGTCAATGATTTACAAACCGAATTCCTCGACATTAATAATTTAATTTAGCTTCTAGAAACCTATCATGTCACAACATTTTTCTTTCGTGATACCGATAACGATCTCGCGACGCTGCGCAGCGCTCTCGAAACGCCGGACGCGATAAGTTTTCAAAAACTCGAGTGCTGAGCGGTGAGCCTGTGTGCACAAAATGTAGAGTCGGTAACTCAGCACCTGGTGTTCAAGTGGCAGTCATCTAGCAAGTCTCGTGGTGCGCAGTGCTTCTGTCCGAGGGACAAACGCTATTTAAAATAGTCGTTGAGCAAGAGTTCCATCGAGTAAGTATTAGTGTCCGTGGAAAAGACTCAGGTATCCGTAGAGACTGTATATTAGAGTGGCTTTTTATTCACTCTTAGTGAAATTTTTTCCCACGATTTTCTTCGCGGCACCCCCCAGAACAGTTCCAAAATATAAAAAAAGAATCTTTGTAAAGTTTGAACCCAATCGGATAAGGAGGAAAGGTGCCCCTGAGCCGTTGAACATTTAAATAAATATTTAACAACTCAGAAACTCGATTTTATATAATTATTATCCTCCAAGTTATTGATTACATCAAACAACATGTCAAGCAGAAGTTGTAGATCCAGACAAGGAGCATCTTTTGTGTTGTATTATTTTTTCTCGGGCGACAAACGGTTTCGTAAAAACTCCGAAAAAAGTGAAACAAAAATATTTTTTTTTCATATTGTGAAAGTTTACATTCTGAGAGAGAAAGATAGAGAGAGATTGATTTCTAAATTTTCTCACTTGGGAAATAGTAACCGTTTGCGCGTATTCAATGCTTCAAAATTTTTGTTTAGATAGATCTGTTTCATTTTTTTTGGACCGGTCTCTCCTAAGTGCCACATTGTGAACGGAAACCTGTATAGGCCTCAGACAAAAGCCGTATCCAAAACAATTCTGAATAGTGGTCCATAACTCTGGTTATGACAAAATTATTAATAGTGATTTTAAATCGTTAAGCGTTGCGTGAGCAGAATTAGCCTCCACCGCTCATCGGTAAAAATTTAAACGGCTTACATAACAACACTTAGAGTGGAACATTCCCCGTGCACCACGCGCGGAAATCCCTCATTCGTATTCCACAAAATGCACATTGAACGGCAATAAGCGATTCCCACGGTGGAGTGAATGCACTGATCGAGCACTTAACACTCAAAGTACCAGTTAATACCATTCTCCCATCGTATTAATTTCTCTGGCATTACTTCTGTCTGTAGGTTACCATGGACAAACTGTTGCTGACGCTGACTCTTGTCGCTTTTTCAAGCGGAGTGCTTTGCAATGTAGCACGAAATCTGACCGAGGGTGATCCCACTACAGGTACGCGATATTATTATATTTATCGCGTTAGTTACATAATAATCGAAGTTCTACAATACTGCCAGCACCCAATGACATTCATAGTTTGACCCATATCAATTTCTCTTTAAAACTCGTCAGCATTCTCAATTTTAAAAATCTATTCAAAACAGATTCTGTGTTCCTGACAAAAAATTTCGCTTAAAAGTATCCCAATATAAAATTATCAGGCTACTTAACCCGGCAGTGTCCAGGTGGACTTTTGAAACACAAGTATCCACGCGGGCTGCTCTTTATTAACACTCAAACAATGCAGATCTAACCGAACATTAACATCACTCCATAGTATATGGCAAAAATATTAATAAACACACATTTTTGTTGTTGATATACTGAATGCAAACAATGTATCTGGAAGCTAGACTGAGTGTCAACCCCACTGCTAAAGAAACAACAGACGGCGATAAGATTTTCTACGAGTGAGGGACCAGCAGACCCCCACATGTGCACTGCCGGGTTAATATCCAGTGGGCATTCACAGGCCACTCTTCCAAAAAAACAGAGAAACAAATCTGACCTCTGATAAAAGCAATCCCACTAATCATATTGTTGCGCCGGGGCGTTTTCACCACAGACCACCCCGACGCAAAGGAGTAGAATAATAGACACGGACGCACACACGACTGAACTATATTGTTACACAGACCAATAGTTTACAAAGGTGCGACCCGTACGTCCGAACGCAATGGCGTTCGGTACAAGATCTCCTTCTCGTCGGCCTCTCCGATCGTCCTCTTGAAGGGGGCCGACCTTCTTCTATCTTCAGCTGCGAGCACCAGCATGCTATGCACGGGCCTATACCCGGTGCTCGCAACAATATCATATCGAGTAATTATACTCACCCTTGACCTGCGATTACCAGTGTTCAGTGACGTATGTTTACTAAACAAACCGAAAGTAATTTTACACTACTCCTTCTTTTCCTCGAATCGTGTCACACGCGACTGTTGAACGCGATAAGTCTACACCAGTTCGTATTTTGCAACGAAGCTCTGCAATTAACGTACTCTGTCAGCGCAAGCAGCATGCACGCTTGAAATAAAGGGGTCGTGGTGGAGATGGGTAAAGTTTACAAAGAGGGACTCATTCTTCTAGAATCCGTGCCATCGATAGCTAAAACGCAACTGCACAACACGTTATACAAGCTGGGGATGCCGTGCACGAGTGGCGACGTGAGGGATGACTACGTGGTTGTTCAGGGCATGGGGGCCTACAAGCTGAACAAACGCGTCTTGAGTTGGGACCAGGCACGGAGAACCTGCATGGACGAAGGAGGTGATGGAAATTATTTGTATATGTGAGGTTTGAGGTGTTTTAGGTGGATAAGGACCAGAAAATGGGGAAGGCGTTGACCTTGGGACTAGATTTCGAAAGCAATGCGGAGGTTTTCTAATTTGATATGTGGTCAATGATCTATGAGGAAATCATTTGATATCGTGTTATTTTCGCTCGTGGAATAAGTAATTTCTATATTAATTATTTGGTGGCTGAAATCTAAGTTTCGTTATGGAAATGCGGACCGTCACCCAACTTCGTGGCATTTGGGGATTATACCTTACTTGTGCCGCGAATTACATATTTATTTTGAGCGTTGATATCTTTTGAAATGATAACTTGTCAATTTCACAATCTAGACTCTAGAGTATCCTATATAATAAGACGCTTAAGGTGGATGTTCGTTTGTTAGCAAAATCTACCCATTCGTACTTCCCGATGATTTACAAGGTTCAGGTTCAGCATGAAGTTTCCTCGGCACCCAAAGATGCCGTAAAAAATCCAAAACCTATAAAATTCGATAATGGGTAGTACCTGTGGCCTAAAACAGGTATTATGTACAATGTAGAAGCCGCTACCGCATTGTACATGTAAGTAATTGTGGTTTCCTTAGGCGCCATATTATACATATAGGGTAGTAATGCCTGGCGAAGACAGGCTAAAAAACTAGTGGTCAATAATTTACGACAGCAAAACGGCTGTGTTGTCTCTGACTCTGACTTACTCGTCGCGCAAATAACTGATACATCGTTGACACTGATATCTCTTCGATCCGCGATATCAAAGTACGCGATCCAAGTGATGAGTACTCATTATTTCGATATCACTGATAACCTCCTAGCATTATCCTTAGCCATTTCGACATCTTAGTTTTGCGATCCAAGTGACCACTAATTACCCAATTTCTTCTTCAGCCTTAGCCCAAACTTAAACTCCTCCAGAGCACCCAAATTCCTCTTCTTCTGAATACTTAATCATCTTCCAAGCCCAAAATGTGTCCCTCCTTCAATTCCCCATCGTTCATATTCCCTTAGAGCACACCCGCGAAAAAAATTCCAGGTGTAACTTAATTCGAACCTCTGCGCACCCAAATCCGATCGAGGTATCAGGAGTTGATGCTACAGGGCTTATTAGGGAATTCCCCATTGTTGGTTAGGTCAATTGGCCGTCATAAACTCGCATGCGGAGGGGAAGATGCTGGTGAATTGGATGAAGAACAAGAGTGTCCACGAGGTTTGGATAGGTACTCACGATATGTTCAAGCAGGGCCATTGGGTGACTTTGTTAGGCGAAACGGTGCGAGCGGCTGGCTACGATAAGTGGTCACCGGGTGAGCCTAACAATGCGAACGGCAACGAACACTGCGGGAACTTCCTAGATTCGGATGGAATGGGGGACAGATCGTGCGACACCAACCTTTATTACTTCTGTAAGATTTACCTATGCTGAACTATCGGCGAACATCTTGTGTGGAACTTGCCTAGGATGAATACCCGAAGCTTCAAGGAGATTGTGTGATAAAATAAATTATATCGCTGTTGCCACTTATCTGGAATTTTTGTTCTTGAGTGATAATCAATTTTCAGTGTGTATTAGATGCTTGAAGGTTTAAGCACCTAACTTCGATATACATGAGTAGATAATGTAGGATTTTAAATAATTGAGTATTCCCTCTAAGTTTGGATACCCTGATCACTACTAAATGTTCAATGCACCTTCATTTACCAATTTAAAATTCCAGAAATTACTGTCCTCAAATCCTTTGAAGATTCTTGTTTGTTTGTTTGTTTTTATTGTTTCCCTGTGTTTTAAGCAGGATGGCGTTTCAAGCTCATTTTTGCTTATATTGCCCTACCAACTATAGTCCCATTTTTTTTATCCCTCCACTCTCCTTCGGGTCCCAGCAGCATCAGTGCACCGGGAGAAAGGTGGTCCTCCCATCTTTCCCCAGTACACCGCCCCGTGATGCTTAACTTCGGTGATCTAACGAGAACCGGTGTTTTCCATCACGGCTACGGCCGCTGGTCCTTTGAAGATTCACGACCTTAATTGAAAACATGCCTTAAGTCAAGAAACTAGTGGTTCCCACTATCCCTTTCACCGTGAACACACCTGATTCTACTTACATGTCAGCGTCGACATTAGACCATACTTACATACCCAGGAAGCTCTGTATGGAGCCACGAGTCAAAGTGAAGCAAATATAACGTCTGTTTCTTGTACATATTGTATATATACCTCTGCGTTATTCCTTAGAACTTTACTTATCATATAAGTGGACGTTTAACCACGGTGTCCCCATCTGGAGTCCCACAAGGATAGTCAGGTGCTTCCCTGTCTTGTCTCCCCTCCTCTAGAATTGCCGCCGTTTCTCGCGCTAATAGATCTCTCGTCAGTCGGTCCAAACCCACAATCTGGTAATACGTATACGCATGTAAGCCAAGAGAGAGAGAGAGAGAGGGAGAGGCAGTGCTGTGCGACGAAACGTGTACCTCGCAATCATCGCGTTCAGTGCTCGCGTTCAGAACTTCTGTGTAAAAAGACTTGACACTCTTTATTATAACATACGTCAAATCTACGGGGCAGAACAATCATCCAGTAACTTGAAATGAGCTAGTCGAGTATGGTTTCGAAGCGTTTATTTAATTTGTTATAACCAACACAGGTCTACGATATGAAATGTAGCTTACATCATTTTTACAAGTAATGCTGGATACATTCTTTGAAACTATATTTGACTAGCTCATTTCAACTCTTCGATCTGCAAGTCGTATTCCTACGCTCAAAACTGACGGGTTAATGAAAATTGAGCCTATCGGTTTTTGTTGGGGGGTTGCGGCTGCTTTCTGGCGTTCTTGATACTCTCTACTTCAGCGATGACCCGATGGGCGGTCCGAGAGCACGAGCATCCTATAACGTTTGGGGAACGTGGAAGGGGGCTGCCTCGCCAGGCCAAGTATTTCACTGAAAGCACCTTTATGTACTTGCAGCTCCTTTTGATTTCACTCTCTTTTTTTATTTTGTAATTATTATTTTCTTCTATTTTTTTTTATGATTTATTTGATTTCATGTACTTGGCGTAATTTTTTTTACTTTTTTGAAGTCTTTTATGAGGATCTCCCTTTTTTTTACAAAGATAATTTGCATAGGGAATGACTTCAGATAATTTTTAATATTATAAATTACAAAGGTTCATCATCAACAGCAATGAACAGTCTTATCACGGGACAGAATTAAGGATAAATTCTACGCAAGTTTAACAACTACGAAAACAAACCATGCGCACCGCATTGCCGATCTATATGTATTATATGTATAGTACTTTGTATATATACTCCCTGTCATTTAAGAAGGAACCTGCCGACCGACGAGTTTAGACCGGTTCTGCGCAGCTTGACGCTCATTGGTGCCGGGAGAAGCCACTATTGGCTGTACCCCCACCAACGCTTTTTTGGAGCCAATGAGCTCATTCTACATGCGCGAAACGGGTTCCTTCTTAAATGACTGGGAGTTAGTACTAGAAACACTGATTAAATTCATGTATTATCGAAGGTGTCCATGTATCAAAATAACTGAATGATTATCCATAAGAAATCCTTCCTGCAAAATTATGCGTACTTGCATAGCCTGGCGTAGGTCACAGCTTCATTTTACGCTTCGATTATCTACATATACATAAAATCCTCAGTTTAGTTACAAATAAAAATCAGTTTGATGATATACAAACATGTCGCAATTCAAATTTCGGCAGCTTACCTTGTGTTTGAGACTGCACTTTGGTTGCAATTCATTAATACAACGTTATTACGATATCTCTGTTATGCGTGGACCGATTTTATTGAATTTGGTCTTTTTCGAAAGCTTATATGCGGTTTACATAAGAAAAATGCCTTTAAATTTAGGAAATATTGCAGGCGTGGTGAGATATTAATGAAATAAGTTTCAGGCAATGTTGGATTAGCCGGATTACGAGTAAAAGATACGCGCCAGCGACAGTCGACATATGCAGGGTGTCGAAACACGTACTTGGCGTCGAGACCCAACCGCGTCTCTAGACTCCCAATATTCAAGAAACAAATCCGAGAGATGGCGCGAGCGCTCCGCGCCAAAGATACTTACCTAGCAACATATATCCCCCCCCCCCCCCCCCAAATACATGACTCATGTATGAAAGAAGCTAATTCCCTTTAATTCACGAAAAAAGTTCTCACGCAAAGATTGTGAAATCATCTTTGGTAATTCCAAATGTACCTTTAACCCTTTAATTCACGAAAAACATTAAAAACATTCTCACGCAAAGATTGTGAAATCAACTTTGCTAATTCCAATTGTATTCTCGTTCTCCGTTCGAACACTGATTCCTCTGTCACTTTTTATACTTGACATTCCTTTATTGGCCACAAATCAATTCAGTGCTCTGATTTTCAGCTTCGGTTTTAAAGAATTAGCGGGCGAGGCCTGTAGTTGACACAAAAACTTTTATAAGAGGGACATCTTCTGTTAAAAATGTCGTATGAAAATCGTTTTACGATGGAAAATAATAAAAACTTGGTAGAGACTAATTTAAACGAATGAAAGTCGGTAATAGATTAATAGCACATTCGCCAACCTGCACTAGTGATATGAAACACTTTGTTTTAAGTCGACTTCATAGTTTTTTCTTATACAACGCCCGCTAATTCCATAAAACCGAAGCTGAAAATCTGTGCACTGAATTGATTTGTGGCCAATAAAGGAATGTCAAGTGTAAAAAGTGACAGAGGAATCAGTGTTCGAACGGAGAACGAGAATACAATTGGAATTAGCAAAGTTGATTTCACAATCTTTGCGTGAGAACTTTTTTCGTGAATTAAAGGGAATTAGCTTCCTTCATACATGAGTCATGTATATGGGGGGGGGGGGGGGGGGGATTTCATCACTTTTTTCATAATTTGTGAATTTTTGTTGTGTTGTTTTCCACCTTAACGGCTTTCTAACGTATGCGAATTTTACATGTTCGTTTACGTTAAACTCAGATATGTTTCTTTTTTTTTAATAAGTTTATTAAATATTTTCTAATTAATCCTACCTTTAACCCTGATTAAATATGTAAATTATATTATACGTGTTGTAATACGTATTCAGTGGATTGGCGGATTTTGTGTTAAATTCGAGTTCTCAGATATGTAGCAAACGTACAAGAAGCAAACAGAGGATCGAAGCTGAATAAAATTGTGTAAACATATGATTTCTTTTCAATTTTGCCGTTGCAAAAAAAAATATACACATTTTTGGCGTTTTTGGGCCATTTCGTTTGAATAATTTTGTCGTTGCCAATACATTTCCATGCTGATCTACCATCACGTATCATGCATCAGTATGAACCGTTCTGGGGATGAGGACCGTTATGAAATACGGCACTTAGTAATTTATGTTTTTTATTACATATTGATATTGGTTGTGGAGCAGCGGTAATTTTACAATTAATTTCTTTAATAATGCTGCCATTTTCATCATAAGAGAACAACAACAATTGCATTATAATAATTATTTGCGGAGTAGTAATTTCAATTTCAGTAAATATTTGCTCAGAGCATTGTTTGCACAGTTTTTGCGAACTCGATTTCCAACCAATCGGTAAAGCAATATTAACATAATCTTGTAAAGGTGTACTTTTCTTTGACTTTAAACACAATTCTTTAACTGTCAAGGGGAGAATATAATGGCTGGTAGTGGTTGTTTCTTTATGAGAACATTTTCTACAGTGTACAGACGTTGTCATTTCAAATTGAACTATTTTTTGGAGCCCTTTTAAATTATTGCATAATGCTAAAAAAAAATTCAGATGCGTCTTGTTGAATCTTTTGCAAAAATTTGCCTCCTATGAATCTCCCGCCGTTATCGCGCGAGATCTTCTTTACCATCGTGGCATTTCAAAAATGTTAACAACTAGCAGGTTATGGTTGAATGACAGCCAAGTGACATTTATAAATTATGCTTTCGAGGCGACACCTACTGGCGTCAAGTGGAGGAGGAAAACGTGACGTCATACCTCGTAATTCTAAAAGTATCATTTTTGTAACTATTAATTCAGAATAAATCTTATATCTTTTAGACAAATAGCTCGATGCATTAAGTAAATCGACATATGGGTTCAAAAAAAAAAAAATGATTCGCTTAATCATGTAAAAACACCGGCGGTATGTCATAAAATAAGATAATAAGGCTAAAATAGCTCCGACGACCTGTCAATTTCGCTATCTTTCGTGTATAGAGACATGGTCGCTCAGTGTGCCTTTGGGTAGAGGGGAAGGGGGAATTAGCTTCCAGACACATATATATATGTGTAATATTTTATCATAGAAAAAATATTTTGTAATAGTTATACCTAAATCATATATTTATAGTTTTTTTTTACATAGATGAATACCTTTTAAATGATCAAAATAAAGATTTTGCACGTTTACATGTTTTTCGAGAGGGTGTTCTCCTTTACCCTACCACTTAAGCCACGCGAAGATTTTAATACCTCCGGTAAATCTCATTTTCCTTTGTTGCCAAATATTTTTCTTAACAAAGTCTTTAATTTTCTTGTAGTCTAAGGTCCACTTAAAACTCCTGTTGAAGTCCCGAGTCGTTTTTTCCTTCCGATTTTATGTTATCACCCTCCAAAGTTAAGAGTCCCATTTTACCCTACTCTCCCCTACATTGTTTTTATAACCTAGGCACTCACTAATGAAGGATTTTTTGGAAATTCCATCCTCAAGGGGGTGAAAGGGGGTCAAATGTGTCTTCACGGATCCCTCAAAATCTTTTCGCTTTAATTCGATATTAATACTTAGTTCTAGCATTACAAAACAAATGCCTAAACACCAGTTTCTAAATTTTGTCCGAATCAACCCTTAAAGGGTCAAATGTGGATCTGGTAACAGATTTTTTTGTAACATTTCGTACTAACAAGGGGAGGACACGGTGTGGTAGATATCGATTTTGATGAGCCTTGGCACGATGGAACTATCTTGAAAATAAGTAAATAGGTGTCCGAGCCTTAATAATAGAGATATTAATTTACATGTAAATTATTAAACATTTCATGGTGGCCGTGGAGTTTTAGTGGGTAAAAATCTCGCACTACCCTGACGCCGCCAGGGGTTTCCGATCTCGAGGCTTGGGGGGGGGGGGGAAATTCAAAAGTGAAAATAAGAGCCACCCCAATGTACACACTTCCTTGCAGAAACTTCGGACATTCTCCAAGGTGATAAGAATACTTTCTACGGGATGTTGTCAGTGCAGCGCATCATGAAGTTATGTAACAGTGCCGTGTAACGACGTTTAAGCCGGGAATCCGCCAGGAAGCTAAGCTATGCTATGCGATGCTATGTTTTAACGTAGCTTTTGGGTGGAAACGATTCCATAAGAATATATTGAAGCTAATTTTTTTTAAACGTAGCATGACATCGCATCACATAGCATAGCATAGCATAGCATAGCATAGCATAGCATAGCATAGCATAGCATAGCTTCGCTTCCCGGTGGATTCCCGACTTTAAAAAAGGATTGGAAAAATCATTTTAAACCAAAAATGTTATATAAACGAAAATTTAATTTTGAATATATTTACGAGAATATGTAAAATCAAAATCGTTGAATTTAGACGAGTTTTGCAGAATACGTGATCAATTGAAGAAAACACATTTCCCTGCAGTTATCATATGAAATTACGTGTTTATAATTTTAATCCAAGGGAACCATTTATAGGAGTAATATTATTTATTTAAAAAAATCAATTATTATTTTGTAATCGTAAAAATGATGTCTTTAAACATTCGAAAAGGATATGATCAAAGTTAGAATATTAATATGACGATGAACTGCAAGCAAGCAATGCTTCGATTTCACATACCTTTGTGAGTATTCGAAATTGGATTTCCGTTTATATGACATTATTGGTTAAAAATCATTTTTCCAATCATTGTTAAATGTCTTTCCATTCGTTACAGAGCAATGTTTCATAACTTAATGAGACGCTGCGGTTGCATTTAATTAATATTTGCATTTCTCTTTCGTAAATAATTTAACAAAATTGAGAAAACCAATTCGGTTAGTTCTTTATTCTGGGTTACTCTTTTAACAAAAAAGATTGTATAGTTACAAATATATTTATAGAAAAAGAGGTCACTATACTGGTGCCATCTTCGATTTTACAAAAAATTTATAACATTTTTATAAAAACACAAGCAAATTTTGTATTTAACAGTCTTTTCTAACTCCATTAGTTTCCTAGGTAGTTATCAAAATAGATTTTCCATCCCAGCTTTGAGGGCCATTTTCACCTCGTAAACATGATTTTCGCAGCTTAAAAAAATACGCGTCTAATACTTTTCGATGCTTTCCACGTGTGCAGTTTGATCAAAATCTGACCGTATTAATTAAATGACGTTTCCTTAAGTCCCTCGCGCCAGATGCTTCTTACGCGAATTTTCAACAATTAATAACGCAAAAAGGAAGCCTCAAATGCAATTTCGTCATTATCGATTTTAGTCTTATTTTAACTTGGAAATTTACCCCATGAAAGCATGCCCATACGCAGTTAAATACCCTATATATGCGGCGTCCGTAAATCGGATGCTACTTTTACACGCATATTCGACACAATACACAGCATTCGCAGTCAAAGGGTTAAGAAGATTTAATTTGACGACAATTATTCGAAACGAATTATTGACATACAGTGTCTATCGTCAAGGTCATCTAAAAATTGACTTAATTTTGACATTGAATACAATCCCGAATGGGTCTTAAATTCAGAAAAACTTCTCGTTGAAAAGTCTCATGTCTTATAACATTTTTACCTTTGAAACAAACACTTTCTTTCGTACTTTTTTTTTTATCGTTAAAAACAATAATACTTAGGGTAGTCGCGTTAAACGGAACACACATAATATTTGAATATTTATAACATTAATGAAACTGTAAGTCTTTTGCTAAAGAAAGGAATGATTATAGCAATTGGTCCTATTTCTTATATTTTAACAATATATTTTTTTCTCATTAACATTTTGATAGATCTTAATATGTACAGTGTAATTACTTATTTACAAATAAAGTTTATAAAAATTAGAGAACCAAGTACAGTAATGCCCGGTCACAATTGAATCAGTCGGATTCGCGCATTCAAATTCACACGAGCAAGTAGCGTTTTTGTTCCAAGCATTGGCCTCATGACAGATGACAGGAAAAGTGTAGAGATATAGGTATCGAGAGTAAGCGAGATGGACGTACCTACCTAATGTGCGGCGCCCGGAAATAACAAAAACTTAATTTTCCATAATTTTCATCTTTCTTTCTGAAAATAGTATGAATTAATTGGCAAGGTGATGAAAATCAGTCCAAATAGTACACAAATTGGATTATTTTTGGGACTTTGTACGGTAGTAGAGTACACTCCTATTTCATCTCTACATATATAAAACGGAAAGTATTATTGTGTTTGTACGCGGTAAACTCGGAAACTACTCAACCAATTCTCCTGCTCTTTCCTCAGATGTGTAGAGACAACATTTCGGAAGGTTTTAGGCTACTTATCATCTCGATATTACTAAATGGGACTGAGTAATAAGCGAAATAGTGAAGCGAGGTAGATAAATCTTACGTAGTGTTCACCACGGTGCGCGCAAGAGATGCGCGTACGGTTCCCTGTAAAGTGGTGGGGATCACGGTTGCCAGGAGTACTGAGTCAGTACTACTGACCACGAGGCGTGGGGGTATCAGGGGGGGGGGGTTGAGTTGGATTAGTATGTAAGTACAGGGTCATCCGTTAAAACTGCAACCTACGCGCGCGCGACAGACGAAATGGCAATTACCGCCTCACAGACGTATTCCACTGCAACCATGCACAGTCTGGCGTTCGGAGGGCTGGACAGGAGTGATGCTCGAGCTTCGAAAACTTTAGGATGGTCTCTTTCAAATTAACGTCGCAAAGAGCTAAGCGGTTATTCCCGGCCCAGGTAAGCGAGCCGCGCGCTCAGCTTTTATGATCGGTTTACCACTCACACCCCAGATCACTGTAATGAGGTTTGAAAATAATGTCGACTGGTTTCGTACCCGCCTTAATTTATAAAATTTTAGCTACGACATAGTTGATTGCGGCACTATAACCCTGTAAGGAGAGATTTTTGACAAAAAATGACAATAACGGAAGCTCGTAAAGGCGTGGCGCTAAGTAGCTAAAAGATTAAAACATTCAGACACAAAAATCGTAGAAAACAATTCACCGCTACAATCGGACACGTCCCGTTAGTTACCTGTTACGTCCGATCTATGCATGCACTGCATTAAGGATAAAATTATAAAAAATAACACCAGAACAATAGATTCTGAGGTTTCCAGAACTAACACATAACTGAATAAAAATTTAATTTCCCAATTTATGAAAGTAATGATATAGAAACAACTAGCCTATTGTTTATCAGCACCATGAATTTTAAAAAGAGCATTAAATACAGTATCAAATAAACGGTTTGCATAAGCTTTTCACAACAATTATGGTTGAAAAATTGAAAAAAGAAAAATGAAGTAAACGTAAAATATTTTAAATTATCCATCATTAAGAGGGAATAACTTTTCCTCATTTTTCGGCGCAAATTGCTTTCCGATATCTTTTATAGTTCAAAAGTTATACGAATAAGGCCCCAAATTCTTCAACTCAGGCCGGGAAATTTCAAATAGGTCTTTGTGAGGTTAATTTGAAACAGACCATCCTAAAACTTTCGAAACTTGGACATCACTGCTGTCTAAGGGTCGCTAGCAGCCCTCCGAACGCCGGGCCGGCGAATGGTTGTAGTGTAATGCGTCCGTGAGGCGGTGTTGCCATTTTCGTCTGTTCGCGCGCGCGTAGGTTGCAGTTTCAACGGATGACCCTGTATATATAACTCTATATATGCGAGGATTCCCCCTCCACCATTCCCCACCACGTTCGTGGTGCGTACACTAGGCGTCAAAACGGCTTTCCTTCGGAAATTTGGCAACGTTGCATGTCACTAGGCATTACTCACAAGGGAAGATCCCGAACCCGGAAATTCAAAAAATTCTGAAACTTTGTGAATACGTAGGGGAGTTCCTCCTGATTACAAAACTAAATTTTTGTTTGCTGCCCAAATTCATTCTAAGGGGGTGTAATTAACCCCTGAAAATTCGGCTATTTTCTGATTTTGTGTTATAACTCGCGAACTGTAAGAGATAGAGAAAAAGTTTCAAGACAAAAATTACTTCTTTTAATTAGATCTATCTATCATTTGGTAAAAAATCGCAGTTCACGAGTAATAACACAAAATCGGAAAATAACCGGATTTTCAGGGGTCAATTACACCCCCTTAGAGTAAACTTAGGCGGCAAACAAAAATTGCGTTCTAATCAGCAGGAAATCCCCTACATATTCACAAAGTTTCAGAATTTTTTGAATTTCCGGATTCGGGATGTTTCCTTGTCAGCGGTTCTAGTGACATGCAATGTTGCCAAAGTTCCGAAGGGAAGCCGACTCTGGCGCCTAGTGTACATACATATTCCTGGCAAGCCTGGCGGAGATGCTTGACACCTTGACGGACACAGTCACATCGTTAGCTGTTATGAGCGTTGACATTCACGCACAACCAGGCTTTGCAGTTTGACTTCTCGTCCAAATAATGTTTTTGAGGCTTTCACTGTTGCCACGATCAGTATTGTTACAATTTATGCCACTCGCTTCTTACCAGCACTTTTCTTTTCATAAATTCTACTAACTATCACTGTTATAAACGGACGTTCTTCTGTCTGTATGTTCATGATTATTTCGAGAATCGATTAGTTTTTCTCACAGTTTTGAAACGTACACTCCAGGCGTGCGCTCCAAAACTGCACATACGCGTAAAGTCTCCGCCGTGATAAAGGACAATCGCGCGGTCCTCGCCCGCAGTCTGGATTATGTACAGATATAATGAACGTAAGCAATGAGTAATAAAGTATATGTAAGTAAGCACAGCGTAATAATTACTGAAGGCGCCAGTTAATTTTAAAGTATTAATGCTACCGCTATAAATACGTATGAGAAGCCCGGGCATCGCCGGGTACTTTATGCTAGTTATCAATAATCTTAACAATATATAGTTAGATTTATGTCGTGTTTGTACTCCTTTTTATCGGGAGAACCTTATCAATCAATTTCTACCATTTTCATAAAGATAGGATGAAAATTGTGGGAAGTTAGATTTTTATAGGTACATACATCTCTTCACTTTCCTTGTCAACGTTTTATGATTCATTGAGTTCGAGGTGATGAAGGTGGAAGGTGAAGACGGTCACACAAAAAAGATTTCGTTCAAATTTAATGGCCACCACTGTATATACAGTAATTTCCGGTTAAGCGTCCGCGAAGCGGATCCGTTCGTAGACCTATGTATGTACATATATCGGGGAAGTAGCGCTTTTTTATGTAATATTTTGCGGCGAAGGGAGTAATTCTGACACATAAACGACGAGCGCGAAGTGTAAAGCGAATATTCCACCAAGTAGGTACGATACCGCGTGACGGATCGACGCATTGCCGCGATGCGCAGCTACATATGTATACAAAATTTAACTTGCATTGTTACTAATACACCACTTTTCATCAAATATATTATGAAAAAACAAATGCGGACGAAGTAAAACAGCCATCAGTTGGAACTCGTGGTCGTACTGCATAATTGCATAAAATGGATTTAGAATAGCGTTCTTGGAATACTTGATGGAATATTCGCTTAAGGTTCTTGCACACGATTTTGGAATTTCAGTGTGAAATATGATATTAAAGATACAAAGATTTCTAACATGACTGTATTTAATTATAACTCCTTTGAAAAAATCTTTCTGAACTCTATGAATCTAACATGAGTTTTGACAGGAGGCGAAAACTTAGTAGTCCGATTGTAAATATTCGTTCAATATAAGTCAACGCTAGTTCGAGGAATATTTTAGGCAATAAAGTTATAATTACTAATAATTATAGAACAGTGATTAAATGTACATAACAAATGTAAAAAGCGTGAAAATGAAAAATGAGAAGCATGAGAAATTATAGCAAGAAATTGAAGAAAGTACGTATCATTTTTTGCTTATGGTACAAAGAAAGTATTATATCCCACGTGCATCTTTCACTTTCGTTTTTAGTGAACTAATGGATAGGTTTTGAATATTTTGGTTATCAGCAATATACAGAATTGCAACAAATTACTTTGAAAATTTCAAATTTGTAAACCCAAATTTTTATCAGTAAATATTCATATATTTAGAATTGCGGGTACTAAGAAATAATCGAAACTATACCAATTGTATATTTCGGTTTCTCTGCTCCATAACATTTATTTTAACATTTTTTGGCTATGCATAATTTACGAAACACTGTAATAATTGTTTCTTATGCTATCGATTTAATGCACACACTGAAGTATGATACTTAAATTCTTCTAAACTTGTACCTACACAATTAGATTAGTAGGCAGGCAAATATATAGTTAGAAATATTAGAGGATCTGATATCATTCTTGTAATAATTGTTGTTGCAACGAATATTATGGCTTATTATTACAAACGAATGAAGTGTTTAAGACAGATTCAAGAAACAGGGAATGAATATTGCAATTGAATGGATATAATTCAAAGCATTTAATAAGAAGAAATCATTTACAGAGGCATTCTACTGTATTTTTTTAACCCCTTGGCCTACAACATGGAGTGAGACTCGTGGCACGTCGATTGGGCCAGACGGAAAGCACGAGCGAGACTCGTGGTACGTCGATCGGGCGAAACGTAAACACTAAAGGTCAAGCTCGAGGTTAGTAGATACTACGACTCAACTTTTCGCTGATGTTTTTTCATCTCAGTTATTCCTGGCCGCATACACATGCATTTACTTTGTTGCAACTTGGCTAACGGGGCTAAGACGTGTGCGATTGACAACTTCGGACGCTGAGCCGAACCGTGAAATGGCTCGACGCCTGGCTCACCGCTGGTGCTGATTTAGTGCCGGCTGTCGGAATTTAAACGGTAGGCCAAGGGGTTAAACAGACTCCTAAGTCATTAATATAAAAATAAATGTAAGAAATATTTAAAATAAATGTTATGGCATTTTATAAAGATTATACATATGTCTTTTCATTTCAATAATTAGACGAATTTTGGAAAAAACAATTCGTAATCGTTTAGAGTGTTTTTATTATAATGAAAGAACAATTTAAAATTTCTTTGCATTCCAATTACGCAAAGCGTTATTGGAAAGATTTAGTTGTCTGACATAACGAAAAAAAAACATAGTAAAAGAAAATTTAAAAGATGTTATCTAGTTAATATCCTATGTACCTTCGGAAAGTTATTTGTAACTGTATGGTAAATAACTGGATAGAAAATGAATGCAGTGTCATTTAATCTTATCATATTTCTTCATATAAACAGTATGTTAATCACTACAGTGTCCAAATTCCATGCCTTTGTGCTGCAAAGGAAGACAAGAACCAGAAACACAACGGAGTTTAAATTATAAAACATTGAACGTGAAAATTACACGATTGCACACATTTATGTATATTAATAAAGTAATATGATAGAAAAAATATTATGTACTGATTTGACTTTGCCTGTATTGTACTTACAATTAGTATACAGAATGAAATGTAATTTATGGTGTGACTGAGACGATTGCTGGTGCAAAAATAAATAAAAAATATCATACAAAATTGTTTCTTATAAATATTCTTGATTTCGAGAAAGTTAAAATTGTCGAATACACTAACAATAAGGACTAGGCCATTTTATTATTTTCAGTGGTGTGTATCAACTTAATACATTCAACAAACAATGTGTTGATGAAGTACGCAATTGAAAGCCTAAGCGCGAAACGAAATTTTCAACAGATTTATATCTCAGAAATTACGCATTCTAAAAATTTATTTTTGCAAATACAATTAACTGATTTGCCGCTATACCACAAATTACGTATTATTCTGTATGCCACGTTTTTATTTTGATTGTCTGCCCCAATAATGAAACACAAAAATACGAAAATTGATCTTATTAAAAATACTGTTACATAAAATTGAAAATTGTTTATATATTGGAATATAATAAATCTTCTACGTTTTATAATGTTTAAAAGTATCAAAAAATTTACTTTTTCGCGTACCACATGATTAAAATTCTACTACATATGTTAATAAACACGTGTCAGAAATTAGACTTATAATAAAAGTCGTAGATTAATACGGAAGGGAATATAACTCAGAATATATTCGTCGGAAAATATATCTCCCATGAGTCTGAATGCAATTTAGTTAAAACTTAAACTTCTATGTAGACATTCAAAATTTGGAGAGGAGCAACATTTTATGCTGAATCTATTGTGTAACTACTTGTAAATCAAGTTTGAATTTGAACACTTATTTGAACTTTGTTTAGCAATTACGATAGTTTGTACCATTTTAAATCTCTAATCGGATTACTCAAACTCAATATAATTGTTTGACTTGCACTACATATATCAATTTTAGAAATTCGCTGATTTATGGGGAAATCAAATTTTTTTCACCAGTCACTGTTAATTAAAACAGGCTGTTTTCACGATGAAAGTCGTGGTATGATGTTAGAAACATACAACTTCTAATACTGATATTTTGTAACAAGCTGTTAGATACAGTTACATCGTATCGTTGGTATGAGTATCCTTACAACAACCCCGTTTTCTAGTTTCTTCAACAACCACATGGATGTAACACAACTAGAGTGATTCGTAAACTTTCAATTTTGTAATTGATCACGAAACAATATTTTTTTAGTAAAATATTGCTTATACTCCCAACCGACTTCACTGTCTCTTATTATATTATTATCACAAACACTAGTTACATTATGAAATTGTTGGACAATGATCCCTATCACCATTTTGTACAAGAAGACTACTTCAGTTTCGTTTTTAACAAAACATAAGTTTATGAAATTTTGCCTTCTGCAATGGTGCAAAACAATTAAGTAGCATAACTTTGAGCGTTACAACATTTAGTGCATAATGAGCTCATAGTATCAGTTAAATGTTTCATACATCGTGTCTTGAAGCAAAAATGTGCTCAGAGCCGGAAATAATTGTTTCATTTATCATTTTCATGTAACATTTGGTTTCAGTTCAGTCTTACTGATAGATATAATACATATAAAAAGCATACTACTGAAACAAAAACAATTTACTTGGTACAATTTTTATTATTGCATCAGTGACCGCGCCGGCAGCCTTCCATAACGAATTTCTAATGTTAATGCAGACTATAAAAGTTTGTTTTTCTAAGTCACTGAAAAGTTCAAGCGTGAGCACCTCATCAAAATGAACATTACGTTAAGGATATTTTCGGAAAAAGATTTTGCCTTTCTATTTCTTCATTTAAACATACATATATTACTTAAACGTTCACAATATACACGATTGTTTTATCAAAAAATTACAATGATATAATACTTAAGTCTAAAACGACTATACTTCATATCTTGTAATGCATGAAAGTATATGTATATAAATAATATAAGGGAAATAACTTACAAAATAAGATGATGTAAAAAATGATCAATCTGCCGCAGTATTGCCGAAGAACAAATTTCCTACATGAACAGAAAAATATACATCTATTTCTAATACAACACAAGTGTTTCTCATGTAAATGAAAATGACCAATGTTTAAAGTGAATGATAAGTTAAAAACATGTAGAACAGTTTTTTAATAGAAACGACTTTATCTTTAGAAAGGCAAAGTCTTATCAAATGTATATACAGTATCATCTCGCTATGGACTCGCCTTGGCCCCTGCGCTAAACGCTCGTCGCTATCCCCACTATTTCTCGGAGTATTCGGGCAAGCGGCTGCCGTCGTTATGTCGCTGAGGGTTCGCTCTCCTCCCCTCTCTCTTAGTCGCGCCATAGGCGCCTCGGAATTGTCTTCGTTACGCGCTAAGCGCTCGCCGCCAGCCCCGAGCACATAGCGAGAGAGGATACTATATTATTTATATAATGCTCATTGATCGGCGGTAGCGTTTTCGGGTATTAGTTATAACAGGAATCGATACAGGAGCAGGGGGAGTTACAGGTGTAACAGGAGTTATTGGTGTGAGAGGAGTTAATGGAGTTTCAGCCATTTGGGCTGAAGAGGGGGGCCTGAGCTACCAAATGTAATTCTCGGTTTGTGGGGCCCGCATTACTCCCACACCTCCCCCAAGTCTTCTAAAATTCATACAGCCACACAGTTTCCATTGATTTTGTTCTGAATCGTAAACCTCGATTGTTTTTAAATAGGCAGTTCCATCAAATCCACCGACGGCGTATAGCAAACCATTTACTACAGCTAAACCAACCTGTAATACAGAAGAAGAATTAATTATACACGCAACAACAGCACAGTATAAAACGTAAAAGAAAGTAGTTCTCGATAGATACAGAAAAATACAACTTACTCCGCTTCTTCTTGATGTCATAGCAACTATAGGACTCCAAGAATTTGTATGAGGATTATACCGTTCTGCGCTCGAGAGTTCCATACAGTCATCTCGTCCTCCAACGGCATAAATTAGATTATTAAATACTGCACAGCCTAGATGTTTACGTCTCGTAGCCATAGGGGATACTTGAGACCACTTGTTTTGTCTTGGATCATATCTTTCTACCGTGTTTAAAGGCGATTGCCCATCAGACCCGCCGATGGCATATAAATAACCGCCTAACACAGCAACAGCCACGCCAAGTCTTCTAGTAGTCATCGGCGATACTTTGGACCATTTATTTTCCTTAGGATCATACCTGTATAGAATAAGTTTCTTGCTATAATTTATTCACCGAATGAAACTCACAACAATTGACGAAGACTAACAAACTAAAATTTGATAGAAACATAATAATTTACCTTTCAACGTGGTTTAAACATTGAACACCATCTTGCCCACCTACCGCATAAAGAAAACCATCCAATACGGCGACACCTACACTGGTTCTACAAGAGGTAGTGGGAGCCACATCGCAGGACCATTGATTCGTTTGTGGATCATATCGTTCGATGCTATTTAAATAGCTTTGCCCGTCATGACCGCCTACTGCGTATAGCAAGTCGTTCAGTACGGTTACTCCGACACCGCATCTTCGTTTACTCATCGGAGCAACCATTTTCCAATCTGCGGTATTAGGATCGAATCTCTCTACGCTAGCGATAGCATCGCCAGAACACCAACCTCCAACAGCAAATAATACTTCGCCACGTCTAGTGGGTTTCCTAGATCGTGTTCTAGGTCCTTGCATTAGAGGTCTCTCTTGCGGCAGCAGCAAATAATTTTTTGCTTCATCAACCAAGTCTCGACACGCGTCATCGGACCGAACCAGCAGATCGGATCCTACAGTTCCAACTAGAAATTTTGGACTAAGAAGGGGTAATCGTACATGTTGAAGAACTTGTGCCAAATTTTGTCTTCTCTCGGTGACATTGAATTTAACCCAATTCATAACCGCGCTAAATACTTGCTCTTCTGTTCGTATGTTTAATTCGTCCGAAGAAATAATGTCTACTAATTGGACAACAGGTAATAACAGAAATTCCTCACTTTCCATTACCTATTTCGAAAAAAAAGGAAATATTACTTAAGATAGAATGTGATAACCGGCCAAAACAAACTTTGAAAGAATTTAGAAACCTACTTCTTGAAAATTATGTTGTGTGAACTTATCCGCGATTCGTAACAGTTCACGACAAGAATGAGTATCTGCAAACGCTCGTATACCTAGACAATTAGAAGGATCTAGTTGACGTTTAAGAAACTCGCAACATATATCTTGAATTTCTGCTAGCTGGAGAAGGCACGCTGCTGGAAGGAGAGTTTGAACATTTGCTTCTTCCACGATGATGTGAGAAGTATAACAGAAATCTATTAATAATTCCATTGCCATTTCATCTATGTCACGTATTGTGACTTCAGTTTGTCGAGATTCCGCCAACTCCCCAGTAAACATTGCTCTGCGTAAGTATATAATCTTCGTGAAAATTGAGTAATTAGATTGAATTATTTGTTTCCCCATTACACACAAAATGTTTTACCTGAAGTACGGACTACACGCCGATAGAATAACACGATGTGCAAATATCTTTTTAGAACCCACATTAAGTACGACATCGCAGAGTTCTCGATGGCGACGAAGCACGTTCAGTTCTGTAAGAGTAGCACGGGGGTGCTTCTCTGAGGTGTGGCTAAGGCGAGCTGGGGAAGGTGCGCGTTCTACGACCATTTCACCCATCCTCTGCGAGGATGGGGCGCCCCCGGTCGCTCTCCCCGAGGCGCCCCTAGATCCCCCTTGCTGGGGGCGCGACGGGGGTGACGCCCAACCCCACCTCGACTCTATCTGCAACACCATTCACCAACCACCACGACGGCTCTCGAAAGTGCTTGTACTAGGCCCCCAATCTTCTCCAATTCCTGTAATCAAAACATTCATCTTTTATTTATTTGTACGATCTCCAAACTTTAGTGTACCAACTGGTTTCTATGTTAAGGTTTTCTACGTTAAAGTGCGATCTCATGCCGCGTGGCTCGGCGAGGCTCGTAAGCTCGTCGAATCTGTTCAGCGAACGCAAGTCGGCAAGGCATGGGCATTTCGACGACGCGGCTAGCCCAAGCTGATCATTCCCACGGCGCAAAACTCACTGAGCCACGCGCCGTGGGATCGCACATTTACTAAATTTTTCCGAACTCAGTCTTTCACAAGAAATTGCCGTAAAGCATTGTGTTACGAGGACAATTTGCTATTAGATAAATAGATCGAGAATACAATTGTCGCGGGCGCGGTTCGACTTCACCGCGACTTTATAATTTTTCCTGTTGAGGTTCGCGCGCACGTTCTTTGGATACCCCCGCAAAGATCGATGAATGAATGAGCAGTTTCCTTACTTGAGGTGAACAATAGTTTATTAGTACAATCACACTTCTCCCGATGAGACGCATCAATGTCCGTATACTAGGATGTCATAAAGGTCTCTGACGAACGTTGCTTGAATCGAAGCGACGCGATCGCCTTCAACGTTACATCAGGTAGGGTTCCCATTAGCCGTCTTTAGACGGACAGTTTTTGTCACAATTTTGGAGCGTACACTCCAGGCGTGTTCTGCAAAACTGTACGTGGAAGACCCGAACCACAATATCGGTTTGGTCACGCTCCGCTCTCCATCAAAATCACATCCCTGAGCGTCCATACTATCAAACCGGGCGCGTGTGGACGCTCAGGGATGTGATTTTGATGGAGAGCGGAGCGTGATCGGACTGATTGTGTGGATCGGGCCTTACACGTACAGTTTTGCATTGCAAGCCTGGGATGTATGCTTCAAAACTGCGAGAAAACTGTCCGTCTAAAGCCGGTTAATCGGCGAATAAAAATTCCCGGTGTTCCCTTGTGAATATCATAAGGCAGCGCTGTTCAGCATAGAGGCCCGTCACGCGCCTACTTCCCTTTCCAAGCTTCCTTTCGAGCAGCGTGACTTGTCGTCAATGGAACCTCGCGACGCTAAAAAGGAGACTGTGACCAGTTCCGCAGACAAGGAAGCTCAGACTCCATGCGCGACGCCGATTTTGTGCCATGGCAACGGCGGACGATGGTGGGGACGGCTTTTGCCTTTCAGGAGACAAGTTGGACAGCGCTGTCATAAAGTAACCCGCATAGCCGGGTAACCCCACGCAACGAGGCAGAGGGTTAACCCTTTTGGCCCTGTTGGGACACATATGTCCCAGTGCATTTGAGTGATCATCTGTGAAACAATATATGCCACATATGTGCGTTGCTTTATTCTTTGTTAGTTAATCTAACTATATAATACTATCTTTGATTGACAATCATGAGAATAAGCAACGTAGTGACATGCTGAATAAGTTTTATTTTGGTAAGGTGTCTGGCTGCAGAGTCACAATGAGAAAAATCTCGAGTTTTACAGGCGTAATTGAACAATTCTAGGAAATTTTTTATCATAGCCTTTCAATTTATAGTATGTTTTGCTTAAAAAGATTTTAATTTTTGTTTGTATTTATCTTAGTGAGTATAAAGAAGTGCCTATGCGTTTTCGAGACACATATTTCCCAGTAGGTATTTTCATTTTTATTCCTGAATACGGTGAAAATATTTTTTCCTAGTTACGCTGGGAAGGTCACAGCATGCCTTACCGGCCGTGAAAAGTAATACACTCCGTCAAAACAACGCTTCTTCCTCATCCCTCTGAAATATGTAGAATTGGACCTAATTACTATGTATTTGTTGGTTAGTTGCTTTCTGCATAACAAAATCCTTTTCTCAACGTTTTCTGATTCGCTTTCATTCCATCTCGCACTCGCCTTCGCAGACCAAGAGTGAGCTAGACGTGGTGGGAATAACGTCAAACTCCTAACGTGTAGGCAAACCTACAGTGGGTCGAGGGACAGTGTGGCCAATCTGTTCCTCACAGCTGAGTGGTGCCGCCATTTCCAGGTCTTCCGGCACCTCTTATGTATAGATCAGTATAAATATATATTTACACATTCTCAAATTGGTTTTCAGAGTTGTACTATGATCGTGTTCAGATATATTGGCCGGTGAGTTACGTGAGGAGTATTCTCCCACCACACCGCTCGCCTGCCTTGGTGCTCCTTTTCTCTACGTCCTCACTCTCTCTCGGGCTAGACCTGCTTGTCGCGCGGTGGGGATTCGGTACCCATGAGCTACGTAACACACAGCGAAGCATCCCCACCACTTTCTCGTTCCATCTCGCTCTCGCCTTCGCAGAACAAGAGCGAGTTACAAGTGGTGGGGATAGCGCCAAGCTCCTAACGTGTAGGCCAAACCGAGTTCTTAGCGTAGAAATACATACATCAGAATAGGTGTGCGTTAGCGCCGAAAAAATTCAGGAGCTTTATTGGTCAGAACATTGATTCTTTCTCGATAGCTTCATCTCGTAACGCACACAACTACTACGCTAAGAATAAATAACAGCCACACGGCTTCGTTCAGGCGGAGCCGAGCAGCGTTCCCGTTACCCCAACATACCCTTCGGGGGCTCAGCAACTCCAACTGCCAATCCACGATCGTCAAGTGGTGGTGGCTAATTTCTCCTCGCGCGCTCACCGGTCAATATATCTGAACACGACCTTAAGTGGTACTAAGTGCAATAACTTAGTAAACGAAATAAGGAAGTATTACGAAATAAGAAAATCAAGGTAAATATGGACTATTATTATTCTAATACCGTGTACCATATTGGTAATATGTTAGTTATTATTAATAGTAGTTAAATAACCTGTTATAAGGCTGTTAAAACGGAGTAAAAACTAACCTCAAAAGTAAATATAATTATTTTGCAAAGCTTAACAATAAGTTATAGTATAATTTTAAAATGAAATTAAATTTTTAGCTACATCTTGATAATTAAAACTGTACGTGTTTATTAGATTTTATTTTATGCTGATTTATATTTGCCGTTTATTAAAATTTTTTTGAAGCTCTCATGCAGGACATTTAGAATCAGCATTTAAATTTGAAACACTATTTCAGATGCCTCAGTGTTTTGCCAAAGGGTGTAAGAATAGTTCGCAGAATGAGGCTAAAATGAACATTTCCCCAAAGACCCTCAAAGAAGAGACCCAGTAAACAATCTGACCGCAGTATGCCAGCAGATTCGAAGAGATCCTGACGTCAGATTCGGGACCTACTATGTCCGCATTTAACTATGGTTTTGTGGTCAGGGCCTGACATCAGGATCTGACCGCAGATTGATATCAGATTTCGATCGGATCTTGCTGACAAAAACCGACCGCAGATTGGCGGCAGAAATCAAGCAGATCCTGATGTCAGGATCTGACCGCAAAACCATAGTTTAATGCGGATATAGTAGGCAATTTTATATAATAGTATAGATTTAAAAACAGTCCGAAAGTCTTAAGCGTAAATAATATACAGAACATGTTTATAAGACCGACTTGAAACATCTGATTCTTACTATATTTTATAGAAGAAAGAAAAGTTGGAAAACCATGTATTTAGACGGGTATTATAACATTTTTAATATTTTACTTAGCAGATTGCTAAGTCAATTGAATGCCAGGGAGGCTCAAAATAATTATTTAAACTTTTAAAGACAGTTCTTCCAAATATAAAAGAATTAATGATAGCTATTCATTCAGTCATCTTAGGGCGGTATTATCATCAGTCACTGCTTAAGACTAAGATGGTCTTAAGCATCCGGCAACCTTTACTAATCTACTAGATTAGTAGAGGATGCCGCATGCTTAAGACGATCTTCTTAGTCTTAAGCAACGACTGATAGATAATACCGCCCTTAGAGACGGGTATACCAAATATATACTCCGCAGTGAAATGCCGGCAAATGCGTTATATTTGATAATTCAAGTGGCTCATTAATAGGCAATGTTACATTGCCAGGCCACGATAGTCCGCAAATAGCGACACATGTTCTTGTATTCATGTTGGCAGGTATATCCCAAAGATGGACACAAACCATCTATTTTTATTATACTGGTAGAAGTACAGATGGTACAAAGTTTAAACCACTTTTATTAAACTATATAAAAAAAAGCACACGAGATTGGATTAGTGGTTCGCGGTATTGTTTCCGATATGGGTGCTGCCAATCAAGCCATGTGGCGATCGTTTCATATCAATGCGGGTAGATTTTCTATACCACAGAATAAGTGTCCACATCCAATTTATAGCACACATTTGTATTTTTTTCATGGTGCCTCACAAGCATTTAAAAATTTGAAAGAAGGTGTGCTAAATAATCTTAGCATAAGTATTCCCGAAAAATACGTACAATTATACAACTTGCCATGTAATACAGTCAGTTCAAAACATATTGAATACTTGCTACAAGTTCAAGAAGATTCTGATTTACAGTTATCCTCAAAATTACGGGACGAATATTTGGACACCACATCCCATTTTCAGAAGATGTGAGTAAAAAGTGCATCACATGTGTTAATTCTGGATGAAATCTTAAAGATGAAGAGATCAAATTCGCCGCAGCTTTTCTGAGGTAAGTGATCCCGTTCGACAGTAACATTGACTACCCCTGCTCGATCCCTCGCCTGAGTTATCCCGCGTGCACCGCTGCACGCGGATTGCCTGCTTTTAGGCATACCTTTAAACGCTTATAACTAACAAACAGGGCTTCAACCGCAATATCGGTACTCTTGATTTTCGTCTCATTCTGGTGTCTAGAATCACTCCTTAAATTTTCTCCCAGCAGTAGTCGAACACCCTGTATAACAGGTGTGTCAACTAATATGCGAATTATGGGTATCGCAAATATTAATGTAGGAAGAAATTGTGTTGCATATTGCAAAGGAGGGGACGCACAGCAAAATTCGGTTAGCAGGAGTACAAGCACATGGGGCGACGCGGGAAGAAATAATTGTTCGCAAAAAACCAAAATTAGTAGAGGTGTATATTGTAAATTATATATTATAAATATAAATATAACACACACATATATTTTTCTCATAATTATATCGTTAAGAAATATCTAAATTTTCGATTCGTTTTTCATTGATGCAAAATTGTAATCAGTATTCGATGTAATATTTTGTACTTTCTCTTCAAAATTTGTCCATACATTTTCATTTATACCCATATATGCACCCACTGTTAAAATATTGTTACTGTTACTCGGCTGTATATTGGAATTATTTTGGTTAATATCGTACTTGTGTATTAAATTACTTTTTACCGTTTTAACATATTCCTTCGAATCGAAAGTGATATCTTTACGTGTATCGAGGATCTAAAACTATTCAGGGTGTAAACGATATACGTAGCGATATTTTAAGGGGTGGTAGGGGAGGTTCAATGAAACATAAAAGGTCCTATGACATAGTGTCCGATCTGTCTCCATTTTACAGTAATAATGCCTCAAAGTTAACATGTCTATACGCTAAACTAATAGTCGCAGGATTCCATAATTTTGCATATACATTGGAGACCATCAGTAGAGTAAAAGGGTCTGAAAACATTTTGTTGTATCTCATATAGTTTAGCTGTTATAAAGGTTTAAACATCCGAGATGTTTGTGGAAATGGGCGTAGCTACACGCACGCAGATGAAGCCGTAGCACAAAAGACCGCCCGTTGTGAACTGTTCAAGATGACACAGTAATTGAAAAAATACGGACCCCTTACAGTAGCGGGCCCATTGAGGAACTGTTTGGAGTAGCTTAGGGTAGTCACTAGAAAATAACAAACAAGTGAACGAGAACTCTACACATGGACCTGAAGGACAGTGCCTAGTTCCGGGGGGTTACAGCGAAAGACGGAAAGGGCTGCGATGTGAGAGACGACTAGTGGTGTCCTCTACAGCCGAGTATAAGTTTTAGAAATAGCGTCCTTCATTGGTATATCGTTGTGACGTCATTGTGCAAAACGGTTGAAAATGGTGCAAAACAGTGTAAAAGTAGTGCAAAGTAACTCGCATGCGTGTAGTGTATTTATATAATTGTCTTATTATTTGGGATACTTTCAAAATTACGTAAGCAATATTAAATTTTCTAGTAAAATAGTAAAAGTATTGTATTTGATGGTTAAAAATTAGTATAGAAATGTAAATGAATTATTAGTATTTAGGTGGTAATCGACCCCGAAAATGCCGAGCTGTATTTTGAAGAACACTGCCTGTCACCAGTGACTTCCACGGCATTCAACGCACGAATAATACAATTTAAAATATTTTGCCAGAAGAAATTTTCCACGGTATGGCACAGATGGCACCACCAGTCGTCCCTCAAAAAATGGCTGGAAGAGGTCGATTCCCCTTCCGTCATTCGCTTCAACCCCCGCGTCCATAAGCCTAGCTTATGCACTGTCCTTCAGGTCCATGACTCTACACGTGTTCTTAGGCCAGGCGTGTCAGGAGTACCAATGTGACAGTCCGCGTGCAGGTTGGCAGAGGTCCGCTTGATGTGGGATTCCTCACTGGTTCTGGCGCGTGCACACCACACACTGTATCATAGTACACATAGAATATACGTTACACTTAACTTACTTAATAAATACTGCTACCATCAAAAACTCCTCCTCTATCGTCTTAAGGCGGGGTCCCACTAGTGCAACGACGCGCCGCCCACGTTTTCTTCGACGCGCGAGGCCGAATTTTTGCAGAAACACGTTCCCACTGGTGCAACTGCGCGCCGCGCACGGGTCAAAGTTACGAGTTTCTCGGATTTTCGAGCAGATTAGAGCACTTGGATGGGTCGACTTTTACGACGACCCGTGCGTCGAAAGCGATCGTATGCGCGCTATGACGGGTTTTTTCTGCCACGCGCGCACGCGAATGCACGTCGCGCATCGTCGAAAAGTCTGAAAAAAATGTGTTTTTCAACGCAAATGTACTCTTTACTCCTATATATCACTTGCATACGTTATTTATGGTCTATTATGTATTTTAGACATTAAAGCAAGCAATAACATGATCATTATTATTGTAAATAGCAACAATTATACTGCTACGATAAGTATTAGAGATCCCGGCGTAGAACGTGTGTTGAAGATACACGTGTACGCGTGTAGTAAAAATATCCGTGTTCTAATCCGTGTACTTCTTAATATACGGGTACATGGGTATTGAAATACACGTGTACATGTGTATAAAAAGGCGAAACTTCCGAAAACCGGTCAAACCCGATTGGGCTGAAATTTTGCAAATAGCTTCATTTTGCATAAAAATAACGTTTGCGAGAAGGATTTTTGGCGACTCGAATTTTTTTTTTACCATTTCAATGCCGTTCCCTACCTTACCGACAGAGTCGAGAATAGGATACAACAGTTATTCAAACATTCTCTTTATTATTCTCGCAACATTGTTTCTATCTCTGGAACAGGCGCACGAGTCACGGGCCCAGCGACCGCGACTGTCAACACCCACAAGATAGGTGTGATAAAAAATAAAACAGCGCCTTCTCATCCTGATCCAGGACCTTCGATTCGTACATGTGTTTAAAAAATCCTGTACGCAAAATTTGAGTCAAATTTAATAAGGAGAATGCATTGAAGCTTGGCCCCGTGTAAACTCACATCGGTTCGCTACCATGCTTTACGCGCCCGCGAGCGGGCGCGCGCCCCCCGCCCCAAACTAACCCAAAACCAATACTAATACCCAGTATCAAGCTGATATCTCTTTCTAAGTTGATCTCTGTTTTATAGATTTTAGGAGATTAATAAGGAGAATGCACTGAATAACTGTTGAATCCGATTCTCCGCTCTGTCGGTAAGATAGAGAATGACATTGAAATGGTAAAAAAAAAATTTTCGAGTCGCCAAAAATCCTTCTCGCAAACGTTATTTTTATGCAAAATGAAGCTATTTGCAAAATTTCAGCCCAATCGGGTTTGACCGGTTTTCGGAAGTATAGCCTATAAAAATTTACGGATCCTAATATCCGTGTACCTGCACATAAATATTGTGCAACATATTGCACAATAATATTGACCGTCTAGAAGCCCCTTGTAACGTTCCACACGGACTAAAACCTAGCGTTACCGACCGTCGATAATGTAGATCCATTGCGTATCATCACGCGAACCTCTTGTAAGTACATGTTTTGTATATAAATTATGATCCAAACAAATATTAAAGGAATAAGTATTATAAAAATGTTAGAAATAATGAAAATTATAAGTATTAGTAAGAATATGGGATAAAATACAATGTATTAAAGCAGGATACCACTTTTGACTGCGATTTTGGAGGCGTTTTTCATTATTTTTTTTTTGCATACAAAGAATGCGCAGAAACAAAATCGGGTTTAGTCATTTATTATTGTTACTTTAATCTGTAATTACACATTTTTTTAAACTGAAAGAGTAAAAAATAATCTCTTGTAGGTGGCGCCAAAATACATTCCTTTGAAGGAACGCCGTTAGGCGGCGTGTCAAATTCCGCTCTGTACGTGGCTCCGAGAAAAAAAAACAAAGAATGTTCCTATTAACAACAATATTTTTTAATGCTGTACGTAGGGGTTTTACGAAATTTCGATTTTTAAGAAAATGGCGGTCATTTTAACAAAAAGGTCAATTTTTTAAGGTAAAATAGTTTATAGAATTGTGCACCAAAAAAAAAAAAATAACAACGCTACCTACAACGCCCTAGTCCTAAGTACATCATTAGATTATACAACGGAGAAGAATTGTGCAAAGTTTTAAGTCAATCCGATGAAAATTGTAAGAGTAATCTGACATGCCGATTTGAAAAACATCGTTTCGAGAAAAACGCGTTTAAAGTTTTATACAGATATAACTAATAAATATTTTCAACTAACCGTCAATCTGCAATGCCTGCACCATACAATACTCCTTCAGCATCTATATCCTCTTCATTGATAAGCTTGCGAGCAGAAATACCACTTCTTCTAGCATCTCGAGCAGTTTCAGTCATCGAATCCTCCGCTCTCTGAATGCGATAATTATCGGCTTGTACACAAAAAGTATAGCACCTTTGACTTATAGGCAGGTTCAAAGTTTGCATAATGTCCATAATGCTGTGTAACCCATCGTTAAAATTACATACTGCAATATCAGCAGCAATGTCAACAAGCCCACAGAACAGAATTGAAGCACTCGTTGCTGTTCTGCGTAAACCCACCCAAGCACCGAGATAATAGTTCATCGCGGCTCAATTCTTCATAAATGGGTTCAACAGCATTGAAAACTTCATCTTTCATTGCTGGTTTGTGTTGATAATGGTCGAGTTCGTTGCGAGCTTTAGCCTGTTTCCATGAGCACCAGGAAGTTTCGCCATCTGGACATCTATCGTGCTACGGATTGTCCTCCGTAGAAATCTTATGATAAAGCGTGGCCCATATTTCTTTCTTCGTGTTTACAATTGAATCATGATTCCTGCGTATTGCTAGACCAAAATATAGTGATAGATCGTCCATTAATTATCCAGTTAGCTTGCCTCTGCCACCAACACCTCATACATTTTTTTTTAAATTCCGAAGTCGCGTTCCCATCCTTTTTTGAACGTGGTCGATACATTCTTTTTTCTTAACGTCCAACTTTTCATATGGCTTCGAATCTAAAATACCTTTATATGTTTTACTGTCTCCGTTTCCTATGTAGTGACTATATTTCAAACTATGGAGTTCGTCTGATCGTTGAAACATTTCAATAATTGCGTCAACCTCCATTTTTCCCGCCGATCCCTCGTGATTTTTTTTTTGACAGCTATCTTCGTGTGTCGCAGCCCATTCTTCGTATTCTGCCGTTACTTCTTTTTCTTTCCAGTAACTGCATTGATTACATATTTTCGACTTTACATTAACATCAATGACTTTCCCGGTGCACCATCCTATCAATGACGCAACACCTAATAAAGACGAGAATCCCCTCTTCTTCCACGTACCGTCGCCTGAAACTACTATCCCTTCTGTAAGTCCCTTCTGTAATGACAATTCTTCCTCTTTAACAGCTGCGTTCTTCATTGATTTCTCTCGTACGGCTGCGATAGCATAGTCGAAACGATTTTGTCATAAAATGACTGGAATACTGGATGTGGTAGACACATGAATGAATAGAATTTTTTAATTCCATTTACACCAACACCGAGCAATCGCATAACAAACACTATACGACGATTTATATCATATGCATGATTATTTATGACGGGACACGAGTTTATATATTTCGGTGAGCATTGTCCACAAAGAATAGCAATTTTGAAACCCAGTCCTCGAATACTTGCTTCTTGAAACTTTACGGGAGATTTACACACTTTGCACACTAGAAATTCAGACATTGCTGCAAAAACAGTCACAAAATCGATGAAACGATAACCAATAGTTGCGTTCATTGTTTGATGACAAAACATTGTTTGATGTGAAAGTTGTTTGATTTGATGGGCGTAACTTAATAGAATATTTGGATTTGCGTTTAAGTTATTATTTACAGAGATTTCAATATCAAAGTAATTTTTTAAATAGAACTATATATTTTTATTATCGCCACTTTATTATGCACTTGAAAGCGCGTTCAGCAATGTGCATGAAGCGTATTTTTCAACAATAATATGCCGGATATTGTTGGGACTCCGCGTCCCGGCAGAGGGCGTAAGGGACGAGAGTAGAAGACGGCTACGAACACGGCATGTGTGTTGCCACGCACCTCCGATAGTTTTGTATCTTTAGTGTTATATTATAAGTGTGAAATGTACAGCACAGAGTTTCGAGTATTCGTTCATCTCCCATCCATTCCCGAGTCACGTCGGACATAACAACTGGCGCTGCGGATAGTATTTTCAGAGAAAAAAATCAAGCCCATGGCTTGTGAGAATGGCGAATACCGCGGAACAAATCAAGGCCCTCACGGCGGCCATCAATGGCCTTCTTCAACTGCAGTTGCAGCAGAACCAGGCGCAATCCGCTTCTAATCCACACGAGACACAGCGAGCTACAGAATTCGACCTGTATAACCAGTTGAGTGCCCGGGTGGAAAAGTATGCGTACGGATCCGGCGATGAGATCAAGCCATTTAAAAAATGGCTCCTCCGCCACGAGTATACCGTCGTCGACGTGGTGGCGTCCCTACCACCTGAAATGCAGACGCGTCTCGTGCTGGACAAATTGGGACAAACGGAATACGACAGGTTAGTGGACCACGTGGCGCCGACGGATCCTCTGAAGATGCCCCAGAAGCAGCTCATCGAGACGTTGAAGGAGCTCTTCCACGACAGGGTACCGATCACACGTCGGCGTATCGAAATTCTTAACTTTCGGTACGACAAATCTTCGCCCATCACTGAGCACATTAATCGAATAAATCGCTACGCGGCAGAATTCGATCGAGCGAATCTGTCAGACGATGGTCTGCGAATCGTGTTGCTGCTGCAGTCGCTCTGTTACTCGAAGGGCAACGAGGCGTTGAAGAAATTAGCCCTGCGAGTGGTCGAAAAAAATCCTAACGCCACCATAAAGGACGTTGTCGCCGAGCTCGAGGCTCACTTGAACGTCTCCGCAGGCCTAAAGACTCTAGAGGATCCGGTAAGAGCTCCTCAGTCATCTAGCTGTAGTGTTGTGAAAACTAACATTAAAAAAAAATGTGCCACGGAAGCCCGCGCAAAACGATAAACCGCATGCGAAGCCGGACGGTAAGTGTTTCCGATGTGGTGGTGCACATGTTCGGGCTACGTGCAAATTCCGCGAGGTCGTGTGCCACAAATGTGACAAAAAGGGCCACATCGCTTCCGTGTGTCGCGCCGGCGCGAGAGAATCGGGAATCGTCGGTAAGAACGCTAGTATCGTTACCCAAACGATTTCCGCGACCGGCAGACGTCGCCGTCGATACGTGTCGATCGTTATCGACGGAAGGAGTCTACGTCTCCAATTCGACACGGGATCCGATATTACCGTCATCGGTAAAGACGAATGGCGTCGGCTCGGATCGCCGAAACTCGAGGCGGGCGAGGCTGTTGAGCATACCGGTGGCGGCAGGCTCAGCCTGATCGGTAGATTTCGCGGCCATATACATGCGGTCGGTCGCGAGGGGGAAATCGACATCGACGTAGCAAATCGAGACGGTGTCAACTTGCTGGGACTGAACGCGATAGACACTCTCGATTTGTGGCCCGCGCTGCTAAGTGAAACGCGGGAGCCCGCGTGTATTTTGGGACTCCAACAGGCCAGTTCGGCGAACTCCGACAAGCCGAGTGCGGAGATCGTTGCTTCGGACGGGCGACCATTCCCACCGGCCGCGCGCGTGCGTGGACGATGGGAGGGCTTCGTCATCTTCGCTCGCCTATTTGGCGAAGATGCAGGTGGAGTTTCCCGGTCGGTTCGCGGAAAGGTTGGGGACGTACCTCGGCTTCAAGGCCACATTCGACCTTGAGGACAACGTGAGGCCCGTGCAGATTCCGTGCCGGCAGGTCGCGTTCGCCATGGAGCAGCCATTGGAAGAAGAGCTGCGCCGTCTCGAGGTGGGCGGAATCATCGAGCGTGTCGAGTCTTCGGCGTGGACGTCGCCAATAGTGATCGTCAAAAAGCATCTCACATCTGCGGGTGGCAAGTGCATGATCCGACTCTGCGCGGACTTTTCCTCTGGGGTGAATCGCGCCCTGGTTGACAACCGTCACCCTCTGCCCAGTATGGAGAACATTTTTGCTAAATTGAACGGAAGTTCGTGTTTTAGCGTTCTGGACCTGAGCGATACCTTTTTCCAGATAGAGATCGAGGTGGGCAGTAGGGAGATTACAACGATAGGTACCCCCAAGGGGCTATTTCGGTTGAAGCGTCTTCCATTCGGCATCAAGACGGCTCCTGCGATCTTCCAGCAGGCCAATGGACCACACACTCTCAGGTCTACAGGGTGTACACGCCTACATCGACGATGTGGTGATCATTGGCTCCAATAGAGAGGAGCAGGACCAGCGCCTCCTAGGTATTCTCAGGCGACTCGAGCAGAGGGGCTGGAGGCTCAGCGCGGAAAAGTGTGTCTTTGGCCTTGAGGAAATTAAGTATCTTGGGTTTATAATTAATGCCAAAGGTATTTCTACGGACCCTCAGGCTACACTTGCCGTGGCAAACATGCCGAAACCGACGAACGTTTCGGAGGTACAGAGCCTTCTCGGTATGATAAACCATTACGGTAAGTTTATCCCACACCTTCATCAACTCAAGCAACCTCTGGAAGAACTCACCAGGAAAGGCTGCTCCTGGGACTGAACATCGAAGCAGGACCGGGCCGTAGACCAGTTCAAAAAGGTAATGCTGAGTCCACTCCTTTTGGAGCACTATGGATTTTACACCCCACCAAAACTCTCGTGGTGACGGCCAATGCGTGCTCCACCGGCATCGGTGCGGTACTCCTCCAGCGAACTCCGAACGGCGGCGAGCGAGCGGTATACCACATGTCGCAGAGCCTCACGGACGCTCAGCGGAATTACTCCCAGCTGGAGAAGGAGGCCCTCACTCTGGTTTCGGCAGTGGAACGATTCCACAAATTCGTCTGGGGGAGGAAATTCATTCTTCAAACAGACCACAAGCCCCTTGTGGCGTTATTACAAACGGAAAACACGAAGGGTCTCAAACCGACTACAGCGGCTGGTCTAAAGCGATGGGCCTTGAGGCTCCTCGGATACGACTTTCGTATCGAGTACATTTCAACGAAAGGGTTCGGCCAGGCAGACGGCTTGTCACGTCTGATTGAGAGGTTCCGTCGAGACAACGCGGAGGAACTGCAAGTGGCCAGCATCCGCGTGGTGGAGTCCAAGTTGCTACAGATTAGGAATCTGGCTCTTGATCATTTCGGGAGGGAGCTTTGCGGCAGCTTGAAGACTGCCACCACCGAGGATCCTTTGGTCAGCTTGGTGGTTAAGGCAATTCGGAACAATGCTTGGGACCGCGCGCCGCACCAGGAGTCTTTGAAGCCTTTCAAGCAGCGCTCCGAAGACTTGAGTGTAGTCGACGGCACGCTCCTCCTGAGTGACAGAGTTGTCATCCCGAAGAAGATGCAACCCGCAATCCTCACTGCCCTGCACAGGGGGCACCCCGGCATTAGGAGGACGAAGCAACTCGTCCGAGAGTTCGTCTATTGGCCGAAGATGCTGGAGGACATCGAGCACATGGTGCGTCAATGTGACGCTTGTGCTATCGTGCAGAAGTTGCCGAGGAAAGTGCCCCTCGAGCCCTGGTCTGCTCCGTCGAGACCCGTGGAGAGGGTCCACATCGATTACGCCGGACCCATCGATGGTCAATACATATTGATCTTCGTGGACACATTCTCGAGGTTCCTGGACGTCGCCATCACTTCGACAATTTCGGCGAGTCGCACGGTGGACCTCTGCCGCGAGACATTCGCCAGATATGGGCCCCCAGACATCTTGGTCTCGGATCACGGGACACAATTCACCTCGCAGTTGTTCGAGACATTTTGCGAGGAGATGCAATGCACGCATCTGATGTCGGCGGTCAACCACCCTCTGTCGAATGGACAGTCGATTAGTTTGACGGACCACATCACGCGCATGCGTGGCGTGTTGCCCTCCTCTACGGTAGACTATTCCCTAGCATCCATGCCTAAATCCGTCCCGAGCCCATAATCTTGGATACCCGCGTATCCTAAATGATTACATATTTCAAAAAATTAGACAAAGATTGAGAAAATCCGCTAGATGACTACACTAACACTTTGACTGGCGTCAGTGTGTTTTCATGTCTTGGGATCTACGGCCTGTATACATGTATGTTTAATTTTTTATCCTATACTAAAGCATTATTCATACCAAAAATTAATAAGTTATTACATCATCTTCAGGTGGCGCATGGTAAATTAAAAAAAAACTCATAGAGACTTATAGATTTTTTCCAAATCAAGTATTCCGCGCTTTCCTTAGTGTCCTGTCTCGCTCTAGCAATTGTTGATTATTAGTTCTACTGACTCAAGGTCAAGATCAGATACACGTCCGGTCCGAACTTGTCCCGCGAACAGCGATCGAGTGGCAACTGGCCCCCTCCAGTGAGCCTCCTCCATTTCTTAATGTTTTCGCTCTCTCTCTCTCTCACGCATGCCATGAAGGCTCACTGGGGGGGGGGGGGCAGTTTCCCCTCGATCGCTGTTCGCAAGACACATTCGGAACGGACAATGTATCTGATCTCGACCTTAGTAGTCCTAATTTGGTTTGCACTTGACGCGCATATTGTTAAAAATCACTTCGCATAATTGTTTTCGTTCCCAACTTACAACAAAAAATGCCTAAAACATGTAAAGATATTTGTTGCCCTGTGTTTGGTGCACCGCAAAAATTAAAAGGCAAAGTGTTGCCGACGTATTATGATATTATAAAATATTATTTGTGGGTAAGAAACGATTTGTTGTGTATAAATAATAGAAAAGACCCATCTATCAAGGAGGTTTGTGAAATAATATCTGTTGACGTCGAAAAATTGTGGGAAATAGTATCTATTCCCATCGTAACTCATCAACAAGTTGTCTCGACATTAATACTATATTATAATAAGTACAAAAGTATGAAGAAATTACGCGATGAAACGAAGAAAGAGGAGTTTTATAACGAAGCTTTAAAGAAGTTATTCGACATATCTACAGGGTGTCCCACTAAGGAATGGACAGCGCGATATCTCTTAAAGTATTGTCGATAAAAATATAAAAAAAATAGGGAATTGCATGGTTCGAGGGGGCCCATTTATTAGCGCGAACGAATTTTGTTTTCGATTATTATTTTAAAAGATACGATGGTCAAGTTCGGTTTTTCAAATGGAACTATTTTTTTTGAAGACCTGAGTTCATAGTGCGTTCCAAGACAAATTCAATAAGCTTTAATGTATACACTTTATTTCCACTGGTTTTTAAGATATTGCGCTTGCAAATTTACTGATTTTCACTGCAAGAAACCCCTCTGGAATGGCAAAAACCGGGGGCGGTCTTACTGGCGCCACGGGTGGCACTGCCTGTTGAAATGGATACTTACCTGCCAAAGGTCTACGCCAGAAATGGCAGGCCCAAAGGCTGGACAATTCTTTTCCGTCAGAAATGCTACTTAGGTAGGTACATCTGCGGTATTTATTTCGCACTTGCTTCTACGCTCGGATGGCCGGTTCTTTTGTGAGGGATGCAAATCCGATTGGTTCTGATACAATCTGCTCCCTATGGTTGAAATTTAGTCTAGCAACTTTCACTCCTCCTAACCTAACCAATCCAACTTGCATCCCTCCCAAAAGAACCGGCCATCCGAGCGTAGAAGCAAGTGCGAAATAAATACCGCAGATGTACCTACCTAAGTAGCATTTCTGACGGAAAAGAATTGTCCAGCCTTTGGGCCTGCCATTTCTGGCGTAGACCTTTGGCAGGTAAGTATCCATTTCAACAGGCAGTGCCACCCGTGGCGCCAGTAAGACCGCCCCCGGTTTTTGCCATTCCAGAGGGGTTTCTTGCAGTGAAAATCAGTAAATTTGCAAGCGCAATATCTTAAAAACCCGTGGAAATAAAGTGTATACATTAAAGCTTATTGAATTTGTCTTGGAACGCACTATCAACTCAGGTCTTCAAAAAAAATAGTTCCATTTGAAAAACCGAACTTGACCATCGTATCTTTTAAAATAATAATCGAAAACAAAATTCGTTCGCGCTAATAAATGGGCCCCCTCGAACCATGCAAATCCCTATTTTTTTTATATTTTTATCGACAATACTTTAAGAGATATCGCGCTGTCCACTCCTTAGTGGGACACCCTGTATAACACTGTCCAACAGCCATTTTGGTCTGTAAGATTCAATAGCCGTTTCTTATAGATTTTTGTGCGCTGACAACAAATCCGCAAACCGTTTGTCGCCACCAACCTCAGTTTTTAAGAAATTCGATTTTGAAAAGAAACTGCAAATATTCAACTTTGAACATCTTTTGTGTCGAAACGGTAATAGTTATTCGATTGCTTGATGTGTCAAATTATTCTCTATACCCTCCCGAATACAACGATATAAGTTATTGATGCATTATGAACATTTAAATATGTTTAAACAACGATCAAAGGGGAAAGAACACCTGAAATACACCCACTTTTGCAGATATCTTTAAATTTATTTCCAAAACTAAGGGTCTAGGAGAAAATCTTATTGCTCCACGCGATGCGGCAGATATTTTTCCTTTGGAATGCATCAACAGATGTGGTAAGTCACGTTTTGTTTTCAATACAGAAGCGAAATAGTTTGGCAAAACGTGCGGCGTCGACAGTGGTAGTCACCGGCGGCACGCGAGCCACTGCCGCTCAGCGTTACAGAATCGCGGTAACGAGCGCGACTACCACTGTCCGTGTCGCACGTTTTGCCAAACTCTTTCGTTTCTGTAGTGAAAACAAAGGGTGTTTTACCACTTCTGTTGATGGTTTCCGAAGAAAAAATGTCTGCTGCATCGCGTGGAGTAGTCAGATTTTCTCCTAGAACCTTAATGTTTAAAATATATAGAAAGGTATCTGCAAAAATGAATGCATTTCGGGTTATTCCTTTTGACCGTTATTTAAACTTATTTAAATGTTTATAATTCAATAATAACTTATATCGTTGTGTTTGCGAGGGTTCATAGAATAATTTGGCGGAACAAACAACCGAATAACTATTACTGTTTGAACTCAAAAGATGTCCAAACTTGAATATTTACATTTTTTTCTTCAAAATCGAATTTCTCAAAAACTGAGGGTGATGGCGACAAACGGTTTGCGGATTTGGTTTCAGCGCACAAAAATCTGTAAGAAACGGCTATTGAATGTTGCAGAACAGAAAAAAAGTTCAATTTTGTTGGACAGTGTAATGAGCCTAGATAATTTTTGCATCCTTATTATTTACAAGCTACGATAAAAAGATGTCACTATGTTTGTCTGTGCCGGTAGGTATAAAAATTACAAAATATAAGTCTATTTTTAAATATTTTGACTTGATTTTGAGGCTAAATATTCCAAAACTGTAAATCAATTGCATCACATCTGTTCTGTTCAAAATGACACAAAATTTAGCGCATAAAGTAATAATAATGGCAATTGCTATGTTTCTCATTTAATGCATGAAATTATTAACATACCAAAGAGGATGTTTCAGAATTATAGATAACAAATTCGCAGACTAACAGAGCGCGTGAAACAACAGTCATAATAAACGTAAGCCTATAAACTAAACATTCTTAAAATATTCTGGATTTCATTTTGTAGGGTACGTTTTTTGTATGACTCCAGAATGATTATATTAAACGGTTCAGTATGTCAACCACTTAGAGGTGATCTAGAAATTTTTGTATCTTTTTCACAGTTTTACTGGTAAGATTTCAATGTAAGATGGATAGTGCCAAATAAACTTATCGCACAGCCTCATTAACACTAAAACTAGGAGGGTTGGATATATACCTAGTTCAACCGCACTCGTTAGTTTGACGAGTATTTGAAAAATGTGCTTTTACATGTAGATTTATTTTATTAAAATTATAAATGTAAAACACAGCATTTAGTGTTTTAAATTTGTATTTATCTGTATTTATTTATAAGGTAATTATATTGATAAGATATACTAAATATAAATTTCAATTTGATTAGTCACTCACTGCACGTACTATTACCACTGCACGGATTACAAGTAAAATTTACATGGTAAATGTGTGATTTCATATTATCATGCAATAATATCACTTGTTTCGACATTTCGGAAGAAAGTATGATACATCATTTATTGTACCATTTTACAGTATAAGAACAAGAATACATTTTTCAATAACAATTTTATATACATACAGTGAGTCAGGAAAGTATTCGAACACTCACTATTAAAACTGTAAACAATAAAACTATATATTAGGACGGAGCAGAAAATTTAAATTTGAACTTTCAGTTGGCCTTTTGATTAACCAAACACAACTCTAAAAAAAATTTGGAAAAATATTCATGTCTGCAGCTTCCTTTTTCTCCTAAAAATGATTATAGTAGTAAATAGGTTTATTTTTGCCTTTCGGTCTCAAAATGGGGTTACATGTGTTATGTGTGTAAGTGTTTCTAGGACCGTCAACTGAAGATTGTGCTTTCGTTTTGATTCCTTCCTTCATCTTGTTCTTCTTTTCTTCTCCCCTTTTCCAGAACCATACGCATCCACTCCGCTCCTTCTTCTTCTCCCTTTAGTATCCCTCTGATCGTACAATTTTCTCTTTTCAGCTCCTTACAGTCTTGTAACATGTGACCCAGCGTCTCTCTAGCCCCATTACATAGTCTGCATACTGTATGTCTCTTTTCTTCCTTCCCCACTCTTCGTTCCCACATCTGAACCTTGCGATCATGCTTTGATCTCTGTCTCTGTAATTTCGGTCTAGGTAATTTGCTCTCTGGTTATCCCTAATTTCTGTATAATGTGTGTTATATCTGCCTCCTAGTATTCTGTGGTATTGCCATTGAACCTGCTCTGCCCTGTCTCTTTGCGCTAATTCCTCATCAAACTCTCTCCCCCTCCTTCTTTCTATTTCCATTTCTTGAATATCCCTCATTTTTTGCCTATAGTATGCGTCTCTCATTTCCTCCCATTTCGACTTTTTCTCTTCTTGCTTCGCGTCTATTTTCCTCCAATATTCTTGTACTATTTTATTCTTATTTAGACGTTTCGTTTTCTCCTCATATTTTATTGCTCTTTTTCCCGCTTCTATGCTTACTTTGTCCATTTTTGTTTCCTCCAAAAGTAAATATGCTGGTGTATTGAAGTCTAAACCTAAAGTTCACCTTATGTATTTCTCCTGTATTTTCTCTACTTTTTCTGCTTCCCTCCATCCCCAAATTTCTAACGCGTACAGCAAAATACTTTTCACTATGCTTCTGAATATTCTCATTCTTCTCTCAAAATTGTTCTTGAACATTCTTTGTCCTATTCCCCATATCTACGCCTTTGATATTTTTGCTTTCTTGACGACTTCCCTTATATGCATCTCTCTGCCCCCATTTTTCTGTAAATTATACCCTAAGTGTTTGGTTAATCAAAAGGCAACTATCCCACACCCAGGCCAACTGAAAATTCAAATTTAAATTTTCGCGTATATAGTATCGCTCTGCCCTACTATACATGTTAGACTTAAGTTGTAACAGTAATGTTGTAACTACTATAAGACACAAGTATCAAGATTATATACATCAAATTTGAAACGAATTAGATAATATTTGGAAAAGTTATGAAACATTTATTGCAAAAATGAAACGAAACAGGGTCACAAAAGTATTTGAACGGCATTAATTATACGCACCTTATTTTAAATTATTACCTTATATTTATATTATTATTTTATATATTATCTTTGGCTCCAATTATGCTTTTCAGACGTTTTCGCATACTCTGCACTAGTTTTTCAGTTATTTTAGATTCGATAGAAATCCATACTTCTAAAATCTTTTGTTTTAGTACATCTTTCAAAGTGGTATTGTAATTTTTTAATCTCCTGTCGATTTCCGCCTACAAATATTCGATGTAGTTGATATCCAGACTTTATGGGGGTGTATGTAACCCACGTGGTGTATTATACATTATACAATAACCATTCTTGTATAATTCCAGCCGCATGTTTGCGGCCATTGTCTTGCTGGAAATAAAAAATTTCCAATAACCCCAATTTGATAGCACTTTCTTCTAAATTGTTTTTTAAAATATTTAAAAATGTATGTTTATCTAAAATGCCATCTATAAAAACGAGATTTCCAGTGCTGTTTGCAAACCCCACAACATCTCAGAACCACCATAGTACTTTACGGTAGGGCGTGCATTTTTAGTATTAATTTCTGAGTTCGGTTTTCTCCAGACATAACAACCTCCATCCGAACCAAATATATTAAAAATATATTAAAAGTATATTTCCAGGAAGACAATGACCACAAACATACAGCTGGAATTATGCAAGAATGGTTATTGTATAATGTATAATACACCACATGGGTTACATACACCCCCATAAAGTCTGGATATTAACGACATCGAATATTTGTAGGCAGAAATCGAGAGGAGTTCAATAAATTACAATACCACTTTGAAAGACGTACTAAAACAAAAGATTTTAGAAGTATGGATTTCTATCGAATCTAAAATAACTGAAGAACTAGTGCACAGTATGCGACGTCTCAAAAGTGTAATTGGAGCAAAAGGTAATATATAAAATAATAATATAAATAAAAGGTAATAATATAAAATCAGGTGCATATAATTAATGCCCTTCGAATACTTTTGTGACCCTGTTTCGATACATCTTTGCAATAAATGTTTCATAACTTCTACAAATATTATCCGATTCATTTAAAATTTGATATATGTAGACACTCGATACTTGCGTCTTATAGTAGTTACAACATGTATAGTTTTATTGTTTACAGTTTTAATAGGGAGCGTTCGAATACTTTCGTGGCTAACTGTATATATCACAACAATTTGATCAATATATTTTTTAGCCTAAAACTCATTTTGTAACTCAGTTTAATAATCCGTCAGATGGGTCTTGGTATATGTAGGTATACATTAGACAGATAATTAATAATTAAAACATTTGAAAGGAATCAAATAGAGAAATATAATCGTTGTTCGATCTTATTAAAAGTTATCATAAATTCCTACATTTATACCGGTATGCTGTTAATATATTTAAAGAAAAACATCCGAAACCTTTCATTTTATGGGGTTGGTAGTTCTATATAGTTTTAATCAATTGATCTCAATCTCTTTGACTTTTTTCGTTTGAGGCTATGCAGAACATAGTTAATCTATTTGACACCCATTGTCAAACTGTTGAACATATGTATATAATACTAGCTTTGCTACTCGGCTTCGCCCGAAATTTAGATTCAGGGTTTTTTTTTATTTTGAAAATAGCTACATTCATCTAGATTAGTCAGGCATAATGAGCTGATGCACATTTCGCGATCGCAGAATTTATTGTTCAAAAGTTTTTAGGTGACTGACAAACACACAAACATATAGAAGCTTTCTCCTTTATATATTAAGACACTAGCTTTATTACACGGCTTTGCCTGAAAATTAGATTCTGATTTTATAAAAGAAAACAATTTTTTTTTTAGTTTTTTGTGAAAATAGTCACATTTATCTGCATTAACCAAGAATAATGTGAGGAGGTACATTTCGTGACCTCAGAGTTTACAGTTCGAAAGTTTTTAGGCGACAGACAAACCCAAACATACGATACACTTTCTGTTTTATAGTATAAGATTTTAGAAGCATCTGCTTTAAGGGGGGGGTGGGCAACACCGTAACGGGCTGAAAAGTAAGGGTATTTTCTGGAATTTTTTTCAAACAAACAATGCAAGTAAATCAATGTATTGCTTACAATTAGTTTAGTTAATATGTACATATTAAAAGCTAAAAAACATTTCAGCGAAATTCATGAATCCGTTTCCGGTAATGCTGTAGCACAGGCCTGTCCAGGGATTTGCTCACACGAGCAACCGCGAGTTGCTCTTTGCTCTGGAAGGCCCCGAGCCAGGCCCTTCGCGCCCCTTAAGAGCGAAAGGTCCCAGTGGTGGGGCACAACCGTCGCTCTTGCCTTTGCTCGCAACCACCCGTGGCTGCCCTTCCAAGGCAAGAGTAAAAGTTGGACGGGCCTGCTGTAGCAGATCTAGGTTTCTAGTTTCTAAATATTTTTGTCGTTTTGAATTTATATTGACCGAATGGCTTCATCACTGTCAACGCCAGAGGTAAGCAACGCACACTTCGACAAGGAGTGTATTAGAAGCGTATTCATGAATTTGCCTGAAAAAAATTTTTACTCTTCAATAGGTATACATTAACTATAAAGATACCTTTACTTTTCAGACCGTTACAGTGTCTTTCCCCCTTAAATATCCGTGCCTAAAGTTCCTTCTTTTAAGTTCTGGAATTGTTGATACTCTAAACTGTTTCATTAAGACTATTTTTTATTCGTTTCCGTGGTTTCATTTGCCAGCTTAAGTTTTTACGTATAAATCTGAAACATCGTCTATATTACCATACCAGCAAAGTTAAATGTAAACTGCTATTCATTAGGTAGATTAAATTATATTATTTAAATTAAACCTACACTTATTGATGAAAGAAATCGCTACATATGATGCGCAGCCAGGGTTGCCAGATCAGGCCTAATCTTTTGCCAGAGATTTTAATTTCGTTGAGGATTGCAATCGGGCATGGGGGGGGAGGGGGGAAGAGAAAAAAAGGGCCAATAAGAAAGCAGACATCTAAAATTCATTATAATGACTTCTTATAAAGGAGTAATAATAATAAAAAAAATATTATGAATATTTATTAGAATTTGTTACAGATTTTAATAGTTTTTTTTTTATGGCATGCTACACCAGTACAAGTGCGTGCCTGCCGAATTCGCTAATATTCTCTATTCTGCCGGAGATGTGTATTGTGCCTGCCTGAGGCAGGAGACAACAGTTCAAAAGCTGAGATTCCGGCTGAATGCCGAAGATCTGGCAACCCTGTGCTTGGCATATGCTATAAATATTGTCAAAACATCAATAAAAGATTTTAATATCAATATACATACACTGCTTGTACTTAAAATTGCAGCTGTATACAAACAGAAAAATTTGCAGTTTAGAGACACAAATAAGTGGAACTTTTGAGTACGAAATCTCGTTAATAGTAATGCAAGTTTTTATTCAAATAAATACACATATAGCACAAAGATAAGTGACTGCAAACATACGGTTTCTAATAAATTTTTTTCTGCATGTGTATATTCAGGTTTGCATTCAAACATGTGAAAGTATTTTCGAAGATGTGGACAATATATAGAAACTAAATACTATGGTATAAACATCATTGACACTCACTGTATTGTTGGATACGAAGATTTACAACGTACGACTGGCAATGTTTGTGAAATTCTACAGAGTTCGGATACTTTTCCAACTGGCGAGCAATAAACAAAATCCTTATACGTGCTTCAGCTTCGTTCCGTCGGGTATGGTTAAAATCATAGCATGATGTATTTCAGAACCGATTAACCTTTGGCTTGCAACAGGCCAAATTTTCGCAAAAAATATCACAAGAGCACATTCATTTTGAGATTTTCTCTGATACACAATACATCAAATACCAATTCGATCGTTTCTCAACCAAATCCGCAGGGCCTACGCTCACTTTGTGCCAATTGTGTCAATCCACCTTTACTTTCCACTCGCATCTACTAGATGGAGACACTCTTTTCTTAGAATTATCAAACTCGTTGGAATTGCAGTTATGTTTATCCTTCTTATGTACAGATGGCGACTTTAGTTTTGTTAGTCATCCCCTAGGTAGTGTCCACCATTTTGTCCTATAGCGGAAGTCACAAATCGGCGGGCACATTTTAAAAGAATACTACCCTCCTTAGTTCAAAAATCACACCACAGCCGACTCTAGTATTAGCCATGAAGTAAGAGTAAGGATACTTATCTCTATCAACAGACGCGGTCGCGTCTGTAAGCTAATTCCCCCCTCCTCTATACACGAAAGATAGCGAAATTGACAGGTCGTCGGAGCTATTTTAGCCTTATTATCTTATTTTATGACATAGTCCCGGTGTTTTTACATGATTAAGCGAATCATTTTTTTTTTCGAACCTATATGTCGTTTTACTTAATGTATCAAGCTATTTGTCTAAAAGATATAAGATTTATTCTGAATTAATAGTTATAAAAATGATACTTTTAGGATTACGAGGTATGACGTCACGTTTTCCTCCTCCACTTGACGCCAGTAGGTGTCGCCTCGAAAGCATAATTTATAAATGTCACTTGGCTGTCATTCAATCATAATAACCACGATGGTAAAGAAGATCTCGCGCGATAGCGGCGGGACGTGATCGGTTTGTTTGGTACGTAGAGGGCTCGAAACACAAAACGAAGCGGGTGACTGGAGCTCTATTCTTATTCGTATCGACAGAGACACATGTCCTGACATTCGAAAAATCTTCATTATTTTCTTACATGTAAGTGTGCTTCATTATTATTATAATTAATATGAAAAAAGTGATGAAATCCCCCCCCCCCCCCCATAAACATGATTCATGTATGAAAGAAGCTAATTCCCTTTAATTCACGAAAAGTTCTCACGCAAAGATTGTGAAATCATCTTTGCTAATTCCAATTGTATGCTCGTTCTCCGTTCGAACACTGATTCCTCTGTCACTTTTTATACTTGACATTCCTTTATTGGCCACAAATCAATTCAGTGCTCAGATTTTCAGCTTCGGTTTTAAGGAATTAGCGGACGTTGTATAAGAAAAAACTATGAAGTCGACTTAAAACAAAATGTTTCATATCACTAGTGCAGGCTGGCGAATGTGCTATTAATCTATTACCGACTTTCATTCATTTAAATTAGTCTCTACCAAGTTTTTATTATTTTCCATCGTAAAACGATTTTCATATGACATTTTTAACAGAAGATGTCCCTCTTATAAAAGTTTTTGTGTCAACTACAGGCCTCGCCCGCTAATTCCTTAAAACCGAAGCTGAAAATCTGAGCACTGAATTGATTTGTGGCCAATAAAGGAATGTCAAGTATAAAAAGTGACAGAGGAATCAGTGTTCGAACGGAGAACGAGAATACAATTGGAATTAGCAAAGATGATTTCACAATCTTTGCGTGAGAACTTTTCGTGAATTAAAGGGTTAAAGGTACAATTGGAATTAGCAAAGATGATTTCACAATCTTTGCGTGAGAACTTTTCGTGAATTAAAGGGAATTAGCTTCTTTCATACATGAATCATGTTTATGGGGGGGGGGGGGGATATCCCACACAGAAATAAAGTGATCACGAAAAATGTTCCGTACAGCGGGATGTTCGCCAAATTGAATAACTTGGACTTTGTCGTCGCCATCTTGAATAGTCATTTTATAATACTAAGCGCACGGTGTAATATCCCAGATAGCACAAAACCGTTTTAAACACGTTTTAAAAACGTCCAGGTCGGACGTTCAGGATATTTTGAATACATCCAGAAAAGGTCCAGAAAAGGTCCTAAAAACATCCATTTTTACAAACCAGAACGTTTTCAGGACATTTTCTGGACGTTTTTAAAACATTTTCAGGACGGTTTGTAGAACGTTTTTAAAACGTTTTCAGGACGGTTTCTAGGACGTTTTTAAAACGTTTTCACTACGTTTTTAAAATGTTTTTAGGACGTTCGACGGTGCTGATTCGATTTAATAAAAAATTAAACAAGTAAATGGTTTTCAAAATGAGATCAAACTCGATAACAATTTATTTCATTTATTTAATTCAGAAATAATGAAGAATATATGAACTCACAATAGATACAAGAACATGTTAGTACGAGGTCGAATGTACAGACAATACATTGAATTTTACAGTAATCAATATTGGGAACAGTAAAATGAGGGTGAAAGTTACATATTAAAACCGTTGCTACGTTTAATTTATGGAAATCTTCTTTCCCTTTTCTGCCGAGGCCAACTAAATAGCAATACAACGTCCATTGGGCATAAACGACGTTAACCTAAAATTTAAAAATTATTCAAACCCTAACCTAGAACTACATACCTTTGACCGCAAATACTGAAACACATATACAAAAACTGTACAAAAACGTTATGAAAGCTGTATAAAAACTGTATGAAAACAATATAAAAACGGTATAAAACCGGTTTGCAAACATTCGGTCAGAAACATTTAAACAAATGCTTCTGTGTTTTTGGTTTTCCATTGTTTCTTTCAACAAATGTTCATAAACATTTATATGTCCCAGTGTGTATATTTATGTATATATGTATGTAGATTTAATTAGGCTTTACCTGTACGATCTATCCATATTTGGTGGATCCCTGGTTTCCTTCAACTAATGTATCCTAATCTATCGACATTTCTCAGATGACGCCCAGCCTCTTTTGAACGCCTGTTTCGGACGTAACCAAAGCGTACTCTGGACGTTTTGAAAACTTTTGCAAAATACGTTTCTAAAACGTATGCAAAATACGTTTTTAAAATGGCTTCTGGACGTTTCCTGGACGTTTCTAAAACTTACAGGAAACGTTTTAAAAACGTACAAAAAGCGTCCAGGAAACGTTTTAAAACCGTCCATTTTCACAAATCAAGCCATGGACGTTCAGACATAAAATGTACGTAAAATGTACGTTTTCAAGACGTCCTGTGCTATCTGTGAAACAGGTGTTCCGACTCTGTACCTTTTACCCCAGTGATTTTGTGTGCCAATTCTGTTTAGTTCCCTGGCCGCCGCGAGTGGTGTCGTGACTTAGAAGGCATATACAGGGTCAACGTTATAAGCTGCAACCCGCGCGCGCGCGAACTTGTAAAATGGCACCAACACCTCACGGACGCATTCCACTACAACCATGCGCCGATACTTCCGCCAACTATGAGCCAATGACGAAAGTGTAGGGTCTTTTAGGTGCCAGTAGAGGGTGCTTTTAACTTTCGTCAGTGAATATTAAATTTGACGTAGCAGACGGGTAAGAAAACGGTAGTCATTTTAAAACTGCAACCGCGCCGATACTTCCGCCAACTATGAGCCAATGACGAAAGTGTAGGGTCTTTTAGGTGCCAGTAGAGGGTGCTTTTAACTTTCGTCAGTGAATATTAAATTTGACGTAGCAGACGGGTAAGAAAACGGTAGTCATTTTAAAACTGCAACCGCGCCGATCCCGTTATCCACGTATGCAATGGTCCAGCAGCGGTATTAGACCTCGCTGACGCGTTAGTGGCCCGGGTTGATGAATTTGGAGCATTTTTCGCATAACTTTTGAACTACAAAAGATATCGGAATGCAATTTGCGCCATAAAATGGGGGCAAATTATCCCCTTCTAATGATGGAAATTTTACCAAATTTTACGTTTACTTAATTTTTCTTTTTTCAATTATTTAACCATAATTGTTGCGACAAGCCTTTGCAAACTGCTTATTTAAATACTTTATATAATGCTCCTTTTAAAATTCATGGCGCCGATGAACAGTTGGCTAGTTGTCCCTGTATCATTACTTTCACAAATTGGTTTCCTTTTTTGCGATTTTATTCTTAGTGTAGTGCATGCACAGATCGGAAGTAAGGGGTAACTAATGGGATGTGTCGCTGTTTCTCTAGCATTCTTTGAATTTTTTCTACAATTTTTGTGTCTGAATGTTTTAACCCTTTAGATAGTATACACGACGCCTGTAGTGGCTACCGTTTATGTCATCTTTTGGAATGGTACATGAAAATGCGCAGGCCGAATGCGCGTGATTATTACAGTGTTTCCTCGTTAGCGGCTCGCTGGTCGGGACCGGCGTTGAGCCCGTATCGTGAACAGAGCCCTAATTGCTAGTGTTCATTTCTCTCTTCTTCTGGCCGAAGGGGGGAGCGAGATGGAACACTGTGTGCGCAGCGAGCGTGCGCGGTGGTTGCAAGTGCTTACCGTGAGCACGAAAACCGCTTCACAATATCTTGACGCAAGCCTGGCTCACTGTAAGCGCTTGCGACTATCGCGCACGCCCGTCGCGCACGCAAAGGACAGAGTGTTAGGCGTCCGAAAGACGGAGCGAGGAAAAACATCAACGCGTTGTCTGTCTCGTACCGTCGTCACTCGCTTTCAGTGCCTCTCGTTCGCTGTCGTTCCATCTCGCTCTAGCCTTCGCCGGACAAGAGTGAGACAGAAGTGGTGGGGATAGCGAGAAGTCCGTATCGTGTACACCAAACCGAGTCCGTAACGAGGAAATACTGTATGTGGTCCCCTCCTCGAAGTGACAGAAAACATAACCTATATGCTATACCAGATTTCATAAAGATACAGTTTCGGCGTAATAATAATATTTTGAAAGGATGTTAAGTCATACAAAGTTCACAAATGTAGCGCAAAAGAACGAAATAGCCAATAAACATTTATTGTCATGTAGCATATAGGTTACATTTTCTGTCACTTCGAAGAGGGGACCACGTAATGATCACGAGCATCCAGCCTGCACATTTTGACTAGACCGGGCGGCCGCATGGAAGGATACGTTCCCCACCCTGCAGTAGTGGTAGTTGGAACCAGCGATGGGCATAAAATTATTTTAAATAAAAAATTGGTTTCCAATAAAAGGGAGAAATTTTATTCGAAACCAATTAAATATAAATAACCCGGAGTTATTTATTATACGAAGCGCCGTAAATAATGTTTTCATTCGACGGGAATTCATCAGAAGCTTCGAATAATGTTCTCCCTTTCATTTATATTTATATCCGAAAGGTATTTAAAGCTGGGCGAGCCTCGAGCGGCTTTGATCGAAGCCATCGGCTCCTTGAGCCAAGCGACATTGTATCGTTCATCGGCACCCGTCTAATCTGCAGTGCGAGGTTGCTCGGCGATGTGTCATCGATTATACAAAAACGGAATTTCTTTATTTTTCATCGTATCAATATGAAAGTGACAGCAATGGATTTCTTGCATTCTCCCGATTAAATTGACAAAAAATTTAAATCGGACTACTTTTAACGAAACGGGCTTTCAATCCTGCAAACTAATTTTATGCGTAATATCGTTAACTGAGACAGTGAGAGCAAACAACGGATTAACCCACATTCTTTTCGAAATTGAGGTAGTAGTAAAAACGTATTCTAACTTGGAACTATATTCTTGAGCCCGGTGTGCGCCAGTATGGGATGACTTACGTTAATATCATTTTTTAAAACGATACTTCACTATTGTGGCTTTGATACGCAGGTGGCGAAAAATCAAGCCAACCCTGTCGTAGCTAAAATTATTGAAATAGAGACGGGTACGAGACCAGTCGACACATTGTTTTCAAACCTCGTTACAGTAATCTGGGGTGCGAGTGGTAAACCGGCCATAAACGCGGAGCGCCCGGCTCGCTTACCTGAGCCGGGAAATTCCGAATAGCTCTTTGCGACGTTAATTTGAAAGCGACAATTCTAGAAATGAGCTGATTTTGTAGGTACCACATCAAGGGACTGTTTCTGGTTATGTATAAAAACGGCAGAATACTAACATCGTATATCAATCAACTACAGCGGTTTTCGGTAACGAACGTTTCGAATCGCTTCGTGTGTTATTCAAACGAGGAAGTTCTGGGTTATTATTTCAAAACCGTCGTCTATTTTGCACAGAGACATAGAATATAATTTTACAATATTCAAAGGATGTCTAAGACTTTCCAGAACATCCTAATTTGAATAAAAGTCGAAGCGAATTCGAAACTTTCGTCCGGAATTTGAAGAGAATCTCGAGGTATGGAGATCTCGCCCGAATTTTGCCAACCTGTCTCGAGCTCTGGTTTCCGAGCCCCAGGTGACCGAGTGCTACGAACCGCCCGATGGCCCAACGCACGGTCACGTCGTTGGTCGCGCGTTCGTAGAGTTCTTAACTCAACTGTCATTGAGATTTTGTGGGAGCAAAATTGTATTCCATATTCTTCCAAAATTCTAACAGTTATTAATTAAAATGAGGCATAAATCCTTTGGTAACTGTAGTTAACAAAATGCGAGTTCGCAAAAGATTTAGCATTTCAACCTTGACCGTTTTTTCGTCGATGTTTCCAGCGATGCATCGTTTAATTGAAAATATATGTATTGCTTGTAGTTGATTTAACTACATTTCCCGACGACGTACTACTTTTAAAAAATCTCGAATTTAACGGTTAATGGTGACTACGTGGCGAATCGTGAATGATTTGGAGTGGAATGGCTGATATGTTTATCGAATGTTAGTTGATCAGAGTTTTCCTCGTTAATGTTTTTGGTGGCCCTAAAAACGGCTGATTATTAATATGTCACAGATGTTGTTCGAAGTGGCCACCGTTTTCCCTTAAACAGGCATGCGCACGCTTCACTTTATTGTGGAATACGCGGTCCAACGTATTCTCTGAAATCCTGGATATGGCTGCAGTGATGCTCGTCTGCAGCTCCTGGATGGTACGCGATTTGTGGCGTAGACCTCGCCCTTCAGCGCACCCCACAAAAAAAATCAGGGGGCGTCAAGTCCGGTGATCGTGGTGGCCATAAATCCCGCGATATTGCGCGATGGCCAAAAAATTCCTCGAGCATCTCGGTGGTTGATGTGCTGTGTGCGCCGGTGCCCCGTCCTGTTGGAATCAACAGTCCCTTTCCTCGGGTTCCAATAGGGAAATAAACTGCAACAAAAGTTTCTAATACTTACCTGCAGTTATGGTGGTGTCGAAGAAATGTGGTCCTACAATTCGCTTACGCGATATCGCGCACCAGACTCCCACCTTCGCCGAATGAAGGGGCTTTTCCCGGATTTCCCTTGAATTCGCCGTGGACCAGTTCCTGCTGTTTTGGTTGGTCACGTGGTCATCTAAGCGGAACCATGCTTCGTCGGTGAAGAATAGCCTATCTGAAACAGAGAATTCTTCTTCCTCCAGAAGATCTAAAAACCATTCACAATATCTGCGTCTCCCAGCATAATCGGGCTCCTTCAGCAACTGCACCGTGTGGCATCGATATGGACGCATGTGCAGCTTTTGTGTTGCAAGACGTACGCTTCCATATGAAAAGCCGCACCGCTGCTGCAGCTTCGCCAACGACGTATGCGGCGCTTCCTCCAGAATTTGACGCACCTCGGCCAGCTTCTCGATCGTCAACACCGTCGACTTGCGGTGGTGCTTCCTATTCGTCAGGCTCCCATATTCTCGGAATTTCCTCGCCAAACGGCTAATCGTGGTTTTATTTGGTACTGGAGAACCTGGGTATTTCTCCCGAAACGCCCCTTGGCACTCCAAGTACGATCTCGTGCGCAAATAATTTTGCACGAGAAAGCTTCTCTTCTCCACTGAATACATAATTAGTATGTACCTAATGTATGTATTCCCGTAGCACTGAAAAGTACTGGTAAGCTTTGATCCAATGAGTCGTTTAGGCGTAGCGCTGAAAAGTGTTGATTGTCGTGTTGGCGACTCAGTGTAACACTGAAGAGTACTGATGCTCTGCTCTGATGTCGCCTTATGAAGTGCTCTGCTTCCGTGCTGCGTCAGTACTCATTTTCACTTCGAAAAGCCGGCCCTTTTATAGGAAATGGTGTTTCCCCACTGATCCTTATCCCCGGGATAAAATCGCAAAAAAGGAAACCAATTTGTGAAAGTAATGATACAGGGATAACTAGCCTACTGTTCCTCGGCGCCATGAATTTTAGAAGGAGCATTATATAAAGTATTTAAATAAACAGTTTGCAAAGGCTTGTCGCAACAATTATGGTTAAATAATTGAAAAAAGAAAAATTAAGTAAACGTAAAATTTGGTAAAATTTCCATCATTAGAAGGGGATAATTTGTCCCCATTTTATGGCGCAAATTGCATTCCGATATCTTTTGTAGTTCAAAAGTTATGCGAAAAATGCTCCAAATTCATCAACCCGGGCCACTAACGCGTCAGCGAGGTCTAATACCGCTGCTAGACCATTGCATACGTGGATAACGGGATCGGCGCGGTTGCACTTTTAAAATGACTACCGTTTTCTTACCCGTCTGCTACGTCAAATTTAATATTCACTGACGAAAGTCAAAAGCACCCTCTACTGGCACCTAAAAGACCCTACACTTTCGTTATTGGCTCATAGTTGGCGGAAGTATCGACGCATGATTGTAGTGGAATGCGTCCGTGAGGTGTTGTTGCCATTTTACAAGATCGCGCGCGCGCGGGTTGCAATTTCTAACGTTGACCCTGTACATATGTGTTAATGAGATTTTCATAGTAGAGATTTTAATGGTATTACTGAGCTTGCTAGAAAAATCCTACGCGTAATGGAGGGGGAACAGGGCATGCAAAATGCTCGTAGCCGGAGCGCGACGAAGAGACGCTGGAGGCAAAAAGCAAATGCAGAGAGTATTCAGGACTTTGAAATTGAGGATTTATCGATAGAAATCCCTCGGGCACAGCCTTCTACTTTTATATCTCATTTGGATAACCTCCGCCTTTTACGCTCGAGTACTCCGGTGCCAGTTTTGCCCAGGCAAATTGTAGTACTGCCTTGTTCCAGTGCGGCCAATAGCGTTAGCTTGCCAAGTATCAGTCAGGCGTCATATTATATGCCATTAAAGATCGCGGCGGATTTGATTCCACGTTTTAATAGGACATCTTGTTCCCTTACGGTATTTATTAAGCAATGTCGGGATGTCGATTCCAGAGTTAAACCAGCAGACCGCGCAAATCTTCTCACGGTAGCTAGATATAAAATCGAAGGTCATGCTAAATTACTAATAGAGAATCATAAAACCCCGAATACGCTAGATGAGCTCATCAAGTTGCTCAAAACAGTATTCGAATAAACCTTCGATGTTGATCGCATCCAGGACGAATTGAAGGTGCTGCGTCAGGGACGGAGTGAAACCGTTAGGACTTATGGAGCGCGTGTTTCTGAAATTCTTTCTCGTGGTTTAGAGGCCGTTAGGGAAGAATTTAGTGCCGAAGAGCTTACTGGCAACGTAGTTTCATTTGAACGGGCGGCTATTAGGAGCTTTATACGAGGTCTTCATAGGGAAGTTTTACGACTTTTTGTTTATAAGGAACGAACCGATAATTTAGAAACTGCCGTTAATCTTGCTAGTAGATTGGAGCGGGAAACAAACGAACATTCTGCAACACATTCATCGTCTCAACCTTTTATTTCCAGCGCCAAGGTTTTCTCAAATTTTGTTGGTGATATTAAATGCTTCGAATGTAATCAAGCGGGCCATATTCGAAATAATTGCCCTCGTATTAACAGAAAATTTACAAGACTACCAGCTCGTAATACTATTAGGTGTACCTATTGCAGAAAAACAGGTCATCTCGAGTCTCGGTGTTATAAAAAACAAAATGAAAATGTTTCTCAAACCCATAACAAGCATCCTTCAGTAACAAAGACCGATAATTTAAACTTCAAGGGGGTTTCTCAGAGTGTGATGCGAAGCGCACCCCTGATTGCACACGCCCAGTCCAGCAAGCCTGCTTCAGGATCAATTTAAAGGAAGTTAGTCGGTTGCCCGTGTTTTCCTTGATGCACAGTAATTTCCGTGACGGGGCTGCTGATTTCCTTATTGATACCGGTTCCCAGCTTAATCTGATAAAACAAAAGCTCGCGATTTCGGATACGGAAATAGATACAAGTGTTATTTATAATCTTGCCAGTATAGACTCAGGAAATATTCCCACCAAAGGAGAAACTTTTATACAAATTCATGGTGTTGATGTAGGGTTCCAGATTGTTGAAGACAACTTCCCTATCACGGAGATGGGAATTCTAGGAATGCCGTTTCTGGAAAAATTAGAAGCAAAATTAATATTCCGGAATACTATACCGAATAGCCTTCAGCTTGGCAATATAGAGTTTCCACTCCGAACGTCATTTTCGTATAATTTACCTCCACGTGCAAAAAGTATTCCAGTTAAAAATACGGAAAATAAAATCGGTTATATTAGGAAGTTTGATACAGAACCGGGTGTGTATGTGGGCGAAGTGTTGGTCACACAGGAGAGTGGATTCGCCAGGGTTCTAGCGATTAATACCACTCCTAATCCTGTTACCATTAATGTAACTCCGGTCGAGTTAGAAGAGTTTATAGAGGCTTTACCTGCATCCCGTTCAGCCCGAACAGGTGATCTCGATGTGGGTCAAGCAAGGGCCGATGCTCGTAGGTTAGTTGAATTATTTAAGATTCTTGATTTAAGTGACCTTAATGATGCCGAACAAACTAGTATTTTAGAGATTATAAATGCATTCCCGTATCAATTTTATCTTCCCTCGGACGAATTAGGTTCAACCGATACAATTCGGCACAGCATAATTACCACGGATGAGATACCCATTAATACAAAGCAATATCGTTTTCCTCAAGTTCATAAGGAGGAAATTAAAAAGCAAATAAATTCATTATTGGAAAATAGAATAATTCAACCGTCTTCATCGCCGTATAACTCGCCTGTTTGGATTGTTCCGAAAAAAAACCAGGTCCTGATGGTGTACCTCGTTGGCGTGTTGTAATAGATTACCGTAAACTAAACGAAAAAACTGTTAACGATGCTTAACCCCTTCCTAACATCATTGACATAATAGACCAACTCGGTTCGGCTAAATATTTTAGTACTCTCGATCTAGCCTCTGGATTCCACCAGATACCTGTGGATTACAAATCAAAATTAAAGACTGCTTTTTCAACTCCTCATGGGCATTATGAATTCAAAAGGATGCCATTTGGTCTCAAGAATGCCCTAGCAACGTTTCAGAGATATATGGATATGGTTCTATCTGGTTTACAGGGAGTTGAACTCTTTGTATATACAGTGAGTAAAAAAAGTATTTGGACGGTTTTTAAAATCGCATAACTTTTTTAGAATTGGTCCAAACGACATGAGTTTTTTTTTAGAAGCTAGAAGGATTAGTTTGCTAAGTGACGTGTTTCGCCGTTTTGAAAAAAATGCATTTGGTCGGAATAGAAAAAAAAATTGTAAAGGTCGTTTTTTAACTTTTTTTCGTGAGCCTGTAATGAAAATTCAAAAAACCCGTTTGTAGATTGAAGTAAGTTACATATGTACCTAAAATTGCATCAAAATCGGTTAACGTTGCTCTGAGCTATAAACGCTTAAAGATCACAGAATGAGGTCGAAAATCGCTGACTTCGGGAATTTCGATTTAGCAATTGCAAATTCTGAAAAGGATGAGGATACTGATTTAGACGAATCTGTAAATGAAAAATTGGTAGCCGGTGTTTTTTTGACGTACGGAAAGAATTTCGAACATCAACCTGAGGTAATTCTTGATAAAGTTTGTACTGACATTAGTTTAACTGACAGTGACTGTGACGAATATTACACAGCTGATGAGGATGAAACTCCCCATTCTTGTAAGAGAATATTCTCTGAGAATGTGGGAACTTCTTCTCAGTCTGGTAGTGATTTTTCTAGAGACTATGTAGTGGTTGGAGGATCGAATTTGAGGGGTACGGAGGATTCGCGTCGACTCGGTAGTCTGTTGGTTATCGGAAAGGCCGATATTAAAGGCACCCCGCTTCAGACACCATTCGGGGAAGGTTCCATACCCCGTGGGAACCAAACTCTGGCTGGTCTGTTGGCTAACGGGAAGGTCTATATGAAAGACTCCGCTCAGATTGCTAACTTGGGGTCCACGGTCCGTGAGGGGCGAGAGAGCCTGTTTTTGGAAGTGTTGGTGTGGTACAGGCTGACGAGCCTAGTGTTTTTGATATTAAGCATGGTTATGCTTTAACACGATCCTCCGTAGAAATGACCTCAGAGAACGATGATTCAAATAGAAATGGTAGAGTCAAAATATTAGCGACAAATACTATATCACCACTTCAAATATCCCATCTCTCATTCCTACCTTCCATCATTTATATTAAAGATCGTCTTCATATGCAGAAAGATAATCTTATCCATTTCTTCACCCTTAATTGCCAAATTGTGTCACAAGTCAGTCAGGATTTGTTCAGCCAAGGTAGTTTAACTGTGAAACAAATCAAACAACAGTCGATTAACATTGGCGAGGCAATGGTTATCCCTGGTGGAAAATATCTAATTTTTCATCTATTTTCTAAGACAGTCCCGACAGAACAACAGGACTTTAGACATCTTGCGTCTTCATTGTCATCCCTTAAGAATCTAATGGAATCCTTGAGTATAACATCTATTAGTGTATCTAAAAGGGACAATAATATTGAACCTATTGAGTGGAATTCTTTTGAATATCTTTTAAAACAAACATTTAATAACTCAAAATATAATATTACGGTTTGCACTGGTGAAATCATTTTTCCTTCTCTATCAAGAAGACCTTCGATTATTCGGGAATATCATGAGTCTGTAGTAGGTGGTCATCAAGGTATGACCAAATTGTTCAAACGAATAAGGGAGGACTTTTATTAGTTAGGTATGAGAAAGGAAATTTCAAATTTCATTCGTACTTGTTCAAATTGCCAACGAAATAAGATGCTCTCGGCTAAAACGAAGCAACCAATGCGTATTACTGATACTTCTGAAAGGGCTTTTGAAAAAGTACAGATGGACTATTGTGTTAACACCGACTGGGACGACTGGATTAGATTCGGTATATTCTCTTATAATACTTCTGTACATGAAGCTACTGGCTTTACACCACACGAGCTAGTCTTTGGTAGAAAGGCCACCATTCCTTCAGATTTTGCTAAACAGGAAGTACCTCGGACGTTCGTTCGATATTTAGACCAACTACTCACAACAATTACTACTACTCAAGCTACGGCGGCAGCTAATCTGGAACGGGCAAAGGAAAAGAGTAAAATATATTACGATAAGAATGTTAATCCCCGTAAATTTAATGTAAACGACGATATGTATTTGCTTAGGGAACCTAAAACCTCTAAGTTTGACTCTAATTGGACTGGTCCTTATAAAATTATTCGAATGCATGACGATCTAACTATAGAAATAGCAATAACGGTACAAAGATCTAAGATAGTACATGCGAATAAGTTAAAGTTAGCATATATAAGATTAGATCCTTCTTAAGTAACTTTAATTGTGTGCATTGTAAGTGTTATGTCGATTTATATGGGTTATGATCACTTGGAATTGGAAAGGTTATGATACTTCTTATGGAATGTTTGAATAAGTATAATTGTAACACTTAATTATTTCTGGGTACTGGCGCTGTGTTACCGAGAAATCAGTTTTGGTATTAGTTGATGATAAAGTAATGATATTTTACCATAAGTTGTAGTAATGTTTTGTATAACTGATATCTTTCATTTCGTGTTTCTTGCGGGAATACGGATGGACCGAGTAGCTCGTTTACCGCAGGACTGACACGGAAGGAAGGAATATAGATAAAGTATGCAATCATTCAAAGTTTGTATTTATAAGTAATGTAAACTTAGATTAGTACGAGCGGGTATATGGTTCGTGTTGTAAAAGCTGTTTCTATAGGAAACACCTTTTTTGTATGAAGGGAGGTTTTGCGATGCTCGCTGATGTAAATGTGTGATTGCGTGAAGTTAGCTATAAGACATAGCGATATCGACGTTAGATGTAGAGTGAAATTCAAACTCCTTTGTAAACGGAAAGATTTATTGTAGGCATGCGGGTTTGAAACGAACAACACATCTGGAAGGTTTTAAGCGAGATTGGAACGGGGACTAGGAAGAGTTTATTGCCAGGACTCGTAAACACGTAGAGCGCGTTGTGCTTCTCGAGGGTTTTTCTATGCCAGTTTTTCGAACGTGCTCATACAACATTAGTAGGATACCTGAACTCAGAAGGCATACGAGAACCTGGGATAACATTCAGTAATTTTCAAAACTACAGTTAGGCCAAGCGAGGATAATAAATAACTTAACTTTTCTTTCCACATCTGCGTGCCAAATTTCGACGAGCGGGCAGCTGCTCGTCTCGTAAAACGACTTAAAATTCTGTCCTCGCTTTCAATAATTGCCGATGTCCTATTAGGGTAAAAACTCAGTTCGGGAAAGGCTGAAAGTCACAAAGTCATAAACTTTGCGCCGGCGACGTCGTCTTGACCCTGAGGGTTGCGCTTACCTACCTGTTAGATATGTATGTAATGTACCCTGATAGCCAGATCTGGGCAGCAGAATCTGACGTCAGAACTACAGCAGTCTGTGTCCGCATTTGGCTGCGTTCTGATGTGCAGAGTCTGAGGTGCAGTGCCTGATGTCAGATGGACAGCAGATCGACAGCAGATTTCGCCGTCTGCTAGGCACAGCAACAGCGCCATCTGTAGGCAATTGCTTGGTAATTCTGGATCTCAGATGGCGCTGTTGCTGTGCCTAGCAGACGGCGAAATCTGCTGTCGATCTGCTGTCGATCTGCTGTCCATCTGACATCAGGCACTGCATCTCAGGCTCTGCACATCAGAACGCAGCCAAATGCGGACACAGACTGCTGTAGTTCTGACGTCAGATTCTGCTGCCCAGATCTGGTTATCAGGGTAAATAGACTATGTAATCGGAAAGCGTGCCTCGACCACCAGCCGAGAGTGGAGGGAAACGCGAAGGAAGGGCCAAGGACGGAGAGATGGCTGCAGGACAACCCCCTGACGAAGCTTGAGGGACAACACCACCTTGATTGGACAAAAGGATCCAGGGAAGGAGACAGAGGAATACGCCGAAATTGGAGGAGTAGGGCGCTCGGAGGTTACAAGCGAGGAGTGATTTTGTAAAATCTTTAGATCGAACTTGTTAGCAGAACAGTCAACCTCTAGCCATTTATTAAAAATCAAACATAGAATTTATCCAAAAGAGTTTCACTTTATTTCCATTCCATGGTTAAAATTCCCGCGCAACTCGTGAGCTGAGTGCTTCAGCGCTCCACGGGCACGGACCCGCCGTCTATTTAGAAATCACCACGGAACGCGCAATAATTTCATGCGGTGAGTGCATAGACTGCATAACCTGATTCGTAGAATTCCCTAGAATCCTCCAACTTCTAGCGCATGATGCGTGCAGCAACTACAGCAAATCAAGGCTGTGTTCCGAATCACGCATACTGCGCATAGACTGCAGAGAAAACCGTTCCATTTCAGTCTATGCGCGCATTGGTGTCGTTGGTGGCACATACGATTCCCTAGAATTCTCCGACATCTAGCGCATGAAGTGTGTAGTTTATGCGCGCATGCGTATTTGTCTCTTTACGCCACTTTACGTACGCTTTGAAAAACATGCACTAAATTATGTGGTCGTCTCCTCAAAGTGACAGAAAATGTAACCTACATATATGCTACATGGCAATAAATGTTTATTAGATATTTCGTTTTTTTACGCTACATTTGTCAACTTTTTATAACTTAACATCCTTCCAAAATATTATTGTTATGCCGCAAAACTTTATGAAATCGGGTATAAGATCAATGTCCGCATTTCTAATCATGTAAGAGTTCCGCTATCGTAAAAATACATTTTTATTATTTATTTGTGCATGAATCGACAAAAAACTTATTAGACGTAATATTTAACCTCCCCTTTACACATAAAACAAACAAGAAGTATTTTGAAAAACATTTTAACCTAATAATAGTCTATGTAATATCTATATAGTATAAAATGTCTATTTCTGCTCAGCGGAAATGCTGGCATTTCTGCTCACGATCGTGACCCATTCTCTGCTTACATATCCACGTGCTATAATTATATTTTGGATAACATAAATAAACCAAATTATTTAAAGGTTTCAATGCTAATTATTCACCATTCGGAGCTACATCAGCCAGTAAAAAACATCAAATGAACCAAAATTTTTAGAAATCTGGTGATGACATTGTATAATACTGATAATTTATCAGTAATCTTAATAAAGTAAGTCATCTCAATAGTTTATAAATTGTTTTAATTGTTATTATGGCGTAATTTATTAAAATATTTAAAAATACATGATTTTTAGTCGTATTATATTAATTTTGCGATAAAATCAGTATTATAGTAAACTAAATCTAACAAGAAACAGTTTTATCGTAACATTATGTACAATACGTGTAAAAATCATGTCTTTTCAATTATTCAGATTAATTAATAAATTATAAAAATTAAAACAATTTATAAATTAAAATAAAAGTCTTTAACCGTTGGTACCGAATACACTTCAATGCGTTCGCTGTTTGTTGCTCCTACATTCTTATCTCACATAAGCTTTCTACATTTCAGTCAAACTGAAAATAACGCCTGATACTTTTCTTCTCGGCACCATTCTCGTTCTCTAGCTTCAGTCACTTTAAAAAGATGCAGTATTTTGATGTCTGTACAATTCTCTATAAATGTCTAAGTGCATTCATGGGTATTGTGTTGTGCTGTGGAGCTATTTGTATTAATATTTTTCTGCTGCAGTGCTAGATTGTGATTCAATAACTTTGCATAATTGATTGCATCTGCAGAAAGTACTGCAAGTCCACATGCAGTAAAGCCATGTGATAAATTATTTTCCAGGTTAAGAGATTGCCAAGCAGTTTGTAGAATTGGTACAGTTTTATTTTGCTACAGCTATCCACCCATTTTCCATTCTCTAATCTGTGACAGCTTTTTTCCAAGCTTCGTTCAGTAGACGAAATAAGGCAACATCCATTGGCCGGTTATATGGGTCGAATTGGGATACAATTAAATAAGTTCTATTTCATGTTCCACACAGAAATTACTTAGAGCCATTGTAGCATGTGACGAATGTCCATCTAGGTACATGACTATTGGAAATATAATTCCATTTTCAATGCACCATAGGTGCAAAACATTGACAGAATGAAGTCAGGAATATTTCTTAACACGCTTCCACATAAAAAAACACAAAATGGAGATAAAAGGAAACTAAGAAAGAATAAACTAAAATTTGAATCTTTGCATGTGGTCCATGGGCTATTATTCGGTGTTATTCCTTTCAACTTTGTTACAACGTAAATTTATGCTTTCTCGGTCATACTAATAAAAACTAGACAGTTGAAACTATCAATTCATATAACAAAAACTAGAAAATGTGTAAGTTGCTCAAATTTTATAGCGTTTCTTCCTTATAGAGCCGGAATTACCCTGCTTTCCCCTGTTTGCAGTATTCGAATTCGAAATACATAAGCACACGTAAAGCGACAAATACGCATGCGCGTAATATGCGCATAGACGGTATATGCTTTTTTCTGCATTTGCTGCACGCATTATGAGCTAGCAGTTGGAGGATTCTAGGGAATTCTACGAATCAGGTAATACCGTCTACAGGGTGTCCCAAAAATGTCGGAGTTCCTTGAAAGGGGTGACTCAGGGGGTGATTTCAAACAACTTTTTCCTTAGCGAAAATATTGTCCGAAGCTTCGTTAACGAGATATTAACAAAACCCCCCGACCAATCAGAGCGCGCGCCTTCCGCCTGAGCTCCCGTTGTAGCGTTGGCTACGCGGTAGGCGGCTGCGCTCAGGGGGACCAAGCTGTCTTTGTTTGGCTGAAGTTTTCCCGTTTAGTTAGCACCGCATTGGTAGGAGGCGCTAGGTACATCACACACACATACCTACGTGTATCAGTGAGCACGACACACAACCTTTCGACGTTGGTGAAATGTTACCATGACGACCGTCGTCATTTAGAAATGTTTGGCGCAGACACGAGGGAGTGTCCTCACTTTCCCTGGTTTACCCTTTCTAAGGCCGTCTGACCATGGATTGTCGCGTCAGTGACGCGTATGCAGCAGATAGAAGGATAAACATTGAAATTGAATATTTCTTCTTTTCTTAGGAAAAGAAAATATATTCAATTTCTTTGTATATCCTTCTATCTGCTGCATACGTGTCGCTGGCGCGACAATCCGTGGACAGGTTTAAAGTAAACGGTGCATTACACGTATACACATACACATACGTCCCGATTCACACCAATTCACACATTCACAGTTTAGTACGCACCTCATTGGTAGGAGGCGCTACAAACTCTGCTTCAACTTTCGTAAGAGGGAAGCTTGGCCCCCCTGGCTGCGCTTGTACTACGAAAGTACGAACAAGCAAGTCGGCATGCATCGAAGGAAACCGCGTTACACAGTTTTTTTTTTTTTAAAGCAGAATCTTAAATAATAATTGTTTGAAGTGGGAGGACAAAAAATACGCAAATTTCGTTTTCAAATAAGGCATAAACGAAAAGGTAATGTAACAAAAAATGTACGACAAGTGATCATAATTCATTATTGAGGTAAAAATCCGTAGTTTATTCACGGCCAACATAACTAAATTTAAACAATAATAATAGGTGTATGAATAAATTCTTTCAGACTGGATTTACTAAATCGGTATATAGCAACCGAATTTCTATCGCAGTGATATTCGTAAGCTATCAGAAAAATGGCAAAAGGTAATTAACAATAATGGAAATTATTTCGATGATTGAGTTGTTTTCATATTTTTTAAATCAAACTGTTATTGCACCCTAAAATCGAACAGAATTTATTTCTACACCTAATATCACTAATAAATTAAATAACACTCACCCCTACGGGCATTCTTTTCCTTCGTTTTCCTTCCTTTTCGGAAACCTGTGTCACTAAGTAGGTCACTGTGCCGATCCTGGTAATCGGTGGACGAAAAGATTTATGGTAGGGTTGTGCCCAGTGTTCAGCTGATCGCAGGTATACGACACCACCCAAAGGTAAGGATTACAACGTCAAGTGCGTCCGGATTAATGTACCGAATATTCACTTCACTGCACGGCCACTAACACTGATCACTTAATTTACTTTTCATGGAACGTGTTGTTCCTACGTTATAAAATTGGTGGCCCCGAAAGGGGCCGGTTACTGTTAGTGGAGCAGTTGCTCGATGTGACCACCCTCAGCGTCTATGCACGCCTTGCGGCATCATTGACTCCGTTGAGAATAATCTTGACGCCAAACACCGAATCGTACCCTCGCTGGGGGTTTGGATGTGCGGGTATTCCCGTGCGAACGCTCGCACAGTAGCACTTGCGTCCCCGTTGTTCCGGGAGTACACCCAGAATATCGCGTAATATTCTTGAGCGGAGAACATTTCTGGGACGAGATTGCTAGCTGACTGACAGGATTTTTTCCAAGCAACTTCCTCTACCCCCAAGTAGTTTCTCTCGTTCCATTATGAGTTAACTCCCATCAGGACAAAAGGCTTTAGGTAAAAGAAGCCAGCACACTTTCGAAATACACGTGCTTTGCAGAAGTGCCACGAACGAACCATCCTACACTTTCAAAAAAATCCGCGCTCCGTCCTTTTACTGCCAATGTACCCGTTGCTTCGAGATAGATAGCAGACACCACGTGTTTCGGTTCGAAAGGGCCCGAAGAGAAGAGAAACAGAAAGTCTGCGAGTTGCTATAAAGGAGAAAAGGCATACCATTCCTGTTTCCGTTTTCCAATACCCTGAGTTCACATCAATCTGAGTTACCCAAAACAAATCGTTCTCTACCGCCGACTCGCACCCTGGCGAAATGCTTTGGTCCATCAGCCTGATTAATTTTAAATACGTCTCGCGGGGAGACACAGGAAGAAAGGGGGTAACTCGCTGACTGCGCGTAGTCCCACCTGCTTCGTCCTTCCTTCCAATTAAAGGCAGATCCCTTATCTCTCGAGTACAAGCACGCGCTCGAATTTCAAAACAACAGCACGCGTTGACGTATTCCGTGCGACAAATGGTGGGCATGAAGTCCGATTGGTCGTAACCTAAAAAAATCTGCCCCGCATCCCTCCCAAACGGCCACTGTTTTGAAGAGGCCTTCTTCACAGCAATATCTCTTCCCCGAAGCCCACCTTCTTTCGCACGGAATACGTCAACGCGTGCTTTTGTTTTGTAATTCTAGCGTGTGCTTATACTCGAGAGATAAGGGATCTGTCTTTAATTTGAAGGAAACACGAAGCAGGCGGGACTACGCGCAGTAAACGAGTTACCCCCTTTCTTCGTGTATCTCACCGCGAGGCGTATTGATGTTGGATATTACTTTTTAATTGCAAGTTCCCAAAAATTAATCAGGCTGATGGACCAAAGCATTTCGCCAGGGTCGCGGTTTATGACCGTATTGTCCTGCAAGTCAGCGGTAGAGAACGATTTGTTTTGGGTAATTTATGGCTTAGCTGGTTCCGCCTCGTAGCTGATGTGAACTCAGGATATTGGAAAACGGAAACAGGAATGGTATGCCTTTTCTTCTTTATAGCAACTCAAAGACTTTCTGTTTCTCTTCTCTTCGGGCCCTTTCGAACCGAAACACGTGGTGTCTGCTGTCTATCTCGAAGCAACGGGTACATTGGCAGTAAAACGACGGACCGCGGACTTCTTTGAAAGTGTAGGATGGTTCGTTCGTGGCACTTCTGCAAAGCACGTGTATTTCGAAAGTGTGCTGGCTTCTTTTACCTAAAGCCTTTTGTCCTGATGGGAGTTAACTCATAATGGAACGAGAGAAACTACTTGGGGGTAGAGGAAGTTGCTTGGAAAAAATCCTGTCAGTCAGCTAGCAATCTTGTCCCAGAAATGTTCTCCGCTCAAGAATATTACGCGATGTTCTGGGTGTACGCCCGGAACAACGTGGACGCAAATGCTACTGTGCGAGCGTTTGCACGGGAATACCCGCACATCCAAACCCCCAGCGAGGGTACGATTTGGCGTTTGGCGTCAAGATTATTCTCAACGGAGTCAATGATGCCGCAAGGCGTGCATAGACGCTGAGGGTGGTCACAACGAGCAACTGCCCCACTAACAGTAACCGGCCCCTTTCGGGGCCACCAATTTTATAACGTAGGAACAACACGTTCCATGAAAAGTAAATTAAGTGATCAGTGTTAGTGGCCGTGCAGTGAAGTGAATTCGGTACATTAACCCGGACGTACTTAACGTTGTAATCCTTACCTTCGGGTGGTGTCGTATACCTGCGATCAGCTGAGCACTGGGCGCTACCCTACCATAAATCTTTTCGTCCACCGATAATCAGGATCGGCACAGTGACCTACTTAGTGACACAGGTTTCCGAAAAGGAAGGAAAGGAAGGAAAAGAATGCCCGTAGGGGTGAGTGTTATTTAATTTATTGGTGATTATTAGGTGTAGAAATAAATTCTGTTCGATTTTAGGGTTTCATAACAGTTTGATTTAAAAGATAGGAAAACAACTCAATCATCGAAATAATTTCCATTATTGTTAATTACCTTTTGCCATTTTTCTGGTAACTTACGAATATCACTGCGATAGAAATTCGGTTGCTTTATACCGATTATGTAAATCCAGTCTGAAAGAATTTATTCATACACCTACTATTATTTTTTAAATTTAGTTATGTTGACTGTGATTAAACTACGGATTTTTACCTCAATAACGAATTATGATCACTTGTCGTACATTTTTTGTTTCATTATCTTTTCGTTTATGCCTTATTTGAAAACGAAATTTGCATATTTCTTATCCTCTCACTTCAAACAATTATTATTTAAAATTCTGCTTTAAAAAAAAAAATGTGTAACGCGGTTTCCTTCGACGCATGCCGACTTGCTTGTTCGTACCTTCGTAGTACAAGCGCAGCCGCCTACCGCGTAGCCAACGCTACAACGGCAGCTCGGGCGGAACGCGCGCGCTCTGATTGGTCGGAGGTTTTTGTTAATATCTCGTTAACGAAGCTTCGGACAATATTTTCGCTAAGGAAAAAGTTGTTTCAAATCACCCCCTGAGTCACCCCTTTCAAGGAACTCCGACATTTTTGGGACACCCTGTATTCCCTTTTATATATCTTTTTTGTATTTCCTATTCAGATGATCCAGTCATTCCCGGGAGTGTGGTCCAGTTTTTTTGCAGTCCTCCGTGAAGCCATTTTGTACAATATTTCATAAAAAAAAAATTTCTAGAAAAGTAAAAGTTGCATTAAAACTATATAAAAAATTCAAGCCCTATATTTTTATTTATATGAACAAAAAATCCCAAACTTTGTCTTTTGGTTAGTGGGGCCCCCCTTAAGTGTTTCATGGTGGTCCTAGAAAAAGATTAGCATTGATAGGTTTCGGATGAATACAAACTATACAAGGTGTTTCTTAACATACGCTACCCACTTTAGCGGTGGACGGGAGGCACAAAACCAATGAAAGAAGTTCACACAAACATGTGTCCTATATGACGTTTTATCGAGTTATAGTATTTCCTCGCTAAAGGCTCGGTGGTCGGGACCGGTGTTGAGCCGTCATCGTGAACGAAGCCCTAATTCCGAGCGATCGTTTCTCGCTTCTTTCTGGCCGAAGGGGGGAGCGAGCTGGAACGCTTTGCGTGCACGACGGGCGTGCGCGGCGTACGCGAGCTTTCAGACGAAAACGGTTCTACATCGCACGCATCGTGACTGCTCGACGCATGCACGCCACGGTCAGATAGCCAACACGTCACGAGCCTTTTTTGCGCCCTAGGCGAGCTTGCCAAATTCTGTCATTTATTATAATATATTTAATTGAGCTTCTTGATGACCCTACTCTTAATTTTTACTCGTAGTTTAAAACAATTGTAGTATAATTTGTAGTATTTTATTCAAAAATTTATTTTCAACAATGCCACCAATGAAAATACCATTTTGCGCCTCTTGTCAACCTTACGCTCTAACAGTTGTCTAATTTTGCAGAGTAAAGTCATAAATAATCTGAAATAAATGTTTATTTATTTATTTATTCATTTGACATTAACGGTCGAAACCATTTCATATTACAATATGTTTAACACAATGACGTAAAGTAGAGACAACAATGATACAGCACGTGAAGATAACAAGTTAAAACAGAAAAAAAAAACAGAAATAGGAGCAAAATTACACCCTTAACTAGGTACGGTGCAAGAGTTCCCGGTATGCACTGGCCCTGAACCCGCAAGTGGATCGGGTGAAAAAGTCCAGGCTTCTACAGAATGAGTTGCCTAGGACACAAATGTATTATAATAAAGGGCGCAATTTGACAAGTTCGCCTAGGGCGCAAAAAAGACTTGAACCGGGCCTGCGTCAAGCTTTCGTGGAAACCGTTTCCGTGTTTACGATGAGTGCTCACGACCATCGCGCACGCCTGTCCCGCACGGAAAGGACGGAGTGTCAGGCGTCCGAAAGACGGAGCGAGACAAAATATCAACGCGTCGTTTGTCTCGTACCGTCCCCGCTCGCTTTCAGTGCCTCTCACTCGCTCTCGCCTTCACCGGACAAGAGTGAGACAGAAGTGGTGGGGATAGCGAAAAGTCCTCATCGTGTGCGCCAAACCGCGCCCTCAGCGAGGAATACTGTATAGCTATTTTTGTTCTCCAGTAATGAGCAACTGTTTATCCTTATAGGAAATGTTCAAAATGGCCACCTTAGGCCTGAACACAAGCTTGCCAATCTCCTATCGTTGAGTTTCTCAATCTTTCAAAAATTTGAGGTATTTGTCGACTTTGTTGGCAACCATGTTGTATACATTAACAAAGTGTTTCAACACCGACAATGAGTGTTAAATATACAATTGTTTCCACGTGACCCCAGACATAAAAAGCTGATTCATAGAACAGAATAGTCAAGAAAGTGTAGAGATATCAACGAATTATCGAGTCAGTTATACTGCATAGCTCAGTTTGTCATTAAGAATTATTGGAGCACAGAAATAGCTATAACTCTTCAGCTATTTAAATGTTATGTACCTACTAGGAAGTTGAGACAGCACGCTCTATTCTACCTGGAACCTCATTTTACACTATATGGGAAATGTGATAGCATTAATCGTATTTGCATCCATGCTAATAATGTACCTATGTAATTTTGTGGGCTTCTTTTAGGACATACCGGCTGAATTTAACAAATCTGTTGCATTGCATTCTCTTTATTAATGTGTTCTATTTACATACTCTCATGTTAACCGTGCCTTACATTTGTATATTTTGTACTTTGTTAAAGGGTTCTTACCCTTACCTCGCGAACGAGGTCAAATGGGACATATGTTTATTTTCATTGTTTCGGGGTCCCCCGGTCTCCGCTGAAATGGGTCTCACGTATTATGAAATACCCTGCACATTCCGCAAAGTGCGAGGGCAGCGTATTGTCTTTATGGAGTTCCTTAATAAAATGAGCATCGTCTTAAGACCCATGTTTTTCAACGATGCGAATTGTGATCGGTTTTTGCAGCATATGGTACCGAAAACTGGCTCGACATACATAACTTTAAAGCAAGTACCGAGATAGCACCACCTGCCTCTCTCACCCATTTTAATTTGTCACCACGTTCTCGCCATCGATGTCGGGAGTAAGACTTTCTCTGTCTTGTATCTTGGCACCACGAAATCCGAACGCTGAGTATCGCACGAGATTGTCGTCTGTTTTCGTGATGGAACGTGCAACGTATATTATGCCTGCAACGAAACCAGCTGTGCATTTTGCTGCTTCTTACCCTGACAGCCAGTTATCTACAACCACAAAAAATCTTCACATCAGACATCGCTGAATCGTAATTGTTTATACGGTATAATATATATATATATATATATATATATATATATATATATTATACTATATTTTACGGAGGCAGCAGACTGATATAAACAATTATGATTCAGGGATGTCCGATGTGAAGATTTTTCAGGAAAACTCCTATATCCGCCCCTGTGCAATATATTGCAGGAAATATTCCTGTAAGTTTTAGCAAAATTACAGGAATTATTGCAACGTTTTGGGCAGTAGGGCCGAAAATAGAAATAACGATATATGTGTTTGTGACCTATGTATATACATATATATTATGTCACAGCTTCTATGCGACGTTATCTTATCCCCTTTGGGTCTTACATAGGGAAATTATTCCCCAGGTAGGCTCATTTTGACAAACTCCATTAGGGTTTTGTAACACTAGGTATGTACTGAAACTTTCACCCGGTGTCATTCCACACATTAAAATATATAGGGTAACTCACCTAACATTTAAACTTAAAATATTTTCGTTGTTTTTAATGATACGAGAAAATGTCTAAAGAAAAAAATGTTTCCTTCAGAGGGGTACTTACTGTGATGGAGAAGATTTTTTTTCACAAGGTCATATTTCTCGAAGTTTCAAAGTCGTCGACTTTTTTTTAAACGGCATAATATATTTTCATTAGTGTAACGTCATAGTCAATAAAAAGCAAAGTCAACCATGTACAATATATTGATCTTCAAAATAACTTTCGGAGAAGTTATTCTTAAAAAAGTATAATTTAAAGGTACGCAAGAGATGCAATGTTTATTTATTTCATACTATTAAATGTACAAAAACAGAATGTTAAAGAATATGTTCAAAATGGTAACCGTTAGTATTCAAACATATGTTATAATCTGCTTCGTAAAGAATATAGCAGATTATTTAATGTTTCGGGGGATATTCCTACATTCTGCCATAATATGTCGACCCATATGATCAGCAGTTGTTGGTACATTAACGTACACTTTACTTCTTAATGTTCCACAGAAAAATAACTGGGTGAACTCAAATCAGGTGACTGTGCTGGCTAACAGTTCCACCATGTCCAATTCAGCGGGCGGGAAACTTTTGTCCAAGTCTTGATTTACTTGTCCGAAGGTCATTCGAAGGACAACACATTATACATGGTTGAGTTTATATTTTTATTGGCTATAACGTTACACTAATGAAAAACGTCATCCCATTAAAAAAAAACCGTCGATGATCTTGAAATTTCTGGAAATGGAAAAAATCTTCTCCGTCAAAATAATTGTCCCCCTGAAGGAAACATTTTTTTTTCATTAAAAAGAACGGAAATATTTTAGGTTTAAATGGTAGGCGATATTGCAGGAATACTGTACAGCGATGTGTGCGCAACATTGCACGGCAGCGTTCTCACAGCGTTGCAGGAACATTGCCGTAACGTTGCAGGAATATTGCAGGCTCGTTGTCAAGTATTGGGCCATTGTAAGGACTACGAATTTTCAATGTTTTATAAAATTATTCAATCCAATAATATGTTTTTTTTTTAATGATAAAATACACACGGTGTGTGATGTAGTTGCAAAATCGTTTTTATATAAACCTATTTATATAATTGAAGTATTGGGACCTTTCCTATGTGTTCTAATTTACGGACGCTCTGCTGAATTTTGTACCTCAGTAATGGGCTTTACCTCCGTTTAAATTTACTTAATGCTGCGGGTTTAATATCTTTATTAAAAAAGCAAGAAAAGTCTCATTTTATATATTTTTTTTTACAACAGAGAAGGTATTTATATAATAAAAAAAGCTTTTCTCTATTCAATTTAATGTTATGTGATGAATGTACAATCATTTAAAAAACAGTGCTTTGGTAATCGAGACAGAAGAAACATAGTATCCTTTGTACCGTTTGTGAAGATCGTTTTTTTAAATCCTAAGATTATAAAAATATGAGAAAGATGGGAAAATGTTTTTGTTCCTTCGACCAGAATAAGTAGAATATATTCTCAATGAATTATAGAAATTTTTCGGGAAAAGAAATTTATTTTTAACCGACTTCAAAAAGAAAGAGGTTCTCAGTTCGATATGTATATTAGTACCTGTGTATTGTTTGACCAAGAATTTCTCCGTAACTACTGGACCAATTTTCGTGAAACTTATTGCATTTAGTTTAACTTCAACTAACTATGAAGAAAGAATGATCAAAATCGGTTAAGTAGTTGTGAAGTTACACAAAAAATAAGAAACCCGTTTCATTATTAACACATTATATGTCTTACATGTTTGGTTGGATCAAGTTTACCGATAACAAAACCATCTTGGATTATTATCCTATTTAAGGCAACGTACGCTTGTCCCTTTACAAATAGTATTCTTCGCCTATTGCACTTACTTTGAAAGTCTATCCACTAATAAAAACATGCAAATAATATAAAATTTTAAAAAAAAATTAAATCGACTTCAAATAGCTAAGAAAATAATTTTTCTTATTACTTTGTTAATAATATATGTAAATATCAATTTATACTTTTCGAAGTCGACGCCAATCAGTTAATTTAAAAAAACATACCGACTTGATCGAAAAACCTGATTGGCGCCGATTTCGACAAGTATAAATTGATATTTAGCTGTATTATTAAGAAAGTAATAAGAAAAATTATTTTATGCTTTTCTTAGTCATTTCGAAGTCGGTTTAATTTTTTAAATTTTTTTACCCATTTTAATCTTAATGGAGAACAATACTGCAGTACCTACAGGGTACACCCGCAGTAATAGGTACATTTAGCCTAATGCCTGTTTTCAACAGCTGGGTCCATACTTTTGACTGCAAGAACCTCTATTTGCACGCTTCGAAATATCTATGGGCACTCTACGTTTATGGCCAACTTGTCATATACCTTCTAACTGCCTAATACCTTCAATAGCAACGATGATATTACCTCATAATGGTGTAAGGTATAGGAATGCACCACTACAGTCGTTCACGCTATGTGGGTGTGCCTGGTGCCATTCCTTTGATACGACGGGCCTTTACCGTCATTGTCTGGAAACAGCCCGAGCATCGCCGCGAGCTTGCCTTTCCTTTTATCGAGGACCCTAGACCTAACCCGAGGTCTCTTTTTCGGTGTCACATGGCAGGCAAACCTTAAGTCTGCACTACTCTAAACACTAACTGTCCTTAAGTTTTAGCAGTCGCGAGCCCCGGGATTCTGTCTAAACTGGCTAAAATAGGTAGAAATGTGCAGTTCACACGTAGGAACGTAGACGTACATATTATGGGGTCTGAAGTGGTATTCAGTTTGGGGCTTGGCTCAGGTCCGGACACATCTGTACAGGATTATATTTTGTTACCCCATTTGTCACGACTTCTTGTTGATATAACCCACCGTCAACTCAGAGAGTAAGGCGAATAAGAAAGTAAGAGCGAGTCAGAGAATGGAAGAGTGAGTGAGATACACATATTCTTCGTCTGATCTAGCCATTTAAAGGCCCCACATACGTAGGTAGTTAACAAATTTATCTACACCTAATATATTTAATTTATCTAATCCTGCGCTAAGTGCTGGATAATATATTCCCGTTTATATATCTTTTTTGTATTTCCTACTCACAAGGGAAGATCCCGAACCCGAAAAATTCAAAAAATTCTGAAATTTTGTGAATATGTAGGGGATTTCCTCCTGGTTACAACGCAATTTTTGTTTGCTGCCCAAATTCACTCGAAGGGGGTGAAATTAGCCCCTGAAAATTTGGCTATTTTCCGAATTTGTGTTAGAACTCGGGAACTGTAAGAGATAGAAAAAAAGTTTCAAGACAAAAGTTACTTCTTTTAATTAGGTCTATCATTTGGTAAAAAAAATATTTTACAGTTCACGAGTTATAAAACAAAATCGGGAAATAGCCGGATATTCAGGGGTCAATTACATCCCCCTAGAGTGAATTTAGGCAGCAAACAAAAATTCCGCTGTAATCAGGAGGAAATTCTCTATATATTCAAAAAGTTTCAGAACATTTTGAATTTTCGGGTTCGGGATGTTCCCTTGTCAGATGATCCAGTCATTTCCGGGAGTGTGGTCCAGTTTTTTTGCAGTCCCCCGGGAAGCCATTTCGGCCGCCGTCATTTTATACAATTTTTCATAAAAAAAAATTTTCTAGAAAAATAAAGGTTGCGTTAATACTATATAGAAAATTCAAGCCCTATATTTTTATTTATTCGAACAAAGGAATCCCCACTTTGTCTTTTGTTAGTGGCTTCAAGGTGGGGTCCCTGTTCATGAATGCAATTTTCACCAATATTTTTAAAGTGTCCTATATGTATACTCTAAGTCGATTAGTATTATAATGTACCAGTTATTGTTAGTAGCAGCAAAATCACATTTTTTTAATCATGCGCAGGAGATTGACTGTTGGATTTTTTAAGGGATTACCAACATACAAATTTTGACATTTTTATATATTTTCAATAACAACACGTAATATTTACATAAATATTGAATTATTTGAAAAGTAATGCCCAGTTTGTGCCAAAGTATAAAAAGGAAAATAATACTTAAACCATGCAAGTTCGATCCATAATGACTACCTCTTTGGTTCGAATGTACTAATCTTACTATAACTCTCCCCTATAAAAAGTGTTCGATACTGAATTTATAAAAATGTCTATGTTAATTGTGATATTTCAAATATTAACATACTCAAAGCATATTATAGGGATTGAAAAAGGAGTCATTGTCAGGAGGTACTCACTAGTGGACGAGATGCTAAAATGTCCCATTTAAAATCAATTAAGCTTTTGACTCTAATTGTTGTAATATGTGGGCGGGAATTGCCAGGTTACAGTTCTGCTGTTAGACAATCTAGTTGTTCCTAAGCAGTAAACTGCTTTTGCGATGATTAGATCTTCTTCCAAGAGTTCAAACTTTATTACCTAACAAATATCTTAAATACACAGGAGCACGTTTGAATACAGTTCCATTCTAGCACGTTTCCTTATGTGATAACCACTGACTACGCCTATTGACACGCTTCATCACTAATCATAACTGTGAATAATTTTTCTCAAGTTTTTTAGATGCTTATAAATGGTCGAATGCGTACCATGCATTAACAACATAATTTCCTGATATGTTCATCATGAATTAAGGTTATCATTTCGCTTGAGACGGTACTATTAGTTTTTAATAGTATAATTAAATATATTTCGGCGTATTCTAATCCTTATGGCTCCGTCACGAAACACTACATAAATTTTTCACTATTTTCTTGTATTTTTTGTGTATATTGTTACTTACGAAGTAAACAATGACATATCTGCTCTTTACTCTTATTCATTGCAACAAGATAAAGACTGTTACGAGAGAATATATTTAGGAGTATTATTACTTCTGATATTGAAGAACACACTTCTTTATTCAATAAGGGTAGGCGGGACTACTTAGTAGACATAGTACATATAGGTATGCCGCAATAGCGTCGTGTGATGTAGAACGCTCGTTTTCAGCCTATAATTTAATTTTAACTGATAAGAAGTCCAAATTTACTGTAAATAGCATCGAAAAAACTATTGTAATATAGTGCAATTTGAACTATAATAAACAAAATAATAAAACGATGAATATCTTACCTATAGATATCTATGTATTGTTACGAACCGAGGCTGAGGGCAATGAGAGTGGCGGCTGCGAGGCCGAGGATTGTATTTGTTTATTAGAGTTTGTTAGTAGCGGACGAACCGGGGTCTGGTATCCCCGGGAGCCGCTGTAAGGAGGTTGGATGTCGTGGACGAACCGGGGTCTGGTATTCCCGGGAGCCACTAGGAAAGATAAGCTTCACGGACGAACCGGGGTCTGGTATCCCCGGGAGCCGCTAGGAAGGTGGATATCGTGGAAGAACCGGGGTCTGGTATCCCCGGGAGCCACTGTAAGGAGGTTGGATGTCGTGGACGAACCGGGGTCTGGTATCCCCGGGAGCCACTGTAAGGAGGTTGGATGTCGTGGACGAACCGGGGTCTGGTATCCCCGGGAGCCGCTGTAAGGAGGTTGGATGTCGTGGACGAACCGGGGTCTGGTATTCCCGGGAGCCACTAGGAAAGATAAGCTTCACGGACGAACCGGGGTCTGGTATCCCCGGGAGCCGCTAGGAAGGTGGATATCGTGGAAGAACCGGGGTCTGGTATCCCCGGGAGCCACTGTAAGGAGGTTGGATGTCGTGGACGAACCGGGGTCTGGTATCCCCGGGAGCCACTGTAAGGAGGTTGGATGTCGTGGACGAACCGGGGTCTGGTATCCCCGGGAGCCGCTGTAAGGAGGTTGGATGTCGTGGACGAACCGGGGTCTGGTATTCCCGGGAGCCACTAGGAAAGATAAGCTTCACGGACGAACCGGGGTCTGGTATCCCCGGGAGCCGCTAGGAAGGTGGATATCGTGGAAGAACCGGGGTCTGGTATCCCCGGGAGCCACTGTAAGGAGGTTGGATGTCGTGGACGAACCGGGGTCTGGTATCCCCGGGAGCCACTGTAAGGAGGTTGGATGTCGTGGACGAACCGGGGTCTGGTATCCCCGGGAGCCACTGTAAGGAGGTTGGATGTCGTGGACGAACCAGGGTCTGGTATTCCCGGGAGGCACTAGGAAATGTAAGCTTCACGGACGAACCGGGGTCTGGTATCCCCGGGAGGCGCTAGGAAGGTGGATATCGTGGAAGAACCGGGGTCTGGTATCCCCGGGAGCCACTAGGAAAGTATGTTTCACGGACGAACCGGGGTTTGGTATCCACGGGAGGCACTAGGAATGTTAGTTTAGCCTCGTAACTTAAAAATGCGATACACCTTGAGCGGTAAAGGAGTATCTGTGTGGGTTGGTCTCGAAGAGGAGATTCAGATGATGAATGATTCAAATAAGGAACTCTGAGTTTAGAAATAACTAATTATATTCTATATATAAGCTCAGTCTTTTACAATTGTTTAGTGTTTCTGTCGCGGTACCTAGGTCCACCTCTCGGTTTTTACGCACTGAGAAATGCGGGGGTCTCAGAGTTTAATAGTTACAACACCTATCAGCAACTCTTTAGGTTGAAATAATACTCGAAGGAGAATGTTACTCGATCTCGCAAGCCTCTTTCGTCTAAACGTGCTAGACTGGAAATGAGCCCCCGAGTATGGATTCGTGGCCCTTTTTATACAATGAAACTCGACTAGAAAGTAGTGGGGACATGGGTGCCTTCATTGAATATTAGGTTCGCGGGGAAAACTCGATTGCAGCACACCACTGCAGGAAACGGTGACCCGCAGGGCTGTGATGCCAGATCGGGGACGGGTTGCCTCGAGAATTTCCCCCACCTCGCGCACACTACGCCGGAGATGCGTGTCCGTGAGTTGGACTCCGAAGCGCCGAGCTCACGGACACGCTGCTCCGGCGTAGTATGCGCGAGGTGGGGGAAATTCTCGAGAAAACCCGTCCCCGATCTGGCATCACAGCCGCAGGGTCACGTGCATTCCGGACACCCGAAAGGGTTAAGAAGTCAAAGTTAGGTCTGCGTACGTAACAGTATATTTCCTATATATGCATAGGGGAGAGCGGGAACAACTTCTCTCCGCTTCCACAAACATTTCCAAAACGTTTGCTTTACAGAATAAGGTCGAAAATCGCGAAAATTCCCGAATCACCGATTTTCGACCTTATTCTGCGATCTTTAAACGTTTGTAGCTCGGAGCAACGTTAACAGATTTTTATGAAATTTTAGGCACGTATACAACTTACTGCAATCTATAAACGGTTTTTTTTAAATTTTCATTACAAGCTCACAAAAAAAAGTTTAAAAATCGACCTTTACTATTTCTTTTCCCTATTCCGACCAAATACATTTTTTTTTTCAAAACGACCAAGTACGACATTTAGCAAACTAATCCTTCTAGCTGCTAAAAAAAAACTCAAGTTGTTTGGACCAATTCTAAAAAAGTTATGCGATTTTAAAAAGTGTCCGAATATTAATGCGAGTCACTGTACTTCATTCCTAACCTTGTGTGGCCTTGAAGATCATAGTATACCATAGGGTTGAATTTGTCTTGACAGTCGCTTTCATTTGGGTAATCAAATATATAATATTCCATTTAAAAAACTAAAAGTCACCCCCGTTTCAAGGAAAATATTGCATACACCAAAAATTGAAATACCGGTATATGTTGGATATAAAAAACAGTAAGAGTTTTCCTCCTTCAGTTTTTTTCAAATACTTACCAATTTCGAGAATCCTGTATAAGAATATCAGGTATAGCCGCTTGGTCGCTGCGAGTACCGCGGTGCTGGGTGACGCAGCGTCAACTTTCGACAATTTTTACAAGGCCAATTTTAAAATGCCCATATTTTTGACAATTAGACCATGAAGGGGAAGGATAGAACTATATTCTGTTTTTTTTCTTCAGATTTTCAAAATCGCACCCGTTGTTAAAAAACTGCATTTGTTTAAAATAATTGCACAAAAAATGGTTAAAAAAATTTGTTTCTGAGACTGAAATAATTTTTTCTTAAAATTTCAATGTCTTTTCTACAAATCGCCGTAAACCTCATCTCCATCCGTTTACTACTTCCATAGTTATAATTTATTGAAAAAAAGTTAGCACTTACCTTCAAACAGCTGTAAAGTCGACATTTTTCAAAATTGTCAAAAATCCTTCGAGATATGTTTATATATCCCTAAAGACTACAACATATTCAAGTTGCACCAAAATCCGAAATGTTACTCCGAAAAGTGTCCGATTTCGCGTGGAATGTCCCCGTTGGGAGATAGGAAAAGAAAGGAAATAACGACGAAACGACTACAGAGGAAACCGTGAGAGAAGGAAAGAACAAGCACTAAGTTTAAAGGAGGCATAAGACGACAGAGAACATATACTAGAAGGAATGGAATTATAATAATAGGAGGTTAAGTAGGAGAAGGACGCAGTGAATTTGCAAGAGTGATGGCGAGGCACAGACAAGTCAAAACAACGTCTCGTTGTCATAGAGCTGCTAGAGTGCATAGATAGATTGGAGCGATGTAGATCTAGATCACTAAAGACGTGAGTATGTGCATCCGCCATATTGGGTCCTCCGGAGAGAGAAGATTAATGAGTACCCGCTTTTTGAGTATTGTCAAATTCGCTTTATAAACAAAATATGCGTTGTTGATAATGATGCGTGGTAGCACAACACATTATTAGAGTATTTTATTACATTCAAGTTTATATTTGGTTTATAAAGCGAATTTGACAATACTCAAAAAGGCGGGTACTCAATAATCTTCTCTCTCCAGAGGACCCAATATGGCGGATGCACATACTCACCTCTTTAGTGCTCTAGTAGATCATACAGATACATCGGCGTGTATGTAGCTCCATTTGAGCGAGATGCACTAGGTATAAAAAGTCTGCGTACACTAAAGTATGCAGAAGTTTATGAAAATATAGAAATATCCTTAAATTCAGGTCAAAATGTATTTGTAACATTTACATGGTATGTTTACAACTCTAGTAACAAAAAACAAAAAATTGTAGGTTATGCGACACACACGCGACGCGATTGAACACGATTGAAGCTCGCGAGTACTACCAACTACTGCACGAGAATATTTTCTCATTGAGCTGCGTTGCCACGATCACAAGGAATTTCCGACTCATGAAGATTATGTATATATAAGAGTTTTATTAATATAATTAAGATATATATGATCAACACTCACCAAATACAACACATTGACACACTTTTCACTGCTTTTCATATAAGTAAAAAGGAAAATTATAGTTTGATTATTTAATTTTTAGCAGTTGCATTTCAGGTATATTCCATCAAATAAGTTAATGATAAATCATCAAATATTCAATAAATTGGCAAAATAAGATAAAAAAAATAAGTGCGAATTCAACTGAATTTGCGATAAAAATACACCATTGCCATTTCTGACTGGTTTTCATCGCAGGAAAAGCCTTATTAATATCTTGGAAATGGATTAACTTTTGGCTAAGATTGTCACTGAAGTTCATCCTTAAGTTATGGCTACTTTACAACGTTCCGAAACAGTTACATACACCTCCTCAATCGCCGGATTTAAATCCTATAGAGCATTTATGAGATTTGTTAGAACGTAGAATACGTCAACATAATATAACATCAAAGGATATGTTAACAACTATTTTAAAAGAAGAATGGGATGAAATTAGTGCTCAAAAGACAAGTACACTTGTACATTCTATACCGAAACGATTGCAGGAGGTTCTAAAAAAAAGAGGATATCCAACAAGCTACTAACTTTTCATCACTTAGGATTATTTTTACTTTTGTTATACCTGCACGCAGACTTTTTCTGGTGACTTTTCATAGACATTTTTCGTTTTATTGTTTGTATTTAAGTTCTGGTCATTTTTGATTTGTTACTTTGACATTAATAGAATCGTAAACGTACCATGTAAATGTTACAAATACATTTTGACCTGAATTCAAGGATATTTCTATATTTTCGTAAACAGACACTTCTGCATACCTTCCCATACCGCACACTCTCGTTGCAGCAAAGTTACAGAATGGTTGCAGTGCAAGATTGCAATGTATAGGGCCAAAAAATTAAATAACGGTGTATATATATATATATATTTGTGTGTGCAGAATTATAGAAATATAAAAAAAGCTCCTGTTTCTTTTTCTCAAAGAAAATTCTTTTCCCCCAAGGGGATTTCGAACGGGCGACCTGTAGCGTCATAGGTGAACATTTTACAGCCACAGCTACAACCACTGATTGATAAGAATGCTAACGTATTCGAACTTATACTCCTACCATGCAAAACTTTAAACTCAAATTATTCAAAAACGAAGACTCATTTTGACAAACTCCATTTGAATTTTGTAACACTAGTAGGTATCTACTACAACTTCCCCATGTGTCATTCTACGCATTAAAATATACAGGGTGACTCACCTAACATTTAAACTTAAAATATCTCCGTTGTTTGTAATGATACGAGAAAATGTCTCAGGAAAAAAATGATTGCTAGACAAAAAGGACAACATATTATACATGGCTGAAATTGTATTTTTATTGGCTATAACGTTACAGTAATGAAAATACGTCATCCCATTAAAAAAACCATCGTTGATCTTGAAATTTCGGGAAATATAACCTTGAGACAAAAATCGTCTGTATCAGAATAACTGTCTCTCTGAAGCAAACATTGTTTTCCTTAGACATTTTCTCGTATCATTACAAACAACGGAAATATTTTAAGTTCAAATGGTAGTTGCAGCAACATTGCGGCAATATTGCAGGAACGTTGCCGCAATACTGGCGCAACGTTGCTGTAACATTGTGGAAACGTTACCAAACGTTGCTGTAACATTGTGGAAACGTTACCAAACGTTGCCGTAACGTTGCAGAAATATTGTAGGAACGTTGCCGTGCAATATTGCACCGCAACATTGATGCAACTATGCAGCAATAATTCTATGTCCGCCCCGTGCAATGTTGCACGACAACGTCGCAGCGACGTTACATCCATATTGCGCTGCAACCATGCAACAATTGCAACGTTGCCGCCACGAAGTGTGCTGTATGGGTTAGTGTACGCAGACTTTTTATACCTAGTGTATGTGAAGATTGTTGTTCAATTCTTTCCTACAATCCAGCGTACGAGTGTGTACATTGACGTTAACAAACTTTTTTTTTTTAACTTTTTTCGTTTATATAGAGAAAAAGTAAATAGTTTTGATACATACAAATTGATCGTCCAAATAACATTTTCTCATTCATTTTGTATGTATTTTCTCAAGTTTTCGCTTACTATATATTAAAGAGGAAGGACCAAAGTATATTTTGGAATACTTGTTATTAAGTAATTAATTCAAATAAAAAATGAAAAAATTGAAAACAGAATTGCGCATCAACTAGCCCCGCAGTGGGGTAAATCGATACATTTTACCTTCATCCAAATAACATTTCTTCATTCATTTTGTACGTATTTTCTCAACTTTTCATTTACAATATATTAAAGAGGAAGGACCAAAGTATATTCTAGCATATTTGTTATTAAGCAATTAATTCAAACAAAAATGAAAAACATTGAAAATTGGAAAACGTATCAACTAGCCCCGGCCTCCCCTAGCGTACAATTTTATGTCTTAATATAAGGGTGGTTCGCAGACCATGTATCAAGCAAACACACTGGAAATGAATCTTCCTTTATTTCGTAGCGATCCAATTAATGCCACATGACGTTTCCGACGAGCGGAAATCGGCAGAGGGTTGCTTAACAGAGAGGAGTGAACGAGTAGATTTCGAATTTCGACGCACGATCGAACGTCGGTCTCCTGGAGGGTGGAAGTTAATTACAAATCGGTAATATTGCCCGGCCGTTCTGCCGCTCTACCGTGGAAACGTCAGTTGGCCCCTGCGATTTTTTTCTTGCATTTGGTTGTCATTGATTTTACGATTTTCCGTGACATACTTTTTCCTACAAGTTACAATAATAAAAGATAAACAGATAATATGAATAACAAAAATGTTGCGCATTATTTGCCTTGAATTAATTTTCAAGGCAGTAGGTAGGCAGGTATATGGAAAATGGACGTAAATGATTAATTTTTTCATAACGGAACAAGAACTGCTAATTTCTCGCCAACAATCTGTCTGCAGGCGCGTGCCATGTGGCAAACACAATTTCACACTTCGATCGAGCACGCCCGATTTTCCGAGATCCTAATTGGATGGAGTTACAATGACAGTTTACATTACCATTTCATTTATCAGATACACAGTTGTGCTAATTGAATTACAATGTAATTTAATTACATTGCATTTCAATTACATAGTAATTCAATTACTTTGTAACTCAATTACATAATTCAAACTTTACAATTAATTCAATTCCTAATTACTGTGATTGTGCGTGCAATTGAATTACAATTTAATTGAAATACAATGTAATTAAATTACAGCTCAAAACACTGAAGAAGTGAGAAAAAAAGTGGAATAAATGTAACAAAGGAGTTTAACTCTCTTTATATATTATAAATTTATGAATAATACCATATTCAGCACTCGTGATAATTCTTTTCTGTTCGAAACCTTTACCTACATATTTCTTTCCCACCACTTATTACCTCTCAATTTGGTTACCTCTTAACTCGTAATTATAATTCAATTACATTGTACTATACAATTAAAATTGCAAATACATTGCAATTACGAATTGCGATGTACTTTAATGGAATGCGAGATCTGAATTACGAATTACAATGTAATTGAATACGATGTAATTGAATTATTTTGTAATTATAATTCGTGGACTAACTCAATTGTAATTCTACGCAACTCTGATCAGATAGTAGTTTCAACAACTTTTTAAAAAATGGTACTGTTATCACAACAATATGTATTAATGTTCGTAAGCATTAAGGTGCGTTTAGACCAAAGGAACGAATGCTCGTTTGCCCCTCCACTTCGGCAAAATTCAAGTCTGAAAGAGCATTCGTTTATGTTCGGTAGAAAATTCGCCGAACGTTTTGGAATATTCGTTTCATTTTATAAACAAATTTTGAATGTATGGAAGAACGTTGAACAAATATTCGGCTCATATAAGCTACAACATTGTTCGATTGCCGTTTACACCGAATGAGCATGAATTTTGTCGAAGTGGGGAGCAAACGAGCATTCGTTCCTTTGGTCCAAACGCACCTTTACACGATTTTTAGAAGAAACTACGCGTCGCGAGATATTTTCATCTTCTTATGATTTTTAAAGGCCGTTAATATTAATTTATGTATTACGTTTATTACAGCACTGCACAATTAAATTTTACAAGCAGCGCAAACAATTTATCTCTGAAATCGAAGAATATTATTGATCAAGGCAGGTAACGCGTGAGGATTTTCTTTTTCGAAAGTTCTCATGCATATAACCCACAGCAAACATAGACTGGCCATATAAAACGTCCAGAGCTCACGTGACAGCCCAACATGGGGTTAGATGTATGGTTTTAGAACCAATATACGGGGCAGATGTTCCAACATAAACGATTATTTCACATACATTTTATAGTTCTCATACTTCATTCTTGTAAAATATCCAGCATCGTAAATGTGAATAACCTAAGTTTTACGAATTTATATTATGCACTATGCGCGACCAATAAATGATTATTCTTTACAAAGTTATAAGGGTAAAGGCAGGTAATATGGAAAGGCACGTAATATGGAACTTTGTAAAATTTCGATAACGAAGTAACGAACTCTTCAGACAATCGTGTATATTAGATCCCTAGACACAGTAGACGGTGGTACCGACAATTGAGTATCAGTTGAGCATCCATCATTGAAAGAGAAACGTTTATATTTTTCATGGGGTGCAAAAGTTTCTGAAAGGTGCATGAAACAGTTAAATATTGTAGCGAAGGTATGTTACAAAGTATTATTTTGATACAATTTATCATTAAATATGTGTGTTCTTGATTATTCAACAATAGTTTACCAATAAAGTTACTTTCTTCTTAGCATAATTCTTAATTTCTTGTCGGAGCATGTGTGCACGTAATATGGAACATACCGAGTAACATAGATGAAGTTGATAACGACGATGACGCCGATGATGCGAAATGCTTATTTTGTAGGCCCAATGTATTCGCTGTTTTCAGTGGGCACACGAGGAATGGTGGGGGTTCCGACGTATTATTCACGTGCCCAACGTGAAGGAGACGCAAAAAGCAGAAATAAATCCCAAAAATGACGTATATTTATTTACTTGTATCTTCTACTTAATAAATCTTCATTTTTAGTAAAAAAAGTAAAGATTTTTGAGTTTTCTTTACAAACTTCATAGGTGGTCTCTTCAGTTTTTTTTACTATAATTGCAAAACAATTGGATTTTTTTACATTTGACGATGTAAATATGATTAGGCATTAGTTCCTTCGTCCTCTCGTGTCAGTTTTATTAAAAAAAAAACAAATTCCCCTACTTTTCACAAGCTTTTGAGATCAGATGTTTCATATCACCTGCCTTTACCCTACTCATACGGTCTAAATGAAATTATTTGCAACTAATCGCGAATGAGCGACTGAAATAAGAAGCGAGGTGGGCGGCAAAATGAAAACTGAAGTGCAATCGATCTACGAATCCAATAAGGTGTGCAATCGAAAATAAGTCCACGCGGGTTAGAGCATTCCGTTTAATCTTCATGCACAGTTCTGTATTTGAAAGCACGAGGTCGGAGGGTTGTAATCCAGCGAGATTGTCAATCGGGAATCAAATTCTTTACTGTCGAACGTCATTGAGACAGATCAAAAAGCATCGAAAGGTATCGGTGACTGCACGGACGAGGGACTGGAACATGAAATGAGGCCGCCGCGCCGCTGCTGCCTCACATACAGAAATAAGTTTGTTCCTCGAGGATGGCTTTTACCTTTCTTGTTCCTCTTTTATTTTTTCGTTATCTGGCCACGTGGCGACGCGTGCTAGCCTCGGGGGACAGTTGCAAGGGTCCCTCGACCGATGTTCCGCCTGTCGCGTGGAACGTTCGCAATCACTAACGTTGTAACGTAGACCGTCGGCGTCGCGACAATGCAGATTCGGGTACCGATCTTCTTCGATCGTAAACACGTACACTTGCATAATGCTCGGTATACAGCGTAATGTTGTAGTTACTAGCTGCCGGTAATAATTAGTTATGTCTATTATAATTAATGCCACCAAGAGAAAACACTCTGAGAAATTGATGAAAATCGGCCACTGGACAAATGCTAATACCTATTCTCTTTCGTATGGCGAGAAAGGATTTAAACAAATTCTTCAGAAAAACTAAAAGATTTTTCATGGAAAGATTGAAAATGTCCTAGTTCGTTAATTAAATATCAAATTTCGTTATCTGCTTTACAACATTCGACGCGAAACAAATTCATTTCCTCTTCGGTAGTAATAATTCTTAGGATGCTTTACAGTCTTTCATTTTATTCTTTATATCGAATGCTTTGTGCTTATAATTATTGAACATAGTCGTATCACGATCTCCTGGCACAAAGATAAGGTAATTATTGCCGAATTAATTTGAAAAGATTAAAATGGAATAATTTGTCGAATTGGAATGGCTTGTTAGAAATTTTAAGGTAGAAAGGTCTTTACTCGAGAAATACGGTAAAAAGGTTCAATAAAGATAAGGCACAAGGTATACAGGGTGTTTATAAAAATGTGGGACACTTTATCAGGATCGGTTCTTCTCAGCAAAATAATAAGGAAAGTTGGTACACGCGTATGTCCGTTAATGCTTAGTTTTGCAGTTATAAAAAATTTGCTATTCCGTAAAATACCGGCCTGAAAGGTCTATTAAAGAGCAACCGGCAGACTCGCGTGTTCGTCAGTTGGCTTAATATACTGTATTTTCATTCATATCCTTTCCTTCCCACCGTTGGAAAGCAAAGGCGAAATGATAATCAATATATCCATCTACAGACACAGCTGGGCTTCGTTAAATGCCACTTAATAGCCGTTCCGGCTTGTGTTTTAAGAAATATAAAGATGCTTATAACTGCAAAACTAAACATTACACAGTTCGACAGCCATTTGGACTTGTAACATTCAATAGCCGTTTCTTATAAGTTTTTGTGCGCTGAAAACGAATCCGCAAACCGTTTGTCGCCATCACCCTCAGTTTTTGAGAAATTCAATTTTGAAAAGAAACTGCAAATTTTCAACTTTGAACATCTTTTGTGTGGAAACGGTAATACTTATTCGGTTGCTCGTTGCGTCAAATTATTCTATGAACTCTCTCGAATACAACGTATATAAGTTATTATTGGATCATGAACATTTAAATATGTTTAAACATCGATCAAAGGGAAAAGGACACCCGAAATGCACCCATTTTTGAAGATATCTTTCAATTTATTTTCAAAACGAAGGGTCTAGGAGAAAATCTGACAACTCCACGCGATGCAGCAGACATTTTTCCATGGGATAGCATCAACAGAAGTGGTAAGTGACGTTTCGTTTTCAACACAGAGGCGAAAGAGTTTGGCAAAACGTGCGGCGCCGACAGTGGTAGTCACGCGCGTTAAGCGATTGTGTTACGCTGAGCGGCAGTGGATCGCGCGCCGCCGTTGACTACCACTGTCGACGCCGCACGTTTTGCCAAACTCTTTCGCCTCTGTGTTGAAAACGAAACGTGACTTACCACTTCTGTTGATGCTATCCCATGGAAAAATGTCTGCTGCATCTCGTGGAATAGTCAGATTTTCTCCTAGACCCCTAGTTTTGGAAATAAATTGAAAGATATCTTCAAAAATGGGTGCATTTCGGGTGTCCTTTCCCATTTGATCGATGTTTAAACATATTTAAATATCCATAATGCAATAATAATTTACATCGTTGTATCCGGGAGGGTTCGCAGAATAATTTGACGTATCGAGCAACCGAATACAAATATGTTCAAAGTTGAAAATTTGCAGTTCTTTTTCAAAATCGAATTTCTCAAAAACTGAGGGTGATGGCGACAAACGGTTTGCGGATTCGTTTTCAGGGCACGAACACCTATAAGAAAAATGGCTATTGAATGTTGCAAGTCCGAAAAAAGTCAAATTTTGTCTAATTGTGTTAGCGGACGACAACGATATAACTCGAAATTCACGATTTTTGGGGAAACGGGTTCAAAAGTTTTGTTAGACAACAATCGCTTTTTCTATACTAATAACTCAAAGACTGCAAATTTTTGCAGTACACCAACTTTTCTTATTATTTCGATGAGTAGGACTGATCTTGAAAAAATGTCCCACATATTTATAAACAGCCTGTATAGTATACTATACATGGTACGTAGCACACGGCACATGGCTCACGGAAATCATGATGAAACGGTGTGATTGAGAAAACCAGTAGGACGTTACGTATGCGAAGTATGCTTGCATCGGAACGGCTGTAGGTACCGACGCAGCAGAGAGGGAGCATATGGTGTCCCCACGAAGTCCGAGCATGTACCGTACACCGTCTTCGGTGTGCAGCGAAACGGTGCAACAGATGGTACAGGAGCCGCATGGCTCGTGCTCTACTCCTCCTCCTTCTTCTTCAACTTCTCTCACTCCCTCCCCTTTTGTTTTTCTCCCTCTTTGTCACATATTCACCTTTTTCTTTCATTTATCCTTTCCAACCCTGTCTGTTTTTTTTTGTTTCTTCCAATTCGTGTGCAACGAATTACTCAACTCCCATCCTGCTCTCTCTTACTTGATCCTCGACAAGTTTATTTTCCTTTCGTGCGGAAGGAACTTTTTTTTAATGATTTACTTGTTACTTGAAAAATTTGTTCAGGCAACTATACCGTAGACATGTGGTTTTCATTACTCGTATTAATCAAGTTTCTTGTATGTGGTAAATTTAATGCTAATTTTGTATATGTAAAGCGTTAATTTCGATTTTACGGTGTTATGGCGTTATCTAACTATTATTATCGGCTGCACATTATTGTTACTGTTTACATTATTGTTAGCTAACCATGGTTAACTGTACTATTAATCGAAAGTTCGAAATCAATCTGTGAATTAAGAGAAGCAGGAATTTCCTCCTTAAACCCACAAATTGAAATAACTTTTTCGTGTGCTCGGATAGTGAAATTTATTGTAATCAGAAACATTGAAATCATTGATAAAATCTTAACTTCGAATTACTTAGAAGAATATTTGTGCCGGTGATTATGAAAGTGGTGTTAGTCGGCGTTTGTAAGTCTTGTATGTAAATCTGTGTTTGGGCGTATTGTAAACTATTTTTCCATTACTGAACAAAATGTTTCACAACATATATGTTCTTCTAACTTCTCTATCATTGTAAAATTTTATGAGTAACTTGTATGAAAATATGTTTTTTAAACCGTAGAGTGTCTCGCAAATTCCAAAAGTGTTCAAACGCAGTTTTCCGATCTTCACAACTTAAAAAATTCAAACATTTTTTTCGAACAAAAGCAATTTCTATTTTCAAATAATTTGCCAATAATAAATTAGTAAATTAATAGTTTTCTCTTCATTTGTCTCATATATTCAGCATAATTAAATATAATTCGCGATTTCTTTCTGTTTTTCTTTTCTTGCCTTGCTTGGTTATGAATCACCGGCACATTTATCATACGATGTGTTCTTAAGGGGGTACATGGGTATTGGCACAGTTAAAATTAACAGTTTCTTTTGGGGTAGAATCTAGATTGTAGAGCCAGTAATAGCTCAGACCATTTGCTCTTTTCATAATTCTTTCTTAGGGATACATGACGTATTTTCAGATACAGAATGTTTACAAAAAATAAAAATTAATTAATATACAAATCTTCAAAGAGAATGCTTGCGTAATGCGCGCTTCCACGTGGCGAACACGATTCTGATTGACCGACTCATTTAAAACAAAAATCGCTGTATCTTTTAACTCAAAATCTACAAGGAGGAACTCGGATAAACAATTTTAATTAAAATTCGCGGAGTTATACAACAAATATATAACTTTGAAGGATTTTCCTGAAATAATTCTGTGATAAATGTTATCTTAAATGATGTTGAAGTTATGCGAGCTTAGTGAGCGATTTCCACCTTGCGGAGAAAAGTGTTTTGTAGGTTCAGTAAAAATTTCAACAAAAAATATCGATTCGCTCTCGAGTTAAGATGGTCACCGTTTTCAGAAACACAGTTTTGAAAAAACGGCTTTAAGGGGTTATACCTAGTCAGGCGGCCGAAAAGGGACGAATATTTGTGCTTTTTTTTTGAAGAAGCGGAAGCGTATAGTTTTACAAAACTTTTTGCGCTTAAAAGAGCAACATTTAAAGAACATTTGGTAATTTTTTCGTAGAAAAATATTTAAGTTTATAATAAAGTAGCAACCCACATCCAAGAAGCCTTTTTAAAAATTTGCTTTTGCGGTGAGCACTGCCATTCGGAACCAGATTATCTAAAATCAAAATACAAAAAAGATTTCGTTAATATATTAATGTATCCTCTGATTGGCGGAGGGAATTTCCGAAATATTAATTTAAAACAAAATGGCGACTATTTAAAGTTGAAATCCTGATTTTTTCGTGCAAAAATCACGCGAAAAAATCAGATTTTTTGTTTTAAATTAATATTTCGGAAAATTCTCCCCGCCAACCTGAGGATACATTAATATACTAACGAAACCTTTTTTGTTTTTTTTATTTTAGATAATCTGGTTCCGAATGACAGTGCTCACCACAAAAGTAAATTTTTAAAAAGGCTTCTTGGATGTGGGTTGTTACTTTATTATAAACGTAAATATTTTTCTACAAAAAAAATACCAAATGTTCTTTAAACGTTGCTCTTTTAAGCGCAAAAAGTTTTGTAAAAATAAATGCTTCCGCTTTTTCAAAAAAAAATCACAAACATTCGCCTCATTTCGGCCGCCTGACTAGATATAATTCTTTACGGGGGGAGGCCTACCTAGAAATTTTCGAAAAATCAATGTGTCGATTTTTATATTTTCTTGAAGTACAACATCTTCAAAATATTCCCTGAGAGTGTCAATTTAATCCGACTAAAATTGACAAAATTATACGCGCGCAAGTAGGTAGGTGTTCATTGGTGTAGGTAGCGGTCAGACCCAAAACTTTAAACGCGTTTTCCTCAAAATCATGTTTTCAAAGTCCGTGACACACATAACTCAAACATTAATCAACCGATTTAGTCGAGGCTTTGTAGGCTTATTTTAGGGTTAAACATATAAGCGATATTGGGAGTTTTTCCTTTTTTTTTTTGCCTAGATCTTTTTTCATACTCGAAAAACGAACGATTTTTTGCCAAATATCGATGCTTCAACTTTGCACAGGCGCCATTTTGTCTCAAGATAATTGTTCCAAAATCGGGTCCGATAGCGCCTAGATAATTTCATATATTATCTAAAAAAAAAATCGAATTTTCAATTTTTTATGATCCTGCACCGAGCTACGGTTGTCACCGCAAAGCGCCTAAAAAGAAGGACGTCTCGGGCATTGCCTATAACTCACAAACCTTTCAATACTTTCAATACAAGTTCATTAGTTTTTCTAGAAAAAAATCCCAAAGAAGCATGTTGTTTTGACCGTTCTAGGTAAGCCTTCCCACTTAAGGGGACTAGGCAGTCAGAAACTCGATTTCTTTTTTGTTGTATTTTTCGGAAGTACCACCCTTCTCGAGTAAAATGCCGTTTGGTTTGTGTTAAAATTCGCAAATTTAAGGATTTTACAGCCGAAAAGGTCGAACATGTCATAAACCGTTTCTGTGCGCACGCAGGTAGACTAATTCCTCTTTCGAAACTTTAAACGCGTTTTTCTCGGAATCATATTTCCTGTTCGTTTTGCAGTGATTGCGAAAAAACGGAGGTACAAGTCGATTGGAAAAAAAATCAGCATATGTGAAACATGTCTAGTTATGACCTGAACCTACGCGTAAGTCTGTAAAACTTCCGTTTTGACAAAAAAAAAAATAAAATGGCTCTTTTTCCTAGCGAAAAATCAAGTTCCATTAAAATTTGCCGTTTTACTGCCGCCATTTTTATAATTTTGATTTTTCTTCTGTTTCAATAGGTTCAGAGCAGACCCCATACAGCACACTTTGGGGCGGCAACGTTGCAGGATGGTTACAGTAACCTTGGATTGTTGCATGGTTGCAGCGCAATGTAGATGTAACGTTGCTGCGACGTTGCCGTGCAACATTGCCCGGGGCGGACATAGAATTAATGTTGCATAGTTGCATCAATGTTGCGGTGTAATATTGCACGGCAACGTTCCTACAATATTTCTGCAACGTTACGGCAACGTTTGGTAACGTTTCCACAATGTTACAGCAACGTTTGGTAACGTTTCCACAATGTTACAGCAACGTTTGGTAACGTTTCCACAATGTTACAGCAACGTTGCGCCAGTATTGCGGCAACGTTCCTGCAATATTGCCGCAATGTTGCTGCAACTACCATTTGAACTTAAAATATTTCCGTTGTTTGTAATGATACGAGAAAATGTCTAAGGAAAACAATGTTTGCTTCAGAGAGACAATTATTCTGACAGAGACGATTTTTGTCTCAAGGTTATATTTCCCGAAATTTCAAGATCATCGATGGCTTTTTTAATGGGATGACGTATTTTCATTACTGTAACGTTATAGCGAATAAAAATACAAATTCAGCCATGTATAATATGTTGTCCTTTTTGTCTAGCAATCATTTTTTTCCTGAGACATTTTCTGGTATCATTACAAACAACGGAGATATTTTAAGTTTAAATGTTAGGTGAATCACCCTGTATATTTTAATGTGTAGAATGACACATGGTGGAAGTTGTAGTACATACCTACTAGTGTTACAAAACCCTAATGGAGTTTGTCAAAATGAGTCTTCGTTTTTGAATAATTTGAGTTTAAAGTTTTTCATGGTAGGAATATAAGTTCGAATACGTTAGCATTCTTATCAAACAGTGGTTGTAGCTGCGGTTGTAAAGTGTTCACCTACGACGCTACAGGTTGCCGGTTCGAATCCCCTTGGGGGAAAAGAATTTTCTTTGAGAAAAAGAAATACGAGCTTTATACTTCTATGATTCTGCACACAATATTATACACCGTTATTTATATTGTTGGCCCTACTGCCCGAAACGTTGCAGGAGGCGGACATAGAATTATTACTGCCCCCTTGCGGCAACGTTGCGCGCAACATTGCAATCTTGCACTGCAACCATTCTGTAACTTTGCTGCAACGTGAGTGTGCTGTATGGGAATGGGGGTTAGAGCAAAGTATCAATTTCAGAGGATATTTCACAATTCAATTTCTTACGGTCAGAATCACTGCAAAATGACAGCTGCTCTAGAAAAAACACCTATATATCAGGCAACTATAGCGGAATCATACATATGTATATATTATTCAAATAATATTTTTTTACTGTTTATAGTATTAACAAACATTACCCAAAAGTACTAGTCACAATTTGTATTCATCTCCTTGTAATTAAATCGCAAAAATACTTGATTTTCGAGCGATCTGACTGCCTAGTTCCCTTAAAGCCCGCCACGGCGCGTTTTACCTGTATGGCCTGTCCTTTGCTTTTTACCAGCGATCGAAAGAGTTCTGGAATTTTTCAATAGGTTCTACTTAAAATCTCACATCATAAATTCGCATGAGAACCGATAAAGGAAAGTTCTTGAAAATAAAAGCTTTAGTTGGATTAGAACTTATAAAAAATAAAACAAAATTCTATAACAGGAACAGATATTTTGTTCATCAATATTAAAGAAATTCTCAACCTCCTCCCCCCCCCCATAAACATGACTCATGTATGAAAGAAGCTAATTCCCTTTAATTCACGAAAAAAGTTCTCACGCAAAGATTGTGAAATCATCTTTGCTAATTCCAATTGTACCTTGAACTCTTTAATTCACGTAAAACATTAAAAACATTCTCACGCAAAGATTGTGCGGATTAGCGGGCGAGGCCTGTAGTTGACACAAAAACTTTTATAAGATGGACATCTTCTGTTACAAATGTCATATGAAAATCGGTTTACGATGGAAAATAATAAAAACTTGGTAGAGACTAATTTAAACGAATCAAAGTCTGTAATAGATTAATAGCACATTCGCCAACCTGCACTAGTGATATGAAACACTTTGTTTTAAGTCGACTTCATAGTTTTTTCTTATACAACGCCCGCTAATTCCCTAAAACCGAAGCTGAAAATCTGCGCACTGAATTGATTTGTGGCCAATAAAGGAATGTCAAGTATAAAAAGTGACAGAGGAATCAGTGTTCGAACGGAGAACGAGAATACAATTGGAATTAGCAAAGATGATTTCACAATCTTTGCGTGAGAACTTTTCGTGAATTAAAGGGTTAAAGGTACAATTGGAATTAGCAAAGATGATTTCACAATCTTTGCGTGAGAACTTTTCGTGAATTAAAGGGAATTAGCTTCTTTCATACATGAATCATGTTTATGGGGGGGGGGGGGGGGGATTTCATCACTTTTTTCATAATAAATATTTTCTAAATAATCATACCTTTAACCTTGATTAAATATCGTCTTTACCATCGTGACGTTTCCAAAATGTTAACAACTAGCAGGTTATTATGATTGAATGACAACGAACTGGCATTTATAAATTATGTTTTCGAGGCGACACCTACTGGCGTCAAGTGGAGAAGGAAAACGTGACGGCATACCTCGTAATCCTAAAAGTATCATTTTTATAACTATTAATTCAGAATAAATCTTATATCTTTTAGACAAATAGATTGATACATTAAGTAAAACGACATATAGGTTCGAAAAAAAAAATGATTCGCTTACTCATGTAAAAACACCGGGACTATGTCATAAAATAAGATAATAAGGCTAAAATAGCTCCGACGACCTGTCAATTGCGCTATCTTTCGTGTATAGAGACATGGTCGCTCAGTGTGCCTATGGGTAGAGGGGAAGGGGGAATTAGCTTCCAGACGCGACCGCGTCTGTTGATTTTAAAACATCAAAAATGTTATTATTATGGCCTTTAAGATTCTATGATTTTTATGTTTTGAGGCTGGTTCTGTTTATAAAACTGACCAGGCTTTGGTCACTCTTTGTCAAATACAATGGTTCTGTTAAAACTAATCGAGATCTTGTTTAAAATAGTGCAACTTTTATCGATTAATTTTGTTGTACGAAGACTAATAATGCAGATGTAAAAATTTGACAAGAATTCAATGTACGATGGGCTCCTAAATTAAAACATCACGTGATACTGTTCCCACGACGAGTTTTCAAAATGCGGGTAGTATCATAAATTTTTCCTTAATGCTGAGGATCCGTTCACACGGTCGATTGGTTCCATGTTGCGCGAAAGAGCAGGGTGTGAAAATAAAAAGAAACAGTGGATATTCTGAAGTGCACCTGCGAAACATACATATACTGGCATAGAATTAAATGGATCGCCGTCAGGGTATATCTGTTATGGTCGAGCACTGAGAATACCTAATCCTATGCATATTCAGACTGTCCAATGGTGCGCAAGATACTACAGATAATACTGGATGCCAGTATACACCGGTTTACTTTTGTCTACCTTTTATCAACGGTTTTCTTTTGTCCAGTATTCATACATTAGGGTGCTTCATATTATAGGGGTAAAATTAAAATATTACATTTTTTTACTTTGCTCATACCCTGGTTCCTATTAATATAAAACGAATATCTGACAAATTTTAGGAAGATTGAGTAATATTTAGAGGTTGCACACTTTGCACACTAAATAGTATGTAGTGGGCTAAGGAAACCCGGTTTCCAGTGATAATTATTTGTATTCTCAAATCCTTAAAAAAGAAACTAAACTTCAAAGAAGACTTAGATTTAAATAAATTTACATTTTATTATTATTATTATCGTTCACACCTATAAGAATTCTGTACCTTATTATTTTACCCACAATTTTAAAACCTGCAAAAGCGAAAATATGTAGGGTAGACCGGGGGGGGTGGGGGTAGTAACAAAGGGACGAATGTAACAGTAATGCTAATATCTCAAAGCATATAATGGATATTAACACCAATTTTAGATATATGATAAACAATGATATTTGGAATACACGCATCCATGTCCTAGCAGTATAGATACGCAATAATAGACGTGGATAGTAAACAAAATGACTTTTCGATACCCTAAAGTAACCTTTTCTTACTGACTTATGATTGTAATGTAAACACTCCCTTTGCAAGTATGTCCTTTTTCTTAATTTGTAATTGGACCTTTTTTAGAGTAGTATTGATCGTTACTTAGCACTTGTAAGTGTGTCGTTAGTTACAATTTATAATTGAAGTTCAAAAGCATGGCCGGGTGCGATTGATTTTTTATTAATAACTTGGATATTATTTGACATACAGTGAAACTGTTGTGTCACAATGATGTCAGATAAGTAAGTAACATTTCCGTATAAGAGTTTTTATTGTAAATGTAACAGTTCCTGCGTGATCGTATTCCAAGGTCAAAGTGTTACTGCCGTCCCAGACCTACCCTAGTGATAAAACTGTGCAACCCTTAAATATTATTAAATTTGTCTAAAATTTGGCATACACATCACTTAGACGAATAGAACCAAGGGGCGAGCAAAATTACATAAAAAAAGCACCTTTGGAAAATTGAAACACCCTAACATACATATTAGGGCGGAACGATACTATATAGGCGAATATTGAAATTTGAATTTTCAGTTGGCCTGGGTGCGGGATAGTTGTCTTTTCATTAACCAAACGCAACTGTAAAAAAAAATGGAAAAATATTCATGTCCGCAGGTTCCTTTTTCTCCTAAAATTGATTATATAATCATACTATACAGGCGAAAATTTAAATTTGAATTTTCACTTGGCCTGGGTGCGGGATAGTTGTCTTTTGATTAACCAAACACAACTGTAAAAAAATTTCGAAAATATTCATGTCTGCAGGTTCTTTTTTTCCCTAAATCTTATACTATTTGTCTGTCGCCTAAAAACTTTCGAACGGTAAACATGGGGGCCGAGGAATGTACCTCGGCTCATTATGCCTGGCTAATCCAGATAAATATGACTATTTTCACAAAAAAAAAATAAAAAAAATGTTTTTCTTTTATAAAATCAGAATCTAAATTTCGGGCGAAGCCGAGTAGTAAAGCTAGTAATCATATAATCATATAATCATTTTTAGGAGAAAAAGGAACCTGCAGACATGAATATTTTTCCAAATTTTTTTTACAGTTGTGTTTGGTTAATCAAAAGACAACTATCCCGCACCCAGGCCAATGAAAATTCAAATTTAAATTTTAATACATATACTTCTGTATCGAGCAGTACACTGGATCTTAACAGTTTGTTTCATGCGTAAAACTGTGTGACATTTAACAATATACGGAATTTTTAAAAACTATTGTTTGTTAAATAACTTATTATATTTAACTGTTAATTGCTGTAAATTATTAGAATGTGTAAATAATATTCTAGTTATATGTGAGCTGTCGTTCATAACAAGTATATACCGTTGTCGTTACAACAGATACTGGTGCGGAATTCACACCCCAGCGTGATTTCAGCTCAAATTAATTTCCTAAATTTTACCAGACTTCATCAGCGATACATTTTATTACGATTAGATTTAAGTAAATCCGTAATATTTACAACTCCTTTAGTAAAAGAAAAGTGCATGCCTTTTCAGGTTATAATTGGTAGATTGTAAATGGAATCGTGGAAAACTTTTGACTTCGCAGAAAAATCTACATTAATAATTAAGAAAAGAAAAATCAATGCCAGCATGTCCGCAAACGTTTGAGGTTAGTCAAGACCTGACAAAATCTTCCTAGTGTTAATGCACAGGAATAAAAAATATTTTTAAGTAGAACCATTGGTCTTAAAACTATAAGCGAGTACAAGCTGGTACAAATCTAGATAATCAACTTCCCTTAATTCTGTTAAAATTCTTCATTAAAAGTCATATAAGACTAATCCATGATTTCGTTCGGGTTAATGATAGTTGTTGCTGAAATATTTGACAAAATTTGCTTGATTCAGCAATCAGAAATCATTTTTCTTTGTTGAATCGTTATTTTCTAACGTGCATTGCAATACTACAAATATGTAAATTACCAGCATATCGAAATTCACATTGTGAAGAGTAACTGTTGAGACGGAAAACACATGCTAAAAACACAATAGATTGCTCGTACCACTGAGTACGAACACAAATAAAAAACAATATTCTACTGAGACGCACGTGCTGCCTTACAGTAGTATTTAAGTCGAAAGTACGTTAGCTGTTCCCACGTACGTATTTCGGTACGACAAGTGGTTTCAACTTGGACTTCTTTGCCGCCAATCGACAATGACTTGAAACGTTCTTGAGTATATTCTTTGACAATAACTCTTCTCACGCACGTGCGACCAGACGGGCTGGACTGTCACTTTAATTCCTTCGTCTCTGTTATACACCTGCATTTCTCCGTCGTTAACAGGATTGTACTGTTTCTCGAATATCCGGTATGAAGCCTGATCAATCTACGCCGTTGAATAACATTCCCGCTTCATTGAAATATTGATTTTTCCAGGGCCTTCTATTAGAAATGTTAAAAGCTAGATAAACTGTTATTGTACCCTAAAATGGTAAAGAATTTATTTCTACACCTAATAATCACCAATAAATTAATAAAAATCATCCTTTCGGACCTTTCTTTTCTTCCTTTCCTTACTTATCGGAAACCTGTGTCACTAACAAGGGACGTTAGGCAACCCGGGTATTCAGAAAATTATGAAACACGGTATGCTTGTAGAGTAGTTTTAGGGGCGAAACCACCCCTTGAAAAAAATGCAGATTTTTCTTTTTCGTGGAAAATCTCGAGAACGGTGAGAGATATCGAAAAGAAGTTTAAGCAAAAGTTGCATCCTTCTTTTATATCTATAAAACAGCGTAAAATAATTTTCGAAAATCTATATTTTTCAAGTTACCTCCACCACCAACCCTTAAAATTAAGTTTTTGTATTTTGTAAATATACGCTGAAATACCTGTGGCTAATCTCTTTTCATGCATATAAATAGTTTATGTGTTAAGAATACTTTTTTGCAAACAAATAAAACCTCTATTACCGAATTTGAAGTCCATTTTTGCAGTTTCCATTAATAACATGGTTTCCTAAAGACATATTTAAATTATTATTTATGTAAAGTTCAGACAGCTTTCAATTACTCAAAACTACTCTACTTGCACACCGAGTTTCATAATTTTCTGAATTTCCGGGTTGCCGAACGTCCCTTATAAGTAGGTCACTGTACCGATCTTGGGCATCGGTGGATGAAAAGATTTATGATATCGTAGCGCCCAGTGCTCAACTGACCGCAGGTATACGACACCACGCGAAGGTAAGGGTCGCAACGTCAAGTGCGATCGGGTTAATATACCGAATATTCACTTCACTGCACGGACACTAACACTGATCACTTAAGGGGGTAGGTTACCCTGAACAGCCAAAAATCAGGCCCTTCTTCAAACGCATATTCTGAAGTACTAAATGAATACAGAGATAATTCTTGTTTTCATTTTTAAGCGTCATTTCGTTGACATTAATGCGCAAAAAGAAAATTTTAAATATATTTATAGGAAAAAAAGTTATAAATATAAATGTGAGAGTGTGTACGCGATGCACTGTTTGATGGTGAACACGATTCCGCACAGGTGAATTACCCGAAATAGGAAGTAAAGGCATTTTTATAATCTGTAAGACAGTCTCCATCTTGTGCAGGAAGCAAAATTTTGATAAACAAATTAATACAATTTTAGAGGTGTTTCTGATTTTTTCTTTCTTTTGTAGGAAAAAATATTTTTTTATTTTTTTTTAAAGAATTTATATTGAAAATGTGCTCCCAATACATGGAGGGGAATAGCTTCCTGCAACTCCCTGTAATTTTTCATTCAAATCGTTGAAGCGGTTTTCGAGATTTTAAGTTGACCGTTTTGGAAAACGTAGTTTCTGGGAAATCGCATTTAAAGTTGGACATTGTTATCCGATCTCATGTGCAGGCTCGTACATTTTTTACTGTAATTCCTTCAATTTTTGGAATTTCGGGACCGGTTGCGCTTAAAATACGTAGAAAAGATGTAGCTAGCGGAATATGCAAACATCCTAAAAAACTCTTTTCGAAAATTTTGAGGGTAACCTACCCCCTTAATGTATTTTTAATGGAACGTGTTGTTTCTACGTTATAAAAATTGGTGGCCCAGAAAGGGGCCGATTACTGTTAATTGAGCAGTTGCTCTATGTGGCCACCCTCAGCGTCTATGCACGCCTCAGCACTAGAGCTGTACTCGTACTTGAATATTCGGGTAGCTTGAAATCCGAACCAATCCGGGACTCGGTTTCCAAGCCGAGCCAGGTACCCGAAAGAACCGAACAACTCGGATAGAACCAAGTACTTGAATGTTTTTCAAGCGGTCCGAAAGAACCGGCGGATTAGATGAAACCGAGCGGCTCGGATAGAACCAAGTACTTCATGTTTTCCAAGCGGCCCGAAAGAAACCGGGTGGCTTGGAAAGAAACGAGCGGTCCGCTCGATCTTCATTCGTTTCTTTCCAAGCCACCCGGTTTCTTAGGGCCCGCCCGCTTACTTTCCAAGCCGCCCGGTTTCTGTCGGGCCGCTTGGAAAAATTCAATCCGCTCGGTTCCATCCAATCCGCCCGGTTTCTTTCGGGCCGCTTGGAAAAATTCAATCCGCTCGGTTCCATCCAATCTGCCCGGTTTCTTTCGGGCCGCTTGAAAAAAATTCAAATACTTGGTTCTGTCCGAGCCGCTCGGTTCTTTCGGGTACCCGGCTCGGCTCGGTTTTTCAAGCAGAGCCAGGCTCGACTTGCTTTTTCAGGGTACTTGATCAGCTCTACTCAGCACGTACAATCACCTGTCTTTGGACGGCCTGCAGTGTTTGTGGTGTTATGTTTGCCACTGCAGCGTGAATTCGCACGACTATGTCTTCCAGTGTATCCTCATCCTGAAATGATTGTTGTACAAGAAATACAAAACGTAAGTAAAAAAAGAATACCTATAAAAAAAGTAACAGCAATGATGAAATTACCTTCAGGTAACCACAGAAGAAAAAGTCCAGTGGGGTCATATCCGGTGATCGTGGGGCCACGCACCAAGACCGCCACGGCCGATCCACCTGTCCTGGAAGGTTTGATCTAGATAATCGCGGGAAATTGTGGCGTAGTGAGGTCCAGCCTTGTCTTGCTGATAGAACATGTTCCGTCGGACCTTATATGGAATATCGTCCATGAGATCCGGCAGAACATGCTCTAAAAACACTTCATGCGCTGGGCCGTCCATCCTGTCTGGCAGCATGTACGGCCCATACATTAATCGACTAGCTTGTGCTGCGCGTGTCCGAAGCGCTAGTGGATTCTCGTTGCTCCACGCATGCCAATTGTGGGAATTGAAGCACCCTTCCCTTTTGAAGAGTGCTTCGTCCGTCCACAATATGTATTTGCAGAACGACGGATTCCGGTACACTTCTCCCAACAGCCACACTGAATAATCAACCCGCTGGTCGGGATCCCCGGGGTGCAACTGTTGCATCCCTGCATAGCTGTTGAAGATAACCGTTTATGTAGGTTCAAATCTCACCATTCTATTGTAGTGGTATTGCGTTATAGCTAATAAGAGTGGGGAGAGATTTTTGTTTTGTCTCCCTGTTAAGGTCGAGGACGCTCGCCTCGTGCGGAACACAGTTGTAGAGGATTCGCAGTGAGAACAACACCTGTAAACTCTCCCTATCAGTTTACAGATCCAGAGTTTCTTTTTTGTTAAAATATACTTTCATTATTCAATAAAATCTTAACAATAGCTGTGCGGATGCAACATGTTTTCCCTCAGAGTTCGGTGTACCGTCATTCTGCTGGCACTAGATGAAAAAATCATCCACTATTAGATAACTTTTTTTTTCCTTAATTAATAAGTGCTGCAGTTATCTTGTACTGTGACTTACTCTAGGCGGCGGCTCAACTCGCGCACGTTTACGGTCGGATCTTCGTCAATGACATCCATCACGTTCTGTTGTACCGCAAAGTTCCGCACGGCTCTGGGTCTACCCATATCACTGCCTTGCAGCATCATTGACCCCGTCGAGAATAATCTTGACGCCAAACGCCGAATCATACCCTCGCTTGGGGTTTGGATGTGCGGGTATTCCCGTGCAAGCCCTCGCACAGTAGCACTTGCGTCCCCGTTGTTCCGGGGGTACACCCAGAACATCGCGTAATATTCTTGAGCGGAGAACATTTCTGGAACGAGATTGCTAGCTGACTGACAAGATTTTTTTCAACCAACATCCTATACCGCCAAGTAGTTTCTCTCGTTACATTGTGAGTTAACTCCCACCAGGACAAGAGGCTTTAGATAAAAAGAAGCCAGCACATTTTTGAAACACACGTGCTTTGCAGAAGTGCAATGAACGAACCACCCTACACGTTCATAAAAACCCGTGCTCCGTCATTTTACTGCCAATGTACCCATTGCTTCGAGATAGACAGCAGACACCACGTGTTTCGGTTTGAAAGGGCCCGAAGAGAAGAGAAACAGAAAGTCTTCGAGTTGCTATGAAGAAGAAAAGGCATACCAACCCTGTTTCCGTTTTCCAATACCCTGAGTTCACGTCAGCTACGAGGCGGAACCAGCTAAATCATAAATTACCCAAAACAAATCGTTCTCTACCGCCGACTCGCAGGACAATACGGTCACAAACCCCGACCCTGGCGAAATGCTCTGGCCCATCAGCCTGATTAATTTAAAATACGCTTCGCGGAGAGACACAGAAAGAAAGGTGGTAACTCGATGACTGCGCGTAGTCCTGCCTGCTTCGTCCTTCCTTCAAATTTATGACGGACCCCTTATCTCTTGAGTATAAACACGCGCTCGAATATCAAAATAAAAGCACGCGTTGACATATTCTGTGCGAGAGAAGGTGGGCCTTGTGGAGGACATACAGTCTTTCGAATCGAAACAAGTGCAAAATGCTTAGCGCACAGCTGGTCCTAGGTATTCCGTTGACCTAGTCTCCGGTGGTTATTCTCCGAAGAAAGGTGGCATAACCCGTCCTTCAAAGGATAATGTCAAGACCTACGAGCGCACAGCGATTACTATACACCAGGCCTGTCCTTTAGGGTGTAAATACTTCCTCAAATTCTGGGACCCGGGTAACAGCCATGCGCGGAACTGTTACGTTGCTAACCACAGCATGGGCTGCGGGGGAACTGCAAGACTGTGGGTGCGCTCATACTGCCTCGTACCACGCGTCTATATAGCTGGGCCTCACGCGTATGGGCGCACACACACTCTTGCAGTTGTCCCAAAACCCACACAACGGTTAGCAAGGTAACAGTTCCGCGCTCAGCTGTTGCCCGGGTCCCAGAACTGGAGGAGGTATTTGCACCCTAAAGGGCAGGCCTGCTATATACCATCCCTGCTGGAGCTGCCAGTTCGAACCGCATTAAAAAATTTTAAATCCGGATTGATGCGGTTTTCTTCCCGTAAATTCCAGATTGAACCCGATGAAATATTTTTATTGGTTTCAAACCGGATATGCATGTAAAAATCTCGACGGTATGCATCCCGTGAATTATTTGCTCTGCCAATCCGGATCGCGACGGACTCGAAAGAGCTTGTGGCATTTCCAGATCGAATCCGTAAGTTTTTTGATCCGCAATTTCAGATACGAAACTTCCGGGTTTATACAAATGGCAGTTCCTGATAGAAATTGATAAATTTCGCAAATGCAAATTCTGTTTCATCCATCGATCTGGATATCCGCATTGAACCGGATTCGTTTTTGAACTGGCACAAATCACTGCTTGAAAATCCAGGTAGTACCGCATTGAACCAGATAGATCCAGTTCAAAATTCAACGCGGTTCCAGCTGGCTGTTCCAGCAGGGATTAGGAAGATCTTGTCAAGACAAATCGACTGATAAAATGACCTCAAACTTCGAGATTTTGCGGTTGTGAACAAAAGAAACCGATAGTAAAATCCCACCTGGATCAAGGAATCTCGAGTAGGCACCCGAGGAAAAACCTAGGGATGTAAGCGATACTCTAGCAGGATGTCGATAACCCGCCTGGTGACAGTACCGGTTATCACCCCCGTTATTAACGTATAACAATAATAACAGGTTAATCTAATTGTTATATTAGTTTAAGTATATGTTAATTTAAGTGTCAGTAGTTTTAGTATATGTTTAGTAGGTGTGGGTTAGTTTTAATTATAGGTTAAGTCAAGGTAATGAAAGTGTGGAATTCGAACCCGTCTTCTCGCAGGGGAAGGGTTACAAATAAATCTACCTATTTACTACTTTGTACCTACACCCACACAGAGCCTCATTAAACCCGGTCTACTATGCGATGATTAATGTGTAACGGGTTGAATATTAACATTTGTTTACTTATTTCATATAAATTGAACACTGTTGTGTATTAATCCTTTAAAATTTTATCCCTTAGCGAGGCAGAACGCTAAGTACCCAACGGTTTATTCCGTGCGGGGCAGAAGTAGAAAAACGGCAGAAAGGTAGTTGTAAAACATGCTTTTTACACTTTTTATCATAAATAGAAATATTTTAGAACATAATAAAGAAACACGTTTTTGTACAGGAATTTGAAATTTTATTAAACTGTCACAGGATCGATTTGTTTCCTAGTAATATTGCAACTACAATCAGTCGTCAGATATTTTTTTAAAAATTACAATTTTAAATTCTCTGGTTCGATGCATATCATTTTTGGAGAATTAAAATTTTCAAAATTACAAGAATCACCGTTTTCCTGTTTCCGTTATAATGTATCACAAATTTTCATTAAATAATCTTAGGACGCTGTAAGTGTCATAACTCACATATTGGTAGGTAACACAGGAGAAAGATTGGCCTAATAATAGTGATGTGAAAATAGTAGTAACATGTAGATGGTAGCGTACGGTAAGAGATGATTATGAAGACTTGATATAATGACAACATATTGTCGGTGGTTTAATGTGTCGAGTGATCGAATACACGGTTGAATACAAAGGAAGGCTGTAAGCTTCCAAGAATCACCGACATCGTAGCCACCTGGAGCAGTGTCTCCGGTTTGGTGGAATCGGTGATGAAGTTAGTCCAAAAACGACATCAACCAGTCCAATCGAGAAAATGAAATACCTGATCCGGGTGATTCTTTTGCGGGCTCCGTTTCTTTTTCACGACAATGCACTTGTTGCCGCGTATACGCAGCTGTACACCATTTAAGGGATTGCTGTACACCACCACGCAGGGCCCTTTTTCTCTTTTATAACCTTGCGTTCACTTTTGACAAACGACACCGGCTATTTGATTGAATCGCATTCGCATAATGTATTTCGTAACATGTCTACGCTGCTATCCCTAGTTTTTATCTCTCGCACCGACCACCATTGGCTTATTTCAATGCTCTGCTCTGGAATTAATTTATTGACGAATGAGTCAATTTACTGTTTTCAGGATATATTTTTATGTCGTGAAATGTGGAATTAGTAATACTACAATGCCGTACAATGTTACAATAAACAGTGCAAAATATAATACTGTTATTTTTCACAGTGGTCTCATTATTTGTCATTATTGTACAACATTTTAATAACCATTTAAATGGTTTATTGTATAACCCGAATAACAGTAATTGCCAAGAAAGGTCTTGTAGTACCTATTCGCGACAATACGTTATGAAAGTGATATAGTTATGTATAACGCATGAGAATATATTCGAATACTCCTTGGAATGAATACATGTCTCGTTAAAATCTTCAAAATTTTTCGTATCACCTGAAATCTTTGTTTTAAAGGACTTTTATCGGTTGCATGTTTTCTCTCCGCTATTTGTGGTAATTTCCTTCGAATTTTTTTCGGCTCAGTCATATTAATCGTTGGATGATAACACAGGATGGATAAAAAATCATAAAGCAGTTCAAAAGCATAATTAAATTTTTGTATTCTATTTTCTCTAATCTGTTTTCAGGATTTACTGAGGACCTTTCATAAAATTATTACGTGGAAGTGTAATACTGTACAAAGAATGAAAACTATAAAATTGCATTTTGCAAATCGTAAGTCAATAATTTCAAAACAATTAGCCTATTGTTGCCATTTTAATGTGCTAACAGAACTATTTGATCCATGATTTGAAGATTGGTTGAACATTTCCGAGAGCTAGTGCTGCTTGTTATCTTCCTCGATGTGTAGGACCATGTTTATCCTGAAATCAAGTGAATATGGAAAGTGCCTTAATTGCTTCACGGGGTGCCCCAAGCAAAAGGAGAACACCTAAATATCTTATTTGTCCTTTACTGATATCAGAAATATTTAAAGTACAATTTGAATGGTAAAATTTATTTACAGTCATTTTTTTTTAATTTTTTGTAACAAAGCATATATTCTTTCTTATGCATCTTGTAATGGATAGGAAAATGCATTCAGGCATGTCTAAGTCATGACCTTGAGGTGATCTTAAGCACCAAAAATGTGTCGATTATTCACGGGTGTACAGCTTGGCCAGCTTCTTCATAACATTTGACGCCATTAGACTTTTTCCTTTGGGCAAGCTAGAAGAAGATCGGAGGCGGGCGCCAAGTATTCTTATGAACTTTGGGGGTGGTTTCACCCCCTAAACATTCAAGTAGGCCAAAATAAAAAGACACGTATTTCTTAATTTTCGGTCCTTCAAAACATATCCAAAAACCAAAGCAATCGGAGACGGACACCAACTATTCTTATGAACTTTGGGGGGTGGTTTGACCCCCTAAACATGCGAACGGGCCAAAATAAAAAGACACGTATTTCTTATTTGTTGGTCCTCTAAAACATATCCAAAAACCAAAGCAATCGGAGATGAAAACCTGAAAATCTTATAACGTTGAGGGCTGGTTTCACCCCCTAAATATGAATACGGGCTGCTATAAAAAACACGTAGATCTTATTTTTCGGTCGTCCAAAACATATCCAAAAACCAAAGCAATCGGAGACGGACACCAACTATTCTTATGAACTTTGGGGGGTGGTTTGACCCCCTAAACATGCGAACGGGCCAAAATAAAAAGACACGCATTTCTTATTTTTCGGTTCTCTAAAACATATCCAAAAACCAAAGCAATCGGAGATGAAAACCTAAAAATATTATAACTTTGGGGGCTGGTTTCACCCCTTAAATATGAATACGGGCTGCTATAAAAAACACGTAGATCTTATTTTTCGGTCGTCCAAAACATATCCAAAAACCAAAGCAATCGGAGGCGGGCATCAAATATTTTTATGAACTTTGGGGGCTGGTTTCACCCCCTAAATATGAATAAGGGCTGCTATAAAAAACACGTAGATCTTATTTTTCGGTCGTCCAAAACATATCCAAAATTCAAAGCAATCGGACGCGGACACCTGGCAACCTCTTCTTGTTAGTGCTACTGTTAAGTAAAGTTTCTTGCGGATATCTCGCAAACCAAAGCCGCCCGCCAAAAAGATTAAAGGAAAATGTTGTTCAGAATGATAGCCTTGATTTGACAACATATTTAAAGGCCATTGAAATTGGTGAGGGAGTAGATTTTCGACAACTTTACCCTAATTATAGCCATCTACATCTCTAAATAACAGTTAAATAACAATTATAATGGCCCAAAGTTATGGTTTTGGTCACTATTGGTACACTTTAATATTTTATTATCGACTGTCTATATGTTCAAAACAATTTAGATAATTTGGTCTTGTAATCGGCAATGAATTTATATAGTTATTGTGAATATATATAAGAAAATTTGAACATATCAGTACTTTGTGAAATTTGCTTACTTTGCCTTACTGTGTTTTTCTATGCTTAAGAGTTGACTTAAATGTGACTATGTAGCGTTATATTGTGTCTTTTTACCTATAAGTACATGTAATATGGAAAAAATAAGTATATGTATTACAACACTCTGGAAAATACAATTTCGCTTTTTTCGCGAATCTCTATTTTATCCCGTTTTTCCGCTTTAGTTACATTTATAAAACGTTATTCACGCGTAGTCGCGATGAATTTTGCATGAGATTATTTGTTAGAACCTACTTAAGATGGCTCCATAAGATTTTTTGCGGCAAGTTGCGTCAACGCAAGTTATAACGCGATTTATCATCACGTAAGAATTCATTTTTGCATTTTGCTAATTCAACCCAATAAACATTTATGCTGCAGAAATATTAAAAAACAAGTGTAAGAAGTTAAATACTGATGGCCATGTAAGTTGTTCATACTGGAAATTCGGCCGAGAATATATAAAAGTTGTTTATAAGGGTAGTTCGTGATTCTAGAAAAAAAATAATACCAGAATCAGATTTTACGGCTCAAAAAAAAACCTAAAACCGTTCAATTTATATTGAATAACGTGTACACAACAGTGACATGAATTTAGCTTCTACGTTTCCGGACCACTGTGCCGCCACGAAGACACTGAACGGTCACGGAATTGATACGTGTGAATCCGCCTTAAGACATCCTGTACCATAATATTCGTAGTAGCTGCACAATGCAGTTGCCTGTACAATTCTCAGAATATAAATCAATGAGAAAGATGCTGTCACAATCGACATTTGCATATCGAAGTTCTTGTAATCGTATTCTGGAACGATCCGACAAAAGGCCAATGTTTCTAATTAATGAGACTTGTACTACACCAGTGATGACTGACTTAAAGATTGCCAATAAGGCGATAAATATGTGAATTTAAGACCATTACGATCTGTATTTCTTTGAAAGACATAGTAGGCCTGGTAGGTCCGTGAAGAAATTGTCATATTTTAAACTTTTTCTTCTGCATACAAGGTCACCTTAAATTCGCCTTTATTCTGACGCGTTGGTACTGTTGGCTCACGGGAAAATATTTTATTCTGTGCTCGTCATGATATTCCAGAAAAATACGTAAAATGTCATGGAATTAAAGCATACTTTAATTACCAGTATTTTCAGATTAGAAGATTATGAATTCTAATTAGCACGCTACAAGAACAGCTCACAGTTCGCACATCAATCTTATTACATCAAGACGAACTATTATAACGCGTCCTGTATTGATAATTACACGCTTACATCGCAACGTTATAGCATAGAAAGGAGTAACTGATCGCGATTACGATTTCTCTTCTGAATGTCATGAAAAACGTCGACACTTTCACAAAGCGAACCATGCAGCTGTTCCGAGAGGAAGTCCCTGCATCAGAAAATTGCGGGTAAAGGTTGACGAGGTTCAGGCTACTGGTGCACGTTGACGACGCGTGAACTCCTATTATATTTTACTGCTACAGCTACAAGAATGCAAGTATGTATACGTGTATACACAAGAAAAAGATACGAAGATAATTGAATTTTTGCTTAATAAGTAATTAAGAGCTTCCGCGCCATTGCATAACTTTAGGTGTTCAGTAGAACTGTAGAAAGTGATACCAAAATTACACTTCAATATTCAATCATACAGAGGTAATAGATGTATGGAATTTTTTATAATTTCACTCTTTCCCCACACTTCATTTTAACATTAAATTGAACAACATGATAACCGGTTGGATAAAATTTTTATTTTAGATACATATCACGAGTCACCATTGATCCATGTGCTGGGGAACGTATTCGCTGTGCTAATAGAAATGTCCAAGAAATTGAAGTATCTATATGTTACTTGTCTTCTAAATTCCGTAAACTTGATTTCCTGGTTAGCAACGTCATTGCGTACTAGTGTTCGAGAAACGTTTTACTGTACCACATTATTTTTCGGTCGTCCAAAACATATCCAAAAACCAAAGCAATCGGAGGCGGACACCAACTATTCTTATGAAATTTCGGGGGTGGTTTGACCCCCTAAACATGCGAACGGGCCAAAATAAAAAGACACGCATTTCTTATTTTTCGGTTCTCTAAAACATATCCAAAAACCAAAGCAATCGGAGATGAAAACCTAAAAATCTTATAACTTTGGGGGCTGGTTAGCAACGTCATTACGTACTAGTGTTCGGGAAACGTTTTACTGTACCACAGACGGTAGCGTCTCCGCCAATTTCAAATGTGAGACCAAGCCTAAAGGTCTGCGCACACGTATCCGTTTCGCATCAGTTCCGTGGACGTACAAGGTATCGGTTGCTCGTTTTGGAATGGAGCAGCGCACACTTGTCAGTTCCGTGAAATTCGATGGTCTCTCCGTATCCGTCAGGTCCGGCCGTCGGGATCCGTGTTAAAAAATATCGTTTGCGTGCTTTACAATGGAGCAGCGCACACTTGTCCGTGTCAGGGCTGTCAGCAGATGTCAGTGTAGAACCCCTATCCGTTCGGTGAAACTAAAATTCGGTTGCCAACGATGCTTGGGCATTTGGACTGACGGAGTCCGGAAATCACGGAAAGGTCGACCTTTTTTTATGACCGTGAAAGGTTCTCGGGTCGAAGCTCTCGCACCACGCGCTTCAGGGGTCCTAGACCCTAGGGTCATAAAGACAAGGACAGCAATAGGCCACTCAATAATGAAAATGGTAATTTCTATAATTAATATTAGATCTCCATAGAAATACCACCAATGGACTGCTGCAGTTTTTGCAATGAAAATTATACCAAACATGATATAATTCTGATCATTATTAATGATTGTAATGAAAAGACTGATTTTTTTCAAAAGGACGAAACACGCCACCTACTTAGTAAACTAATCCTTCTAGCTTCTAAAAAAAAAATCACGTCGTTTGGACCAATTTTAATGTTGTTATTCTGTTTTAAAGGGTATCCGAATACTTTTGTCCCACTGTATGCACATATGTAAGTACATAATAACATTATCTTTCACTAATTCGCATTTGTGAAATAGGATGATAAGTGTGGACTGGTATGCGCATTCGAAATCTCGATACACATACTATTGGAGATGAGAAGAAAGGAGAATACCCACAAGCTGAAATGTCACAGGGGCAAGGGGAATCGCCCGTTCGCTTCACCCCATCCCCTCCAAGAAATCCTACTTTTCGGTTCTTAGCGGCTGTCCATATCCGCGAATTGTCGCGATTGGTTTCGTTCGCGTTCTTTGTCACGTGACGAAGTGTGTTGGAGGGGATAGGTAGACGCGAGTGGACGATTCCCCTTGCCCCTGTGACATTTCAGCTTATGGGTAGTCTCCTTCTCACCTCCCAATAGGACATGTCATAAATGATGTTACTGTAGGGTACACTGAAACATTTATTTTTATACAAGGCTCATTTAGTTTGCCTGAAGGTGGTACAAATTATAAAAATGGTTTTTGACTCAGAAAACGATTGTAAAATTTTACAAGCGTACATTGAAAATTGTCATTTCTTCAATAATTCATTAAACGTATAAGGAGTCATTCGAAAATATTCATAGAATTTACTGGCGTCGTCTTGTAATTCTTTGTACAATGTAGCAAATCCTCCTTCACTGCCCCTTTTCGTCTACGCTTGGTGGACCCACAGCCTTCTCCTCTTTTCTACACTTTTTAGTCTTTGCACATTTTCTTCGTCTTCATCTAAAATTAGCGCGAGTATTGCTAATTCTTCCGTATCGTTCCGCGCCATAACTTTAATACACTACCGACACAAAGTGGTGTTTCCAATACGACAGGTGTCACGCTACTGACTGAAAGAATTGTACAGCAGGCTTGCAGAAATGGCTGAATTGGGACTTACCGGGCCAGAGTAGGCCCCCTACACAGTTGTCAGTGAAATTAGGGACACCGCAGGGAGACGGAACGGACACCATACGGAGACGGAACGGAGACGGAACGGATATGTGTGCGCAGACCTTTAAGGTAGCAGTTATGCTTCAGTTGTCATGTCAAAACTTTAAACCGGGAATTCATGAGAGTAACTGTTCAAAATTGTTGAACCATCGAGTTATGAATGCGATAAGGAGAAAACAGCAGATCGTAACAATAAACTTGCGTGCACGGTGAGTAATTGTATCGAAAATCAAACGTACACTCATTAAGTACAAAATATTAATTGATTTTACAAACAACAGGCAGGAAAAGTGCCCCCTAGGAATATGCAATTGAGGAAAGTGCTTTGTACAATTCATAATCGGTACGTAACGAAGTTCTTAATTATTTAAACAACATAAATCAAGGAAAGATGTGCAAGAGGGAATTAACTGGAAAGATGTAGGTAGATGAGTAAAACTGCAATGTGCATTGTCTGTATTAAGAAGACATTTGTTACGCATTTTCCTTGTTAAGCAAACTGCTAGTTATAGTTACGTGAAACTATCTTTTGGAGAAATTGTTTAACAATTTCCCTATGAGAATTTAAAAAATGAATTCTTAGTTTACGTTTAGCCAGCAAATATGTACCTAACTGTTTGCCGAAACATTTCGCAATGTTTTTTCTATTGTAGTATTGACACACTTCATTACCGTTTATTAAAGATCGTAATGGGAATGGGGGGTTAGCTACCGAAGGCTAAACGGATACTGAGAATCCCGCATAATCCTTATGTAGGGTTGCTAAGCTCGGAATCACGCATATTGGCCGGTGAATTCGTTTTCGGGAACAGCGATTGTACAGTAGCCTGAACCTAGTCGTTTGGCTGTTATTTATTCTTAGCGTCATAATTGTGTGCGTTACGAAGCTATGCGTAGACCAATACGAGATGAAGCTATCCAGAAAGAATCAATGTTCTGACCAATAAAGCTCCTGAATTTTTTTGGACCTAACGCACACCTATTCTTAGGTATGTATTTCTACGCTAAGAACTCGGTTTGGTCTACACGTCAGGAGCTTGGCGCTATCCCCACCACTTCTGACTCGCTCTTGTTCTGCGAAGGCGAGAGCGAGATGGAACGATAGTGAGTGAGAAAACGTTGAGAAAAGGAGCACCGAGGCAGGCAAACTATATGGTGGGAGAATACCCCTCACGAAACTCACTGGCCAATATATAGTGCCTCTACGAGCTATAGTGACTTAGGTGTGAAGCCTCTCAGCGGGGTCTTAACCGATATCCTGCTGGGTATGGGCCGCTAGACGTGGCCTCCTACTACCTCTTGCAGGACTGTGCTTAGGGATGACCAGGACAAAACCGGGGCCCTAAAGATTAAGTAATACAGTATTGTCTCGTTAGCGACTCGCTGGTCGGGACCAGCGTTGAGTCGGTATCGTGAACAGAACCCTAATTCCGAGTGTTCGTTTCTCGCTTCTTTCTGGCCGGAGGGGGGAGCGAGATGGAACACTGCGTGCGCGGCGAGCGTGCGCGATGGTCGCAAGCGCTTACCGTGGGCACGAAAACCGCTTCGCAAAATATTGACGCAGGCCCGTCACAAATCTTTTTTGCGCCCTAGGCGAACTTGTCAAATTGCGCCCTTTATTATAATACATTTATTTGAGTTTATTGATGACCTTACTCTGAATTTTTATTCGTAGTTTAAAACAGTTGCAGTGCAATTTGTAATATTTTATTTTAAAGTATATACATATGTGTACACACTGATCTCTGCTTGTAAGCTTGACTTGTCCCTGTAAGCAAAATTAGGCCACTGCCTAGGGCGGAAAGTCGACAAGAGATGCATAATGGTATTTTCATTGCTGGTGTTGTTTAAAATATACTTTAAAATAAAATATTACAAATTGCCAAGTTCGCCTAGGGCGCAAAAAAGACTTGAACCGGGCCTGCGTCAAGATTTTGCGAAGCGGTTTCGTGCCCACGATACGCGCTTGCGACCATCGCGCACGCCCGTCGCGCACGCAAAGGACAGAGTGTCAGGCGTCCGAAAGACGGAGCGAGACAAAACATCAACGCGTCGTCGGTCTCGTACCGTCCTCGCTCGCTTTCAGTGCCTCTCGCTCGCTCTCGTTCCATTTCGCTCTAGCTTTCGCCGGGCAAGAGTGAGACAGAAGTGGTGGGGATAGCGAAGAGTCGGTATCGTGTAAGTACACAAAATCGAGTCGCTAACGAGACAATACTGTAATTGGATTTAGCGCTGCATTAATATAAGAACCAGCCCGTAATATTTCTTTGAAATACGTCTAGACATATGGTCGTACAAGACCCATGCGAAAGTACGTCTTGTAAACACTGTAAGAACTCTCGCGTTCGCGAACCGAAATCAGCTGTTGCAGTAGTCTGTTTTGATTTGGAGTCTTTGTAACCGAAAGATAGAAACAATAATTTGAAGCGTGATTTAAAATTAAACTGTTTATTCAATTTGGAGCATGAAAATATGCCATGCACTGTTAATGCGATAGCGGTTAGGTTTTATAATAATGCGTTGGACGATCAGCATTAGCACATAACGTTTATATAAATAGTAAGTAATAGCAATCAGAAAAGTAAAAAAATTACGCCAAGTACATGAAAGCAAATAAATCACAAAAAATAGAAGATAATAATAATTATAAAATAAAAAAAGATGTGAAATGAAAATGAGCTGCACGTACATAAAGGTAATGATAAATACAAATAAATATTTTAATACGAATAAACATTTTATTCAAAATGCTTGGCGCTGCGAAACAGAAAAAATGTTAATTGTCCTCGTATTAATAATTTACAATGACTTCCTTACAATCTAAAATACATAAACATATACATATACATATTAGAAACGCAGTCAGATTTATTCTACATATATTTAATTCTAATGTCATACGTAGCGTAGGCGCACGCACACATACACACATTCATGAACGCACGCACAAGAAAGAAAGAAAAAGATTAATTAATGCAATTTATACATATTTATTCAGTTTAGCGGCACCAATTTGGGACGCAGCGCCAAGTATTTTGAATAACATGTTTATTCGTATTAAAATATTTATTTGTATTTATCATTACCTTTATGTACGTGGAGCTCATTTTGATTTAACATCTTTTTTTACTTCATAATTATTATTATCTTCTATTTTTTTGTGATTTATTTGATTTCATGTACTTGGCGTAATTTTTTTACTTTTCTGAAGTTTTTTTTATGGAGATCTCACTTCTTTTTACAAAGATAATTTGCATAGAGAATGACTTCAGATAATTTTCAATATTACAAATTATTATTATATTATTAATTGATGACTGGATAATTTTCTCATCCTCTCGGTTTTTTTTTTTAAATATATTTATTGTATTGTCATCCAAACTACGCACGCCTGCAAAGCTTCAAGACAATTGGGTTGTTGGAATTGGTTTAAATTGGTTTTTATCATTTAAATTAAAAAGAAATTCATTTATGTATATATTTGTAAAAACACGTTTATAACTTGGTTATAACTTGACGGTAAGCTGTGAAAATTTGGAGTAGATTGCATAGCGAAGATAGCGATTGACGAACGAAACGTGTGTTAGTTCCGTTTTGGTTGAAGGTGTGCGTGTAACGCGTACACGTATTATGTCGACGAAAATTTTGACTGGAGAAGAAGAATCAGAAGTAAAATCCTACCATTTCCGACTGATTCATGAGACGATATTATATCTCTGTCATGCGTGGACCGATTTTATTGAATTTGGTCTTATTCGAAAGCTTGTATCCGGTTTACATCAGAAAAATGCCTTTAAATTTAGAAAATATTGCAGGCGTGATGAGATATTAAGGAAATAAGTTTCAGGTTAGGTTGGAATGGCTCCGCGACGAGTAAAGGTACACGGTAGCGACAGTCGACTTATACAGGGTTCTTTCCTGTACTTGGTGTCGAGACGCTACCGCGTCTCTAGATAAATAGTAAGTAATAGCAATATATGTATGAACATGAAAAACATGAATATTAGCAATATTAATATATATATATATATATATATATATATTAATATTGTTAATATTGTATATATATATATGTATATATATGTATATATATATATGTATATATATATATATATGTATATATATATATGTATATATATATATGTATATATATATATGTATATATATATATGTATATATATATATGTATATATATATATGTATATATATATATATATATACGCAATAAGCAAATGATAATAGTGTAAAGCAATAAGCGTTAGTAAACAATATAATAATATAAATCAATAAGTATTAGCAAAAATAATAATATGGAAAAATAAGCGTTAGCAATACAAAATGATATATATATATATATGGGAATGATATGCCGTTGGACAATAATTTGTAATAGTAATTGCTTACAGTGGTTGCCGTAGATAATCCGTAGAACACTGATTTTAAATAATAGGTATGCACTGTAAGGTTTTAATCTTAAATAGCGAACTGTTCCGCGGTGTTGTTTCCGTAGAAGAGAGCCACGGCCTCTGGGGCTCTTGTATTTATATGGTTCGCCGGAATGTCAAGTATGAGGGGTATGCGCGGTACGCACCATGACTCATGTGCGAAATATGCATCTATAATTAGAACGTGTTGATGACTCATGTACGAAATATGCATCGCAATAAGACTTTCGGGGTTTATTTGGGGCTTTTGAAAAGGGGATACTCAACCCATTGGATGGATTTTGGGTAGTTTGATTGGAAAGGGGTTTTGGTGGCTTTGATTTCGAGGGTCGTAGATAGGGGTGAGACGCGGTCTCGAGTTTAGAGGGTTTTCTGGGGCGAGGAACTTGTTTAAATTTAAATATGAGGGAGGAATTCTTGTCTCGTAGGGCGAAGAGGGGAAGGGGATTTCGTCGTTGACCATCTCGAGATGGGGACCGCTAAGGTACATCGCCTAGATGGTCAGTTGTTGGGGAAAGGGGTAAGAGTTGAAATTTAAGGATTTCGGTAGAGTTGTGGAGTGATTTATAGGAGAGATTTTAGTTAATACCGCGCGAAAAATAGTGGCACGCCACATTAGCAAGTAGGTATGCAGGTCTGGTGTAATTAAACGATAGGGGAGACCGGGTATGGTTGTCTCATTTTCTTATTTTGATTTTTTTCTGGGTTATGGCTGCAGGGAAGTTCATTCAATCTTAGATTAATATAAACTACGTACGTCCGGCTTTATAAAAAAAATTGGTCCTGTGGATTTTGTCAAGCAAATTAGGAGCTAATTCACATTATTTGCAGGAACTATTTTGTGACAACATACCCCGCGGTCGGGTTGATTGTCACAGTATCTGGATGGCTAAGTTTATGAATAAAAAGTCGTTTCAATTAAGAAAGTAATATAATTTTTTTATTCTATTTCTTACAATATAGCTCTAAAGTGCGGTAATTTATATTATAATCCTTTGCAATCCCTCTTATTGTGTAATTGCCCTTTATAACCTCTCTTGCCGTACGTAACATTAACTCCGGATCACCTCACCTCTGGATGTCTTCTTCTTATAAGTTTGCGGCATTATTATTGAGATCTTTTGCCAAATAAACAAGAAAATAAAATGATATGATATATACAGCAAATTACACTGGGATTAGTTGTCACATGCGAGAAATACCTAATCCCAAATGTTCCGTGACGACTTGCCCCAAGCCGTTAAACAATTTCACCTCTATTCATGTATTAAAAAGTTTAAAAAATGCAAAAAAATCATTACAGTAAGTTAGAAAAACTCTAAACTACGAGAATAATGCAACAATGTTATAGTCAATACTAAGAAACAACCCATAGGGTAAGTCTGGGTGAGATGGTCATACAGGAGAGATGGGCAGTGACAGTATTTTTTAGAAGGAAACGCCAGATGGCGTTGCGTCCACGTGGGTACAAAGTGTTATAGACAAGCAATATTCTTAGTTAAAACTGTTGGAATAGAACGTATTTAAAGGTTTGTAAATCCACTGTGAAATTTAAGCTAGTGCTTCAAAATGTTTGATCTATATTTTGGTCACCTTGTTTGAGTTATTTATGCTAATTATATTTTTAGTTTTCAAGATGTATTTTCGATAGTGTATTGTTTACAGTGTTTTTAACCGTAAAGTATTCAGGGTTCCGTTTGTTAGTCTGAGTGAAATGGGATTAATCATCTTATCATATTTAAGGGAGAGATGGTCATTTTTTGTCCGGGAGAGATGGGCACAGCTGTATTTGATGTAATTTCAGATATTTTGAAGGTTGTTTTTGTAGGTATAGCCTAGAATGGTCGTAGCAATGATCTCGGTCCATCTAATATGGTATTTACTAATTTGAAACCAAATGTACACTTGAATCAACCAGGTACCACGGGTCTTGCTGCTGAAATTGACGAAGAACGTACGCCAACCCAAGTTTTGGAAGATATCGTTCCTGTGCCGCTCAAAACATCCCTACTCGGAATCGCGTCAAACAACCGGGAAAATTATTAACTTCGCAAACACATATTAACACTCGAAAAATGAGTGACAGGACAAAGGCGGAAAAATAATTAAAACAACAAAAGTCCTCTATGAAAATAAAATTTGGCAATAAATGCGATATCCGTTCAAGAGTCTGCCTTTGACATTAATAATTGCAGAGGATGCGGAGAAAATTATTTTGAAACGAAAAAAAAAAGAAGACTGGCTAAGATGTAAGTTATGTGGTTATTGTGCCCATGAAAATTGTACAGCGTTTGGCACTATGTGTCAAATATGCGGGTTAGTCGACTCACAGCAAAATCCCAAAGGAGTTTTGAGCGGGCAGAAACAAAAGTGGACGAAAACTAGAAAGGATCTGTGCTAACTAGTTAAGATCCACAACTCGTCAGCCTGAAAGGTATATACGCCCATCTCTCCCGGACATTAAGGAAGAGATGGGCCAAGACACTTTTTTTTCATTTGTGAAATTTGTGTATTAAATAATAATTTTTCGTTTATTGATATTAACGGACATGTAGACAAAGGATTGATGTTTTCTTCCACATCATTTTCGTTGCTTTATTTCAGATAGGTTGGCTGCAGGAGGCTCCAAACGAAAACATGACCATCTCACCCGGACTTACCCTACTTGATAGAAAATATGGCGTAATTTAGTTCGAGCGCACGAAAACAAACAATGACACATTGTGTCTCCGTGGGACTCCACACGACTTGTATGATGGGGGAGGAGGCGGCGATATGTTTACGCATCGCCATGGATTGTTAGTACACACCTATTGTTTATAGTTTCTTTGATATAGCGGTTGCGACAACCTACCCGTGTGACAACCATACCCCGTCTCCCCTACCCTTCAATTTTGGATTAAGGGGGGAGCCTGGTGTAACTAAATGAAAATCGAGGCATTTTTCGGGAATTTTTTTTAAAGAAAGTATTTGATAGATCTTTCTGAAACTTTCAGGATATTGTATTAACAGGTTAAGGTATATAACAAAAAAAAAAATATTAAAAAAGAGCGGCAAATAACAAAGTTATGCCCAGTCCGTTGGCGACGCAATTATTGCACTGCGGGCAACGTAGCGTCTTTTGGTTTCATCTGAAACCAAAAATCGAACAATTTTCTTTTAGTTTATGAGTGTACGCACAGAATGAAGAAATTTGAAACTTAAAAGATGCGAAATGAACAAATGGCGGCCTCTTGAATAAAAAGTTCACTGTTTCCAACGAAATTTTGCCTTAAATGTCTAAAAAAAAGTTATTTATTTAAACAATATCATTATACTAATAACTTAGTACTATGAAGAAAATGTTCACAAATATCCGTGCACAAGGCCAAGTCGATTGGCTGAATATTGTTTGAGTTACATTGCCCGCAAAGTGTGAAACTGTCGTTTCGAGAAAAATGCATTTAAAGTTTTGTGGTAGCCTGGCGCTCCGTAGCAAAATCGGCTATATCCGCTTTAATTTTTCGAATTTCGTTTTGCTGATTTGAGAGCATATTATCGTGATGTTTAACTATTGATTTATGCAACAACAAAAAAAATCGATTTCTTCGATCCGCTACACCAGGCTCCCCCCTTAACCGTGGCCAAGCCGATTATCGTAAATTTCGTCGCAGCTTCTCTGAGGTAGGTAAGTGCCTCGTGCGACAGTGGCTTTGATTACCACGCGATTTGCCTGCTTTCAAGCATATCTTTAAACGCTTATAACTAATAAAGACAGCCTCAACAGCAATATCGTTGCTCTTGATTTTTGTTATATTCTGGTGTCTAGAATCGACCCTTAAATTTATTCCCATATGTAGCCGAAGATTCGGTATATTTTCGCGCTACAATCCGCGGCCCTCGAGTACTTGATCAATTCTTTGTTGCGCGCTCGAAAAAATACCGCAAGAAAGATTAACATCGAAAGCACGTCGAGGACTAGTCACGATTTAATTAACCCACTGCCTTCTTCATAGCCTTCAGGGTACATTTGCGTCCCTGGTTTAGCGCCGATTTCTCCAGGGAAAACACAGTACAACTGTTCTACCGCTGAAAAAATAGGGAAAGCAAACTAAGCGCAATTTAACACATATTAAAAATTAAGTACTTATATTTTGTTTAAGTACGAGCGCTCCTTAGAGACTGATATCTAAAATATATCGTTATTGAAACGAGGTGCCAATTCGACTGTGTTTATACCTAGTAAGCATTTATAAAAAAAAAAAACTGTTACGTATTCTTTATGGCAAAATAAAGACATTTCAAAAAAGGGTACATTTGCTACTTTCAGAAAAGAGAATGGTGAAGTTAACGAGAAAATGATTTATCGTCCACGATGTACCCGTTTTCGATAATACTCATCGCACGAAATTTTGATAAGGTGCTCCGTTGTTTATTATAGCACTTCCGTTAAATAAAAATCATGTCTCGCAGCGTCTGGCCGTAACTGTACTTGATTACCGTGGGCCACAAAAATTCCACGTATAATTTCCTGAGCGTCTTTAAAGTCCCGTCTCAAAATCATCCACGTCGCATGAATGGCAATCACCGATCAGTAATCAGCGACTGAAATGGCTACTCGCGCGGTCGAAATTCCAACTGGAGCGCGACTCGGGATAAGTGCGTACCCCACCCACGGGTAGCCTCACCCAACCTCTTTCCACTAGCGATAGTCGTTGAACGCGCTCGCCGGTTAGCCTCTCTCTCTCATCACTGCTCTCTGCTTAACCTAAAAAGTACAAATTTTCTTGTTTCCTACATACCCAAATATTTTTGCGACACTTCTGAAGAATAAGCACACAGAACACCCCGATGGAGTGTTAGAATACTTTTTCGTGAATTATTAAGTTCCGATGTCGAAATACACAGGTGCTCAAACAATCTGCGCCGTTTCGCTTCAACCAGGTTTGAAACGAAGAAACTTGTTTCGAAGGAATCAGAAATATCTCCGAGCCATCGCTGATTGTGGTCCTCTGAAAGCGGAAGCTTTGGAGATGTGGGTCACCCATGTTCCGATAATGGAGAGAATTAACCCGGTAATCACCGCGTTCGACTCCTCTCCACCTACAGCGAAGAGGACTCAACCGTTTGCCGCCGCTGCTGGCTGATTTTCACTCTCTAGTCAATTTTCGTAGCCACCAATTACCGACCTGGTATCGCCATGGTTAACGGGCCTGTGTTTTCTGTCTCGCTTGCATCGATTCGGAAATTCTTCTGGCTTCGTTTAAATCTGAATTAAATTAATCCAGGTTAGCTGATTAGTGTAATTCTCTCCTAATATTTTCGTTACACCATTGTCTTGGCCTTTGTTATTTAAGTCCTATGCTTTATCTTCTGTAAAATTAAATTGAAAGTGTGTCAAGTTGTGCAATAAATTCGTGCGGTTGTTTAGTGTCTGTTAACCAAGTGTTTTTGAACCTTTGACTTCAAATGATTATTTGTGGTGAGAAGTGCATCTTATCGGCTGATTCGCGGTTTGTTTGACGAGGATCCTTCAGAATTAACGCCCCCAATCGACCTTCATCGAAGGCTGACAATCGCCCAGAACGTGACTTGTCAGAGATATCAAAATTGCCGTTCGTGAAGCGTGCAAGCCATTTTCGAGCTGTTCTCTCTGCAATGGAGTTTTCTCCATAAACGGTGCATGTTTCGAGCAGCTTGGGGCGCGATACAACCTCGATCAAACTCGAATAAACGCGGAACCACGCAATCGGCGGACAACTGCATGCCGACGTACGCACAGTGGTTCCAAAGTGACTTTGCGGACAAAATTCCGTATTTCCGTCAATTCTCAACCGATTTTTGATTTTTTCGGCTCATTTTGTAGGGGATTAAATTTGCTATAATATCAAAGACCTGAATTGCAACCAAAACGTGTTTTTTTTCTACCCTTTTTTTCTGACAAAGTTGGATGAAAACTATAGTAGAACAATCTTTGGGGCTAATTTGATAAGATTTTGCTTATCTAAGTAGTTTCTTTTACGTAAAATCTTCAATCGGCACTGGGCAATAGCGGAAACATAAAACAGGCGATCTGTTGATACGTCAGAATGGTTGAAATACAACTTTACAAGGGCTGAAAATTTGGAATGTCTACTGAGTTTACTACAACCAGAACCGTCTAAAATATCAATTCAATATATGATTCTAGAACCTAATAGCGTTCAGAAATATCGAAGAACGTCAAAACCGTGATTTATTTTTTTTATGTTTTTATAATTATTTATTAGTAAATAAAATTTTATCGAATCTTCCCGAACCACATTTTGGGCATTTGGAATGTGGGTAAGAATGTAATAAACAAATTCAAAAAATAATTAGCTGCCACCATTTGCCACTGCGGTGTCAATCCGATTTTGTTTAATTGGCGATAGCGCTCGAAGTGCCTTTCTGTGAACAAAATTCCGTATCTCAGTGAATTCTCAACCGATTTTTATCTTTTTTTGCACGTTTTGTCTGGGATTAAATTTACTAAAATGTCACACAGTAGTTTTTCAAAATTTTCTTTAGGGATTAAAAAAAAACAAATTCTGAACTCTTGGTTTCGAATCAACGAGTTTATTAACCAGTTTTTTCATATAACATTAAAACGAGATAAAATAAGAGAAATATAAATTAAACAATTCAAATTTAAACAAGTTTGTCTTCTTCCATATATTCTACGTCTTCTTTATAATTAGACGAAAGATATTTTGCGTCTTTTTCAAATTCAACAGACGGAGTTGGCCATTGGGATCGCAAAATCGAAAGTAAAGGATCCGATGTTATTAATAAATTATGCATTATTTGTCGAAAACCTCGAAAGAAAAAAAAAGATGTTACAAACTCGACTATTCTGCCGATTGGTCAGATGTCGAAAGAAGCCCAGGAATCAAGGAGCAAAGATTTTAAAAGATTCCGACAATTTAATACCAGGAAAAGTTATATAATGCATAATTTATTAATAACATCGGATCCTTTAATTTCGATTTTGAGGTCCCAATGGCCAACTCCGTCTGTTGAACTTGAAAAAGACGCAAAATATCTTTCGTCTAATTATAAAGAAGATGTAGAATATATGGAAGAAGACAAACTTGTTTAAATTTGAATTGTTTAATTTATATTTCTTTTATTTTATCTCGTTTTAATGTTATATGAAAAAACTGGTTAATAAACTCGTTGATTCGAAACCAAGAGTTCAGAATTTTTTTTTTAATCCCTAAAGAAAATTTTGGAAAACTACTGTGTGACATTTTAGTAAATTTAATCCCAGACAAAACGTGCAAAAAAGATAAAAATCGGTTGAGAATTCACTGAGATACGGAATTCTGTCCGCAAAAAGTCACTTTGGAACCACTGTGGTATGTTACGAAAAGTAGCACGTTTCATTTTTCTTACAAAGCCTAGGACATTTCAATTTACGAATAGTTGAGGTAGATCTTCGATAGCTATCAGTTGTCTATATAAACGGACGTTTGCTTTGTTAAAAAGTGATTAAGTTTAAAATGTGTAATAGTAATCATGATGATTGCAATGAGATGAATACATAATAAATTGGGAAAACTTTAAAAAGTCTTCGCCCAGCTTTAACCGAATTTGGCTAAATGTGAAAACAATTGCAGATTATAAATGGTAGAATAATTATAATTTGCCTCGTTCAGCACCTGTTGAAAATAGTAATGAAGATGGCGTAGGAAGAAGATGATATGTAATGTTAGACATACGTGGAAGTAAGTAATAGATCAATATTTTTCTCAATATTATATGAAAATGTGTTAAGTTTCTTATTTTATTGTAATGAAAAAAAGTTAAACTATCATTGAGAAAGAAAAATTACCAGCAATGGTGTCTGATGGTCTTACCCGAGAGAATTTATTCAATTTTATAGAAATATTGTTAATTAAACAAATTAGTTTATGTATGCTTATATTTGATTACGTTCCACTTATTTCATTAAAATCATTTAATTTAGTTAAAAGAAATGTGTATCTTTTTAGTTTTACAATAGAATACTAGGCAACGTATTTAATGTGGTATTTTTCTTAGCTAGAAGTGAAACTGCTACTTTTCGCGACTAGGGGCAAACCCTGCTACTTTTCGCAACTAGGGGCAAACCCTGCTACTTTTCGCGGCGGACTACTGAAACGTGCTAGTTTTCGTAGGGGAAAAGTACATGCTATTCTTCTGCATCTATAATTATGCATCTATAATTTTGGGTGGACAAACGTCTACTACATCTAGACAACCCAAAACCATCGTTGGGCAAACGATTTTGATAATTTATTTGAAAAAAAAAATGAAAACAAATGTGGTCGGTTCAGCCGATCCGGACACCTTGGCTATTTTTTATTAATAATTCGATTCTGAAGGGGTGCCAAACGAAATTTTTGGGTGGACAAACGTGGATAGATCGTGGACAATCGTATCCCACTCTTAAAAATGCAAAAGTGTTCGTGGTGGTGCTGATGACAAATTGTCTTAATTTGGTCATAACTTTTTTTGAAGGCTGGCCAAACGAAAATTGTGGATGGCAAACGTGTACAAATCGTGGACAATCATTTCCCACTGATAAATCATTATAAAGTATTCTTGAGGGTGCTGGTGAATTTTTTTTTCTTCTTTATAACTTGTTTTTTGGAAGGTGGACAAACGATGGACAAGCGAATGCCATCGATTTTTCCACAATAATTCGCATTTGGGGGTGCCAACTTCACAGACCTATGCATTCAGCGTGTGAGACCTGAGAGCGCGATCTCTTTCTTTTGCACGACAATTTCATTAATAAAAGTTTTTTATGTTAAGTTTTTGACTTTTTATTGGATCAGTCCGGAAACTTACAGAACAGACGGTGTATTTAGTTTTATCGTTGTTTTTTGTCTATTTCATGTGAGAATAAATAATGCGGTACTACATAAAGGTACGTGTCCCTTTGACAGTAAAACTGGCGCGAGAAGCTCTCGAGAGTATTTCTCGCAAGTGGACACTACGTCCGAGAGTGACTGTCGGAGAGCGAGTTCAACTCTCAGACAGCGGGCGCGTTGCAACTTGCTCTCGAGTGGATACATAATAATATTACTATCCGACAGTTGCTTCCGAAATACGAACCAGGTTCGTATTCTGCTAGTGCTGTCGCGAGAATAGGTCTTCTGAATTATGTTGTAAGCTCGCGTCGCGAGTAGGGAAATCAATCCCGGGATCGTAATCCCGAGATCTCGGGATCCCGGCTGTTTTTTGAATTCTAAAACTGCCGGGATTTGATATATCAAGTTATAACTTATCCCGAAAATTTCGAGAATTTTTAAAAAGGTAAATTACTTTATGAACTGAAAAATATAAAAATGGAATCCAAAAAACAGCCGGGATCCCGGGAACCTGGTATTACGATCCCGGGATTGAATTCCCTAGTTACGAGGCACGGGGTTGCCAGAGAAGTGTTGTTAGGCCGAGGCAGTCTGCGTCGAGCCGAGTGGCGAGACACATTTTATATACGCCATTTATTGTAATCAATTCAAAATATATAACTATTTCTTTTCATCCGCCCAGCAATTTACCTTTCTACGTTGCTTCTTTCTCTTTTTTTAAATATTATAAACAATAATCACAGCACTAAGTTCTTGCACATCCATAATCACGGTCTCACTTCGTTCGTAGCTTAAAAGAAACTGAGAGGAACTGCAGAGAGTAGGCGCAGACCAATTTCTAGTGGACACGGTTCTGAGAGTCCTATCGGATAATAAGCTCTCGGCGTGTTTTCTATCGCCTACCTGAGAGTACAAATTTTCGAAATTGCTCTCAAGTGGACACACCATTTGAGAGTAACTATCGAGAGCAACTTGCGCGAGTTCTCTCAAGTGGACACGTACCTTAAGCGTCGAGTACGTTGGATGTTCCTATAGGTGGAGACGTTTCTTCCTTTCATTCAAGCGTGTATTCTTGTCTTCAAACGATACACAAAGCGGTAAAGATATCAACTTGTATGAATACGTGCGTATGTACAATTATGTACGTTCACAGGCCAACGAAACGATTGCAGTCCAGAGTATATTCTATAATGCCCGCAGCTGTTGTTTCGGTAGCGATTCTTACAATGCCATCGCGGGAATAATTACTATGACAATTACGATTGCCCTTGCTTTTCCCATCGTCCCTCTCTCAAGTCTTATTGTTTTCACCTTTCCATCTGGTTGATTTCGTGAATTCTCGTATTTCTGCTTTCTCACGGAATAGGAATGGACTTCCCAGCCATTTTCGACAGTTCCTTTTGTAAGTACACTGGACCCTTTTAACTTTTAACTTCCATTTAGAGGGCCACGGTGGCCACAATAATGGCCAAGAGTAGGCAACTATTTAATGCACAGATATAGGTCTATTTTATTTACATATACATTTACGTATTATATTACATATACGAATAGGTAATCTCACGCGCATATGTGCGTGTGTTTGTACATGCCCACGTCGTTAGCTCTGAATAACGCCAAAGGAAAGTTGTAGGTATACATATTTATGTCGCCAGCACCGTTTCTGTGTAAAACTTCGATAATTTGACCCTTAGAAACACCATAGTTGAAATTTTAAAAAATTCAATATAGGTATGCCATGTTGTTCACGACCGGACTGGCCATCTTACGTTCCGCAGGTTGTCTTTTTTATGTTTTTCGAACATAGCTATTAAATCTCGCCATGTTTCGATAATCCATAGCAATGTGGGAATTACCCTGTTTGAGCACTGTCGGGGTTCACGTGATATTCGGTATTCGAATATTCGAATTTTCGATATTCGAATATTCGAATTTTCGGTATTCGAATATTCGAATATTCGAATTTTCGGTATTCGAATATTCGAATTTTCGGTATTCGAATATTCGAATACTTCAGTTGCTCAATTATTTGGCGAATATAATTCGAATAACCAAGTATCCAAATACTATTCGAATATTTAAGTATTCGAATACTAATGTATTCGAATAGTATGGTGTGAATTATAAATCAAGTTCTTTAGGTTCATTTTTTTACAAGCCTTTATTTCGTTTCAGTTGTGAGTTCGTTAGTTTGTCAGTAATTTTGACCTATTTCAATATATCCGATCGACTTGAAACTTTGCACACATACATAAGTAGCTCCGATGACAATACAATATTTTCACTAAAGAGCATACTTTATAATAAAATTTAAAAAAAAAGTTTTTATTAAAATGTACCAATAATTTTGATACCGGCCCAAATGACTGTCTGAGAAGAATTCCCTTATCGGACTGACATAAAAGTCCGCACATCGAAGCGTATGGGTTGACGCGTTAACGAATTTTCACTTGTTTGACCTTCCATATCTCAGAAACTAATTGTCACCTCAACTTGAAAGTTTGTTGTGATTGATGTCTCATCATAAGGTATCATTTGGCACAAAATTCCGTTCCAAAATCGTGGGACCAAAAAGAGGCTAAAGAAGGATTAATTTTTTGGCCCCTCTTTGTTTTCGTGTACTCATTTTCTTCATGTTTGAGGTCCTTGCACCGAGGATCTAATGCACTAGCGATGTACTCATTTTTGACGATACTTTGGCCTTGCTTCTATTCCATTTCAAAGCGTCGCGTAACATCTGTTGCCGTTAATAATTTTAATAATAATATAATTGAATCATCCTCATCCTGTGGTGCACGACGAGTATCAAGTAAACTACTGACAAGAGGACGCATCATGGATAGTGTACAACTGTTATCTGAACACATTAATGTGGTCGCCATTTCCAAAGGCTTCAGAGAAATTATTAATCCTTCAAGTATTTTCCATTCCATATCCAATGGATGAAGCCGTTCATTTACAGATTGTTTTGTAATAGACCGGTTATCCAGTACAGTATTTATGGCACTTTTATTTTTTACGATGGTCATGGCTATGTAATAGTCTGAGTTCCATCTTGTGCCCAGATAGCACACGACGTCTTAAAGACGTCTATTTTACGTCTGTTTTTGGTCTGAACGTCTGACGACATTATTAAGACGTCTTTAAGACGTCGGTGTCGAGACGTTTCTAAGATGTCGGTGTCGAGACGTTTCTAAGATGTCTGGTTTAGGCGTCTTTAAGACGTCATTAAGACGTCTGTGCCAAGACGTCTTTTAGACGACTGTGGTAAGACGTCTTTGAGACGTCGGTGCCTAGGCGCATACTACGCCGGAGCAGCGTGTCCATGAGCTCGGCGCTTCGGAGTCAAATTCACAGACACGCAGCTCCGGCGTAGTGTGCGCAAGGTGGGGGAAATTCTCTAGGGAACCCGTCCCCGATCTGGCATCACTGGTTTCTGGTTCAAATCTCTAAACTCACATCAGTTCGCTATCATGCTTTACGCACCCCCCGCACTAATCTAGCCCCAACCAATACTAATACCCGGGAGAAGTTGGAAAGAGGAATGCGTTGCGTCGGAATAAATCAACAGAAGTTTTTCGCAAATATCTCGAAAACGAAGATCGTGCGGCGGTAACATGTATAGGAAAAAGTTCTTCAGAATCTTGAGTTTTACAACATATCCAAAAAATCATTGAAATCGGTGGGTAAACACCTGTTCTGCATAATTACCAAAAACACCTCCATTTTCTCTTTCCGTGAAAGACTGCCACCTCTGGTTTCGTTCGCGATATCTAAAAATGTATCCGCCAGGTAGTTCAAATGGTGTTCTTCGAATCTAAACATGGCACGGTACTCTCGGGTATGGTTTCTTCCACTTTTGTAAACCTTAGGAGCACGAATTTGCATGAACAACGCCATGAATCCGATTGAGCAGACAATTTAAGACAGACGACTGGCAGACTTAAGATAACACTAGCTTTTACTTGCAGTTTTCAGTAAGTAAAATTAGTAAAAACTATTTTTAATAAATACTTCATCCTTTATCGCATACGGAACCGAGTATTTGCTTGAAACATCCCTAGTAAAAGCTTGTACTTGCTTTATTGCATACGGCCCATTGTCGTCATTGTGTCAAGTTTACAATTTACGAATTCGTATATGTCTTGCATTAATAGTGGTAATTCTAAACATGCAAAAAGAAGCTAATCAGTAAACAACATGGAGTGGTATAAAAATTTGAAACTTCTATTTGAAGATCTATTATTTGGAAGAGATTAAATTTAATGCGATGCAAATACATCTATATTATACTTGACATAGTCGACGATGTATGATCGTTCACATCCGGTTTAGTATTCTGAACGTGTGAATTCTGAGGGACGAGTAATCCGATTTGAATTTCGGTATTAATTTTTAGTGGAAAGATGGGACGTCCTAATCAGTAAATCCTTTGTCACTTTCCGCTGAAACATCTGTCACGTGTGACTCAGGGAAATAGAGGCCTCTTTTCGTACATACATACATATTTATGTATATTTATATATAGGGTGAGCCACGTAACTTGTCCACGCCGAATAACTGGTGAAGTATATACTTTAAAAGAGCTGTGAATTTTCTATAAGAAAGTGTTAAGCTTTATTTGTGATAAATCTAATAATAATAACAGGTGTATAAAAGTCAACTGCAATTAAAATAAATAGTGAGACCATGAATAACGTTTTTGCAAATATCTCGTTAATTATTAAGTTTCGAACACACAAAGCTCGATACTTTCTTAAGAAAATTCACTGCTCTTTTAATTTTGATACAAAAAGATACGTATTTTATTGAAAAAATGCAAGGCTATCTTGGTTATTTAAAAAAAAACCGTTTCAGCATCATATGTTGTGAGGTTGTTTTTTGGTTGCTGGATGTTAGGATGAATGGAGGCCACCGGTGTGGCATGGGGGGGAGAAGCGCTTCGTCGCAGTTGCGTGCGTTCGAGAGACTAGCTGTAGCTAGAGGTTATGTTTTTCTCTCAGTGTGCATTATTTCATATCATATATTAAATATTATTCTAATCTCAAATGGTTGTTTTTTTCTGTCGTCTACCCCACATATGTTCCCTTCCATACCGTGTAATGTCTACATAAACCACTTTTTCGTTGAACATATACTTCAGAAGTTATTCAGGGTGGCTAAGTTATGTGACTCACCCTGTATGAGATTTGATAGATGTGCACATAATGAGTAAGTCCAACCATTTTCACATATTTTTGCGGCGATGTTCTTCTAGAGTACTCTGGGACCAAATGATAGCACGCTATACATAGGTACAATATATCTCTACATAGGTGGAATAATTTATTAATATTGTGTAATACCTTCCTTCTTCTGTCAAAGTTCGATTAAACGCTTTGATATTGATTTATATAGTTTTTTAATTTTCTTCTGCGGTACATTACACCATTCTTCTACATTTCTACATTTTACTTCTTCTGCTGTTTGAAATTAACCTCTGGCTGTTTATAAAAAATTTATATAAAATTTATATTTGTCTAGCCGTGATACTCAATTCCGGCCCATGCCACATTTCTCCTGGGACATTCCATGCGAACTCGGACAGATTTCGGAGTAAGTTTTCGTAGATTGCTGAAATTTGAATATGTTGTAGTCTTTAGTGATATTTAAACGTGCCTCAAAGGATTTTTCAAAATTTTGAAAAATGTCGATTTTACAGCTGTTTGAAGTGCTAACTTTTTTTCATTATATTATAGCTATAGAAGTAATAAACGGATGGAAATGAGCTTTACGGTGCTTATAGAGAAGACATTGAAGTTTTAAGAAAAAATTATTTCAGTTTAAAAAAAAATTGAACCATTTTTGTGTGATTATTTTAAACAAATGCAGACTTTTAACATCGGACGCGATTTTAAGATTCGGAAAAAAGGAAGAATATAGTTCTATCCTTCCCCTTGATGGACAAATTTTAAAAAATATGGACATTTCAAAATTGGCCTTGTAAAAATTGCCGAAAGTTGACGCTGCGTCGCCCAGCACCGCGGTACTCGCAGCGGCCAAGCGGCTATACCTGATATTCTTAAACAGGATTCTCGAAAATGGTAAATGGCGCTGCGAAACCAAAAAAAATGTTATTTGTCTTGGTTAATAAATAAAACAAGGCAAGACAGCACTGAGGCAAGAAAGAAAGAAAAAGATTTTAATGCAATTTACACATATTTATTCAGTTTAGCAACACCAATTCGGGGCGCAGCGTCAAGTATTTTGAATAAAATATTTATTCGTATTGAAATATTTATTTGTATAAAAATATATCTGCTTAATATTATTTAATTCATTTTTTGTTTGTATAAATAGCCATTGTTATGATTGGCGGCAATTTTTGTATATCATTAGTTTTATAAAGCTAAATATAGCACATTAATAAATTTACGACATTTTTTCTCGTTCATCTGCGTGCGCGCGTATACTTGGCGCGCATTTTTGTACCTTTTTTAAAAAAAGGTAATTTTGTGGAGATTTCTCACATTTTGTAGTACTATTTACAGGAGAATATGTAGCCCGCCACAGAAGAAGTACAAGTGCCAAATGGCAGCATTCTTCTTTCAGCTGTTCCATAGCGTGGTCATTTTTGTTGGCTTATTTATTTACCATCATTTTTTTTGTAAGAACAAAATATAAAGATCTTTAGTACCCATGGCCCATTGCCTTTTTTTTTAATTTGCACATCATCAGTTTCAATCCAACTTCTAGTCAGTGTTCCGTCCCGAATGTCCTATTGGAAACTACTCTAATAGAACTTGTTCAGGATGAATAATTGAGCCGTGGGATACACTTAAACATAAATATATTTTTAGAACAATAACTGCCTTAATCCACTAAAAAGTTTAGATTACGAATGGTCGGAGGTGTTGCCGTAGTGATCGTTTTTAGTTGACTGCCTGCTAAGTTGATTCCCAAAAAGCCTTTGGGTCGCAAAGGAAGGGATGAACTCATGTGAAAGAACGAGGATGTACATTGAGGACCTCCTGAGTGAAGGCGGAATCCGAGTCAAGGACAGCTACGGTAAGGGTCGGTACTCGAAAAAGCAGGAACCGAATGACCGGCAACCGGCTAGATGACAGCAATAAAACCCTACCGGCGTAACGCAACTACGTGGCTATGAAGATTTTCCCCTAATTAGCGGAACGCCTCGGTAGGTGGTAAAACTCTTCGAGAGTTATCGGTTTCACGTAAACCAGACAAACAGAGGCTGAACAGTCATTCCTTCTTCTTTATAAAACTAACGAATGTGCATGTAAGCTACAACAATTTGAAAGTCTTCGGTAGGCACTATGCCTATGTTAAGTATAAGTGGAAGTAGACCGTAATTGTATAGCAAGTAAAACAACAAGAAGATATTAGACACTTTGTAGCATATTCTAACTTGTAACGCCAACAATTAGAAATATGAAACACATATGAGTTAAAATATTCTTCTTTGTATCCAATATCTTCCTGTTGTATTACTTGTTATACAGTTATTAGGGTTTACGTCCACTGATACTTAACGTAGGCAAAGTGCCTATCAAAGACTTTCATAATGTTGTAGTTTACATGTTCATTTACGTTCAACTCAGATATGTTTGATGTTTCTAATCGTGGGCGTTTTAAGTTATCCATAGAATCTGTAGAAAATTCCCTACCTAATTACAAGGTTACTTTATTTCACTGCATTATATTTATTATCAATCTATTGCACTGCAAAAAAACTTAGTATATCGCATTCGGCAGGCACGCACTGGCACTGCAATTATCGTCGTACATAACTTGGATTAGATGATTCTTATAGAACTAATACGCTGTTAGTACTTGTTACTTTCACTAATTTCATAAATAAGCATTTACAAAACACATAAAGAACCAAACTAGCTAGGTTACTTTTACCTTGACAGATGTGCTCTCTGTCTGGCTGTCACGTGACAACAATTTGTTACGCGATTGGCCGAAACCCTTTCATGGTCCTCTCTTGCCCACACTTGACGATGGAGAAAATCTCTTAACATAAAATTCGGCAAATTGCAACTTTGCATTGAAATATCTCAGCTCATAAGGCACGTAGGAACAAAACGAAGCCACTTTTTTTATGTAAATCAAACCGAAGCTATCCATTAAGACTAGAGAATAAAGTTGATCAGCGCAATTACATTGGGTTTACCCACCATCCCGTTCAGGATCCTATACAGAAAGGATAGGTCTGAAATCCTCCTCCTGTGTTCCAAGGTCCGCACCCCAAATCTACTCATAGTCGTGGTCGAACCGAGCCAGAGGCCGGCCCGCTTTGTACACGAGGTAGCGTAGAAAAGGGTGCTGGACCCTTTCGAGTTGCAGACTATACTTAGTCCATCGCGGCGACCAGATGACTGACGCGTACTCGAGATGCGGCAGCACTAAGCTGTTATACAGGGTGTCCCACTAAGGAGTGGACAGCGCGATATCTCTTAAAGTATTGTCGATAAAAATATAAAAAAAATAGGGAATTGCATGGTTCGAGGGGGCCCATTTATTAGCGCGAACGAATTTTGTTTTCGATTATTATTTTAAAAGATACGATGGTCAAGTTCGGTTTTTCAAATGGAACTATTTTTTTTGAACACCTGAGTTGATAGTGCGTTCCAAGACAAATTCAATAAGCTTTAATGTATACACTTTATTTCCACTGGTTTTTAAGATATTGCGCTTGCAAATTTACTGATTTTCACTGCAAGAAACCCCTCTGGAATGGCAAAAACCGGGGGCGGTCTTACTGGCGCCACGGGTGGCACTGCCTGTTGAAATGGATACTTACCTGCCAAAGGTCTACGCCAGAAATGGCAGGCCCAAAGGCTGGACAATTCTTTTCTTTTGACACAATCTGCTCCCTATGGTTGAAATTTAGTCTAGCAACTTTCACTCCTCCTAACCTAACCAATCCAACTTGCATCCCTCCCAAAAGAACCGGCCATCCGAGCGTAGAAGCAAATGCGAAATAAAAGTAACGATGCGCTTCTCGATACCGCAGATGTACCTACCTAAGTAGCATTTCTGACGGAAAAGAATTGTCCAGCTTTTGGGCCTGCGAACCCTGTCGTAGACCTTTGGCAGGTAGGTATCAGTTTCAACAGGCAATGCCACCCGTGGCGCCAGTAAGACCGACCCCGGTCCTTCCTATTCCAGAGGGTTTTCTTCCAGTGAAAATCAGTAATTTTGCAAGCGCAATATCTTAAAAACCAGTGGAAATAAAGTGTATACATTAAAGCTTATTGAATTTGTCTTGGAACGCACTATCAACTCAGGTCTTCAAAAAAAATAGTTCCATTTGAAAAACCGAACTTGACCATCGTATCTTTTAAAATAATAATCGAAAACAAAATTCGTTCGCGCTAATAAATGGGCCCCCTCGAACCATGCAATATCCTATTTTTTTTATATTTTTATCGACAATACTCTAAGAGATATCGCGCTGTCCACTCCTTAGTGGGACACCCTGTATAAGTAGCGCAGCGTACTAGGACTAACGAAATCGGAACTATTCCTAGTTATAAAACCTGGAGCTCTGCTCGAGGCCGCAACAACATGTTGTATGTGCTCCACGAAGGAGAACGAAGAGTCAATTAGAACTCCAAGGTCACGCACGACCACAACGGTTGATAATTGAGAACCCGCGATTTCATAGCAATAGTGCATCGTACTCTTGCTTCGCGACAACCTCAAAATATGGCATTTACCGGTGTTAAGCTCCATACGGTTGGAAACACACCACTCCGAGAGTCTATCCAAGTCAGATTAAAGATCTAAGGAGTCGGAGTGGCACGAGATGCATTTAAATAGCTCAAGACCATCGGCGAACATCAAGAATCTGCTGTTGCGGATCGACTCGCGAATTTCGTCAACGAACAATAGAAATAGAATGGGTCCCAGATGGGAATCCTGGGGTACCCCCGACGATGCAAAAACTTTTTTGGACAACACTTCCCCGACTCTGACACTTGGAAACGCCCCGTGATGTGAGAGAAAAGCCAACATAATAGTTGCCCTCCGAAACCGACGGAGGCAAACTTATCGTTGAGCAGATAATGGTCTACTATGTCGAAAACCTACGTGAAGTCAGTGTGTATAACATCGACTTGCCGCCCACTGCACAATACCCTGGAAACAAAGTTGCAAAAACTGCGAGGTTGGTGACGGTAGACCTACCAGACAAGCCGTGTTGCTCCAGAGACAAGATTCTATTGGTCAAGACACTAATTTTCTTGGCCACAATGGCCTCGAAAAATTTACCCATATGTTGAGTATCGAGATAGGTCTGTAGTTCTTAATGTCCGATCTCGCTCCGGCCTTATGGATCGTACACAAAAATGTAAATAAAATAAAAAAATAAAATATTTAAAAAACCCGACTGCCTAAAACACGAACTAAAATGACAAAAATAAGACTTATTGTTAATTTATTTATACATTAAGACTTAATTTATTTCTACATAGTATGAAATTACAGTCTACAAGCTGCTTCATATTATTTATCATAAATAGGATAATAATATGATGACAATTTTAATTAACTCAATTGCTTACAGTCGGAGACCTGCTGTAAGCATAGTGTTGGGTATTGCGCAGCACCGCCAGAGGTCGCTGCAGCGCATGGTGGAGGCCCGCGTGCATCCGGGCCTCAGCAGTTGCAATATGGCCGTTAGCCTATTCGTACGACGCGTATACTTGTACACCTTTCGACTATTATATTGAAGTTAGTTTCCAGTTACCGTCGTGTTCACTCCGTCTATACATGCCCCTTCCTCGTCTCCTTCGAAGGACCCGATACATAGGACAGGGGGCATGAATTTCCATTGATGCTGTCCACCTGTTTTTGCTTCCAGCTTGAAGCACCTTCTTTTGTCTACATTTGATTGCGATGTTACCGATTTTTTTAGAGAAAAATAAATGATGATGATAATGATGACGACCTAAGAATCATTGGAATGGAAGGATTTATTCCATTACGAACATTTTAACGGGACAGAAGCTATTGAAAATAGTATTTTTAAAGATTTTGCAATTCCTGCTTCGGGTAGAAAAGCATCAAAAGATATAAGACCTCAGACTGCAGGCAATTGAATTAATTAAATTTGCCATCATATTATTACTCTAATTATAATAAATAATATTAAGCAGCTTGTAGGCAGTACTTTTATACTATGTAGAAATAAATTAAGTCTTATCTTTGTTATTTTAGTTCGCTTTTTAAGCAGTCAGGTCCTTTAAATTTTTTAATTAGCTGTATTTGTGTTCGAGTTATTCCGCGAAACCGCTTTCTATTCCTCAACTTTAAATGGTATCACCTCCTAAATATGAATGTCTGGCAGTTACAGAAAGTACGTCTGTAATATTATCGGGTAATTTAACTGTGTACCAAGTTTCATTAAAATCTGTGTGTAACAGTTAGGTGACGATCCTTCCAAGCCTGAGTTGAAAGAGGACTGACCCTTGCATAAATATATCTAGAGACGCGATAGCGCCTCGACGCCAAATACATGTTCGACACCCTGTATATACAGGGTCAACCGTTAAAACTGCAACCTACGCGCGCGCGAACAGACGAAATGGCAACACCGCCTCACGGACGCATTCCACTACAACCATTCACCGGCCTGGCGTTCGGACTCCGATTTTCGGAGATTTGCGAGCGACCACTGGACAGCAGTGATGCCCGAGCTTCGAGAATTTTATGTTCTCTTTCAAATTAACGTGGCAAAAAAGCTATTGGGAATTTCCGGGTCCAGGTAAGCGAGCCGCGCGCTCTGCTTCTACGATCGGTTTACCACTCCCACCCAGAACACTGTAATGAGGTTTGAAAACAATGTCAACTGGTTTCGTACCCGTCTTAATTTAAAAAAAATTAGCTATGGCAGGGTTGACCGTGGCGCTATACCCCTGTACGGAGAGATTTTTCGCCACCTGGACTAACGGAAGCTGGTATAGGCGTGACGTTGAGTAGCTAAAAGGTTAAAACATTCAGACTCAAAAATTGTAGAAAAAATTCAAACACCGCTACAATCAAAGACACGTCCCATTAGTTACCCCTTACGTCCGATCTATGCATGCACTGCATTAAGGATAAAATTTTAAAAAAGAAAATCAGAACAATAGTTTCTGAGGTTTGCAGAACTAACAAATTTAAATTCTCAATTTATGAAAGTAATGATACAGAAACAATTAGCCTTTTGTTTAGCAACACCATGAATTTTAAAAAGAACATTAAATACAGTATCAAATAAACAGTTTGGTTTTTACATCAATTATGGTTAAAAAATTAAGTAAACGTTAAAAATGATAAATTGTCCATCATTAAGAGGGATTTTTCCTCATTTTTCGGCGCAAATTTCATTCCGATATCTTTTATAGTTCAAAAGATATACGAAAAAGGCTCCAAGTTCTTCAACCCTGGCCGGGAAATTCCGCACAGCTCTTTGCGACGTTAATTTGAAAGAGACCATCCTAAAATTTTCGAAGCTCGGGCATCACTGCTGGTCGCTGGCAGCCCTCCGAACGCCGGGCCGGGGTATGGTTGTAGTGGAATGCGTCCATGAGACGGTGTTGCCATTTTCGTCTATTCGCGCGCGCGTAGGTTGCAGTTTTAACGGATGACCCTGTATGTCGACTGTCGCTGCCGTGTATCTTTCCTCGTACCCCGCTATTTCAACCCTACCTGAAACTTATTTCATTAATATCTCATCACGCCTGCAATATTTTCTAAATTTAAAGGCATTTTTCTTATGTAGACCAAATTCAATAAAATCGGTCCTCGCATGACAGAGATATCGTAATATGTTGTCACGTATCATACGAAAATGGTAAGGTTTTTCATGTGATTCTTCTTCTTCTCCAGCCAAATTTTTGTCGACATAATACGTATACTCGTTACACGCACACCTTCAGCCAAAAGAAACTAATACATGTTTCGTTAGTCAATCGCTATCTTCATTATGCAATCTACTCGAAATTTTAACAGCTTACCGTCAAGTTATAACCTGGCGAGTGTCAAATGAGATAAGTTCTCAAAATTTGAGATGCCACGTGTTTTTACAAACATGTATTGTTGTACCATTGAATTGCAACCAAAATGCAGTCTCAAACACAAGGTAAGTTGCCGAAATTTGAATTGCGACATGTTTGTATATCATCAAACTGTTTTTTTTAGTTGTAACTAAACTGAGGGTTTTATGTACTATATTTAGATAATCAAAGCGTAAAATGATGGTGTGAACTACGTCAGGCTATGTATGTACGTATCATTTTGCAGGAAGAATTTCTTATACTTACATACTTAATCAGTTATTTTGATACATGGACACCTTTGATAACGCATGAATTTAGTTAGTGTTTCTTGCACTATACACAGAGTACTATACATATAATACATATAGATTGGCAATGCGGTGCACATGGTTTGCTTTCGTAGTTGTTAAACTTGTGTAGAATTTATCCTTACTTCTGTCCCGTGATAAGACTGTTCATTGCTGTTGATAATGAATCTTTGTAATTTATAATATTAAAAAATTATCTGAAGTCGTTCCCTATGCAAATTATCTGTGTAAAAAGAAGTGAGACCCTCTTAAAACACTTTAAAAAAGTCAAAAAATTATGCCAAGTGCATGAAAAAGTCAGGACGGAAAAGAGTATTGTCAAATAAATCACAAAAAAAATAGAAGATAATAATAACTACAATATAAAAAAAGATGTGAAATCAAAATGAGCCGCAAGTACATAAATGTACTTTCAGTCAAATACTTGGCGTGGCATGGCAAGGTCAAGGTGTCGATGAATAAGAATTATTTAAAAACGCAAAATAATGAAAGTCTACTCATATTGTCAGAGTTTTAAATTGACAAATTATCTGAAAGCCTGCGAGAGGGAAGGTATGGGTATTGATGATCTGAGAAAAATACCTTGCCACGCCACACCAAGTGTGTGTCTTCCAGGCCCGGCCATCTTTTTTTTTCTTTTATTGTGTTACACAGGGTCGCCTTTGCACGCTGCGGGAAAGAAAGCACCTTTATGTACTTGCAGCTCATTTTGATTTCACATATTTTTTTATATTGTAATTATTATTATCTTCTATTTTTTTTGTTGTGATTTATTTGATAATACTCTTTTCCGTCCTCGACTTTTCCATGTACTTGGCGTAATTTTACTTTTTTGAATTTTTTTATGGGGGTTTATATTACTATAGTATCATGTTTGTTCTTTGATTTAGTTGTAAATTCACTTTATAGATTTTATTGAACGACTTGCATTAAAAGAAATACAAAACAATCGCTTCGTTGCGTCTGAAAGAAATACGGAGAAAGAGAGAAAGTAGTAAACAGCATAACTGATCAAAGAAACGGTACTCGTACGCAAGGAAGTCGTTGACGTATTAATTAGAGCAAACGAGAAGAGCAAGCACGTGGAAATTTGCAGAAGCTAATTGTATCCGTGGCTGGTTCGTTCGTTACAAATTAAGTTGACGCGTGATATAGCGACTCGAAAGATGAGCCGATGAATTTCGTGATGCATGCATACAGCACCGGCCAGCATTTTTTGCGCGGGATAACCAAAGGGGAAGACGAATCGTAATTACGAAAATCAGCCGTGACGGAGCAGCTGCCGCTTCATTCGATTAATTGTCGTGCAACATCGTCGAGGCTGTCCGAGATCCGCCGATACCGTGGTTCTTTACTTGACATTTGATCCGCCCGAAGCAGCCGTGTAATGTTGCCGATGATCGTTTACGCGCCCATTCAAAAAAATTCCTCTCCGCACGCCTCTTCAGCCGTGAAATCTTGGAAAAATTTTGTTTCAAGTAACGGCCAATCTTGACGAGCGATCGTACATGCGTGAACTTGCATAATGATCTTTAGCATTATTCGGGACCCAGCTCCATGTAGGTTAATCCAAAAGACCATTTTCTACGACGTAAAAGTAAATTTGGCTTTGAGTTACAAAGTATATGTTTGTATTGTAAAAAAAGATGTTATGAACATGGGTCTTCAAGTGCCTTCTTTTCAAGGTATAATGACTACTTATTTGGGATGGAGTCTGGATAAAACGGTTGGAATATTTACAGTTCTAATTAATGTTGTCACTTACAAATATACTTCCAAATGACCGCAGTGGCCGATCGACACGAGGTTTGAGGGAGCGGATGCTGAGGGGTGTGAACCCTAAATCTAAAATTATAGCCTTGGATATTTATTAGTTTCCGAAATATTAATAAAAAATTATTGTTGATTTTTTTATACAAATATAAATTTTTTATAATTTTTTTTTAACTGCATACACGTAGCCCTAACGGGGATTCATCCTGCCCCCCCCCCAATTTGTTCTACGGACAGCTGAGCGCAATCCCCTTACCTCCGCGTCAGGGTGTGGCGAAAATATCAAATTTTTGAAATTCGAAATAGCCTAGTGCGGAAAAGTTGCGTCTGGGGAACACAAATGGAGGCAAAAAATCTTGTTGAAATGGGTCCATATTTGTGCCCAAACGGGGTCAAATTTTTTAATTTTTGACCATGTTTCGCGACTTCTGTATATTTTCATAAAATTTGCATATTTTGACAACTGAGCATCAGAAAATATTATTTAAGCACGTAAACACGTGAAACAGTGTGTTATATATTGTCAGAAAGCGGAGTATCTAAGTGTTTCTATTTTGAGACGTAACGCGGTTGGAGTGAAAGAGGAACGTATTTCATTAATTCAAGAGCCGATTCAACAGCCTGTTTGATCTGTGACGTTCAATAGCCATTTCTTATACATTTTTGTGCGCTGAAAACGAATCCGCAAACCGTTTGTCGCCATCATTCCTCAGTTTTCGAGAAATTTGGTTTTGAAAAAAAAAGCAAATTTTCAACTTTGAACATTTTCTGTGTCGAAACGGTAATACTTATTCGCTTGCTCGTTGCCTCAAATTATTCTATGAACTCTCCCGAATACAACGATATAAGTTATTATTGGATTATGATCATCTAAATATGTTTAAGCAACGATTAATGGGAAAAGGATACCCGAAATGCACCCATTTTTGAAGATATTTTGCAATTTATTTCCAAAACTAAAGGTCTAGGAGAAAATCTGTCTATTCCACGCGACGCGGCAGATATTTTTCCAACGGGAAGCATCAACAGAAATGGTAAGACACGTTTTGTTTTCAACACAGAAGCGAAATAGTTTGGCAAAACGTGCGGCGCCGCAGTGGTAGTCGCGCGCGTTAAGCCGCGTATTCACCTGCGCGTTCGCCCCGAATGTGCATTCGGCGCGCACCGATTTTTTGCTCGTTCGGAGCTCTGCGCGCGTTCGGCGCGCATTCGGCGCGCGTTCGGGGTTGAGTGAAATTTGCGGCGTCCATTTCATGGTATTGTTCGGACCCGAATGCGCGCTTTGATGGACCGCCAACAAGCGGATGGGCCCGAATGCGCGCCGAATGCACATTCGGGGCGAATGCGCAAGTGAATACGCGGCTTTAAGCGATTGTGTGACGCTGAGCGGCAGAGTATCGCGCGCCGCCGTTGATTACCACTGTAGTCGCGGCGAATCGTAGCCCGCCGCACAGTGGGGGAAAATGACATAGTCGGGGACAAAAATCGATTTCCACTCCAAATCGAAATGAATATCAACGAAACTTGGTATACTGGGGTATTAGATGTCGCTGATTACGAATCCGTTGCAGGTTTTTTGAAAAAGAAGATGGCGGATCCAATATGGCCGCCCATACTCGGCAAAAACTAGTAAAATAGAGATCATACGAACAGAAAACGTTGTTTCCCCAAATCCTAAAGTTATAACTTTATAGTTTATGAGTATAGAAAGTTGCATTATACTATATAGAATGCTATACTAACGAATAGTTGCTAAAAAATGGTGGATAACAATAAAAAAACAACATTGATTACTAATTTTATCATTTCCGCGGCAAATACTGCAAATACATAATTAATCTAACTATTGAATATCTATCGGAGACGAAAATAAAAATTATTGACATAAAAAAATGTTACTAAAATTGTTTATCAATAATTTGTTTAAACAATTTTTTAACGAAGTGACAGTGATATCCATTTCATACAATCAAATTGATCATATTTTGTCGTAACATTACTATAAACAATTGATTATTATTAAATAATTTGTTAACATAATAGATTTCAGTAATATTCAATAACAATAAACGAAATTTGGAAGGTATATTGATTTCATGACGTAGGCAACCACTAAGTAAGGATTCTTGGAAATTTCATCTCCAAGGGGGTGGAAAAGGGGTGAAATGTATTATCTCGGACTCCTTAATATCTCTTAGGCCCGATTAGATATCACATTGGTTTTCACTTACAACGGGTGCTCACACAAATGTCTAAAAACCAATTTCAGGATTTTGCCTCAACTAACCCCTAAGGGGGTGATATGTGTTTTCACGTATTCCTCAAAATCTCTTGGGCCCGATTAGATATCAACTTGGTTTTTAATTACAAAGGTAACCCCCACAAATATCTATCAACAAATTTCAGGATATTGCCCTAATCAACCCCTAAGAGGGTGAAGAGAGGTATAATTTGTTTTCACGGATCCCTCAAAAGCTCTTCGGTCCGATTAGGAGAGCTCGTTATTTTTTCTAGTGACAACGACGCGGTATACCTCGTTTCTCGAGTGCTCCGACAATTAAACAGTCTTAATTTAAAAGTGCGTACGTTATTAGTTAGCAATCCTTAATCATAATCCGGAGACGAATACGATTCGGTTTTCGAGACCTCTTTTAGTGAGAACCGGCAATTTTTTGGTGTTGGGCTCGGGATAAATCTTCTCTCTCGAAAGGAGATTCCCGAACACCCACATTGAAAAAAAATAATTTGTCCTATTTTATACGATTAGTAGAGCCTATTGGAATACAATATTGCTACTAATTCAATTTCGAAAAACATGTGGGTTAGTCCGTCGTTGCTCTCAATGCCTCATTTCAGCTGCCATCTACAAGGAATTAAATATTGTATTTTTTCAATTTTTCTGCAATACGATATGCAATATATTATTAATGAATTTTGCATATAATAAATTATACAAATTTACTTATTAACGTTTACAAAATACATATTTTCGACATTAACATAAAAGGCAAATGTAATCCATATTTTGCAGAATGCGTAAAAATATTTAATATTTCTGAATACATAATTTTGCAAAAAGATATAGCTGAAAACATCTTGCACACTATTAAATTCTGCAGTTTCAACTATGTAAAATTCCATTTTATGTGTGATCACAAACATGACATAGTAATCATGACATAATATCATTAACATAATAATGAAAATGTACGTGGGACAATTTTGTAAACAAATGAATGGTGAAACTAGAAAAAAGTAATATCCATTTAATAAACAAACGTAAACATGAAAAGTGCACACTAGGGGTGTGCGGGTACCCGAGATTATGGTCTCGGGCGGGCTCGGTCGGGTACCCGCAACATACGAATGTTCGGATAGACCGAAATTTTCGGATATCTCGAAATTTTCGGGTAGCCCGAAATTTTTGGGCTTGGTTGGAAGAAGTCGGGCAGGTTCGGTCCAAGGCGTTATCATTTCTTACATGCTAATTTAAAATAACGTATACTATTATACCTAATAATATGTGTGAAAAGTTCTTTAATATATACATTATAAATTATTAAGAAATTAATAGGATACATCTACATATGCATATATGCACTACGAACGTCACTTAACTTGACTTGTGCCTAGCTATGATTGTATGAATAATCGACGTCGAAATACGACGATAACGCCTTAGACCGAACCTGCCCGACTTCTTCCAACTAAGCCCGAAAATTTTGAGCTACCCGAAAATTTCGAGATACCCGAACATTCGTATGTTGCGGGTACCCGCCCGAGCCCGCCCGAAATTTTTCGACCCGATCCGTCTGCCGAAAGTACGGGTACCCACACACCCCTAGTACACATCCCTGATCCACCCGAACCACGGGAACGGCGAGATCGGCCGGACCACCCATTGGTCGCGCAAGAGCGCTAAATACAAACTAGCCTTAGCATTTACTATGTACATCTTACAAACTAAAATATATGCGGACGAAAATATATATAAGCAAAAATAAACAGTTATAAAATGTACACTTAAAACACGTCTCAAGTCATTATGGTAGCCCTATGCGGTTCTATGACCACAATTATAGTCCTGCCTTACTTAAGACAAGGCTCACTACACTTAGCGACCGTCGGGTCTGTTCCGATCTACTGTTCCTATATAAAGTAATCCATGGTCAGATAAACTGTCCGGAGCTAGTGGCATTGATTCGTTTTCTTGCCCCACAACGGTCACTGCGTCTGAGACCCCTTTTTGTTCGACGGTTCCAGATTAGAGGCACTATACTGCTGATTCCATAAACCGCGCTATGGAGGAGGGAAATCAGTCCCTTGCGAACATAGACCTATTTTCAGTTTCGCTCGATTCGTTCCGGAAGCAACTGTTTAGGCTACTCCTAGCATAGCATATTATTGTTGCGCCGGGGCGCTTTCACCGCAGGACACCCCGACGCAAAGGAATGGAAGAATAATTAAACGGACGCACATACGACTGAACTATATTGTTACACAGACCAATAGTTTACAAAGATGCGACCCGTGCGTCCGAACGCAATGGCGTTAGGTACAAGACCGTCTTCTTGTTGGCCTCCCGATCGTCCACTTCAAGGGAGCCGACCTTCTTCTATCTTCAGCTGCGAGCACCAGTAGGCTATGCACGGGCCTATACCCGGTGCTCGCAACATTATTATATTACCATTGGTGCCGCAAACTTTGTTGTTGCATGCAGACTGTTTTACTTTATTTTATTTTATTTTATTCATTGTATTTATCTGTGTATACTTTGTATTCTAAAGGGTTTTCCCGTTAAAATAATAATAATAATAATAATAATAATTATTACGTCATCGCGAACAACTAATTTATTATTTTTTCTTGTGCGCGGGGTTGAGCGTCCACCCTTGCCCCAACTTGGCAACGCCGGATGCCCATGACATGTTCTTAGATCGCTAAAGTTGAAAACGTGATATACGATTACATCGACGTCTTATCTAAATAAAATGAAACGGATGCCGGTATTTGTGTAGTAATTACCGATTTGGTAGAAAGGCAAAATTGTATGGTTCATTGCAAAGTACAAAAGTATTGTATGAAAAATAAACAAGTTACTATTCATTTGTTTGTAACATATATTACATATAACAGGCCACATAAGAATTAGGCACACTATAACTTTATTATAATGCGTGAAAGTGTAAGTCATAACGCAGTGGTCGGCTGCTGATATTGTTGAGAAGGGATTAATGAAGTTTTTTGCAGATAAATTTTCAGGAAAAATGAAAAAGATACAGTAACTTGTCTCGAAAGAACGGGGTTTCTCGTTAGAAATAAAGTGATCGCTATCCCCTCCACTTATTCTCGTGTTGCCGCGGAGAATGAGATAGCCTCTCTCATTCTACTGAATAAGACAATAAATCCAAGCCGAAAAGACTCCCTGTCTCAAAGAAGCACATTCTTTCATCTCCTTTCGAGATAAATCTATACATAGGTATGCTTTCCATGGAGCGATTGTACAATACCAAAATAAAAAGAATGTTACAAATTTGACACACAATTTTAGCGATTTTACAGTCGAAAATTTGTACTTCATAGAAGGAAGTATGGATAATTGACAATACCTGAAGATTTTGAAATAGAATTTAGAGTACCTGCATTTGGACTTTGGACACATTTATATGGCAACAGGGTAACGATCTTAAACACAGGTTTTGTACTGTTCGAGAATTACTTTTATACAATAGCGTTAAATATTATAATCTATTTTTTTTTCAATCTGATCTGAAAGGAAAAAGTATAAACGAAAATAATGATACAAGACCCTGTCAAAAGTGGATAACAAAAGAATTTTCTACATTTACAAAAAACGATAGTAGAGTCAATGCCAAATCAATTTAAGCACTGATGGTAAGCGAAAAAAATTGTACTAACAAAGAAAACGTAGGTACGGAGTGCGGTCACTGATTTAAGGGGTTGTTCCGGTCCAGAGCCCATAAAAATAGGTGATCTTTAGGAATTAATTAAAGGAAAACTACTACATATAATTTAATGTATTAAGGATGTGATAAACTATAGAAATAAATTTTTTGTTTTATAATTAATTGTTAACGCGTCAAAAAATTCATCTAGAACGGTGGAACCTGTAGCACATAAACCATTAGTCTGTAATAAAAGACAATGCCAGATTATAAAAGAGCATGAAACTCGCTCGTGGACTTAACAGTAAGAATTACAAAACATGACATTTCTTGAGAACATAACGACACTTGAAGTTTGAAATCACTTTTTCCTTATATTTTTCGTCATTTCAAGTTTCAACGCCTTTAAAACTTACAAATTTTCAATTTTTTTAAATTTTTTACTGGTTTCTTTACGAGCCAGAAGTTTGTATAGTCTTCAAAACAAAAAAAGCTTCTGTCGAATCGGATAATCACTTTTCGAGTGGCCGGGTACCCTACAACACACTTTGTTGCAGGAACGTTGCACAACCGTTGCAGTACATTGCAATGTTGCCGTTTGGTTGCAGGTTGCATTGCAATATTACTGCAACATTGCGGAAACATTGCCGTGGAATACTGCAATGGGCACGTTTGTGCAATATTTCAGGAATATTGCGCACACATTGCCGTGCAACGTTGCACTCGTAACCTATGAGCGACGTTTCAGCAATGATCCGCATTGATTACGGAATTACGCGGAACGTTTCTGAAATGCGAACACACGGAATACAGTCTAAGATTCCACAGGCCACCTTCGAGGGAATATATGTGACTGTGGACAATATATGACATAAGTAATTAATACAATTATTTAATTAACACTATAGAGTTACCCATGCATTTGCCGCTACGCATATGCCTAGAGGTTCGGGAATTTTACGAATTTCAAAAAATCCTTTTAAACACGTATTCTTAAAAGGTCGAATATTCGAAAAATTAAATAAAAAAATCAATTTTTAGACCGGAACCTCCCGTTAACTTCCGTTTTACATGTCAGTAAGACAATTAATGTTTATCATATAGGTAATAATTTAAACACATAGGGCGCTTTAATTAAAAAACTCTGGAAAAATGGCATTAAATAAGAATTTTCCTTGCAGCTTTTTCACTTTTTGAAATAATTCAAAATACATTTAAGATATGTTTCGTTTCGTCCCAAACATAGAAAATAATTAGGTGGCCTGGTTTAGAGGGGCGGGGGTTGTGGGGTGGGGTCCTGTAAGTATAAAGTAATGCATTGGTAAGTCAATTATATTTTTAAATTCACAGTAATTAATAGTATTTTAATAAATTTACTGCATGACAAAATCAGATACTATTTTGAAGATACTATACATATGACGAAGTGATATTAATTACAGATGCAAATTATTTTGGAAGTATGCTAAATAAAATATAAGCTTACACACTAAAACACAAAACTGACAATTAAGTTTTCCTTAGATTACATGCGTACTTTCTCCATGAATGATTCCAGAGTCCCACACTTGATGCCCACACATTTATAAATTTTTCTAGCTTTATAGATATAAACTTTCAACAGAAGCCATACTTGGACAAAATGAGAATGGTATGTAATTGATGGAAAAAAAGTCTAGGTATCTACTATAGTTTTTCACATTACAATTGTATAACCGTGTTGTGTAACCTTGCCAACAAAGTGCTTTTGATCCTAATTAAAGATGTTACGTATTGTTCTTAATTTAAGTACACGATCATCTTCGATTTAGCCAGAACGTTGACTTGAGGTAGGTACCATTTGGAAGGGGCGAAGTATTCCCCTGGTTTATTTCTTCAGTGAAACGAAAGATCGAAGGAGCCGGAAATCAGTTGTGTGTTCATGATCAATTTCGAGCAGGTGAAATACACGCGAGTAAAAGGCTTCACGAGAGGAAAAAAAAAGCACGGAAAGAAACGGATATAAGATTCGATGGCTGAAAATGGTCGATAATCATGATTCAGTGTTCCCGTTTATTACGGATAAAATAATTTATAGAGCGGCCGGCGCGTGTTACGATCGAGCTAATAATTTGTCGCGATATAACGGGATCTCTTTGAATCACTTCCCTTTTCGCGCGAGCAGGTGGAAAGCAGGATTTCGGCAATTAATGCGTCCACTTCTTTATTTTCAGAAATTGTCGATACAACGGTCACTTAATTCGTAAATTGAGTGATGATGATATTCAGGCGTGCCGTCATCCGACCCTTTTTTTAGTTGAAACGAGTCGAAATGCTCTCAATAGTGGTTTCATATCAATCCACGGATCTGTAGTGATAAGATCAAACGCAGCGTAAGCAGCTCTAAAATAATATGTTTTATTTAAATCCTTTGCGAATAATCCGATAAATACCGATATTTATGGGTAGAATGAGATCCTATTCGAATGCGTCTCAGTCTCGAATATCTCGAAAATGTAAGTACCTACCTATAAGAAAGTAGAGAGCAAAAGTAGAATAAAGGGTTATATTCAGTTTAGGCATAAAATTACCCAAGGTGGATTTCCTTCTAATTTTGCAGGTTTATAATTTTATTTAAGAGCCATCAATATGTGGCATTATTTTTCTATTCCCGTTTCAAGAAAATACTCGCGGAGGTGTGAAAGTAGTTATATCCATTTTTCTTATCGTCCGCTCTTGGAAAAATTCATAATAATCGCAATATCAATGAATTTTAACAAAAACTCCGCATTTATACTTCTACCCACGCTTGTTCAAATGATAGGTCTACGTGTCAGCTGAGGGATTGGGGAAATGTTTCGTTTAAGTGCCATGTGGTTGTTAATTAGTTTTGGTTATGTTACTTTGTACGTACCTACGATAAAAATGTTGACGTATGTCAACAAAATAGCATTCGAATTGTTGCATTTCATGGATTCGTTTGGAAGTTATGATTATTTAAAATCAAACACTTCCAATTTGTCGCCTAATTCAGCTTGTTTTACAAATTTCGCATCGCATTTCGCTGGCGTTACACGCTCAGTTTCAGAAGGCAAATGTATGTGGACCAAGATGACGTATGTAAACTACCTGATTCAATACATATAAACAGTGGCGGATTTAACAGGGCGACTGGTGAGCAGTTGCCGCCTAGGCCCCTGCACAGAAGGCCCCACAGGGCCCCATAACCAACAAAAATTATGATTACATATAAGTATCCAAACACTACATTTTTTTCATACTACTACACTTGACCCGGTTTTATTAAACTATTTTTTCATTTTCCTGAAAAATGGGCCTCTGCACAGAAGGACCCTAAGGCCCTATCTACAAAAAAATTAAGATTTTAACCAAACACTATATTTTTTTCTGTACTATTACACTTAGTCCGCTTTTTGTAAACTACCTCTTCATTTCCTTCCAAAATTGGGCCCCTCAGAAAGTTTGCCACTTGGGCCTTTTTTCTTAAATCCGCCACTGCAAGTAGAGCACGAAAACCCGTTTATTGGATTTACATCTCTGCTGAAAAACTTACTTGTTTCCTGTGTAAAGAAGAAGGGCACCTGGCCAAATACTGCAAAAATGTTGAAATTAATACGCAAACTGTCACACCCACGTACTCGCAATCGGCAAACATGCAAATCCTAAGATCAAAAACAGGAAACCCTCGAACTAAAGCCACTGAGCAATCAGAAAACCCGCCTTCGAAGGAAGAGACTGAAACCAATCAATTAAGAACCCCAGGTATAAACACCTTTAAACGTGCTCTAACTATTTATACGCACACCGAAGACGAACTCAGACATCAGCGTCCCCGGGGAAGGGGACAAAGCGAGAAAAACGGAACCCCAAGGACCCATGAAGGAGAGAAGAAATAAACCACGACCAAAGAAGAAAAAACCCAAAATGCAGGAATCTACTGTAGACATAAACCAAAAACTAGAAAAGTCACGACACTTCTTCGAAAACAATGCCGTAACTCCTACTGTAGACTTCAACAACCTTACTGAGCTTGTCACCGAAACATACGGCTATCCTAATACATTCTATATAGCATCAAAATACTCGCAGGATACATCCAAAATTACCGATATGCTAAACAGAGTCTACGACCACGTAGAACAGCGAAGTCCAGGTGGGCGGTCCGAGGGCTCTAGCGTCTTCTACGTGCTGCGTGGAAGGGGGTGCTCGAAGCCAATGAAGCGGCGGGCATGCCACGGATAGGGAAAACTCTAGTAGTGTGCCCTTAGGCCGTAAAGCTGAAGTTCCACGGCGCTTGCTCGGCGAGTCGGCTCAGCTCGCCCAGGTTCGGCGAGACGGCTTGGTGAGCGCGAGTCGGCGAGCCACGAGCCCTGGAATTTCACCTTAAGGGTACGAGCAAAGAGGAGATATAATAAGAGGCGTCACTCCGGGCGGAACCTTTGAAGTCCTTACTTGACCATGGCATTTAAATTGGTTGTCTATTCGAGCAGGATATTCAAATCGACTAAATGTACCTTACCGCAATTTGCTGATTATTGTCGAGGTTTAGCGTGGTTTACCAATCATTGCCGAATGGGCATTTAAATTGGTTGTCTAGTGATTTCCCTAGTTTATGTCTGTCCTTGTCGAGTGACGCCTCTTATTATATCTCCTCTTTGGTACGAGCCTACATGCACATTACTAGAGTTTTTCCTACCCGTTGCATGCCCGCCGCTTAGTTGGCTTCGAGCACCCCCTTCCACGCAGCACGCAGAAGACGCTATGGATGCTAGCGTCCTCGGACCGCCCACCTGGACTTCGCTGATGTAGAAGATAGAGCTCTGAAAGGCCGGATCACAAAGGTCATAACAAAATTTGAAAACCCAATGGACAATATACTAATGTTAATGAAGAACTCTCTTCATCAGAAGAATGAACTTTACTCCTCAATGTACAATTTCGCAAATACAAAATCTCTAAACGACACAACCAAGAAGTCCCTATAATCAACTGAAAATTCATCAACAGACACAAGGAAGAACTGATTCCTATCTTGAAAGATATCGACATCTTTGTATGTGTGGAAACATGGTTAAAAGAAGAAGATAAAATAAAGTTTGGCGGATTTAATTGTCATCGTAAAGACAGAAGGCTCTCACGCTGTGGGGGCATCTTAATCTTACTTCGAAATAACCTATTTTTTACTGAAGGAACAAATTTAATCACATCCGATGAGAGCATAGAAATAAGTAGTCTAAAAATAACTAATGTTCATCCTATTCTTAACCTAATAATCTGTTTCCGAACTCCTGGTTTCAATCTCTCCAAAGACAAATGGAACCAAATAGTCAGCAACCCCGCACAGGTCAGCAAAAATTGCATATTTATGGGTGACTTTAACGCACACCACGTAGTGTGGAATTGCACACAGAGCGATGCGAACGGCGAAACACTACTCGAAGCTCGACCATAATCTTTTTTTGCACAATACATATACACTTTTTCATATTGATTTTTATAGAGCCAAAAAGTCTAACATAGATCTTATATTGTCTTCAAATGCTTTAGCAGACAAAATAACAGTTGAAATAAACAATGAAACCTGGGGCTCGGATCGCAAAAAGTCATTTAGAATTTACTCACTTCGAACGGAATGGAATTAAATTTCAAAATTTCTAGAAAACGCATATTCGGAGTTCTTATATCAAGCATATACTAAATTATCTGCATCGCAAAAATATAAAAAGTTCATCGAAATTATAATACAGGCTATAAAGACGAATGCGCCAGCTAAAGAAAAACCGTAAACCTTAAGCCATAGAAATCCAGTACCCTGGTGGGACTCGGAATGCAACCAATTAAAAAACAAAGAAAAGAAGCTCACAAAAAATGGGACCGCGCATACCAATTGGAGAACCTTATAAAATATGAGGAAGCAGCGGAATTGAGGGCTCGGATGCAATAAGGGGACTAGCCCTCGAAAATGGGAAAAATAATTGACCAAACGTTAAGAAATGTTGAAAAATTAAATGCTGTTAAACTGTATTTTAAAAAATATAGTGTTGTGGAGCTCGCCACGACACACCATTTTTCTATTTACAGCTTGTTTATCCAATCGTTAGTATTCGAGATAAAAATTATAAACAAAAAAAATTTCTTCGACCAAAAATATTATTTCTTTGAACATAAATTGCGATAACTTGAGAAAATAATAACGGATCGTTATGAGACTTGAAACATAAAACTCAGAAAACTCTAGCGAAACCGTGAAATGTATGCACAAAACCCTTATGTTAAAAAATGTAATAATATTTAATTTAAAAGTAATACTGGACATAACCCATGTTTTTCAACGTTCGCCGTTAAAAAGTATCGAGGGAATTTTGAGGTACATATAACTTGCAGCGACAAAGTTTTTTCTTAATATACAAGGAAGTTTTTCACCAATTTTCACACTGATTAATAAATAATTGTAGAAGATATGACGATATATATAAATCTCGCGCGCCACCAATAGCCAACAGCCGCGTATAATGCGCTACTTAGCAGTTTTAGCACTCGCGTTGACAATCGGCGCCGTGCGAGAATTTTATATATCGTCATATCATCTACAATTATTTATTAATCAATGTGAAAATCGGTGAAAATCTTCCTTGTATATTAAGGAAAAACTTTGTCGCTGCAAGTTATATGTACCTCAAAATTGCCTCGATACTTTTTAACGGCGAACGTTGAAAAACATGGGTTATATCCGGTATTACTTTTTAATTAAATATTATTACATTTTTTAACATAAGGGTTTTGTGCAAACATTTCACGGTTTCGTTAGAGTTTTCTGAGTTTTATGTTTCAAGTCTCATAACGATCCTTTAATATTTACTCGAGTTATCGCAATTTATGTTTAAAGAAATAATGATTTTGGACGATGAAAAATTTTTTGTTTATAATTTTTAGCTCGAATAGTAACGATTCGATAAACAAACTGTAAATAGAAAAAATATGTGTCGTGACGAGCTTTACAACACTAAATTTTTTTTAAATACAGTTTAACAACATTTAATTTTCCAATATTTCTTGGCGTTTGGACAATTATTTTTCGCATTTTCGAGCGCTAGTCCCCTTATTCCATCCGAGCCCTCAATTAGTAAGAAATAGTATTTAAAATAAATAAAAAAGAAAGTTTCAAGGAATTAGCGGAAATAATAAATTTTCGGACGAACAGAATATACACTTGGAACAAGTGCAAAATATTTAAAAACAAATGGATTGACATTCAGATGCTGAGTAGTACCAATAATAATATGCTAAATGAAAATCAAGTAAACGTAGCACTTAACAAAATAAGTCCTCCATGGGTACCTACGGATCCATCATTTCTTCCCGATTTCACAGATAATGAATTTTTCGATGAAACATTCGATTTTGTAGAATTTAATCTTGCCGTGGATGCTCGGAAACAGAAATCGTCACCAGGACGAGGTAGAGTAGCCTAACTCATTCTGCAAAAACTCACAATGAAATATCAAGACACACGGTAGTGTCTCGCGCCAAGTAAATGTGCAACGCGACACACACACCACAGTGTCTATATTCCGCCACGACCCGCCATCAAGAACCCTTCGATTATGGAGTCTCAATAATGGTTGATCCGATTAGATTTTGAATGGTCTGAATGGATAGCTTGGGTTTCGATTTACATCCGAAAAGTGTCTTCGTTTTGTTCCTAAGTACCTTATGAGCTGAGATATTTCGATGTAGAGTTGCAATCTGGCGAATTTTGTGTTAAGAGATTTTTCTCCGTCGTCAAGTGAGGGCAAGAGATGAGCATGAAAGGGTGAGGAAATGTACCGCCAAATCACGCAACACGAAAAAGACAAAAAACAGCTACGTTCAGGTCGTTACTGAACATAACCTAGCTAGTGTCAATCAATTCAATCATAACCTGCAATGTGTCAAAAAGGTAAGTTGTCAACATTTTTTAAATGTCACGAGTTTTTACACCATGCAGGACATTGAGTTATTGTTTCAATTAACAAGGTAAGTCGCCAAAATTTTTTAATAGGCTTTTTACGTAGAGGTTATAGAAACGAAGAGGACGCACAGACTTGGAAGTTGCCCGGAGAAGTTTCGACAGAGAAGCATCTTCTTTCACACAAGTTTCTGGAAATTTGTACCACGCATGTACAAAATAATAATATATTGTAACCAGGGATCCGAACCGCCTAGTAACCCTAACCCTTACCCGGTTAACCAAGGAAGGTTTCTGTAACCCATACTAACCGCGAGGGAACGGTTCTTAAATTCTAGAAAGAACCGAAGTAACCGGGTTAACCCGCTACGAGCGGGTTACTAGTAAAATAAGACGACAGTCTAGCCTAGTGTAGACTTGTGTAATTGTCCGATTTACATGACATTTGGTATGATTTTCATCAGGACAACATAAGGAATCCATTGGTGTCACTTCCATATCGATACGATAAAGAATAAAGAATTTCTTTCTACGCTGAAATGGATATTTCTCATTTTCACCCCTTAACTGCGGGGCGCCAACCGCAATTCGCTACGGTCGGCCGAGGATTCATACCCGATTCAGAAAAAAAATAATTCTTTAGTCTTTATCGTATCGATATGGAAGTAATGTCGATGGATTCCTTATGTTTTTCCGATGATAATCATACTAAATTTCATGCAAATCGGACTATTATTAACGAAATTAGCCTCGGATTATAGAAATGAATTTTGCATGAAATTTCCTTCATTATTTTCCGAATTACGTTGTTCTTGGTGTCAGTTTCATTGGCGAAAGATCTGATTAGAAATGTAGGAAGTCGAAGATTTCTCACTTCTTAATACGCACTCCAACCCCTGTATTCTTCCAATATTACTGTAACCGCATTAACCCGGTTAACCCGGTTAGTCGGGTTACAGAGGAATTCTGTTACCCGGTTAGGCGGGTTAGTCAGCGGTACGGCGTACCGAACCGGGTACGGGTTAGGGTTCGGTTCCCTAATTGTAACAAATTGCATTTAAATTGCCATATATTTTTATACCAGTAAGCCATTTTGAATTTAGAGCTTCTAAGTAAAGCTTATAGAAATGAAGGGAACGCACAGGCTTGGATAAAAATGAAGGGGATGCACAGGCTTGGAGTTTTTCCGGAGAAGGTTACATAGACAGAGAAGCATCTTGTTTCGCACAAGTTTCTGGAAAGGGTCTAGCAGGGTATGCATGGGCAAACGGCCCTCATGCCGATTCTTGGAGTTGTTATTTTTTAAACAATGCTCCGTGCCTGAAACACCATTATGTAAAGTTGTAGATCGCTACCCCCCTGTTTAAGGATAATACGGGAGTAAACGCCCTTAACGTTATTATTTTTTTTCTCGGTTGCTATTTAAGATATTTAAAAGAAAAAACACGAAAAATAGCTGAATACTAACTGGACTTCATATATTTTTCTAAAAATTATAAATCAATTATTAAAGGTAGAAAAAAAAATTAATTTTTTGGGGGTGGTTTATGGAAACAACCCTTTGAGTGACCACCTCCAAAAAATTAAGAATAATGCTCTATTATCGAGTTAATATATATAAAAACCTGAAGATAGTCGAGATGGTGGAAAATAGTTAAATAATTTAATGAAGATCAATATATTATAAATAGGTGGGGTTTTGTGACGAGAAAGAGTATTTGTCGCGAGCCTGAGTACGTTTCATTTAAATGCGAATGGAAGAAACGATTGCGGTGTGTTTGGGAGATCGATGTGTAAATGAAGAGTGTTTGGGATTTATTGTTTATGTATAGTGTCGGGCAAAGAAGCGAGTTGTGAAGCGTGCCGTTAGAATAATCAGTGGGAGTTCGAATGGTTGATATCCTTATTGATTATTATTTATTAAACCTCGTTGCTATTTACGTCAATAACTGCCGTTGTGTCTGTTCCATCAAATATATTTGTTAATATTTCGGACGGTATAACCATTTTGAATTTAAAACGCCCGTGTGATAAATAATAAATAATCGCAGCGACGTGCGAATAGCAACCCACTGTCCTGTTGCCATTCGCAGAATCGCACGTATGTCGCTGTATTGCCGTGTAGCTGATAGAATTTGGTATACATTCGATATAACATTTGTACGTTTTGCGATTGATATGTCGCGAGCGGACCTTCATCCTTATAATGATAGTGGTTTCCTTTAAGTACTCCACGGTCAAAAAAATTTCATTATTCATGAGTTCAGCAAGATAACACACTGCCTGTGATAATTGGTATGTGCCTGTAAATAATATTCGGTTTTTCGTCACTAAACCCCACCTATTTATAATATATTGATATTCATTAAATTATTTAACTATGTTCCACCATCTCGACTATCTTCAGGTTTTTATATATAATAACTCGATAATAGAGCATTATTCTTAATTTTTTTGGAGGTGGTCACTCAAAGGGTTGTTTCCATAAACCACCCCCAAAAAATTAATTATTTTTTTTCTACCCTTAATAATTGACTTATAATTTTTAGAAAAATATATGACGTGCAGTTAGTATGTAGCTATTTTTCGTTTATTTTTTCATTTAAATATCTTAAGTAGTAACCGAGAAAAAAATAATAACGTTAAGGGCGTTTACTCCCGTATTATCCTTAAACAGAGGGGCAGAGATCTAAAACTTTACATAATGGTGTTTTAGACAAGGAGCATTGTTGAAAAAGTAACAACTCTAAGAATCGCTATGAGAGCCGTTTGCCCATGGTTCAATAAATAATATATCTAAAAATCAAATCCCATTTATTTCTTTCAGAAATTATTTAAAAACAAAATGTGGGACCAATTTAGGACAGCCTGTACTTGACGTGTGTTAATCATAATTTGATACAGCTAAACAAAGGAAATAGGAGTTCTTCGGGAAGGGGATTATTAATACAAATTTTGATAAGGAATTAGTTAACAATACTCAATGTGTGACGTACGGAACAGTAGGGGAGACCGGGTATGGTTGTCACACGGGTAAGTTGTTACAACCACTATATCAAAGAAACTATAAACAATAGGAATGTACTAACAATCCATGGCGATGCGTAAACATATCGCCACCTTCTCCCCCATCATGCAAGTCGTTGTGGGGTCGCACGGGGAGACAATGTGTCATTGTTTGTTTTCACGCGCTCGAACTGAATTACGCCATATTTTCTATCAAGTAAGTATTTTAGAGTTTTTTCTAACTTACTGTAATGATTTTTTTGCATTTTTTAATCTTTTTAATACATGAATAGAGAGGTGAAATTGTTTAACGGTTTGAAGCAAGTTGTCACAGAACATTTGGGATTAGGTATTTCTTGCACGTGACAACTGATCCCAGTGTAATTTGCTGTATCTATCATGCGATATTATGTTCTTGTTTATTTGGCAACAGTTCTCAATAATAATGCCGCAAACTTATAAGAAGAAGACGTCCAGACACCCCCTAACCCAGACCTCACCAGGTGCCTCCGGAATTAATGGTACGTGCGGCAAGAGATTTATAGGTTATAAAGGGCAATTACATAATAAGAGGGATTGCAAAGGATTATAATATAAATTACCGCACTCTAGCGCGAAATTGTCAGAAATACAATAAAAAATTATATTACTTTCTTAACTGAATCGACTTTTTATTCATAAACTTAGCTATCCAGATTCTGTGACAACCAACCCGATCTCTGGGTATGTTGCCACAAAATAGTTCCTGCAAATAATGTGAATTAGCTCCTAATCTGATTGACAAAATCCACAGGACTAATTTTTTTTATACAGCCGAACGTACGTAGTTTATATTAATCTAAGTTTGAATGAACTTGCCTGCAGCCATAACCTACAAAAAAATAAAAATAAGAAAATGTGACAACCAACCCGATCTCGGGGTATGTTGCCACAAAATAGTTCCTGCAAGTAATGTGAATTAGCTCCTAATCTGGTTGACCAAATCCACAGGACTAATTTTTTTTATGAAGCCGGACGTACGTAGTTTATATTAATCTAAGTTTGAATGAACTTGCCTGCAGTCATAACCTACAAAAAAAATCAAAATAAGAAAATGAGACAACCATATCCGGTCTCCCCTACTTGCTTTCTCTCGAACTGAACGATCTTCCAAAACAAGAACCTTGTTTCATTATATTTATAGTACCGACAGTGCTTTTACAAAGCAATGCATCCCGTATTTCCTTAACAACTGGTTCAACCAATGAAGAGCATCGATATGTCATTAACGAATCCACAGTGGTCAAGGAGCTACCATCATATTGTAATGTAATTCTTGATAAAAGAATATAAACAAGAATTGAATTCTGTGGACGTATCTACAGATACTTTTATTACAAGAAATCAGTATAAGTACAATGTTATATGTTCGGAGTTCTCTTTCAGACTGCCTGGTCTTCTGAAGAGTCCGTATTTATATCTAGAAGATATTCGATGAGTGTGCTGGAGGTTGTAGGCTGTGTGCAAATGATGACTATTGCTGTCCGGTATTTGAAAGATATTCGATGAGTAGGCTGTGTGTAGATGATAACTATTGTTATCTGATCCTATCTATGGAGATAAGGGAAATTTTGGGTCTCAATATCCAAGTCACAAGAGGCAAATTCTTCGTGTCGACTTTATTCGCGCGAAAGGAACGAAAGGTAAAAGGTGTGCGTAGTAAGGTGAAGATGCGGAATAAACACCGGCGATTGCAGGGATACGCGCAGCTGAATGATCAGGTATAGAAAATGGACGTCTAACTAATCCAGTATGGACGATACCGTTACCAACATGATACGCGGTGGGCCTGAAGCGTGTAATTAATATACACAGGTTGGTAGTAACTCAATCGACAAGGTTGCTGCATTTGCGCCTTTTATGGCTGCAACCTGCACCGGCGGTGCTGCTTCTTTGGCTCGTGGAGGCGCACGCACGAGCGCGGGTGCGCGCATCAACGTGTCGACGTCAAGGGCGTGTGTGGCGCGCGCGTGGTGCGTAAGTTGGCAACCGGATACCGAGTAGAAGCTGGCACGCGCCGAAAGTCGACTCGTCGGTTTTCTCGCCTGGTTGCACGTCAATTTACCGCTTCGATACTCTTCCACCAGGGAAAGGTGTTTCGAGGACGCTTCTCGGGAACAGTTGCGCGCATGGCAGATATGACAGACACGGAAGAGGTCAAATCGCGGAAATCCTATGAAAGACATATGTTAGGTGTCGCTTACTGTATTCTCATTTCTCTTTACCCCACCACTTACAAAGTTCTTTCACGAAAAATATGGACCGATTGCGCACGCAATGTAATTTTGTAGGTACACTAGCCTATATCGTCTATTTAATTGTATATATTTTCCTTCGAAGTAAATATATTCTGAAACTTTTGCTGCTTCTCTCATTCTTTAACATTTCAAAAATGTATGCTGCACATTGCCAAATTCTATTTTACATTTAGTGCTGATCACCAAATAATGGAAATGTTAGATGAGAGATGATTTTTAAGAGTAACTGACTGCACATTGTCGAAAAGAAATGCGTGGCTTTGGATGCTTGACGATCAGAAATAATAACTATAAAATAGGGCGGAGCGATACTGTATAGGCGAAAATTTAAATTTGAATTTTCAGTTGGCCCGGGTGCGGGATAGTTGTCTTTTGATTAATCAAACACAACTGCAAAAAAAAATTGGAAAAATATTCATGTCTGCAGGCTCCTTTTCTCCTAAATAATCATACACCTAATCATTTTTAGGAGACAAAGGAACCTGCAGATATGAATATTTTTCCAAAAAAATTTTACAGGTGTGTTCGATTAATCAAAAGACAACTATCCCGCACCCAAGCCAACTGAAAATTCAAATTTAAATTTTCGCCTATATAGTATGATTATATAATCATTTTTAGGAGAAAAAGGAACCTGGAGACATGATTATTTTTCCAAATTTTTTTTACATTTGTATTTGGTTAATCTAAAGACAACTATCCCGCACCCAGGCCAACTGAAAATTCAAATTTAAATTTGCGCCTATATAGTATGATTATATAATCATTTTTAGGAGAAAAAGGAACCTGCAGACACTAATATTTTTCCAAAAAAATTTTACAGTTGTGTTCGATTAATCAAAAGACAACTATCCCGCACCCAGGCCAACTGAAAATTCAAATTTAAATTTGCGCCTATATAGTATGATTATATAATCATTTTTAGGAGAAAAAGGAACCTGGAGACATGATTATTTTTCCAAATTTTTTTACATTTGTATTTGGTTAATCTAAAGACAACTATCCCGCACCCAGGCCAACTGAAAATTCAAATTTAAATTTGCGCCTATATAGTATGATTATATAATCATTTTTAGGAGAAAAAGGAACCTGCAGACTCTAATATTTTTCCAAAAAAATTTTACAGTTGTGTTCGATTAATGAAAAGACAACTATCCCGCACCCAGGCCAACTGAAAATTCAAATTTAAATTTTCGCCTATATAGTATGATTATATAATCATTTTTAAGAGAAAAAGGAACCTGCAGACATGAATATTTTTCCAAAATTTTTTTACAGTTGTGTTTGGTTAATCAAAAGTCAACTATCCCGCACCCAGGCCAACTGAAAATTCAAATTTAAATTTTCCGCTCCGCCCTACTATACAAGTATTATGATAGCTGTGTGCATAGGGCACTTGTCTTTGCAAAAGCGTATTCTCATTCTTTGTATAGCCGGTGGCAGACGACACAATCATTAATAAATTTCTTTGATAGAACAGTGATGCAAAGTATGAATGTTAAAATACAAAAATGTTTTGCCAGGCGGCTGACGAACAGTTGCCTGCCATTGGCAAGCCGACTACATAATGAAAATTAACCTTAAAACAGTGTTATCGTCGACCTAATGCGCGTTCCTCCCACTCTATACACCATATTTTGATTGTACCGTAACACATACACACAATGTGAAACTAATTATAACGTTCATGTGTATGATGACAAGGCTAGAGAAGAGGTAGGTATCTAAGCTGTGGTGTTTAAGTGGTATAGCATTGGCTTTGTGTAGTATGTACCACCTATTATATTATCGCAACGCTTTACATTGCGAGTAAAACGGGCTACCCCCTTCTGCCTCCGTCACTATGCACATGATCGTTAGTTGATGTTCTGTTGCTTTTGTCTCATACAAACTGAAGAGTGAGGGGGTAAAAGGCACACAAACGGCTGCGCCCCATTTGTGGGCATTGCTCTAACATTATTTTTACCGATACATGCGATTTATTAGCAAAGAACTCATCTTGTCGATTGAATAAATTTATTTTTCATGAAATATTGAGTTGTCCACACATGGAGAGCATACGGGAAATATATGATAAGTTACATTTTCCGCTTTTTACAAGCGAGCAATTTTGAAGTTCAAAACCAGTCCCGTATTACCAAAAATATGTTTCTATTTGCTTTCCGGAGTAAATATGTATTTTTGTCACCCTCTTAAGGGGGGTTTCTACTTGAGACGGCTGAAAAAAATTGACTTTTTTTGCTTCATTTTGAACCTTATAGTCCTTACAGTCCTTATAAAGCCGCGACTATTCACATCCGATGACATTTTCTATTTTTCTCGAGGGTTGAAGGGGAAAAATTTGGTAAATATTCGTATTACTTTGCTTTGAACAACCGCTATTTTAAAAATTATTCTTCAAATTGAATATTCGCGGTTCAGACGAAAACTACACTTATGTAAATTATAAATCAATTTTAATTTCTGACCATCTGTTCATCTGGTGTGATGGCAGAAAGGAGGGAGGGGGCACACGGAGCGAATGCTCAAAATCGACGCAACACTGAACGATTTTTAGCACGAAAATTTACAAACAAAAATGTTTTTTAAAAGTACAATAAATGTACATTGAGGGGTTATACCTAGTCAGGCGGCCGAAAAGAGGCAAATATTTGTGATTTTTTTTTGAAGAAGCGGAAGCATATATTTTTACAAAACTTTTTGCGCTTAAAAGCGCAATATTTAAAGAATATTTGGTTATTTTTTCGTAGAAAAATATTTATGTTTATAATAAAGTAACAAGCGACATCCAACAAGCATTTTTTAAAATTTGGTTTTGCGGTGAGCACTGCCATTCGAAACCAGATTATCTAAAATCAAAAAACAAAAAAGATTTCGTTAGTATATTAATGTATCTTCCGACTAACCTAAGGAATTTCTGAAATATTAATTTAAAACAAAATGGCGGCTATTTAAAGTTGAAATCCTGATTTTTTCGTGCAAAAATCCCGCAAAAAAAAATCAGGATTTCTAATTTAAATAGCCGCTATTTTATTTTAAATTAATATTTCGGAAATTCGCTCCGTTAATCGGAGGATACATTAATATACTAACGAAATCTTTTTTGTTTTTTGTTTTTTGATTTTAGATAATCTGGTTCCGAATGGCAGTGCTCACGGCAAAGCCAAATTTTTAAAAATGCTTCTTGGATGTCGGTTGTTACTTTATTATAAACCTAAATATTTTTCTACGAAAAAATTACCAAATGTTCTTTAAATGTTGCTCTTTTAAACACAAAAAGTTTTTTTACAAATATATGCTACAGCTTCTTAAAAAAAAAATTACAAATATTCGGCGCTTCTCAGCCCCCTGACTAGGTATAACCCCTTAATAACATAATTATATACATTTGAATGGTAAAAAATACATCTCTTCGAGGAAAAAATTATTACAAAACCCCTAAAATATATATGTATATGCTCCCAATGAAGATAACTCCCTTAAACATTTAAAACATATTGATTGTCATAAGTTATTCCCTTGGTTATTTTACAAAACGTTTTGAACTTATCAGCTTTTTCTCTGTTAACAATTATTTTTTCAAATACCTAATCATTTCTTAGATTATCCTTAAATTGTCATTTAACTTGAATTGATTCCCACTTTTCCAATAGTTCCAATTTTTTATATGGTATTTTTTGTGGACTTGTCAAATTATTCCTCTATTTCCATTGGACTTGTCGCGTTATTTCTCTGTACATCTATTTCTAAACGGCTTTTATCTTTGGACTTCAATGGTTGTCCCCCTTTCCAAGTATATCATATTAAAATACAGGCTCATTCGTTAAAACTGCAATCTACGCGCGCGCGAACAGACGAAAATGGCAACATCGCCTCACGGACGCATTTCACTACAAACATTCACCGGCCCGGCGTTCGGAGGGCTGCCAGCGACTGCTGAACAGCAGTGATGCCCTAGCTTCGAAAATTTTAGGATGGTCTCTTTCAAAATTAACGTCACAAAGAGCTGTGTGGAATTTCCCGGCCCAGGTAAGCGGGCCGCGCGCTGCATTAAGGATAAAATTATAAAAAAGAAAGCCAGAACGATAGAGTCTGAGGTCTGCAGAACTAACACATAATTGAATAAAAATTGAATTTCTCAATTTCTGAAAGTAATGATACAGAAGCAACTAGCCTATTGTTTATTAACATCATGAATTTTAAAAAGAGCATTAAATACAGTATCAAATAAACAGTTTGCAAAAGTTTTTCACAACAATTCCGTTTAAAAAATTGATAAAAGAAAAATTAAGTAAACGTTAAATATGACAAATTGTCCATCATTAAGAGGGAATAATTTTTCCTCATTTTCCGGCGCAAATTGCAGTCCGATATCTTTTATAGTTCAAAAGTTACACAAAAAGGGCCCCAAACTTATCAACCCGTGCCGGGAAATTTTTAATAGCTCTTTGCGACTTTAATTTCAAAGAGACCATCCTAAAATTTTCGTAGCCGGACATCACTGCTGGCCAGCGCTCGCTGGCAACCCTCCGAACGCCGGGCCTGTGAATAGTGTAGTGGAATGCGTCTGTGAGGCGGTGTTGCCATTTTCGTCTGTTCGCGCGCGTATAGGTTGCAGTTTTAACTGATGACCCTGTACACAATCTGTTTTAGCCACCAGATGGAATAAAAATCAGAAAATCAACCAAAATGGACTTATGTCTATTTTTCCCCTGTGGTCGTTATATCCGTAATATTTTTTGTGTGAAACCAAGAATGAATTACCTTATAAAATGTTTTACTTTAATCGATGATATATTTCCTTTTCTTCTTATGTTTCGTTTACTTGTGCAAAATAGCTTGTCAATGCCTTTGAAAAATTCCGATGTTTTAAAGTTACGGGCGCATTTTGAATATTGTTTCAAGTTATACTTAGGCCGAGTGATTACTTCTGCCGGGAAAGTTTTACTTAACTTTGAACGTAAAAATATGGACGTGAAAACACGGCAATCGTGTAAGTAGCAGAAAACATCCCTCGGCGTGATAACACGCCAACGCCAGTTAAATATCAAAAAGCAGTTGTACGAGCAATTTAACATCATTCATGTCCTTAAGGGTACTAGGCAGTCGTTCCTGTCTAAAATGAAGCATTTTTGTTTCAATTAATTGCAAACAAACAAATTGAAACTGAGACTTGTTCGTTGGCATGAAGTTTATTAACATTATAAGCTTTAAAAAACATGTTTGTTTAGTCATAAATATGCATTATGTATGACGCCACAGATGTATCATTAAAGAGGTTAGAAAAGAATTTTCTATGAGAAAAGCGGGCTTTTTATACTTCTATGATTCTGAACACATTCAATGTCGTCGACAACTGTGCTTACAAAAACGACGGGTAAAAATCTCTATTACCATTGAAACACAGTGGTTGGAGGATATCAATCGAGGCGAGAGGTCCTGGGTCTTCCCATTCATACAGCACACTCTCGTTGCAGCAACGTTGCAGGATCGTTGCAGTGCAATATTGCAATGTTGCACGCAACGTTGCAGCAATATTCCTATGTCCGCCTCCCACAACGTTTCGGGCAGTGGGGCCAAAAATATAAATAACGGTATATATATATATATATATATATATATATATATATATACCGTTATTTATATTTTTATTTATAATGTTATTTATATATATAGTGGGGCCAAAAATATAAATAACTGCCCGAAGCGTTGTGAGAGGCGGACATAGGAATATTGCTGCAACGTTGCGTGCAACATTGCAATATTGCACTGCAACGATCCTGCAACGTTGCTGTAACGAGAGCGTGCTGTATGGATGGGAAGACCCAGGACCTCTCGCCTCGATTGATATCCTCCAGCCACTGTCTTTCAATGGCAATAGAGATTTTTCCCCGCCGTTTTTGTAAGCAGCCAATCATTGCTGCACAGCGTTTCCTTCTGTGGAAGGCGTGCAGCAAGTAATTCTTTTTATATTGAAATACATATCTAATAGTTAGATATCCTAACACACGAGTATCTTTATTCGCTTAATTACCTCGTATAAAATTAACTCGGCGTATGAGCGTACGTGTAGGTACAGTTCGGCATCACGTTGGAATATTCGCGCATCAACACACACCAAGCTCTTGCCATGTCAATCTAGTGATCTAGTTTTCATTGTAAGAACATCTGCTTCAAAGATCTACAACGAAAACTGGATTTATGTAGTAGACATTTCTCTTTTTGATTATAATGACGTCGCGCATGTCCCTTGTCATTTTACTCATCCTTCGTCCATAGTCCAACGCATCTAAAATACGTCACCTCGTTTTTCTTATAATGTCCGTGAGTTTGACCGTATTACACCGTTATTTCGTCGTTCTGGTTGACTTAAGGTCAGACAGCGGTGAATTTCTGATCTGCACTGCATTGTTCACAAGGCTATCAAATTCGAGACATCCATTTACATATGTGGGGGAATTGTTATTTTGTAATTCTTCTCTTCACACTACGAATGCACCATCCACTAGGCGTGGTCTTGATCTGGTAGGTCCAGTTCATCACACGATTAGATTTACGGCACCTTGCTCCTATCTATCCTCCTTCTACTATAATTCTCTTCTCTCAGGAATTCTTTCTATGTCTTCTATCTCTGTTTTCAAACGTGCTGCCCGCCTATTCGTCACTTATACCGAATTCGGTAACTCGCACTGACTCTGCACTGGTGCCAAAAATGACTTGGATTGGTTGATTCTTATAGAGCTATCTGCGTTTCTATCAGAAACAACCAATCCAACTCATTTTCTGGCAACAGTGCGGAGTCAGTGCGAGGTACCGAATTCGCTGTTAATTAACGCAATGCAGATTTTGTGATGTAATAAAGACGAATTATTATTATTATTATTATTCTGTCAGCGTATTTCGTCTATTAACCGGTACAACCTTGTACCGCAATATATTTTCATAACTTTGTACCCGGGGAGATATTTAGTTGTTCAGTTTCTAGCGGACCACCCTGTGTATTGCAGGAGCAAATATAAATTGATCAATTTAACCATTCACATATTACAGTAACAGTTGCAGAAAATCTGAAGAAATGTACCTGCTGTTTTAGCTTGAATAATTTTTATAAGTAATTGCAAAGCAGTCATTTTGACCGCATTGATAGTTTACGTGTTAATTTCTGAATTACTCGTGGATCAAAAATGGACGTCTATGTTATGCCCAAATGAGCAATCTTGCGAGGAACAACAATCATCGGACAGCATTTTTTATCAACCTGGTATCGGAGTATCGTGCTGAATAAATGAAGTGGGGTTGAACCGGAGTTCGTGCCGTTTCCAGCACGTATCGTTATTCAGCGCGGATTACACGGGGGTAAAGATTTCCGGTGTAAAAAATGAGGAAGCGAAGCACCCAAAAGCGGTAACGTTACGAAGCAAAAGTCGACGGTTGCGAGTTCGTTCGATGATACGCACCTGTCCCGTCGCGGGGCCAATCACAGCGGCTTAACGAACGCGGACGAAGAAATCCTTTTTGCGCCAGTTTCTCTCTGTCCTTCGTTGCGAAGAAGAACCGCCTTTCTTTTCAATCGTGCCGCCAGTAAATTACGACCGAGCTCACGCAGAACTCGTGAAAATCGAACGGGCGGCAGTCGTCCGCCTTCTAATTAGTGGGATTGCAGCTTTGCTACATCCTTTTCTGAACGGTGTTACAGTGTTCCGTACAGTTCACGCGACAACTGCCGCATGTGGGAGATGTACGTTGCGTCAAGATGTTCTGAAAATGTGCTCCTGTTCTGTCGCTTTTTATCGACTGTCGAACACGGGGAAGGCGGGGGTAACAACGATGATTCCGTATAAGTACGCGCATACGGTTAACACCTATGATTACATGAAATTCTATTTATAGTGGTGGGGGAAATCTACATTAATCGAAATAATTGTTATGTATAATATTTTACGATGATACAGGGGATAGGATTGCCTAAATTATACCACTTAAGAGATTTTATGTTATATTCCTTATTTGGCACTAATTTGTATTAGACGAGTTAGTATTGGAAATTGAGCTGAAATTTACTTCAGCCCCCCCAAACTTTTTACACATATTATACATCATTCTACGCGTTTTGACATGCCGAAGTCGAATATCGTATCCATGTTCGGCGAAAACTTATAGTTTTCAAGATATCCATAAAAATATTTCGGTATTTATTCGGAATCAGGTACACCTGTGTTGATCGGTTCCGAGGTATCGGTATGTATAGGTTTTGGGGGCAGACTGAGGGAGGGGGGGAGAGGGCCCCCTGTTAGAGGGAACCGCAGCTACGTGTATGTAGTGTGGGGTTGTAGAAAGTGTGACGACTCAGCACATGCATATAATAAGAGAATAGTTTATTAATATGGATATATATATATATATATATATAAGTAAATGTGAAACCGAAACGTAGTCAATTAGTAAATATTCCACAATACCCCCAACACGACGCGCTCTCCACCAAGTCTCCGCCAGCTCTAATCTTTCGCACCACTGACCCGACGGTCCCCAATCTCCCATGCATCCCCGCGCCAGTTCCCTCGGAAAAGCCACCCAGTGCGTGACACTTGACTCCGAGGCAGAGTTAGGAGCGATGGGGCCGCAGTGATGGAGGGGGAAACACCTACAGGAGCGGTGGTAATGTGTGCGTGACTGACGCAGGCGCAGTTCATGTACGCATAACCACCACTCCTGTAGGTGTTTCCCCCTCCATTCACTGCGGTCCCATCGCTCCTAACTCTGCTCCGAGGAACGTCGCTGACGCCATGCACCCCATTAATACTTCCGCACTACGCCTATCGCTCAAGTGCCCCGGCAATCTCCATTCACACCACAGTAGTTAAAAGGAATTTATAAAAAATATAATGAACAATAATCTTTTATTAATATCTCGAAAACTAAATCTGGATCAGGCGGGGCGGGGGGGGGGGGGCTACCAGTAGTATCGCTGATTTGGTTCTGGGGATGCCCTCTTTCTCGCGCAAGGCGGCCACCGTGGGGATTTATTCAGTACTTACAAGTGTGACCCTACACCGGTTACACCCCCCCCCCCCCCCATCCAAGAGGGCGAGGTGTCCTATAAGAATTTCTCCACATAAAATAAATTCTGGTTTAGGAAAATTGTCTCGCATTCAGGTCTTTACAATACGAAATGTATGTACGTAGATTACTGATGAATGATTTGAGGCTAATTTATCAGTATATATTATATTGATAAATTACATATAACTACTAATATATATTGATAAATTACAAAAAGAAAATATCCAGCATATAGTAATAAGTATTAAATAACATATTTATAAGTCACAATTGAGACAATAATGAATGTGTTGTGGTTTTACTCCACCACAACTTTCATAAACCAGTATTTTGCATTGTTATCCCCTGGATAATGTTTTTTATATGTGCTTCATCGCAGTGGAAATAAAACCAGCCGTCTTCGTCAATAGAAGTCACGCGGCTAAGCACGAGTCCTCAAATCGTACTGGCACAATTTAGAAAACCTTGTAGTGGTACGATTTAGGAAACATGATCATTTTACTTATAAATATTGATTAAGCTTTAATAATTGTAAAATATTCTACAATAAAACCCGATTTTTTTAAACGTATGTAGCACGCACAAAATAGGAAACAATTCGGGAACTTTTTGTTTACATCTGGGTGTATAGTTTTCACTCACAAATATACAAAGGAAAATAGATTAACATTTGGACAGGTAATACCTATTTTTTCTAGAAGCTGTTTACGTAAATGTATTTCTTATCCAAAAATATACAGCTTTACCATTTAAACCGTTTTTCTAGCTCTAACAATTTTTTATTTATTCGACTAAATACGTTCTTCATCCCCCACTTTGAGGGCTATTATCATCCTTTCAATATGGATGTTGAATGAAACAAGAAATGCGTGCCAAATTACTTTTGTGAGAACTACATATTATCGAAGTTTCATCAAAATCAGCGATTGATACTTTGGGATGTTCCCTTCTAAGTATAACCCCATAAAAACTTCAAAAAAGTAAAAAAAAACATGATAGTACATGAAAAAGTCGAGGACGAAAACGAGTATTATCAAATAAATCTCAAAAAAATAGAAGAAAATAATATCTCGCAAAAATTTAATACAATAATTACAATATAAAAAAAAATGTGAAATCAAAATGAGCCGCAGGTACATAAAGGTGCTTTCAAGCAGTGTGCAAACGCGACACTGTGTAACACAATATAAGATTCGGTGCTTTCTAACTGCGCTTATCCCTTGTAAGTATATAATTATCAATAACAAAAAAATAAATACGGAATATTACCAAACTATTCGATGGAATTCGTAAAGTATCGAGAATCTAGCAGCAACTACACCTTACTAAATAAATTCCAGGTGACGCTATAGTGCGGAAGAAATCGTTATTTTGCTACCAACTCTACACAACGCTAGGCTATAACATTTTTTAAAAATTAGTGCGTGCCATTTTGACCAACAAGATCACTTGCGCCGATCTTATTCTATAGGTGAAAATGTACCCCGTATGGGGTATCGATTGTTAAGCTAACCGCCGTTTAAGGATGTATTGGACTTATCTTCAAAATGGTACCAAGTTGATGAAAATTTGTGGGATTGTTCTTTTTAATCTTCCTGATGTGCTCGAAAATTTTTACACGAATTCACTAAACGGTTGCTGAGTTAAAACGATTTTAATTTTCTAACATATTTACATGTTAAAAGTATTTATCGCAGTTACTCACTAATAGCCTATCATATGGCTGGTTCTTTTCCAGGATGAAAAAGGCCCCTTTTTATGATGAAATTGGTCGAATATTATTATTAATAATAAATATATTATATCGTGCACGTGTACCTATTTTTGACCTTCAATTCTCTCTTCGTCCCAAATAGTGACCTATGTTGGACCGGATCATTGACTCGTACATAATGCGTGGAATATCGTGTCATTGATCGGGAGATGCAATCTAATGTCCCAATTAATGACTGCATCGGAAAAGGATGTTTACAAAATAATTAGTACAATACAAAATAATTTGTCACAGTTTTAATGCTATGACCAGATTTGATAGCTGCCAAAGCATTTTCCAATTGTTGTTGCGAATAGTTTTTACGTTGTTTATATTCTTTAGTTTATATTTTTAAATTAAAAAAAAATTAAATAAAAAAAAATTTAAATTTAAAATAAAAATTTAAAAATTTAAAAATTTAAAAATTTAAAAATTTAAAAATTTAAAAATTTAAAAATTTAAAAATTTAAAAATTTAAAAATTTAAAAATTTAAAAATTTAAAAATTTAAAAATTTAAAAATTTAAAAATTTAAAAATTTAAAAATTTAAAAATTTAAAAATTTAAAAATTTAAAAATTTAAAAATTTAAAAATTTAAAAATTTAAAAATTTAAAAATTTAAAAATTTAAAAATTTAAAAATTTAAAAATTTAAAAATTTAAAAATTTAAAAATTTAAAAATTTAAAAATTTAAAAATTTAAAAATTTAAAAATTTAAAAATTTAAAAATTTAAAAATTTAAAAATTTAAAAATTTAAAAATTTAAAAATTTAAAAATTTAAAAATTTAAAAATTTAAAAATTTAAAAATTTAAAAATTTAAAAATTTAAAAATTTAAAAATTTAAAAATTTAAAAATTTAAAAATTTAAAAATTTAAAAATTTAAAAATTTAAAAATTTAAAAATTTAAAAATTTAAAAATTTAAAAATTTAAAAATTTAAAAATTTAAAAATTTAAAAATTTAAAAATTTAAAAATTTAAAAATTTAAAAATTTAAAAATTTAAAAATTTAAAAATTTAAAAATTTAAAAATTTAAAAATTTAAAAATTTAAAAATTTAAAAATTTAAAAATTTAAAAATTTAAAAATTTAAAAATTTAAAAATTTAAAAATTTAAAAATTTAAAAATTTAAAAATTTAAAAATTTAAAAATTTAAAAATTTAAAAATTTAAAAATTTAAAAATTTAAAAATTTAAAAATTTAAAAATTTAAAAATTTAAAAATTTAAAAATTTAAAAATTTAAAAATTTAAAAATTTAAAAATTTAAAAATTTAAAAATTTAAAAATTTAAAAATTTAAAAATTTAAAAATTTAAAAATTTAAAAATTTAAAAATTTAAAAATTTAAAAATTTAAAAATTTAAAAATTTAAAAATTTAAAAATTTAAAAATTTAAAAATTTAAAAATTTAAAAATTTAAAAATTTAAAAATTTAAAAATTTAAAAATTTAAAAATTTAAAAATTTAAAAATTTAAAAATTTAAAAATTTAAAAATTTAAAAATTTAAAAATTTAAAAATTTAAAAATTTAAAAATTTAAAAATTTAAAAATTTAAAAATTTAAAAATTTAAAAATTTAAAAATTTAAAAATTTAAAAATTTAAAAATTTAAAAATTTAAAAATTTAAAAATTTAAAAATTTAAAAATTTAAAAATTTAAAAATTTAAAAATTTAAAAATTTAAAAATTTAAAAATTTAAAAATTTAAAAATTTAAAAATTTAAAAATTTAAAAATTTAAAAATTTAAAAATTTAAAAATTTAAAAATTTAAAAATTTAAAAATTTAAAAATTTAAAAATTTAAAAATTTAAAAATTTAAAAATTTAAAAATTTAAAAATTTAAAAATTTAAAAATTTAAAAATTTAAAAATTTAAAAATTTAAAAATTTAAAAATTTAAAAATTTAAAAATTTAAAAATTTAAAAATTTAAAAATTTAAAAATTTAAAAATTTAAAAATTTAAAAATTTAAAAATTTAAAAATTTAAAAATTTAAAAATTTAAAAATTTAAAAATTTAAAAATTTAAAAATTTAAAAATTTAAAAATTTAAAAATTTAAAAATTTAAAAATTTAAAAATTTAAAAATTTAAAAATTTAAAAATTTAAAAATTTAAAAATTTAAAAATTTAAAAATTTAAAAATTTAAAAATTTAAAAATTTAAAAATTTAAAAATTTAAAAATTTAAAAATTTAAAAATTTAAAAATTTAAAAATTTAAAAATTTAAAAATTTAAAAATTTAAAAATTTAAAAATTTAAAAATTTAAAAATTTAAAAATTTAAAAATTTAAAAATTTAAAAATTTAAAAATTTAAAAATTTAAAAATTTAAAAATTTAAAAATTTAAAAATTTAAAAATTTAAAAATTTAAAAATTTAAAAATTTAAAAATTTAAAAATTTAAAAATTTAAAAATTTAAAAATTTAAAAATTTAAAAATTTAAAAATTTAAAAATTTAAAAATTTAAAAATTTAAAAATTTAAAAATTTAAAAATTTAAAAATTTAAAAATTTAAAAATTTAAAAATTTAAAAATTTAAAAATTTAAAAATTTAAAAATTTAAAAATTTAAAAATTTAAAAATTTAAAAATTTAAAAATTTAAAAATTTAAAAATTTAAAAATTTAAAAATTTAAAAATTTAAAAATTTAAAAATTTAAAAATTTAAAAATTTAAAAATTTAAAAATTTAAAAATTTAAAAATTTAAAAATTTAAAAATTTAAAAATTTAAAAATTTAAAAATTTAAAAATTTAAAAATTTAAAAATTTAAAAATTTAAAAATTTAAAAATTTAAAAATTTAAAAATTTAAAAATTTAAAAATTTAAAAATTTAAAAATTTAAAAATTTAAAAATTTAAAAATTTAAAAATTTAAAAATTTAAAAATTTAAAAATTTAAAAATTTAAAAATTTAAAAATTTAAAAATTTAAAAATTTAAAAATTTAAAAATTTAAAAATTTAAAAATTTAAAAATTTAAAAATTTAAAAATTTAAAAATTTAAAAATTTAAAAATTTAAAAATTTAAAAATTTAAAAATTTAAAAATTTAAAAATTTAAAAATTTAAAAATTTAAAAATTTAAAAATTTAAAAATTTAAAAATTTAAAAATTTAAAAATTTAAAAATTTAAAAATTTAAAAATTTAAAAATTTAAAAATTTAAAAATTTAAAAATTTAAAAATTTAAAAATTTAAAAATTTAAAAATTTAAAAATTTAAAAATTTAAAAATTTAAAAATTTAAAAATTTAAAAATTTAAAAATTTAAAAATTTAAAAATTTAAAAATTTAAAAATTTAAAAATTTAAAAATTTAAAAATTTAAAAATTTAAAAATTTAAAAATTTAAAAATTTAAAAATTTAAAAATTTAAAAATTTAAAAATTTAAAAATTTAAAAATTTAAAAATTTAAAAATTTAAAAATTTAAAAATTTAAAAATTTAAAAATTTAAAAATTTAAAAATTTAAAAATTTAAAAATTTAAAAATTTAAAAATTTAAAAATTTAAAAATTTAAAAATTTAAAAATTTAAAAATTTAAAAATTTAAAAATTTAAAAATTTAAAAATTTAAAAATTTAAAAATTTAAAAATTTAAAAATTTAAAAATTTAAAAATTTAAAAATTTAAAAATTTAAAAATTTAAAAATTTAAAAATTTAAAAATTTAAAAATTTAAAAATTTAAAAATTTAAAAATTTAAAAATTTAAAAATTTAAAAATTTAAAAATTTAAAAATTTAAAAATTTAAAAATTTAAAAATTTAAAAATTTAAAAATTTAAAAATTTAAAAATTTAAAAATTTAAAAATTTAAAAGTTTAAAAATTTAAAAAATTTAAAATAAAAAATTTTAAAATTTTTTTTAGAAAATTAAAATAAAAAAAAATTTAAATTTAAAAAAAAAATTAAAAAATTTAAAATAAAAAGTTAAAAAAAATTAAGTTAAAATAAAAAAATTATTTTTAAAATTTTTTTAAAAAATTTAAAATAAAGAAAATTAAAAAAATTTTAATTTAAAATAAAAAAATTCAAAAAATTTAAAATAAAAAAATTTAATTTTTTATTTTAAAAAATTAAAATTTTTTTTAAAATAAAATTAAAAATAAAATAAAATTATATTCTTTTAACTTTATTAGCCATCTTTACTTATTGAGGTTATGGTACAAACTGACAAACACGTAAGATGGAAACATGACATGGCATCTCGTGTGAATAATAGGAATTCATACATTTTAGGAGTGCCGATTATCGACCCCCATAATTATTATGAATTTAATAAAAAATTCGATGCAATTTTTTTAAATAGTAAATTTACAATTATTTTTTAACTTATTTGAACACATTTTTCTTACATTAATATACTCATGCAAGAAATACTTAATACCTAAAATTTGGCCGTTCTTAAGTTCGGTAACAAGAAACTACTTTTTCACGGCTTTGTAGCTGACACGCGTGAAAACATTTATTAATTACTTAATTATTTGTTATGATATACATTAGCGAAACCATCAGCCCGATACTTGGAATATTCACAAATCGAATTCAACACTTTTAACGCCCGTTTCGAACCGAAAAAAATTCATATTTAAATATAAAAGATAAAGTGTCAATAATTGCGACTGGGTCGCTAATTGGGGCATTTACCTTACTCTTATGGAAAGAGAGGATCTTGACAGATAAAACAGCTGAAAAAATGTTAAAGAAATGGTACCAATGTTTTCAGCTTTTTGGTACATGTAGTATATGGATAGATGAAAATATCTGCCGAGTCCAATTGTATCCACTGCACCGTTTTAAAGAAATAAATTATAACTTGAGAAAATTGTAAATTCAGGGAATTTTCACTGCCAAAAGTTTAGTAAATACTGCTTGAAAGAGCATTTGTGAAGTGAAAAATACCTTTCTAGGAGTAAAAATAAGGCTCCAACTGTCATTCGAGTTCCTTACAACTATATTTACTATGCGTAAGACGTGAATATTCAAGTATTTCAAATTTCATATACTTTTGTCTAATACTGTACGTCCGATACTTCCTTAAGGTTTCTTAACCTAATAGCTTTAGTCTGATCTGGAAGTTGTTTCCTTCTGCTGTTTCGATTGCTCGTAAATGAGGTATTTGATCGATCACGCTGGTATACTAAAATCTGCGAAATGGACTGATTTGCGAGATAAGGTTGCGGCTTTAACCCACGTTGTATACATATAGGACGCGTGTGGTTGCACCGTAATTAGAAACGAGGCGAACGCTTGGTAGGCGTAGGCGATAGTGATCGCTCACGAGTCAAGACGAAACGCGTCTGTGCGTGAATATTCAAGTTCCGCTACGGTTCGTAAGAATAGTGGTCACCTGCCGCACAGGTGCCCCCTACTCCTTCGCTACCTCGTAATTCAACCTTCAGGGCGATCCTTACCAGCAGTCACTTCCAGGTGTTGAACAGAGAGCATACCCGATTTCCGTTTTATCTCGACTCTGACCCTCGCCTTTATCTCCCTCGTTTCATCTCGCCCCTCGTGACCGTTTCGACGTTTTTCAGCTTCGTTTCCCATTATAACTTTATACATTGCGCCATCGTCCGGCAGCAAGAGGCGCAGTCATGCCGAAAAATCGGTCAGAAATTTACGTAATTTCCAAATGATACTCATCGCACAATTGATAACTTCCGGTTAATTAATTGTTGCTCTGTTACCTATCGCTCAATCGTTGCAAGGCTTCCAATAGATTCGTGAGAAAAGCTTTAACAGCTTGTAAAGTTTTTTTCTTCTAATTTTAGATTATTTCCATTATTTTGGAATGTTCGTTTTCGAAGGTATAGATAATTTGAAGTAGTTGAGAAGCTATTTGAGGAAGAGTTTCCTTGCAATTAACAGAAACAATGACAATACTGATAAAAACTGTAACGTAGGTACGAATGTTTGACACTTTGGTCGTAAAAGGCAGAAAACTTTCTATGATATATTTTAGGGGGTATATTACTGTTAAGTTTTGTTCTCGATAAACATACCATTTTATCCTGGGTAATTTTAAAAAATTTCGAACAACATTAATAAAAAGATTGGGCGATCTAAATTATTGAATAATTAATCAATCTGCATATGAAGAAGATACTCGTTGGTGTAATAATTTTTATCATATTTTTGACAAGAATATTGAGTCAATGTAGAAATTCGTGGATGCAAAAGTTATTAATATTAAAGGATCTTTCGTGTAATCATTAAAACAGATCGAAGTTAACGAGCGAAGTTAGATATATTAAGATTCATTGTTATACATAAACGCAAGCAATAGTTGTTTCGAGATTACAACCGAAACAATGTCACGTCTTCTTCAAAATGTGTTAGATTAAACAGTCAAAAAATAAAACTACCTGTTCATATACAGTAACTATCTACTTTGGTACTGTATTTGATATTAGATTCGCGATCATGTTAATCGAGAACAGTAGAATTATCAGCAGGTGCAGTGCAACGTAAAAATTGATATCACATTATTTCCAATACATATTTATATGTGAAATAGAACAAGATCACATAAACAACGCATGCTGTAAACTAAACAAATTATAAAAATCGAAGGTCAAGAGTATTTTCGAAATTAGTTGAAAACAACACAAATATACATTAGGGTGGACCGAAAAACACAAATTTTCGAAAAACGGAACGGCGTAGCGCGGAAAAGTTGCCGTTAGGGAAGACAAATGGAGGTCAAAAAAAAATTTTGAAATCGGTCAATATTTGACCCTCGCGCATCGCCGTCAAAGTTCTTAATTTTTTACCGAGTTTGGCGACTTTTGTATATTTTCTTAAAAATGTCTATATTTCACTATTGCACATCACAAAATATTATTTCAGCACATAAACACGTAAAATAGTGTTTTATATATGTATTGTCGCGGACGGAAGACAATTTGGGGGCGCGACGAGGCGTAAGGCGAACGTGACGCGAACCGCAATCCTGTAAGGGGTTACGAAAGCAACATTGCAATTATATTAAACTGAATTTTTAACATTGAAATTACTAACGTACTTAGTTCAACCTAATCAGTTACGCACAAAGTTAATTCGGTGTGCGACGGCGTACCTCAGTACGCGACATAAATTACGCAATCAGGGGGTGGACAGTAATATCGGCGCCGTGCAGAAACATAGTTCGTGCCGTTTTGAGTGTACGCTAGATGGCGTTGTTTCGCCTTCCCACGTCACTCACTCCGCTGGCGGTAGGTTGCGTCGGTCTTCGTTGCACTCTTGTCAGCAATCAGTTGCACGTGGCCGCCATTTGCAATTGTCAGTGACATTAACCTATTTTGTTGTGCTTTGTGCCACTAGAGAATATACTTTAAGATTATTAAGACGATGCTATCAAAATTCACTTCAAGGTCAAAAATGGAAATACGCCCTTTTATGGAAACACTGTGATATAAGTAATTAATATAATTATGTACTTAGCATTATAGGGTTTAAGCAAACTGTTAAACTGTCTACAACAATAAAATATATTTGTAAAAAAGTTCTGAGCGTAGAGAAGTTTCGTGTTATGGACGTACGAGATGTAACAGATAGACTGTAATCTTGACATAGAATAAAAAAATTCTTCAAACCAATTTCATTACGGTTTTCTAATTCATAAAACACACTTTTATGAGTAAGAACTTAATAAAATGAAGAGACCAGTAGAAAAACATACAGAAATACATAATTAGTTATTACAAATAGTTACTGTAACAACTAATTATGTATTTCTGTATGTTTTTCTATTGGTCTCTTTATTTTGTTAAGTACTTTAATTACGTATCAGCACATTATCTGAATAATGTCTCCATCATCTGAACGGCCATCTATTATCTTATCTTGAGGTTCTGAGTATACACTAGATGTCGCCACTGGCGTTTATCCTTCTGCCCTCTTAAAGCATTGGAGTGTCCACCCGCTGTACGCAATATTGTAGAATTCTTTAGGCATAAACAAACACGGTTGCCAGGGAAGTCCTAACTGTAGTGGAGGGGGAACATACGCGTAGTGGAGAGGGAACTCGCCACGCGTGCGCGTGATAACGCCGTGACGTCAAACCAATCGATGCCAAGGTAGGTGTTCCCCCTCCACTACGTGTAGGATTTTCCTGGCAACTCTGGGCACAAAGCTCTTGGCTTGGCTTAACAGACTCCTCTCCCTTCGTGTATCATCGTGATAGAATCAGCAAAGCGGCGTCAGTAAAGCTTCTTTGTTTTATTACTCGACCACTTGTGCTCTTTTATAACAGAAATTGTCTGCATTTGTATTTAAAGCATTTATCTTATCATTTTGTATTTTCTTCCTACATTTTGAGATCTTGAAGCTCCTCCATCAATAAAAGATGGAAGCCCCATAGAAACACATTAGCCGGAAAACATTTTTCTGTCCGATTTTTGGTAATCCAAAGGATTTATCTCAACTTCCTACATACGAGGAAGTTTCGATATGTTGTTTGGAAGAACGATTTAAGCTGGCTTCAGGTGCCAACTATAACACCGTCTGTTTTTCTACCGTAGCTAAGTCAGTTCCACAAAAAATTCTGGTTCTGCATGATGTAGCATCTATTCCCACTATAACAGAAAAAAACAATCGTACACAAGATAAAATCATATCACAGTTCCTACTACAATTTGAGCAAATCTTATAGCAGGGACAAAGAGAAACAAAATTATAAGGATAAACTTGCAAAATTCAAGGAGGAAGCTGCAAAACTCTTCGACGTAGCATCCTGCAAGTGTCTAATGATTCTGAGCTGCATCTGTGGAAAAAGTATTCGAAATTGTATTTGTAAAATTTCTATTAAATGTTGTTGTGAGAGATCAAAGAAAATTCCACTTCTTGAGATTAAATTTATGTATGATCAAAGAAATGGAAGATTTGGAAAAATAGGACAAGTTGACAAAAAAGAATCAGAAAAACGAACCAAGAGACTAGTGATGGCAGAGCAAGGCCTGTCTCGTTTTGACGTAGCCCTGAACGGTAGTTCTTTTGAGCAGACCTCAGAAGAAGTCAAAGAGCTGTTACGAGCCGAGGCTGAGGGCAATGAGAGTGGCGGCTGCGAGGCCGAGGATTGAATTTGTTTGTTGGAGTTTGTTAGTAGCGGACGAACCGGGGTCTGGTATCCCCGGGAGCCGCTATAAGGAGGTGGGATGTCGTGGACGAACCGGAGTCTGGTATTCTCGGGAGCCACTAGGAAGGTAAAGTTTCACGGACGAACCGGGGTCTGGTATCCCCGGGAGCCACTAGGAAGGTGGATATCGTGGACGAACCGGGGTCTGGTATCCCCGGGAGCCACTAGGAAGGTGGTTATCGTGGACGAACCGGGGTCTGGTATCCCCGGGAGCCGCTAGGATGGTGGATATCGTGGACGAACCGGGGTCTGGTATCCCCGGGAGCCGCTAGGATGGTGGATATCGTGGACGAACCGGGGTCTGGTATCCCCGGGAGCCGCTAGGAAGGTGGATATCGTGGACGAACCGGGGTCTGTTATCCTCGGGAGCCACTAGGAAGGTGGTTATCGTGGACGAACCGGGGTCTGGTATCCCCGGGAGCCGCTAGGAAGGTGGATATCGTGGACGAACCGGGGTCTGGTATCCCCGGGAGCCGCTAGGAAGGTGGATATCGTGGACGAACCGGGGTCTGGTATCCCCGGGAGCCGCTAGGAAGGTGGATATCGTGGACGAACCGGGGTCTGGTATCCCCGGGAGCCACTAGGAAGGTGGTTATCGTGGACGAACCGGGGTCTGGTATCCCCGGGAGCCACTAGGAAGGTGGTTATCGTGGACGAACCGGGGTCTGGTATCCCCGGGAGCCGCTAGGAAGGTGGATATCGTGGACGAACCGGGGTCTGGTATCCCCGGGAGCCGCTAGGAAGGTGGATATCGTGGATGAACCGGGGTCTGGTATCCCCGGGAGCCACTAGGAATGTTAGTTTAGCCTCGTAACTTTATAATGTGATACCCCTTGAGCGGTAAAGGGGTATCTTTGTGGGTTGGTCTCAAAGAGGAAATTCGGATGATGATTGAAGAGAACACTGAATTTATAATAACTAATTATATTCTGTATATAATCTCAGTCTTTTACAATTGCTTAGTGTTTCTGTCGCGGTACCTAGGTCCACCTCTCGGTTTTGACGCACTGAGAAATGCGGGGTCTCAAAAAATAAGAGTTAACAGTCACAACACCTATCAGCAACTCTACGTACTGTATGGTAAAAGTTGGTACAATGCTCGAAGGAAAATACTACTTGGTCTCGCAAGCCTCTTTCGTCTACACGTGTTAGTCTTGAAATGAGCCCCCGCGTATTGATTCGTGGCCCTTTTTATATCATGAAATTCGGTAAAGAAGTAGTGGGGTTATGAATACCTTCATTGAATATTAGGTTTTCCGGGAAAACTCGGTTGCATCCCACCACTGCAGGAAACTGTGACCCCGCCGGGTCACGCGCATTCCGGACACCCGAAAGGGTTTAAAAGTTCAAAGATAGGGCTGCGTACGTAACAAAGCAGAGCTGGGATGGTTTTATCCGGACCACGTTGATGTCCAGGGAAGTCATGCTTTCCTTCACAAACAAGGCACAATTCAACGTGAAGAAGTAAAAGTCGTGAAAGATATCGACAATAAATAGTATGTATGCCCTATGTGGTTGGTTGGTTGGGAAAGGCGTGGGTGGAACTCGAGGTACAACCACCTTCCCGTGGTGAGTTCTGAGTCGCGTTAGGTATTTAACTCGAGCCAAGAGCTGCACGGCTAAAGAATTGTACGTATTTATGTGCTGAAATAATATTTTGTGATGTTCAACAGTGAAATATAGACAATTTTAAGAAAATATACAGAAGTCGCCAAACTCGGTCAAAAATTAAAAACTTTGACGGCGATGCGCGAGGGTCAAATATTGACCGATTTCAAAATTTCTTTTTGGCCTCGATTTGTCTTCCCCAACGGCAACTTTTCCGCACTACGCCCTTTCGAGTTTCGAAAATTTGGGTTTTTCGGCCCACCCTAATATACATGATGAAATAATTTTAATTTTTTAAGTAAATTAAACAGAATTTCAAAGTCATTGCCGCTCGGTATGGTCTACAAAACATTCAGTAGATCGTAGGTAACATTGATTATAAATGATGTTACGATTGAAAGCAAGTTTACTGTGCACATTGAAATATGTTTGAATTGATAAATTTATTTGGCAAGTACTGGTAATACACCGAAAGCATCTGTTCGCCCGGAAATTTGCATGTTTTGCCCCGTATATTGAGCGATAATAGAACGTTTACGAATATGTTGTGCGGTTTGCCGCAGCAATCTGAGCTCACTTGATCGGCGCCCGATGAAATTCGATCATGTCTGGTCATCGGTAACTTTCGCAAGCGTTTTCATACTATACAGAGTGAATTTATGGTAACGACGTCGACAAAATTTGTGGCATTTGTAGACAAAACATAGAGTTTGGCCATTTTCATGGAGCCTGTCCAATTGGTACACAACTTTTACTCGCATCATTATTTGCTTTAAACTCTTATGTGATCTGTCAGAAAGAAGGAAAGTAAGGAATTTTATCAATGATTATTGTTATTATCATTAGGTAGGATTTGGTGGAATACATTGACGTGTATTGTAGGTCTTAAGGGGACTAGGCAGTTAGATAGCTCGAAAATCAAGTATTTTTTGCGAATTAATTACAAGGAGATGAATACAAAGTGTGACTAGTACTTTTGGGTAATGTTTGTTAATACTATAAACAGTAAAAAAAATTATTTGGATAATATATACACATGTATGACAGCGCTACAGTTGCGTGATATATAGGTGCTTTTTTTCTGGAGTCGCTGTAATTTTGCAGTGATTCTGGCCGTAAGAAATTGAATTGTGAAATGTTCTTTGAAATTGATACTTTGCCCTGGGCCCCATTCTGCCCTGACCTATTAAAAAAGAAAAAAAATTATGAGTATAGCGGTTGTAAAACGACAAATTTAAGAAAAATGTGATTTTTCGCAAGGGAGAAGAGCCATTTTATTTTTTTTTTGTCAAAATACGAGTTTTCACAGACTTATGCTTAGGTTCAGGTCGTAACTAGACATGTTTCACATATGTGATTTTTTTCAAATCGATTTTTACCTCCATTTTTTCGCAATCACTGCAAAACGAAGAGGAAATATGGTTCCGAAAAAAACGAGTTTAAAGTTTCGAAAGAGGAATTAGTCTACCTGTAAAATCCTTAATTTTGCGGATTTTACCATAAACCAAATGGCATTTTACTCGGGAAGGGTGGTACTTTCGAAAAATGCAACAAAAAAAATCGAGTTTCTGACTGCCTTAAACGATGGAAGTACTTCCTTCGTTAATGGAATTAAAAAGCTGTTGTAGCGAAGGCTTGATAGTCTTCTTCCACGGTCATCGTTTTTCTATGTACACTCACCCTCCAATGGAAGAAGTGAAAACAAGTTATTAAAAAATTACTCCATTTAATAAATTACACTTTGATCTGTTTTAGGGTGACCCACGTAAGTGTCACCACGAAATTTCAGGAGTTTCCTTGAACTTTACGAAAAATTGTTTTAGACAAAATTTCAACTATATTTGAGTGTGCAAAACTTCCGTAAACCAGAGTTTCTTTATCTGCACTTTCTTTCGTAGATATGAATGTTACCTTCTGTTTTTTAAATGAAACTATTGCATTTTTGTATTATTTTATACAAGCTTTGCTACTAGGCTTCGCCCGAAATTTAGATTTTGATTCTATAAAATTTTTTTTTTTATAAATTTTCTTATTTTTTTTTTAAATGATCACATTCAATTGGATTAGTCAGGTATACTGAGCTGAGGCACATCTCGTGATCGCAGAGTTTATCGCTCGAAAGTTTTTAGGGGACAGACGAACACACAAACATATAGAAGCTTTCTGCCTTTATATAGTACGATTAGTACGAATGATGACAAATCTAACGAATATACATACGTTACAATTATATACCGATCTCCGTAACAGCCCAATTCTTCTGTCTAAATAAACATCATGCAATCGGGCTGCGCGGCACAGTATATACAGGGTCAGCGTTTTATCTTGCAACCTGCGCGCGCGCGAACAAGTGAAACGGCAACAGCGCCTCACGGACGCATTCCACTACACCCATGCACCGGCCCCGCGTTCGGAGAGCTGCCAGCGATCGCTGGACAGCAGTGATGCCAAAGCTTCGAGAATGTTAGGATGGTCTGTTTCAAATTAACGTCACAAAGAGCTATTCGGAATTTTCCGGCCGGGATTGAAAATATTGGGGCCTTTTTCGTATAACCTTTGAACTATAAAAGATATCAGAATGGAATTTGCGTAGCAAATGAGGGAAAATTATTCCCTCTTCATGATGGACATTTCAACATATTTTACGTTTACTTAATTTTTCTGTTATAAATTTTTTTAACCGTAATTTTTGTGATAAGCTTTTGCAAACTGTTTATTTGATACTGTACTTAATGCTCTTTTTAAAATTCACGGTGTTGATAAACAATAGGCTAGTTGTTTCTGTGTCATTACTTTCATAAATTGAGAAATTAAATTTTTATTCAATTATGCGTTAGGTCTGCATACCTCAGAATCTATTGTTCTGGTTTTCTTTTTTATGATTTTACACCTGACTCGCTCAGTCTGAACGCAGATTCTAATACTCGGCCGAGTAATCCGGCGGGGAAGATTTTCACTCGGCCGAGTAGCAGACCGATGACTCGGCCGAGTCACTCGTCAGGTGTAAACCCAGCTTTAGGGGTAACTAATGGACGTGTCTTTGATTGTTGGAGTGTTTGAATTTTTTTTCTAGAATGTTTGTGTCTGAATTTTTTAACCTTTTAGTTACTCAACGCCACGTCTATACCGGCTTCTGTTAATGTCATTTTTTGGAACGATGCGGCATTAGTGTGGCTTTTACACGCAAGTGGCGAAAAATCTCTCCGTACAGGTTTATAGCGCCGCGGTCAACTCTGTCGTAGCTAATTTTTTTTAAATTAATACGGGTACGAGACCAGTCGACATTGTTTTCAAACCTCATTACAGTAATTTGGGGTCAACATATTAAACAATAATAAAGTCTATAAGTACAAATCTATAAGATAATGTCAGAGTCAACGCTTAAAGTGTTAGTAATTGGGTCCTTTACCATAGTTGCAAGATTAAGGGGAGGTTCCGGTCTAGACCCCCAAAAAATAGGTGATCTTTAGGAATTAATTAAAGGAAAACTACTATATATAATTTAATAGGACTTGTTGCATTGTATTAAGGATGTCTTACATTATAGAAATATATTTTTTGTTTTATAATTAATCATTGCAGACCGCACTGGGGAATCGTTAAACTCAAGGCGTCAAAAAATTGATCCAAATCGGTGGGACCTGTATCTTCAAAAGTTACTATCCGATTCGACTGAAACTCTTTTTGTTTTGAAGAATATACTTCTGGCTAGGGGGCGAACCAGAAAAATTACAAACATAACATTTTTTTTAGAAAATAACAACACTTGAAGTCTGAAATCACTTTATCCCTATATTTGTCACCCTTTCAACGGCTTTGAAAATTATAATTTTCAATATTTTGTATTTTTTTCTGGTATCCCCTTAGCCAGAAGTATATTCTTCAAAATAAAAAAAGTTTCAGTCGAATCGGATAATAACTTTTGGAGATACAGGTCCCACCGTTTTGAGAACACTGTTTCGAGAAAAACCCGTTTAAAGTTTTAGGGGAGACCGGGGCAAAGTGAACCCCGGGGTAAAATGAGCTTCCTTAATTTATTTTTTAACAATAGAATATATTTACAAATTTTGGTGACGTAATAAATGTATGTAATACGACAATGATAATTATGCACATTCAGGTATCGAAAAATGGAAATTCATTTAAAAAATTAAAAATGAAGTTTTAGAGACTTCCAATTGTTTTTTTTTCAATTTAGCTTTTTGGATAAATCAGTCTTAAATGTGTTATTTTAACTCCATTTTTTTTCTGCGTGTTTATAACAAGCTTATAAACATACGTGTACACGCGTTTGAGAAAACATTAATCCTAACATTATTAAATAATTAATTTTCCACTGAGTACACCTTCGAGGCAAAGTGACCGCGGTAAACTGAGCTGCAAAGAAAAGATCCGCGAGTGATGTGAGTGACGTATTTTATTAAAAATTATGTATGTATTTGTTTTATTTATATGTCAGACTGTTCATGTAAACAAAGTTCCTTTAAAAACACATTTTCAGAAGAAAATGAGTTTAGGTTTGTAACACAAAGTACAAAGTTACAAAGTACAAATTATTAACATTAAGCTTGTATTAATGAAATATATTTTAAAAAAAAATAGTTTAAATAGTTTAAAAGTTCTAATAAAGTTGATTTTATAATTATATCCTTCATTAAAACACGTATTTTATTTCTGCTCACTTTACCCCAGAGAGTAGCTCACTTTACCCCATATATGGGGTAAAGTGGTCGATTTTGCATTTTCTTTTCAAGTTGAATTTTAATATACTTTAAGTTTATTTTAAGTATTGATATTCGTCATTTATCAATAGTAATGTTCAAATTATATTATAAATCTATCTTCACACATTTTTATTGAAAGGGAAAAATTGTATTCGACTTCAAACATTTTTCGTCCCACTTTGCCCCGGTCTCCCCTACGTGAGTGCCGAGTGGCCGGGTGTTACCCATGCATTTTCCGCTACTCAAATGCCTATAACTTCGGCAATTTTACGAATTTCAACAAACCCTTTTAAACACGTATTCCTAAAAGATTGAACATTCGAAAAAAGAAATAAAAAAATCGACTTTTAGACCGGAACCTCCCCTTAAATGATGATCCTGTAAAACCGTTATGGAATCGATGTAATATCGGTTCTGGAACCGGAATAAAAACCGATATAGGCCAGAACCTTTTTCAGTCGTAACTATTTCAAGATTATTTCGGTTCTCATAACTGTTTCAAGAACCAAATCCGATATTATAAAACAGTTTTCAACCCCCGGTCCATGGCTGGGTCAGGATCAGAAAGGGGGCCTGACATAATCCAAGCACCCTCGTGGACCTGGGTGGACGTCAGACGATGGTTGGCGACCTAAGGTGTTGGCGAGCTATCGGGTGTGACTTGGTGGTGTTTAGAAAAGTGAGTTTGGGAATGGCAAGCGGCCCGTCGCCGTATTGCTAAAGAATCGGGACTTTGTTCCTAAAGGATCTAGCCATGGAGTGGAAAAGGCGTGGGTGCCTTCTGGTAGAGGTCTGTGATGAACCCCACGGCACTTACTCCAGAACCGTTGCTCTGGAATGTTCTTTGTACTAAATTTCTAACAAGCGAATTAGCGACGCAGTAGCACAGGATCTTGTCATTTGTGCTACGGGGAGGCCATAGAAAAAGTAGAACTATGTTAAAATCCCGTGTGTAATGTATAAAACTTGTTTGCGATGAGCATGACGTTACTATTACAAAGTATACTAAATGCACATAAATAACTAATTTGCATAAATTTTTAATTATGTAAACAATCGGTTGTATTTATTAAATCATCCCTGAAGGCATATTAATAATTTATCAATTAAGGGGTCATGCTCATTCAGGAGGCCGAAAAAAGGGTGGTCTTTGGAAATTTTTTACCCAAAAGCTACAACACATTTCTCAAAAAATCTTTTTTCCTTTCAAGGATTGCATCTAGTACCGTGCGTCTTAATTTTTTCATTAAAAAATATTTACCAATAACTAAGTTATTGTCCATCACTCGATGGTTCTCTAAAAGAAAGGCTTCTGCGGTGAGCACTGCTGCTCGAAAGTAGATCGTCTGAAATAAAAAATTCAAAAGAATTTACTTATTATATTATATTATCTACTATTTGAACGAAGGATTTTTTTATCCGATGCTTACTTTTCTTTTAATTGACGAAAATCAGGCATGATTTATGATAAAAATTGAAACTTTTACTTTAAAAATCAGCTATTTTTTCCCAAATCAATATTTCGAAAAATCCTTCGTTCAAGTACTAGATAATATAATATAATAAGTAAATTCTTTTGAATTTTTTATTTTAGGTGATCGACTTTCGAGCAGCAGTAGTCACCCCAGAAGCCTTTTTTTTAGAGAACCTTCGAGTGATGGACCATAACTTAGTTATTGATAAATATTTTTAAATGAAAAAATTACGATGCGCGGTACTAGATGCAATCCTTAAAAGGAAAAAAGATTTTTTGAGAAATGTGTTATAGCTTTTGAGTAAAAAATTTCCAAAGACCACCCTTTTTTCGGCCTCCTGACTGAGCATCACCCCTTAAGTTATTCAAGAACTGCAGGTAAAACTCATATCTTTTCAGATGAACACGGGGTACCCCGGGTATTGAAATCATGTAGGTAAACTTAAAGATGATAATTTGTTTACTTTCGGATCTTGAAAACGAAAGGTCAATGCATATTCCGATAGTAAAAGGGTCCAATCGCGACGATTCGGACGGATATAAAGAAATTTTCATGACAACGTCAAAAATTTTCCCAGTACATGCTCAGGTGATCACCCGAGTACACGGGTGGTATTGACATAAGGGTTAAATATTAAATTTTTATTCTTCACAGTTATTGAGGCACAGTATTCAGGGAAAGAGCACAGTAATTGCAGTTCAGTCCTCAGGGAGGAAGCACGGTAATTACTATTGGAAATTGGTTATTAAATAAATGAGCCTTTTATATTTTATATGTTAGTTTTATTTCACGACTAGGAAAGAATGTCTATCTAACACGGTGTACCGAACAGAAGTGAGCTCTTCTTTAACAACGGACTGTTTTATCACCGTTGCCGGATATTGATAGAAAAAGACGCTCTACAGACGTATCATTATCTGTTACTATATTCAGGTTTCCCTGAATGTTGTATCACTTTTGCTTTTTAATAATTGAGGGCTCGGATGCAATAAGGGGACTAGCGCTCGAAAATGGGAAAAATTATTGACCAAACGTTAAGAAATATTGGAAAATTAAATGTTGTTAAACTGTATTTTAAAAAATATAGCGTTGTAAAGCTCGCCACGACACACCATTTTTCTATTTACAGCTTGTTTATCCAATCGTTAGTATTCGAGATAAAAATTATAAACAAAAAAAATTTCTGCGACCAAAATTATTATTTCTTTGAACATAAATTGCGATAACTCGAGTAAATATTAACGGATCGTTATGAGACTTGAAACATAAAACTCAGAAAACTCTAGCGAAACCGTGAAATGTATGCACAAAACCCTTATGTTAAAAAATGTAATAATATTTAATTTAAAAGTAACACTGGACATAGCCCATGTCTTTCAACGTTCGCCGTTAAAAAGTATCGAGGGAATTTTGAGGTACATATAACTTGCAGCGACAAAGTTTTTCCTTAATATACAAGGAAGTTTTTCACCAATTTTCACACTGATTAATAAATAATTGTAGAAGATATGACGATATATATAAATCTCGCGCGCCACCAATAGTCAACAGCCGCGTATAATGCGCTACTTAGCAGTTTTAGTGCGAGAATTTTATATATCGTCATATCTTCTACAATTATTTATTAATCAGTGTGAAAATTGGTGAAAATCTTCCTTGTATATTAAGGAAAAACTTTGTCGCTGCAATTTATATGTACCTCAAAATTGCCTCGATACTTTTTAACGGCGAACGTTGAAAAACATGGGTAATATCCGGTATTACTTTTTAATTAAATATATTACATTTTTTAACATAAGGGTTTTGTGCAAACATTTTACGGCTTCGCTAGAGTTTTCTGAGTTTTATGTTTCAAGCCTCATAACGATCCTTTAATATTTACTCGAGTTATCGCAATTTATGTTTAAAGAAATAATGATTTTGGACGATGAAAAATTTTTTGTTTATAATTTTTAGCTCGAATAGTAACGATTCAATAAACAAACTGTAAATAGGAAAAATGTGTGTCGTGACGAGCTTTACAACACTAAATTTTTTTAAATACAGTTTAACAACATTTAATTTTCCAATATTTCTTGGCGTTTGGACAATTATTTTTCGCATTTTCGAGCGCTAGTCCCCTAATTGCATCCGAGCCCTCAATTATAGTAATCCAACAATTACAGCACATTATTCGAGGAGGAAGCACAGTAACTGAGGCACATTAACTGATCTTTGGAGATTATAGGCACACAGTAACTGACTCCAGAACTTTTTTTTATGTTTAATAATAATCAAAGGAGATTTGATATTTGTTTCAGGGAAAAATTTATATCGGTAAAAGAAACTTGGAAATTACAAGTTTCGCTCGATTCCGCTTAAACTATTGGTCCGATTGGAAAACACTGTAAGAACGAATCGAATGCAATTTAATTGCCCTTAATTTAAGAATTGTCGCGATCAAATCGGTTGACTCTAACGCAAAATATGGCCAGAAACGTCGGGTCGTCTTCATAAAAAATTACCAAAATATTCATCGGGCGATATCTCAAAAACGTATCCATAGGATTTTTTTCCTGTCGATTTTTCAGTTTAGGGGACTACTAGTGATATTTCCCAATTATACCTTCCATTTTAAGTTATAGACGCTGCAGGCACTTACTCAAGATCTCCATACTACATGGCCTTGATGAATAGGTTGCGCATCTACTGTTATAACTCCCAAATTGGCAAGTAAAAGCAAAAAATTTTTATGCAGCAATCTTACACAGGTTCTAACGAATGCATTCGTACAACATTTGTCGTGACCTCGCGTGACCTCCGTTTTGTAAGAGTCACTAAACAAAAAAGACCGAGCAAAAACAGGCCTTCGCGAAACAGTATTTTTCAAAAGAATAAAATCTGCATGTCTTTAGCACTATGTAGATAGGTTTATCTCTATTGTTATCCATACAGAAATATGATGCGGCAAAATATAGCAATTTCAGTGCAAAGTATGATCGTCCTGAAACATGCATCTTCAAAGCTTTCTTATAAAATTCTGGGTGGCCTATAGCAGTTCGTTTTTATACCGAAATATAGTCCGCAGATATAAGAATGTATGACTACAATTTCATTGACTTTTGACGAGGTTGAAAATTTGAGTTTAGTTGGCGTTTTGGCGATTTCGGACCACTGTGCGCTGTTGGCTTCTGTATTGAAAATAAAACGTGTGTCACCACTTCTGTTGATAGCTTCCGGGGGAAAAATGTCTGCCGCATCGCGTGGAGTAGTCAGATTTTCTCCTAGACCTTTAGTTTTTGAAATAGGGTAGGTGGGGGTATTACTGCGGACTTTTAAAGTAGGTTAACTTTAAAACCCTCGACACGGCGTTCGAATGAATGAAAGTTCCTCCTTCTTTTTTTAAAAGAAAGGTGGAACCTTAACAATTCCATAAAAAAATATGAGGGTGGGGTGATAAGCACAGTTAATTAGAAACACAGAGATTTGTCGATCAATGGCATTGCAGGTGTTACTGCGGACATGCGGTTTAGTACAAATATCACGTCAGTGAATACGGTCGGGAAAAAGGTTAGATCGCGCTGTCGTCGGTCCGCAGTAATACTTGCACACGGTGTAAAGTACTGCACCTATTACTGCGCTGAGAAATAAAAATTAAAACTAAAATGCAGGTGACTGATTTACTGTTTTTCTGAAAAAATAACTCTTACTCTGTCGAGTAATAAAGCTGCATTACATGTGTTACTGTTTATAACAAAAATGTAAATGTGTTTCAAGTAGGTGTTCATGACAGCCATATCGGGAGTCGACCGAAGTTTCGCCTTGACGAATTTCAAACTACGAGAAAAGAATTAATAATAACTTTGCTGTACATATTTGTAAATAATTATCTGTAATAGAGTTTAAAATAATTTTATCAAAAATTTTCAAGAGATTATGTACTTTCCAACATTAAATACGATCTGTTTTAGAATATCCGCAGTAATACCCCCGCCTATATAGAAAGATATCTGCAAAAGTTGGCGCATTTGGGGTGTCATTTTCCATTTGATCGTTGTTTAAACATATTTAAATATTTATAATTCAATAATAACTTATATCGCTGTATTCGCGAGGGTTTATAGAATAATTGGACGTGACAAGCAACCGAATAACTATTACCGTTTCGACACAGAAAATGTTCAAAGTTGAAAATTTACTTCTTTTTTTTCAAAACCAAATTTCTCGAAAACAGATGGCGATGGCGACAAACGGTTTACGGATTCATGTTCAGCGCACAAAAATCTATAAGAAATGACTATTGAATGTTAACGATCAAAATGGCTGTGAAATATGTTCTTCTTTCACTACAACCGCGTTCCGTCCCAAAATTTCAATCACATACATATTCCGCTTCGCGACAATATATAAAACACTATTTCACGTGTTTGTGTGCTTAAATAATATTTTCTGATGCTCAACAGTGAAGTACGTAAACATTATGAAAATATACACAAGTCGCGAAACTTGGTAAAAAATTCAAAACTTTCACCTCGTTTGGGCCCGGTCAAATATTGACCGATTTAAAAAAAAAAATTTTTGCCTCGAAACAGCCTAGTGCGAAAAAGTTGCGTCTGGAAAAATTTGTCTTTTCCAGACGCAACTTTTTCGCACTAGGCTGTTTCGAATTTCGAAAATTTGATTTTGTCGGCCCACCCTAATGGCTAGCTTCCTGCCAGCATCCTGTTAGTCGTCAAGTGTCCATTCCATCAGGGTTTCGTAGCAAATCAGTCCAAAACAATTTATTCGTTTATTCGTCACGATACTTTCTATTTCAAGCTTCAAATTCACAGTTCATATTTTTTCGGCCCACCCTACTGTAAAAGCTCACAAATACACGAATTTCTGTTTCTCAAGATTCGCCTTGCTTTTTTCCACTGAGTATTGAAACTTTCAGACTTCAACCTGCCGCACATGATACACAAACAATTGCTTTTTTCTGAGATCACTGAGAAACAAGGGTATAAATTACCCTTGAACTGAGAACGATTTGAAATTGGGGTAGGTGAAATCATGCGCCACGTCCTCTGGAAAAGCTGTGGAATATACATTGTATAATATACGTAAGTATTGTTTTGTTTGTTATGCAAGTACAACTGTGGGATGCAAGCATGTCTGTATTTGTTTTGCTTCGCAAACACAGATACACATGCAAGACGTAGGCGTTTAAATAAATACTACCACTTGCTAAGTAGGTACACGTACAGGTTCGCCATCGACAATTCTCCTAACACAGTGTCATAAAAGAGAATTACTGCCAGAGTGATTAGGGAGTTTTTATCTAGACAATTACTTGCTGGTCGTCGCTGAAAAGAAAGATATCGATCGTGCCCGACTCGATTTCATATATGGAACAGAAAACTGTCATTGTTCGCGCACACACCCAACGTTTATTATGCAAATATGCCAGTTATTAATGCTATTGTACGTAAGACGAGCAGAGACGGAGCACGATACACGTGGATTGCAACTGCCACACGCGAGACTCGTTGCAGTTTTCTAATACCAAGCCACGTGCCAGACTGCAAGTTACGAAACCGTGCCACGCGAAACAACTATATTATTGAATTGCCCGTGTTTCTTGATCCTTACGTAACTGACACGCGAAACCTTTACACGATACACAGTTTATTCTTTAGTGCTTGTCATCGGGGCGGTTATTATTCACTTCCTCTCAGGAAATCGTTTCACCTTCCTCCCTCCAACAGCTTTTCTCTGTCAGCTTTAACGTTTTAAACGGTTTTACTCTTTCTTCGAGTCGTATCTCTGCTGCTGCTTTTACGTGGAAATTTTCAACGCATAGGGGAGACCGGGGCAAAGTGGGACGATAAATGTTTGAAGTCGAATCAATTTTTTCCCTTTCAATAAAGATGGGTGAAAATAGATTTATAATATAATTTGAACGTTACTATTGATAAATGACGAATATCAATATTTAAAATAAACTTAAAGTATATTCAAATTCAATTTGAAAAGAAAATGCAAAATCGACCACTTTACCCCATATATACTCTCTGGGGTAAAGTGAGCAGAAATAAAATACGTGTTTTAATGAAGCATATAATTATAAAATCAACTTTATTAAAACTTTTAAACTATTTAAATTTTTTTTAAAATATATTTCATTAATACAAGCTTAATGTTAATAATTTGTTCTTTGTAACTTTGTACTTTGTGTTACTAACCTAAACTCATTTTCTTCTGAAAATGTGTGTTTTAAAGGAACTTTGTTTACATGAACAGTCTGACATATTATAAATAAAACAAATACATACATAATTTTTAATAAAATACGTACTTATAATATCTAAATAATTTTTTCCACAAAAACATATACTTTTCTATCTAATTTTTTTTCAAATGGGCTTCAATAATTTTTGGCAGACAGGTTTCACATAAAAATAACAGGTTAGGTTACTGCGCACATCACTCGCGCATCTTTTCTTTGCAGCTCAGTTTACCCCGGTCACTTTGCCCCGAAGGTGTACTCAGTGGAAAATTAATTATTTAATAATGTTAGGATTAATGTTTTCTCAAACGCGTGTAAATGTATGTTTATAAGCTAGTTATAAATACACAGAAAAAAAAATGGAGTTAAAATAACACATTTAAGACTGATTTATCCAAAAAGCTAAATTGAAGAAAAAAAACAATTGGAAGTCTCTAAAACTTCATTTTTAATTTTTTAAATGAATTTCCATTTTTCGATACCTGAATGTGCACAATTATCATTGTGGTATTACACACATTTATTACGTCACCAAAATTTGTAAATATATTCTATTGTTAAAGAATAAATTAAGGAAGCTCATTTTACCCCGGTCTCCCCTATTTCTTGGAGAATCGGGGATTCTAGTATCACACGAAATGGTAAACGCGTTGGAGGATCAGAATCGATGCATGTACAACGTACATGTTTAAATTTTGTGGAAGTAAGAGAAGATGAATTTTCATCCCTTAACACTAATATACCTAGGGTAGACCGGGTCGAATCGGATCACAGGGCGAATCGGATGAAAATAAGAATTTAGTCCATATTTCCTACATCGCGATAGAAATGTGCACTCCAATCGTTCGTAGTACCTCGTCTCTATCCCCCGCACCTACCGCAAAAGCCCGTTAATTGTTTCAAGTCATTGTGTAGAGCTGGCATACGTTTACAGTGACATGGACGCTTGCGAACGTTACAATTCTGGTCCGAATCTAACCTACGTAATCTGCAATTTCTTATTTAAAATAAAAAGTAAGCTTGAAAATTCCAATGTGTTTATTGTTATTAGTTTGCACGATGTCCAAGTTTAGTATTTCATGTATTTTAGACTATTATATCATAATATGTTTATATAATCTACAATCTTTGAAATCCTTATATATGGTGCTAATCGGATCACGTTGTTTGGGGTGAATCGGATCACTCTTTATTTTCATTTGAGTATTTTTATGATTATAAATATGATAATTGTTTATATACAGATGATTAGTACGTAGGGGAGACCGGGGCTAAAAGTTCCGGGGGTAAGTTGTTCCGACGGCTCTATCTTCAAAATAAAAAGAGCGTTGTACTTTAAATTATTTTCTCCGTGTGAGTTGATCACGCCACTCTGTCGCCCATGTTAATAGCGTCCGCGACAACGATTCGTGTGGTTGTAAGCAAGAACCTATTAGTCGCGCATCAGATAAGTAAATATTTTTCTATCATTATTTTTTGGTCTATTTCAATTATTTAACGTCGATATTATAGATTTATTCGTTCTTATGGATCAGATGACATTTAAGAACATGGTGTAATAGCGTTTATCGTTTGAATATATGTATAAGCAGAATAGTCCTTCGCATTGCTACATGTGTCGGTAGGGGCTAGTTGTTACCGTGACTTGGGGCACGTTGTTACCGTAACAACTTGCCCCACCGTAAATGTATAAGGTGAATGTCCCAATTTCTGCTCACTTAAGAGGTAACTCGTCATAAAGAAGGTATAAAAAAATTGTTTGCGATCAAAATTTGCAGAGTAATTGATTAATTCTTTACTAATAAATCAACCAATTCAAAAACTATTTAAGAAAGATATTTCAAGATGTTTAACTATTAGTAATTTCTAATTAAATATGTAATGCTCTAAATGTCCTTATTTCTGCTCATGAAAAATAGTAATGATACAGTAGAAAGTAATGATACAGAAATAACTAGCCTATTGTTTAGCAACACGATAAATTTTAAAAAGAGCATTAAATACAGTATCGGATAAACAGTTTGCAAAAGCTTTTCGCAACAATTGTGGTTAAAAAAATAATAGAAAAAATTAAGTAAATGTAAAATATGTTAAATTACCCAGCGTTAAGAGGGATTAATTTTTCCTCATTTTGCGGCGCAAATTGCATTCCGATATCTTTTATAGATCAAAAGTTATACGAAAAAGGCCCCAAATTTATCAACCCGTGCTGGGAAATTTCAAATAGCTCTTTGCGACGTTAATTTAAGGGGGGAGCCTGGTGTAACTAAATGAAAATCGAGGCATTTTTCGGGAATTTTTTTTAAAGAAAGTATTTGATAGATCTTTCTGAAACTTTCAGGATATTGTATTAACAGGTTAAGGTATATAACAAAAAAAATTTATTAAAAAAGAGCGGCAAATAACAAAGTTATGCCCAGTCCGTTGGCGACGCAATTATTGCACTGCGGGCAACGTAGCGTCTTTTGGTTTCATCTGAAACCAAAAATCGAACAATTTTCTTTTAGTTTATGAGTGTACGCACAGAATGAAGTAATTTGAAACTTAAAAGATACAAAATGAACAAATGGCGGCCTCTTGAATAAAAAGTTCACTGTTTCCAACGAAATTTTGCCTCAAATGTCTAAAAAAAAGTTATTTATTTAAACAATAGCATTATACTAATAACTTAGTACTATGAAGAAAATGTTCACAAATATCCGTGCACAAGGCCAAGTCGATTGGTTGAATATTTTTTTAGTTACATTGCCCGCAAAGTATAAAACTGTCGTTTCGAGAAAAACACATTTCAAGTTTTGTGGTAGCCTGGCGCTCCGTAGCAAAATCGGCTATATCCGCTTTAATTTTTTGAATTTCGTTTCGCGGCTTTGGGAACATATTGTCGTGATGTTCAACTATTGATTTATGCAAAAAAAAAATCGATTTCTTCGATCCGCTACACCAGGCTCCCCCCTTAAGAGACTGCCTCAAAATTTTCGAAGCTCGGGCATCACTGCTGTCCAGCGGTCGCTGGCAGCTCTCCGAACGCCGGGACGGTGCATGGTTGTAGTGGAATGCGTCTGTGAGGCGGTGTTGCCATTTTCGCTTGTTCGCGCGCGCGTAGGTTGCATTTGTAACGGTTGACCCTGTATTTAAAATTTCACAAAAATGTTTCCCACAAAAGTTGCATGGTTTTCTGGCGGCCGGAATAGTAGGAATAGTTTTCTTCTGTTGGAAGGGTTTAAACCTTCAACTTTAAGTGGTCACTCTGCTTTGATCGGCCGAAAAAATGAGCTATTTTTAAAGATTTTTTTCTGAATAAATACATCATAAAATAAAATAAATCTTTTTGGACTTTATTAGGCTAGTCTTATATTATACAAAAACGAAAATTAAAAGAATTTTTTAAATTTGTTATAATTGTTTCGTGTTTGGATTGTCTGCAGCGTCAATATGGCACATAAAAAAACGAGTATATTCGTGGCAACAATTTTTGTCGAAAAATAACATCTTCAACAAAAATTGTTAATTGAGCTGCATGCGATAGCGACACGTACACAGATTAATCTTTTCGAATTTTTTGTTTGAGATAAGCCTGAGCCGGGAAATCACCTGTGCCACGAACATAGGTTGGCCACTCCTGTTTTTTAGATGCCACATCGACGCTGTGAAAAACATTAAATCAACATAAAAGAATCTTTATAAATATTGTTTGTATAATAAAAGTGGAGTGTAATAAATACCAAAAAGATTGATTTCATTATACGTTGTATTTACCGAGAAAAAAATCTTTAAAAACTGCTTAATTTTTCGGCCGATCAGAATAGAATGACCCCTTAACAACAGTACAATATTATTCTATAAAAAATATGTTTCGATTTAAGGAAAGAAGGATCACTTCCAAACTTTCGAACTTTCGAACTTTTGCCCACCTTTGAAATCATGGAATTATATTTTATATTTCTTTTAGATGTGAATCAAGGTAGCAATTTAAAATACCTCAATCGATATATATATATATATATATATATATATATATATATATATATATTGGGCAATTGTGAGGTCCTCAAATGCGCATACTCAAACCGAATAGAACTCGACAGTGTGCAATTTGTGAGTATAGCAATAATTCGATTTAAGATTTAACGGGTGGAGACATTATTATTGGGTGGTTGGTAATCAAAGACTGCCAGGAGACTCGTTTGCTTCCCAACCTCTGTTTTTTAACTCTTCGTATAAATCTCGCTATTGCTCACGGAAGGAGTTTATGATCGGGACAAGCGATTTTTGGATGAAACCGGGCTAACTATTTTTATGAAAAATGACGTTAAACATTAAAATTTTGTGTAGCATGATTTTAGTAATACGTGTATTCCTTCTGTATACTCGCAATACATGGGTAAGGCACAAGTACTACTGTTCAATAGATCCAACAACTTCTAAATCAATTCTAAGTCTAACAAGTACGTTTAAATGATTGAAAAGTCCAAAAGTTTAATAAACTCTAGTTTTGCAAGTTCTCCCAAGTGGTGCACCTTCTATTAAAGGTTTAACCCTTCGTTGACACTCTGGGTGTGAGCCACCCATAAGCTAATTCTCACGCTCTGTACCTTTTCCAAAACGTAGAATATCGCATTAGTGGCAGCATCTAGTGTTAGATTGGAAAGTTCGCTACACTTTAGGGCTATTACTCAAACGTGGCAAGCGTAAATTGTTGTCCTGGGGTCGTAGGTAGCAGGTTATGGGCGTGAACCACCCAATGTGTGTTAAAGACGTCAGTTTTGAGTGAAGAAAAAAGTATTGTGCTCTCGGCTGTTTTCGCTCGTATTTATCGTAAGTAGACCTTAGAATGATAGTAATTATGTATTACATTAATTGCGCATTATGTATTACAATACACAGCACCATGGCTTAGAATTTGCGCCCTCGAACAGACGTACAAGCTACAGTGCAAAACAATGAGGAGGAGGAAAATCTATAAATTTCATCATAATTTCTCAGAAAAATGCAATGTATAAAAATTCTCTATCGTTTCTTGCACAAAAATAAAACGTTTATATGAAAATCTCTGTTTTTTCAATTACCAAAATAGCTTGCCTTCTATATACAAAATAAATACGTATTATCCAAAACCGACTTACAAACTATTTTTTCCCTCAAAATATTATATCTAAACAACAACTCTGTAGATTTGTAGCTTGTAACATTGAAATTTGTATGAGTTATAATTTTTTGAACATTTCCTTCGTTTTTACTCGGCATATGGTAATCTAGATTTTTTCTACAAAAACTGTGATAAAATTGCAATCAAACAACTATTGAAATACATTCTAGAGACATTCGAACTGACCCATTATTTTTTTCATAACGATTGGATTCTTCAGATAAGAATTTCAGTCGTTCAAAAATTGTTCTGGGTGTGAGCCACCCAGAGTGTCAACGAAGGGTTAAAGTGTTTCGAGTTCCTGAAGATTTGTACTGTAGGTTTATTGATCTAAAGTGATATATGTAAGTACTATGTAATAATATGTACATACATGTATACCTATATTTATTTGATCCAAGAAACCATGGAATTAAAAATAAATTTACAAACCGATTTCCATTAAAAACTCATTTTCAAGGACGAAATAGAAAAAATGATCTCTATTGTCTACTGCTTTGAAGAAAAATAAGTTGCATTAACCGTGTATGCACATGTAACTACAATAAATACCCACCTATGTACCTATATCGCACACGTATAACTTGTACACGCATGTTTACTTTGAGCGACTTACATTTTGTCACTTACGTCGATTAAGTTGATGATTTAAAATATAAAATATGTACAAAGAGCTGCGGAAAATAATTGCTTGCATATTACAAGCAAAAGATAAAGTGATTTGTGCTGCTCGTATCAATTTTCGCAGATCGAAAGACACAAAATTCGTACAAAGTCACCAAGCATTTACCGTTACATAGGAGTATCTATCGCCAATCTCTTATTTTTATGTAAATTATGCAATATCGGTATCGCGATCAATAGCGTGTACGACCTAATTTGCGGCGGCTCGATGAAATGCGAATGGAAAGTCGTAAAGGAGAGTCGTGTTCCTTTAACGGTGGTCAAATTTGATCTGCGACACTTTCTTCCATTCGCATCTGCAGTTAATAATTCTTTAGGAATCACCTGGATATTACGGGCTCCTGATTCACGAGCGCATGAAAATTTATGCGGCCGCGTGGCACGTACCGATCGTGAAACTCACCCATTCCTGTCCCGTCACGCTGCATTAAATGTTCACACAGCAACTCCCGGCGCGTCTGTTTCGCGAATTAATATTCCCCGAGCATTTTGTCATGATTAAAAGCGAACAATCCGCCACGAAGATTATTCTGTCGCTTTTCGTCGAACTGTCATATTTATTAATCCTTTCGCCTCGAATTTCGCTCGATTTCTTACTGTTGCACAGCACCGGTTTTCGTCCTAAATAAGTCATGGAATTCTCGGTCGGTCCTTGCCGAAAAAAAAGCTGTAACGGCCTTTCCACACGAGACACGTCTGTAGTTCACAACTGACATTCAGATACACCCACTTGTCAGAGACAGACCTACATAGTTTCGCCGTGATAAAAAGAATTAGAACATACATGAACATACCCGAAATACCTACCTATCAAGAGTCACGAAAGTCTCACACGCAGGTACATAATGAATACTGAACGTAAGTTACAGCTAACTTTTCATTTACAGTTTACACGATAAAGATTTATACCCGAAAAGGGGGTGGGCAATTAAATAACTGATACCTATATGTTTTAACCCTTAACTGGTATCCTGGGGTCGCTCGTGACCCCAAGCACCCAAAGTTCGGTGTACAATTTTCGGTTGTCTAAGTTGGTAAACTGAATTTCTAATTAATTTTATAATAATATTTTAACTTTCTACGCTTATATTATTTTCTACATTACCTAAGAAAATATTCATAGTGGTTGCTCTAGTGTCGACTTTACAAATTTCTGTGCCCTTTTTTATTTGGGGTCTGCCACCACCCCAGTATACCAGTCACGTTTGCCAAAAACAGTATACCAGTTAAGGGTTAAAAATAATTTTACATTCTATTTTTATGAATAGATGCACGGTAAACATTCGAGAATTGTGTTATTTTCAAGCCGCGTTAAACCGAAATCGCGCTGTGTAAAACATAAGTTTGTTGTTTTTTCTTAATTGCGCAGAACCAAAATCGTTCGATTTAAGTACTGTGTAAATCGAGCGTAAAGGCGCGAACATTTGCTTCTTTGAAATACGTGGCTGTGTTACCGTAAACTGGGGGAACATTGGCAGGTGTTCGAAACATTTTGTTATATAATTTAAAAATTAACATGTTTACATTTGCTTTAAGTACCCTATCGTAACATTGCATCTTTTGTAATTGCACTACAAGTGTCAAAATGCATAAAATTTTTGTCCTTTTCCTTCTTTAAGGGGTTAGCTACCGTCAGGAGGTAGAAAAACAATCGATTCTTTGGGAATTTATTTCAGAAAGTACATGCATATATTTATGCAATGGTTTTTGTATTCAGATGAGGGACACTTTAACTGTTTATTATATATTATGTTTCGGTATAAAAATATTTACTTATTGCAAAATTACAGCTGATTTCCCGGAAGCTGTTTTTACACCCGTGACCACGATTTCTCCAAAATCGCTTCACCAATCTTTCTGAAATTTTGTAGGTTTCTTCTAGACAGTCAAATCTAGTCTTTAATCGAAGCATTTGCTTTTCCAATGCATAGTTTTTATTTTACGGATGAAAACACTTATTTTTAGCTAGAAATACTCATTTTTCATCCATAAAATAAAAACTATGCATTGGAAAAACAAATGCTTCGATTAAAGACTGGATTTGAATGTCTAGAAGAAACCTACAAAATTTCAGAAAGATTGGTGAAGCGGTTTTGGAGAAATCGTGGTCACCGGTGTAAAAGCAGCTTCCGGGAAATCAGCTGTAATTTTGCAATAAGTAAATATTTTTATACCAAAAGATAATATATAATAAACTGTTAAAGTGTCCCTCATCTGAATACAAAAACCATTGCATAAATATATGCGTGTACTTTATGAAATAAATTCCCAAAGAATCGATTCTTTTTCTACCTCCTGAAGGTAGCTAACCCCTTAATGCATGTTAAAAACGTTAGTGTACCGGGGTAACATTGGCACATCATATAGATAGCATTAACGGGTTAAGTCTTACTAATCTGAAGTCAGTAAGATGCATTGGCACTTTAATTTGTTTATTTTATTTTATTTTTTACATCTTAACTAAAATAGTATTAACAGGTTAAGTTTTACAAATCTGACATAAAACAATGTAATCTCGGCGTATGCCAATGTTCCCCCAGTTTACGGTACGTACTCCCACTTATCGTCTACTTTACCCGTCTTGAGGGACTTTGGAATACCGGCGACTGAATGCAGCTGCTGTCCACGCGGTGACACGACGCGATGTAGCTATATTTTCCAAAGAAAAACGGAAATCATGCATATCCCCACCACTTTTGGGTCTGATTTTCTGGTATATAAATGGGGTACGAATGCGTGCTCGGAAGCTCACTTCTGGTTCAGTACAGTGATGCCAGAATCGTGGGACGTGGGACAAATGCTTACCCCCACTATGGCCTACCGTCGTCTCCCACTATGGCCCACCGTCGACCCCCACTTTCTTCCCATCGCACTGCACACAAGCATATCCCTACTCATGTCCATGTGAGCTGTCTGTTGGGGCTGCCGAGCACACGGACAGGAGTAGGGATATGCTTGTGTGCAGCGCGATAGGAAGAAACTGGGGGACGACGGTAGGCCACAGTGGGAGACGACGGTAGGTCATAGTAGGGGTAAGCATTTGTCCCACGTCCCACGATTCTGGCATCACTGGTTCAGTATCATTCCCTTTTAAGGGGGTATACCCGTTTGAACGCTCGGAAAATGTGTATATTTTGTGGATTTTTTTACAAGTCAACGGCTTGATGAAGATTTTCCGTTTTTATATTATGTTTACATAGTAATATGAGCTACTTAAAAAAAAGTTTCAGTTAAAAAACTATTGTTTTTTGGAAGTTATGGATACACATCCGAAACTCTCTCAATTTTAGAGGGCTTCACAGTGGCCCTGAAAAAGGCTGCATGTCGTGTCTGAAATCAAAAACAGTAAAATTTTGTTATAAAATATGTCAATAGCTATAGACCTACGGGGCCGATTTTGAAAATTTTGAAAAATAAAGAAATGGTGAGAGATCAAAGGTAAAGTTAGATTTTTCTAAGAGAAAAGTTCACGTTTTTTCTTTGTAAATAATAAACGGGGAATCGGAATAAAAAAAGCAGCCGCAGGACAATGTGGAATCGTATTACGATTCTGCATGCAAAATTGGAAGTAAATTGATTGAACGTACCGCGAGTTTTTAGGACCACCGTAATGAAAATGTAGTTCCGCTGCGATCAGTCGAGCCGCTGCAGCGCGCCGCCCCGTGCTACCTGGGTTGTTCCACTCAAATGTCTATAACTTCGTCAATTTTCCGAATTTTTTTACATCGGACTTGAATTATAATATTTCTAGAACCTCAATCTATGAATATATGTAAAAAGAAAAAAAATTCGATCTTTGACACTTTTAAACGGTCATACGTTCCCTTAAGCAAATAATATAAATTAACCATACAGTACGTAAAGTTGTCGTTAAGGTGGAATCTGACGGAACGTGGATCGGCGAGCCCATCCGGCTCGCCTGGGCTCGCCTAGACTCGTCGATGATCCACCAGGATCGCGATCGGCGATCTATGTGCGTTCTCACGGCGCGGACTCGGCGAGTCGGCTCGGTTCGTCTAGGCTCGTCGACGATTGCCCAGGATCATGCGTCGGCGATCCATGAGCGTTCTCACGGCGAGGACTCGGCGAGTCGGCTCGGCTCACCTAGACTCGCCTAGGCTCGCCCAGGCTCGTGAGGCGGTGAGCTATGAGTGTTCTGACGGCGCGTAGACTCGGCGAGTCTCGTGCCAAGCTCGCCCAGGCTCGCGAATCGGCGATCCATGAGCGTTCCCACGGCGCGGGTCTCGGCGAGTTAGCTCGGCGATGATCGCCCAGGATCATGTGTCGGCGATCCATGAGCGTTCTCACGGCGAGGACTCGGCGAGTCGGCTCGGCTCACCTAGACTCGCCTAGGCTCGCCCAGGCTCGTGAGGCGGTGAGCTATGAGTGTTCTGACGGCGCGTGGGCTCGGCGAGTCTCGTTCCAAGCTCGCCGATCCACGTTCCCTTAGATTCCACCTTTAGGCATTATGCAGGGTGATTTTCTCGCGATGCTCCTCAAACAGATGCCGCTCGGCACCCCATGGCGAAAAGAAGGACCCGCGATGGCTCACCGAGTGTTATGGTCTTTCGACCCTCGAAGGGGCTGGAATGCCTATTCCAAAGTGACGAATCTCAAGTTTCGCATTTCTCATCAGATCTTTGCGACAACGATCATTACGTTTCTCCCATGAAAATAACACCAAGAACGACGTAATTCGGACCATAATGAAGGAAATTACACGAAAAATTGATTTGCATAATTTCAAGCTAACTTCGTTAAAAATAGTCCGATTTACATGACATTTCTTATAATTTTTGTGTGGCGTTCCCCTTCACCACGTCCGCGACCCGAACTACTCGGTCTACCCGAATCACGGGACCGGTGATGGCGCGAAGGCGCCAAATACAAACCATCTTATGTCCTAATGATTTCAAACTAATACTTACATTTAACTTCTACGAGTGAATTCTTCGCCATCGCGAATAGCATTTGTTCGTTTGATCTAAACGCAGCGTAATAGGTAATTGTTACTGCCCTCAATTATAATGGTAATTGCAGGACAATTACAATTATATAGTTCGTGATTGTAATTGTGCAATACAGTGTGCTATCTCGAAAAGAACCCGCGTCTTCTGTCTTGATAAAAAGCCGCCGCTATGCCCGCTATGTAGTTCTTCTGTAGTTGCCCCGGCTAGTGAGAGGTGTCGGAGAGACCTATTCCATCCTTTTTCAATAGGCAACGTTGCGCCGCGGCAGTGCCGACAGTAATTTATGACCTGTCGTTGTCGCGTGCTCGCTCACTCATCCTCACTGTCAATCCCTTCCACTCGCTACAGCAAAGCTGAATATGTAGACCACTCGTCTTGAAAAGATCTCGCGCTTTGCCCCGAGGTCCAGGTTCATTTTAAGACAAAACTGTAGTTATAAATTAAGTATTTAATCATAATTACAAATTTAAAAACTGGCGGTCTCATGCTTATCCCTCAAGTACCTACACCGCAGGGTCTGACAGACCCTGTGCGTTCGTACAATGTCTATCATACCTAACCAAGTATAGCTAGGATATCATAGTCGGGGGCGGGGGGGGGGGTATGATAGTGGCACTGACAAGGAGAGATTCCGCCTCCGATTGCTTGGGTTTTTGAATATGTTTTAGAGGACCGAAAAATAAGAAAGATGCGTTTTTTATTATGGCCCGTTTGCATGTTTGGGGGGTGAAACTGTCACGTCCAGAATTGCCGGAACGTTCTGGACCAGAAGGGAGTTCTTGCCCCGCCGCCTCCAACGTAACCAAAAACCCTAAGGCCGCACAGTGGGCCGAATTTAAAATTTGTCGTCTTTTGGGACTTTTTATTAATTTATCAGAATGAAATTTACGCCAAAAAATAGGAAAAAATTATTCCTTTCTAATGATGTATAATTTAATATATTTTACATTTATTTATTTATTTTTTTAACTTATTTGTGATAAAAAAAATTTAATTCTGTTTGTTTGGTACCTTATTTAATGCCCTTTACAGTGGTTTAAGCAAAATGTTTGGGAAACTTTTCGTTTCCAAGTTATAAGGAAAATTCGAATAATAAAGGAAAGCAGCATGAAATGATAAATATCTTCTTTTATTAGTAACTAATATAAACAATCCATTAAAAAATATTTTTATATGCAGTAACGAAAATAGCGACATTTTTCAAATTTGATTAGGAATATCTTCCAAACGCCAAAAAGTTCCACTTTCGGACCAATTGCAATAGTTTCAGTATACTCTCCTCTAAATAATCACGCAACGATCATTTTCCCCCTCGTCCCACTGCGCAAATTATTAGTGTTTAAAGTTATCAACTTTAATTCAAGTTATCAACTAAATTCGGTCAGTCCGTATAAGTAAACTTCAAGATTATAAATTAATCAATACCCACTTGGAAACGGGTGTTTGAATAAATGAACTCCACTTTGATCCCGTCTCCTAAATGTGTAAAATCAGCGAACCGATGCAGTACAGTCCGAGATATAAACGATTGAAGATAGACAGGGTCTGGTAAGTATTTACAAAAGGACAGTCCTCACCGATTTCCATGACCTTGGAATTTGTTGTCGGAGGCATGACTCTGAACAACTTTCTTCTGTAGGGGAGACCGGAGTAGGTTGTAACCCGGGGTAAATTGTAACATGAGTAAAATCTTTTGAACGACAAATCTGGTAACCCACAGCATGTGAGGGCTGCTTGACGATATTATACAATATGTAGCACCGTCGGTTTTAGTGACACAAACGAGCGTGACGTATTCATTTTGTGGTTATAGCCCAGAATTTTAGTATGTAGAGCACGTAAATAAATTTTCTCTTAGCACTTTTATTTCAATTAACCGACATTAGAAACCGTTTGAATTTTTGCTTCTTTGTTGCAAACGAATCAGTACACATTGGTTTATTATAATGTGTACGCATTTTAGTAATTTGACGTTTAGTTTCTCGTTTGCTGAGATAAAACGCAAAAATTCAAGCTCGGGGTAAATTGTAACACGTTACTACTTACTCCGCTCTAAATGGTGATAAAGCGAACATGCTATTTGCTGACACACCGGAAAAAGATGCTCTAGAGTCTAGACGAACAATAGAACAATCCAGAATCCAAAAAGTAGAAAAAAGTATGAAGGCAAAAGTAAAGAAAGTGAAGAAGAAGATTTTGATAGAATCAGATGGATAAGCAATGATTGTTTAACTCATGTATATCAAATATTTAATAATGATCTGTGTTTTCATTTATATTTTTTAGAAATGTTTATTTGTGTTCATGTTTGTATTTAAATAAGTAAAACCCGGACTGGACCACATTGTAACAAAGGTTCAGATTTGTTTAATATGAAGCTACTTATACTCCCTGTCATTTAAGAAGGAACCTGCCGACCGACGAGTTTAGACCGGTTCTGCGCAGGTTGACGCTCATTGGTGTCGGGAGAAGCCACTATTGGCTGTTCCCCCATCAACGCTTTTTCGGAGCCAATGAGCTCATTCTACATGCGCGAAACGGATTCTTTCTTAAATGACAAGGAGTGTAGATGTCTAAGTGTCCAAGATTTTGTCACGTACTTATATTCAAGAGTTCACCACATATGTAAGTAGTAAGTCACGCAAATTATTTCCTCATTGAGGAAAACACTTACGAAAAAAAACTGTAAAAACTTCTATTGCTACAATCTGCCCTGGTCTCCCCTACATGTTACGGTCGCTCGGCTTTAGTTTTCAAGATACATATTCGCAAAAAAACAGTGATCAGTAGTTGGCTTGGAGATGACTTGATGGTCCCCCGCGAAGGGGCCGCCAACTTTTGAAAGATTTAGGATAAAGAAATGTGTAAATCTCCCAAAAGTTGAAGGTCCCCCAACAGGAGCGAGCGCTAAACCATCTAACCCGAACCAACTATCGATGAGAGTGTTTTGCAAATATCTCGAAAACTAAAACCGAGCGACGATAAAGGTGGGTCCTCACCAGCGAACAGTTCGCGAACACGGTTCGCAAACAATGCTCGCAAGTTGTTCGCAAAGTTTTTATAACCATTGCTCGTGTAAAAGTGCGTCTCCACCAGCGTTCGCGATCTGTTCACGAACAGTAAAAAGTTGTGCAGAATGGTAACTGTAACAACATATTTCAAGGTCATCGAAATTGGCTGCCCTTTTGTAAATAATTACCCTATTTTTTTCACATTAAGCTTGAACACCGGACACGTAGCTGCCCCCCCCCCAATCCAAACCTAACCCCCCCAAATCTAGCCGCAAACCTATACTGATATCTTGGAAACGCTCAACACAGGTGTAGTTGATTGCGAATAAATACCAAAATATTTTTATGAATATCTCGAAAACTAAAACCGAGCGGCGGTAGGAAAAAGTTGTTCAGAATGATGACCTTCGCAAACATATTTCAGGATCATCAAAATTGGGTGAGGTGTGCCCTCTTCTATATAATTACCCCCAATGGATAGTACAGTCTTCCTTGGATTATTGAAATGGTTTTTTCCCCAGATTATCGGGAAAGACGTACCCACCCCACAGTTTTGCTTCCTGGCTGTGATCGAGGGTCTGCGGTCCCGGGTAGGCCGCCCGTTAACTGCCGAGAGCAATCATTGGGTCAGGTAAAATACCCAGTACCGAAAAATAAAATGTTCATGTTTTTGATAAATGTTCATGAATGTATTATTATTGGGATATTAATAAAAGCACCACCTTTTGCTTGCGATTAAATATATATATATATATAGCCTAACTGAAAATGGATAAACTAACTCAAACAAACGAAAAACTACTACACGTGCGTACGACGCATAAAAATTGAAAACTAATCTCGTAACACGTGGCGAGAGAAAACCGGTACACACTGCATACCCACTGCGTCGCGAGCAACCACGTTCTGCACAGACCACGAGTCAAGTAGCGTGCACGCAAGACACCAGCGCCACTAAACCGCTTAGCAACAATGCCAGAACACACAAGCTCCTTGCAAACACGCGGGCCATTCAAAATACCCAAAACAAAACATTCATTCGTACAACGCGGACTATATATACAAGAGATATAATACAATATATCTCAACAATTATCAATGGATTTTCCATGGTTTCTCAATGAAAATGAGTCCAAACGCGAATTAATTCTGAATCAATTACTGTCACCTTAAGCTAATTTACATAAAATAAAGAATAAATAAACTATAGTATATAATCTATAGTACAGATTATAGGTTGAATTACATAATTCTTTTTGTGTATGACTTTACAACGTTTTAAGTAAAATAGCTTAAGGTGACAGTAATTGGTTAGGTGTCAGTAATTGGGTCCTTTACCCTACGTATTGGCATTTTCTTATTTCCGCTACGCCATCTGGTGGCGAAAATTAAAGCAGTCTAATCGGGTTAGCTGTCACATGCAATTGGCAGTATTGGGAATTTCGACTGTTTGATGATCGATTTTGTAAAATTTAACAGCCTATTTAATGATAAAAACATTATTGCACTATTTAAATACTTCTGTGACACCAGTGCTGTAACGCGAGTTGCCCGATTACAGAGCTTACTTTAGTAGATGGCGCTCTCACAGTATTTCCCAATTGTTGGTGTTACTCTGTTGTTTTATGCATATTATATCCCCCAATATCGGAAGAGTGTAAATAAACTTACCTGTTTTACAAATATCCACGCATAAAGTCTTAACTGTATCTTATAATTCAAATATAGATTTGTGACAATGGTCAATGTGAGATAAACAACAAGCGCATTAATTTCTTTCGTGTCAATGACACACAGCGCCCTATCATCAGTCTTAAACTATCGACACTGGCCGGACTCTCCCGGTGGTCGATTTATACCGGACTTACCCTATCTAGAATATTCGAATAACGAATATCATGATCGAAAAACGAATTTATGAAGATTATATTCGGTACATTCTTTTAATCCATTTCATTTGCGTGATTATCGCTTTGGTACCCCCTTGATGGGTCATTTTTTTAAATTCTTTTTCTTTCTCCCACTCTATTCCACCTCGGTACTGTAATATCTTTCAAACAGTAAAGTGTGTTGCACCGTTATTTCCAGTACTTCTACGATCATCACTGTAACTTCATTACTCTTCATTTTCTTCGCCAATTAATATACTGATGGCATTTGGACACTTTTAGACGCTTATCTTCTTATTGCATCTGTGGTGTCTTTGAGCACCATTTTCGATACATCATTCTTACAATCATCCGTACTGTTAGCTACATCAGTTTTATTTCACTTTGTTTCAGTTCATTATTGTCAATATTAGCGTAATGAATCCCAATCGTTCGTAATTTGCAGGTGTGCCATCCTTGTAGCTTCTGTCCCGTTGGTATACAGTTCCATCCACCTTGACATGGAACGTGCTCTCTAGTCTGGCTTTACATCCTGAAATAATCCCATATAGTAGCACCTGCTTGTCAGAAACCTAAGCTCCTGCCTGCATAGCCACAGAGATTCTACCACGATAACGTGGTAGCCTATGAGGAAGAATGCAGAATTTAGCCTGACATTGTCTAATTGAAAAATACTAGTCTTCTTGTTCATCAAAATGTTGTTTCAGTTATCACACTTCTCTAATTTCTCTTTTAATTTCTTTATAAATAACGAAGCCTTCATATAGAAATCAGGATTCTTTTGGCGCATTCTTGGCAACTGGTACCAGGTGTATTCCTATTCGCAAAGCTTCAGAATTTGTTGAACTTCTGGGTTCGGGATCTTTCCTTGTTAGCGAATAATATATTCCACTGTCCGCTAAGCTCCGTGGCCACTAGCAATCAACTTGCGACATTTATTGCGAGAGTCGATGTCAGCATTGTGTAAACACGCCTGAGAGTAACTCTAGCATGTTCTGATTACTTGCGACAGTTGGTCTCAGCAAGTGAACTCTGTCATAGTGTAGACACCCGATAATCTTCTCTCAGAAAGATTTTACTTCCAAACGAACTGGAAATTTTTAGCGAGAGTAGAATGCAAGTAGGTCGACCATAGTATTCGGTTTCGGATCTACGTGCAAGACAGCATTTTTGTATCACTTTTAGTAATGTTTGTTGGACCGACATTATAGTAGATACTTTACGTATTAATATTTGCTTTAAAGATTTTCTTCGCAAGTACTTGCAGGCAAGAACTTGCGTGAAAAAATTGCTGTAATGTAAACACTCGTGCAAGATTCTTGCGCAATAAATGTCGCAAGTTTATTGCTAGTGTCCACGAGGCTGTATAAAGAAACTATCAAAACGTGTGTTAATGTACCCCTACAGCACACTTTGTTGCAGGAACGTTGCAGAACCGTTACGCTGCAACATTTGAAACATTGCACGGAATGTCCCCGAAACGTTACAAGTAAATTGCTATGTCCGCCCCTGTACAACATTGCGGGAGATATTTCTGCAACTTTGTTTCGGAATTTTACAGCAACGTTTCGGAAATATTACACACCAATGGTCACGTAACGTTTCGGGCAGTAGGGCCAAAAATAAAAATATCGGTAGTATATAGTATATACCGTATTTGTGAGGGACGCGAAGGCATGAGAAATGTGTGCAGAATCGTAGTTGTATAACGTCCATGTGTCTTTTATAAATAGAAAATTCTTTTACCTCAGTGAGATTCGAACTCATGACCTGTAGCACCGTAGACGAACACTTTACCGCTGCAGCTACAACCGTTGATTGAGAAGATTGCTTACGTATTCGAACTTACATTCGTACCGTGCAAAACTTCAAACTCAAATTATTCAAAAATGAAGGCTCGTCTTGCCAAACCCCATTACATCTCCCTAATCGTGGAGCCGGATATCTCACAACAAATTAATTTCAACGTTTGATGCTATATTAAATTGATTCATATTTTGTTATGAAATATCCTGCGCAGTACAAGAAACGATTTTTTTTTTAGTTTTTAGTGCATTTTTAATACAATCGGTTAACATGATTTTTTTTTAAGGTTTTTTTATTTTCTAGTTTTTAGTCTTTGCGGATATACATTGCACAGCTCAGACAACTTTACAAATATCTTTTATTGCCGTATACAGTTTAGCAGTTTGCTTAAACCTTGTAGTGATAATTAAGTAATTGTATTAATTATTCATATCACATATTTTCCACGTTCTCATATATTCCCTCGCAGGTGGCCTGTGGAATCTAAGACTGTATTCCGTGTGTTCGCATTTCAGGAACAATCCGCGTAATTCCGTATTCTGTGCGAATGTCGCAGGAACGGCGTTGAGCAGTATGTGCGCAATATTCCACGGAAATGTGTGCGCAATATTCCGGGAGTATTGTACCGCAGTATGTGCGCAATATTCTACGGCAATGGGTGCGCAATATTCCAGGAACATTGCACAAATGTGTCCATTGCAATATTCCACGACAATGTTTCCACAATGTTGCAGTAAAATTGCAATGCAACCTGCAACCAAACGGTAACAATGCAATGTGTAGCAACGGTTCTGCAACGTTCCTGCAACACAATGTGCTGTAGGGGTAGTAACGAGTGAGTAGTAACTATTTCCATTTCCCATTTCCTTAAGTGCTCGCTACTGTTCTCCTTTGGACAAATTCAGGGACGATGATTTTCCAATATTCCTCGATTCGATTGTATCCGCCCAACACATACACATGCACATCCACTGTAGGTATAGGTAGGAGAGAGGTGCTATGAAAGGGACACTTTTGTTTAGCGTCCATTTCTGACAATGTCATTATAGGTATTTAAAAAAACAAGTACACCAATAGAAAGCGTATTTAATTCCCTTCAATAAAAGTATATTACAAACTCATAAATTATAATAGAAAATTACAAAATCTTCGATTCCAAATAAGTGGGGAATGTCCCTTTTACGTCTAGCAAGGGAAGATCCGAAACCCGAAAATTCAAAAAATTTTGAAGCTTTGCGAATATATAGAGGATTTCCTCCTGATTACAACGCAATTTTTGTTTGCTGCTCAAATTCACTCGAAGGGGGTGAAATTAACCCCTGAAAATTCGGCTATTTTCCGATTTTGTGTTATAACTCGCGAACTGTAAGAGATAGAAGAAAAGTTTCAAGACAAAAGTTCCTTCTTTTAATTAGATCTATCATTTGGTAAAAAATTATTTTGCAGTTCGCGAGTCATAACACAAAATCGGAAAATAACCGGATTTTCAGGGGGGCAATTACACCCCCTAAGAGTAAATTTGGGCAGCAAACAAAAATTGCGTTATAATCAGGAGGAAATTCCCTACATATTCACAAAGTTACAGAATTTTTTAAATTTCCGGGTTCGAGATAAATAAAATAAACAGAAAATTCAATATGAAGCCTGTTATTGTACAACTCTCGCCGGAAAAAATCGTATTTTTTCCCTACAAAATGGCTGCGGTAGAGCCGTGATACGCAAGATCTTGAGGAGCGACGTTTTCCACGATGTCCAATTTTACGGCTATATCGTTTGACCTAGAACAAGAAACCAAAAAGTTTTATTTTCTACATGCCTAAAACTAGAAAAGTACCTTGCCATGGTGTGAACATAGCTTTTCATTCGAAGGAAATTTAAACTGAAGAGAGGGGGGAACTTCATGAAGTTGTTGGTTTTTCTTATTCTTTTGTAATGAAATTATGCAATTGGAAATATTTATGGCTCGGTAATTAAACACTCGTTATCATTGTAATTTGTATTAATCATCACCGAAAATATGTAAAAGCTCGTTAGAAAACAAATGTTATTTATTTATGTTAACAACCGAAATTGAAGATCATTCATTAAATAGCTGGATGTAAAACTGAGCAGACGTGCTCTCGTGATTCGAAAAGACTCTTGATTGTATTTAGAGTTCGAGTTATTAAGTTTAATTAAAGTTATCAGTTCAAGTTCCCAGTTAAATGTTGTTGTTATTTACTTAAATATTTTGTAATAAACACTAAATCTGCCAAGAGCAAAGTGCTTCAGCACTTCGCGGGCACCAACCCTGCTCTATACGAAATTCACCGAGCGGCCTCGCAACAATTGTAAATTAAATATTATAAATATAAGCATAACACAGATGTATATTTTTTTCAAAATTATATCGTTAAAAAATATTTAAATTTTCTATTCGTTTTTTATTGATGCAATATTGTAATTAGTATTTGATTTTAAGTTTTGTACTTTCTTATCAAAATTTGCCCATAGAATCTCATTTATACTTATATGTGTAACCATTGTTAACATATTGTATATTACTTGTATATTAAATTACTTTTTACCGTTTTAACATTCCTTCGAATCGAAATCGCTATCTTTATAAGTACTTGTGTAAATGTATCGTTGTGTTACAATATCTTTAAAATTGTTATTTGCATCGTTACTGCAACAAAGTGTGCTGTATTCTACCTCACCCGCTTCTGTTCGCCTTAACGATATCTTAACGATAGTCACACCTCTAGATCTTAGAGCATATATACAGGGTCATCCGTTGAAACTGCAACCCACGCGCGCGCGAACAGACGAAAATGGCAACACCACCTCACGGACGCATTCCACTACAACCATTCACCGGCCCGGCGCACAGTGGTCCGTCTTATTCATGACCTAGCGGGACAAAAGTCCAAAATCGTGACCCATCCAAAATGAATAAATCCTTGTCATACCACAAGCTACTGAGTCAGAGATATCGGAATGATATGGTATGCAAATTTGCATCAGAATCAGCTATAAATCAGTAGTGCTCCGTTGTATCGCAATTAAAATTGTTAGTATTTTACAAAATGGATTGCAAACGTACAAGTAAGTAGCACATGAAGTTTCAGCCATGAATATTTGAATTTCCAACGTACAGAATTAAAATATGATCATAAAAATGGTGGATTGTTTCAAAAGCTTTCGTTGGAAAAGCTCTAGATATCCGGGAACCTTCGTGGAACCTAGAAATTTTTTTGGTGTTTTGTTCTATTTGCTTTATAGAATACATATTGACAAGTTACAGCTGCAAATATTTGCAACTCTGCATTATTAAACTGTTTGCTTATTCGCGAGTCATAACACAAAATCGGAAAATAGCCGGATTTTCAGGGGTCAATTTTACCCCCTTAGACTAAATTTTTGCGCAGTAAAAAAAATACGTAATACACACCGATATATCTCTACATATCCCCAAAGTTTCATAATTTTAGGAATTTTCGTGTTGGGGATCTTCCCTTGTGAGGGGTGAACGTTTTAAGGGTGGTAAAACAACGTGGATGGTGTTTTCCAAACATTTTCATCTAATTGATAATTTATGGACGAACCGCAACTTTTGTCCCGCTAGCTTCTTAATAGACGGACCACTGTGCGGCGTTCGGAGGGTTGCCAGCGACTGTTGGACAGCAGTAACGCCAGAGCTTCGAAAATTTTAGGATGGTCTCTTTCAAATTAAAGTCGCAAAAAGCTATTCGGAATTTCCCGGCCGGCGTTGCGGACGACGCGTCGTCTACATTTTCGCCCACTGCATGCTTGCTCCATGTTTATATGCTCTAAGACTGTGACGGTAAAAGAAAAGGCTATTCTCAAGGCATCTTTTATAATGAAATGTAACCTTCTGCGAAAAATCTTTATTACCAACTGAAAATACATATATTTAACTAATATTTTATGCGTCTAGATTGAAATTTTTTCAGTAGTATGGCCACAGCATACGATAACGTTAGGTTCTGCAAAAAAAATTATAAAACAGGCGGTCGTGTAACTTTCCAACGTTTGCTCTGAATTGAAAAATTCGAACGTTTTCTTAAAGTATATTACAATAGCTTCAGTTAAACGTACAGATTTAAAAAAATATTAATTTTCAAAAATCAACATGCTTTTTCAATGTTACGATTAGATCAAAACACTTGTACGCTTAACTGGAGATAGTTTTCCCTGAAAATTTCAAGTTAATTCGATAAAAATTAACTGAGTTATTAATCCGCCCAGTTTGAACAATGCCGTTTCGAGATAATCGCGTTTAAAGTTTTGACAGAAGTTATTTTCTGCAATTCAAATACCGCAGATATATAAGGCCTCGTCGTGGCCAGTGATTCTCTACCTAGGTCTAAACAATATATAAGCTATAATCCCTCTTAGATACATTTCGATTCTTGGACATAAACTTTTTGGGCAATTGATACCAAGTACCTATGCCTGCAATCAGTTCTGAGCGTTGCGCTACCTATACAAAACTTTCCGTTGCTCCCAGAATTTTTCAAGATCCAATTTGAAATTGTGCAGGTATATTTCTTCACAAAAAGAAAAATCGGAAAAAAGAATTTTCACAGTGGGTTCCCCCCTTAAGCCGATTAATCGGTGTGTATTGATGGGTACTATGAAGCATGAACAGTTTCTGTACATAAATGCGTTAAAATACTAAATATTTTATGTGCTTAATTTCACTGCCTTATAAATCTGATGTAATTGGTTCAGCGTTGCCCTGATGGGCGGTCCGAGAGCACGAGCATCCATCGCGTGTTCCAAAACTCGCGTGGAAGGGGGTGCTCGGAACCAATGAAGTTGCAGGCATGTAACGAATGGGTTACATGATGATTTCATGTCGATTAAATTGATTTGATTTGTGGTTGTAGGCTGATTTCAAGTCGTTTGGATTTGTGGTTATGGAATATACTTATTGATGACTTATTTTTCTTTATAATTTGTTATTTTTTAAAATTATTGCTGCACCCTTGCGGCAACGTTGCGTCAAGCATTGCAATCTTACACTCCAACCATCCTGCAACTTTGCTTTGTGCAGGGTCACTCACCTAACATTTAAACTTAAAATATCTCCGTTGTTTGTAATGGTATGAGAAAATGTCTCAGGAAAAAAATGATTGCTAGACAAAAAGGACAACATATTATACATGGCTGAAATTGTAGTTTTATTGGCTATAACGTTACAGTAATGAAAATACGTCATCCCATTAAAAAAACCATCGTTGATCTTGAAATTTCGGGAAATATAACCTTGAGACAAAAATCGTTTGTATCCGAATAACTGTCTCTCTGAAGCAAACATTGTTTTCCTTAGACATTTTCTCGTATCATTACAAACAACGGAAATATTTTAAGTTCAAATGGTAGTTGCAGCAACATTGCGGCAATATTGCAGGAACGTTGCCGCAATACTGGCACAACGTTGCTGTAATATTGTGGAAACGTTACCAAATGTTGCTGTAACATTGTGGAAACGTTACCAAATGTTGCTGTAACATTGTGGAAACGTTACCAAACGCTGCTGTAATATTGTGGAAACGTTACCAAACGTTGCCGTAACGTTGTAGAAATATTGTAGGAACGTTGCCGTGCAATATTGCACCGCAACATTGATGCAACTATGCAGCAATAATTCCATGTTCGCCCCGTGCAATTTTGCACGGCAACGTCGCAGCAACGTTACATCCACATTGCGCTGCAACCATGCAACACTGCAAGGTTACTGCAACCATCCTGCAATGTTGCCGCCACGAAGTGTGCTGTATGGGTAATGGAATTTGAGGAACAAGTTTACTTTTTAACACTTCTTTATTATACCTTGCTTAATTATAGCATTTTCAAGTTCTTATTGTAGGCGGCAGCCATTGGCATCCTCACATTATAAATCCTAAAATAAAACGAGTATATAGTTGGCCTGTATAGCTTAAGGGGAGGTTTCGGTCAAAAAGTCGATTTTTTTTTATTTCATTTTTCGAATGTTCAACATTTTAGGAATACGTGTTTAAAAGGATTTGTTTAAATTCGTAAAATCCTCGAAGTTATAGGCATTTGAGTAGCGGCAAATGCATGGGTAACACCCGGCCACTCGGCGCCCACGTAAAACTTCAAACGCGTTTTTCTCGAAACAGTGTTCTCAAAACGGCGGGACCTGTATTTCCAAAAGTTATTATCCTATTCGACTGATTTTTTTTTTATTTTGAAGAATATACTTCTGACTACGGGGATACCAGAAAAAATACAAAAAATTGAAAATTTATAATTTTCAAAGGCGTTGAAAGGATGAAAACCATAGGGAAAAAGTGATTTCAAACTTCAAGTGTCGTTATTTTCTTAAAAAATGTCATTTTTTAATTTCTTCTAGTTTCTCTCCCTAGCCAGAAGTATATTCTTCAAAATAAAAAAAGTTTCAGTCAAATCGGATAATAACTTTTGAAGATACAGGTCCGACCGATTTTGATCAATTTTTTGACGCCTTGACTTTAACGACTCCCCAGTGCCGTCTTTAATGATTAATTATAAAACAAAAAATATATATCTATAGCTTAAGACATCCTTAATACAATGCAAAAAATCCCATTAAATAATATAGAGTAGTTTTCCTTTAATTAATTCCTAAAAATCACCTATTTTGGGAGGCTCTAGACCGGAAGGTCCCCTTAATTCTTAATTGCTTGAGGCAGTCGCCTGGCAAGCGGTAGGTCTCTGTTCGAAAGCCAGCCCAGCAAAATCCGATCAGCCAATTCCTCTCTTTTTCTTACATGCCGTATCATTAATAATAGCTTATCGACCAATTTGCTCGTTTTTTCTCAGAACACCATAAGTAACTATCCCCGAACATTGTAACATTTCTTACTTATTTCGTATTCGCTTTAACGACAATCGTAAATTATTATCGTCGCAACTAGTATTATTATGTGGAAAATAATCATGACTGTTATCCTTATAAGAAAGATATATGCGCAAGTTAATGGACAAGATGATGGCGATAACTTGTGTCGTTTGACAAATATTGCAGGAATTCATACAGGTAAATCAATTACGGAGAATGAAATACGAGTGAGAAGAAGCCGAATCGGTTCCCGTGAACGTCCGATGGCGAAGACACGTACTAATTACGAAGCGCGTAAATCAGAAAATCTAATTGACCGTGAGAGAAAGGGAAGGGTGGGGAAAGAATCTTGCGCCGCTAATGTTCGCGTGGTCGCATGCTTCTTTTAGCGCGATTAAATCGAGGCAACTGTTTAACAGAAATCCGGACATGATAATAGATTTTGAATAGCAACTGCGCGCCATTATTGAAGTTTATAGGCAGGTACATGCAAACACTGATCGCCGAGGAGCAAGCAAGATTTTTAATAATCACCGATAATCAGGGTGTAAGATAATAATTAGGTGTACAATAACCGTAGCTAAGTATACAGTTGGGGGATTTTATTTTTTTATTTTTTTTTTCGACGTTTCGGCGGTTCCTTTGTTCGTGGTGGGATTCGAAAATGTTGTCGACGGAGGCCAGCATCGTGATATTTAATTAGTTCTCTTAACGACACTAAAGTACAGACAGCAAGTACGCGCTACGAGGAACCGCATAAATCAAGGGACTTATCTGGTTGCGCGGTGTTTACCGGCAGCCATTTAGTTTAAATTAGTCGCGGCTGACTCGCGCCTCAGGGATAAATCAGCGAAATCATACACCTCGGCACATTCAATTACTGGACCAGTTTCCCGGCCTCTCTTTACCCTGCGCTTTTTGCAATGTGCGTGGCTTCAACTGCCACCTCCTTAATCTCCCTAAATCCTCCGCCTGGCTGTTTTTAGGTATGTATTTCGTGCCCACTTTTCTTCTTTAAACCGAGTATGTTTTTTATAACGCCGGCTCCATACACGTGGTATTCATATACGAATACGAAATATTCGCGTTCAAATAAGCAAGTGTGATTACAATATTTGTATTACCACACGGGTATTTATAGACTTTCGTATCGAACGGCGAATACTGTTTCCTCGTGAGTCGGTAAATTAACACGTGTCAAAGTGCACAAACGTTTACTCGCAAACATTTCAAGTAGAACGATTTCTGTACGTGGAAGCCTATGGATGATAATCACGAAAAATTAAAAAAAAATAATAATAATAAAAATGCACTGAAAAGTAAAAAATAATTTTTTTCAACACCTGCATGAAAATGGGTGTTTTTTTTACGCCTGCTGAGTGGGAGCAAAATGACAAATTTCAGACGTATGCGCGTCTTCTACTTTTCTCCCAAGGGAAAAAGACTTTACGCGCATGCGTATTCGCAATTTTTTACTTTGCTCCCAAGGAGACTGGAGTTTGGCGTTACTCTGTGGTATGCAGACGCATTTGTTCGACTAATCGTTATCGATCATGTGCATTTTTTTGCGAATCGCTCGGCAGGCTATCAAAAATACACCTTGCGTGCAGGTGTTGAAAAAAGTATTGTGCGTGACAAGGGAGAGACTTGATTTCGCCCCGCGTGAAATGCTGCCCGAGCACAGCTCGGGTAGCAAACTTCACGCTCGTCGAAATCGCTTTCTTCTCTCCCTTGTCACACAATGTACTATTTTCCTTCGTTTAATCTACGATTCTCAATTTTTTAAGTCGGTGCCAGATTTACACAGTGCAAATGATTGGGCGCCGACATAAAAAATTGAGAATCATATATTGAATGAAGGAAAAACTGATTTTTTACTTTTTAGTGCATTTTTATTATTATTTTTATTTATTTATGCAATATATAATATAAATTGTAATATATAATATATAATATATAATATATAATATATAATATATAATATATAATATATAATATATAATATGTAATATGTAATATGTAATATGTAATATATAATATGTAATATGTAATATATAACATATAACATATAACATATAACATATAACATATAACATATAACATATAACATGTAACATGTAACATGTAACATATAACATGTAACATGTAACATATAACATGTAACATGTAACATGTAACATGTAACATGTAATATGTAATATGTAATATGTAATATACAATATACAATATACAATATACAATATACAATATACAATATACAATATACAATATACAATATACAATATATAATATATAATATAATATATAATATATAATATATAATATATAATATATAATATATAATATATAATATATAATATATAATATATAATATATAATATATAATATATAATATATAATATATAATATATAATATATAATATATAATATATAATATATAATATATAATATATAATATATAATATATAATATATAATATATAATATATAATATATAATATATAATATATAATATATAATATATAATATATAATATATAATATATAATATATAATATATAATATATAATATATAATATACAATATACAATATATAATATATAATATAATAAATCCTATCCTACTAATATAATAAATGTGAAAGTGTGTTTGGATGTTTGTTACTCAATTACGTCGCAACTACGCAACAGATCTTTCTGAAATTTGGTATACATGTAGTCTAGGGCCGGTAATAAGACATAGGATACTTTTTCATTGCGTAATTCCTGTAGGAGAAGAAGTATACAATAGGGCGGAGCGATACTATATAGACGAAAATTTAAATTTGATTTTTCAGTTGGCCTGGGTGCGGGATAGTTGTCTTTTGATTCACCAAACGCAACTGTAAAAAATTTTTGGAAAATATTCATGTCTGCAGGTTCCTTTTTCTCCTAAATAATCGTATAATCATTTTTAGGAGAAAAATGAACCTGCAGACATTAATATTTTTCCAAAATTTGTTTACAATTGTGTTTGGATAATCAAAACACAACTATCCCGCACCCAGGCCAACTGAAAATTCAAATTTAAATTTTCCGCTCCGTCCTAGTATACAGTATCCCCATAAAAAACTTCAAAAGAAGTAAAAAAAATTATGCCAACTACTTGAAATCAAATAAATCACAAAAAATAGAAGATTATAATAATTACAAAATAAAAAAATATGTGAAATCAAAATTGAGCTGCAAGTACATAAAGGTGCTTTCAGTCAAACACTTGGCCTGGCGAGGCAAGGTCAAGGTGTCGATGAATAAGAATTATTTAAAAACGCAAAATAATGAAAGTGTACTCACATTGTCAGAGATTTAAATTGACAAATTATCTGAAAGCTTGCAAGGGAAAGGTATCGGTGTCGATGAATGATCATGTAATTATGTTAAAACGCAATATAGTGAAAATGTACTCATATTGTCAGAGTTTTAAATTGACAAATTATCTGAAAGCCGGCGAGAGGAAAAGTATGGGTATTGATGATCTGAGAATACCTTGCCTCGCCAGTCCAAGTATTTGACTGAAAGCACCTTTATATACTTGCAGCTCATTTTGATTTCACATATATTTTTTTTAATTTGTAATTATTATTATCTTCTATTTTTGTGATTTATTTGATTTCATGTACTTGGCATAATTTTTTTTATTTTTTTAAATTTTTTTATGGGGATCTCACTTCTTTTTACAAAGATAATTTGCATAGGGAATGACTTCAGATAATTTTTAATATTATATTATTATTATCTTTTATAAAATATGTAAAACAGTTTACAACCTTCTTTTTTTAAAACTATTTTTTAGTATTCTCCAAAAAACGAGTCTAAATAAATTAGTGCTAATCCATACTCTAATGTAGAGAAATACAAATATTTAACAGTAAATATGGTGTACCTTGGATTCGAAGTTTATTAAATATTTTCTAATTAAACATACCTTTGACATTGATTAAATATGTAAATTATGTTATACGTATTCAGTGGATTGGTGGAATTGGTTTCAATTCGAGTTTTCAGATATGAAGCAAACATACAAGAAGAAAACAGAGCATCGAAGCTGAATAAAATCGTTTAATAAAATCGTTTAATTATTAATTTAATACTATGTCGCAATAAATTTTTTTCTCTGGCGTAGATCACACTGTATCATCTTCTGGTTCGATTATCTGTAAATATATAAAATCCACATTTTAGTGATTTTACTTACAACTTAACGTAGAACTTATATAGAAATAGAGTGGCATTTTGCTATTATAAGTGTAGAGACTACAAAATGTGTCCGAAGGAGGTGAGAGCATATGGCAGATAGTATTGTTGCAGGAAATTTAAATGTTAATGGTAATAATTCAGCGAAAATGAACGAAGATATCCAATATTTTCAACACACAATTTATTGTTTTTGGAATAAAATTAGTTTAGTATGTTCATTGGTGAATTGAAATATTGTTAATGGGAACCTAAAAAATTAATGAATTAACGAATAGCGTGACAACTACTGTGGATTTTAATTAAAGTATTATAAATGTCTTTCACAAAAAATTGAAAAGCATCAAGGGAGATGTGTTTTCAGGGTACTCTCTTCAATAATGTGACTTGCTCTACATTGCAAGCAGTCCACCATAATCTATTTTCTTAATTCTTAATGCTATGTCTTTTGACAAATTTTGTCGATTTACCTTAGTTGATTTGACAAATTACCAGAAACTTGCGCGGAAGAAGATGTTTCTCTGAATATCTTCTCCGGACAACTTCCAAGTCTGTGCGTCTCCTTCGTTTCTATCCAAGCCTCTGCATCCCCTTCATTTCTACAAGATCCATAAGAACTCTAAATTAAAAATAGTTTGCTGGTATAAAAATATCTGACAATTTAAATGCAATTTGTTGTAATATATTATTTTGTACATGCATGTACGTTCCAAGTCTGCAACTCTACATAAAAAATCGATTAAAAAATTTTGGCGACTTACCTTGTTAATTGAGACAATATTCAGTCTCCTATGTAGTGTAAAAACTCGTGACATTTCAAATTTTGACAATTTACGTCATTTGACACTTGGTAGGTTAATTCAATAGTATACATACCCATACAGCACACTCTCGTTGCAGCAAAGTTACAGAATGGTTGCAGTGTAAGATTGCAATGTTGCACGCAACGTTGCCGCAAGGGTGCAGTAATAACTGTATGTATGTCCGCCTCCTGCAACGTTTCGGGCAGTAGGGCCAACAATATAAATAACGGTGTATAATATTGTTTGCAGAATCATAGAAGTGTAAAGCTCGTATTTCTTTTTCCCAAAGAAAATTCTTTTCCCCCAAGGGGATTCGAACCGGCAACCTGTAGCGTCGTAGGTGAACACTTTACCGCCGCAGCTACAACCACTGATTGATAAGATTGCTAACGTATTCGAACTTATACTCCTACCATGCAAAACTTTAAACTCAAATTATTCAAAAACGAAGACTCATTTTGACAAACACCATTACGATTTTGTAACAATGGTAGGTATGTACTACAACTTCCACCATGTGTCATTTTACACATTAAAATATACAGGGTGACTCACCTAACATTTAAACTTAAAATATCTCCGTTGTTTGTAATGATACGAGAAAATGTCTCAGGAAAAAAGTGATTGCTAGACAAAAAGGACAACATATTATACATGGCCGAATTTGTATTTTTATTGGCTATAACGTTACAGTAATGAAAATACGTCATTCCATTAAAAAAAACATCGATGATCTTGAAATTTCGGGAAATATAACCTTGAGACAAAAATCGTCTCTGTCAGAATAATTGTCTCTCTGAAGCAAACATTGTTAACCTTAGACATTTTCTCGTATGATTACAAACAACGGAAATATTTTAAGTTCAAATGGCAGTTGCAGCAACATTGCGGCAACATTGCAGGAACGTTGCCGCAATACTGGCGCAACGTTGCTGCAACATTGTGGAAACGTTACCAAACGTTGCCGTAACGTTGCAGAAATATTGTGGGAACGTTGCCGCGCAATATTGCACCGCAACATTGATGCAACTATGCAGCAGTAATTCTATGTCCGCCCCGTGCAATGTTGCATGGCATTGTCGCAGCAACGTTACATCCACATTGCGCTGCAACGTTGCCGCCACGAAGTGTGCTGTATGGGATAGGTATATGTACAATGACGGACGACGATCCCTGCCGATCCATGACGAACGAAACATGTGTTAGTGAAGCTGTGAGTGTAACGCGTATACGTATTATGTCAACAAAATTTGGTTGGAGAATAAGAAGAAGAAGAATCAGAAGAAAAATCCTACCATTTCCGACTGATTCATGAGACGATATTATATCTCTGTCATGCGTGGACCGATTTTATTGAATTTGGTCTTATTCGAAAGCTTATATGCGGTTTATATAAGAAAAATGCCTTTAAATTTAGAAAATATTGCAGGCGTGATGAGATATTAATAAGTTTCAGGTTAGGTTGGAATAGCCGGGCGACGAGTAAATGTTTGCGGTAGCGACAGTCGACATATACAGGGTATCTTTCATGTACTTGGTGTCGAGACGCTGCCGCGTCTCTAGATACATGTACTCGCTAAAAGCCCGGCCAGACCTACGCGTTAAGACCTCGGCGCTATCCCCACTACATCTTTCTTACTCCCGTCCCGCGGAGACGAGAGCGAGTAGGAACGAAAGCGCGTCAGAGGGAGTGAAAGCGAGTGGGGAACGATACGAGACAGATGACGCGTTGATACTTTGTCTCGCTCCGTTTCTCGGACGCCGGATACTCCGTCCATTGCCAGCCCGCGCATACAATGTATTATAATGGACAGATTTCTTATTTTTTGGTGTAACTTGAAAACTACTGGACCGATTTTGATAATTCTTTCTACGTGACATAAGTTGATCGAAGCCAAACTAAATGCAATAAATTTCACCAAAATCGGTTCAGTAGTTACGGAGAAATTCGCGGACATACATAATGGCTGTGTATCATAGTTTTGTTTCCAAGGCCCTCGATGAAGGCCTGCAGATTGACACTTTATATACAGAATTTCTGAAAGCCTTTGACACTGTCGACCATACTGTGTTGCTTCAGAAACTTTCGCGTGGGGGGTTTTGTGGGCCCCTTTTAACCTGGGTTGAAAGCTACTTGTCGGGGCGCGATCAGTTAGTGAAGGTTTCAAATTCTCTTTCTACTTCGATAACTGTCACCTTGGGCGTTCCTCAGGGCTCGCACCTTGGTCCCTTAATGTTTAACATATTTATTAATGACCTTGCGGATATACTCTCTAATACAAACTTTCTAATGTACGCGGACGATCTGAAAGTCTTCAGGGTTATCCGGGGTGTCGAGGATGCAGTTAATATGCAAGGTGATCTGCAGAGGTTGGAGCAATGGTGCACTATGAATAAAATGCGACTCAACACTGCGAAGTGTGTGGTGCTCAGGGCCTCACGGGGTAGGTCTTGCGTGAAGTACTCTTACAAGTTAAATGACGTTATCCTTATTGAGGTCTCGGAAGTTTTGGATCTTGGTGTCTGTATTACGCCGCGCTTTGACTTTAGGCCTGACTACCAGCACTGTACTAGCACTTTAACAATAAGGAGTCCCTTAGGCTATCATATGTTGCCCTCGTTAGGCCGCATGTTGAATACGCCTCGGTCATTTGTAGTCCAAGGCATGCTAAGCACATTAATTCCATCGAAAGGGTGCAGCACAAATTCTTAAGGTTCGCCTTGCGTGTTCTAGACAGCCCTATGGATAGGGACGATCACGATTATCGACCGGGACTGACAACGTTTAACATAGCCACTCTGGTTGGCCGTAGGGACATTGCTGACATGATTTTTTTTATATAAGGTTATTAATGGTTATATAGATGAGTGAGGCTTATGCGAACTAAAGTCGTTTTCAGGTATATTGGCCGGTGAGTTCGGTTTCGCGAGCAGCGCGCGAGGAGAAATCAGCCACCACCACCTGACGATCGTGGATTGGCAGTTGGAGTTGCGAGGCCCCCGAAGGATACGGTGGGGTAACGGGATTGATGCTCGACTCGGCCTAAACGAAGCCTGAATGTTGTTTATTCTTAGCGTACTAGTTGTGTGCGTTACGAAGCTATGCGTAAACCAATACGAGATAAAGCTATCGAGAAAGAAGCAATATTCTAACCAATAAAGCTCCTGAATTTTTTCGGAGCTAACGCACACCTATTCTGATGTATATATTTCTACGCTAAGAACTCAGTTTGGCCTACACGTCAGGAGCTTGGCGCTATCCCCACTACTTCTGGCTCGCTCTTGTTCTGCGAAGGCGAGAGCGAGATGGAACGAGAGCAAGAAAGAAACGAGAAAGTGGTGGGGATGCTTCGCTGCGTGGTACGTACCTCACGGGCACCGAACCCCCACCGCGCGACGAGCAGGCCTAGCCAGAGAGAGTGAGAACGTAGAGAACGAGGCAGGCAAGCCACTGCTGTCGTAACTAAAAATTTTTAAATTGAGACGGGTTCGAGATCAGTCGACATTATTTTCAAACCTCATTACAGTAATCTGGGGTACGAGTGGTAAATCGATCATAAAGGGGGAGTGCGCGGCTCGATTACCTGGGCCGGCAAATTCTGAATAGCTCTTTGCGACGTTAATTGAATGAGACCATCCCAAAATTCTCGAAGCTCGGACAACACTGCTGTCCAGCGGTCGCTGGCAGCTCTCCGAACGCCGGTACGGTGCCTGGTTGTAGTGGAATGCGTCCGTGAGGCGGTGTTGCCATTTTAGCGCGCGCGTAGGTTGCAGTTTTAACGGATGACCCTGTATGTAAATTTGACTATTTTTAGCGAAGTGAGCATTGCATTATGCAAACAATTTTTTCCCTTTATTTCGTTAACTATAACTCGGGTTATGTTAAACTCTTTGGCCGTGCTAGATTGACTGGTCAAAGGTACAATGGTTACTGGTGGTCAAAGGTACAACACATTACACTTAATTAAGCACATGGCAAATTATAAGTTTTATTTGCACGCTTCTTTATCACAGTCTTTTCTACAGCTTACAAGGGGAGGACACCTTGTGGTAGACACCGATTTTGATGAGTCTTGGCACGATGGATCTATGCCGCAAATAAGTAAATAGTTGTCCGAGCGATTCTGCCAATTATAGGGCCTTAATAATAGAGATATTTACTTGGAAATTATTAAAAATTTCATAGAGGCCGTGGGGTTTTAATGGGTTAAAATCCCCCTCTGAAGGAGTCGGAATGCCTTTTGAAGATTTTCCCAAGTTAAACAAAAATTTATAAAAAAATAATTTATAAAACAAATAATTTATAAAAAAAAAATTAAAGTTTTTTTTTAACGTGGAGACATCTTCAAAAGGCACCCCGATGCATCCAGAAGTGAATCTCTTGCGGGCGCCAGGGTAGAGTGGGATTTTTACCCATTAAAACCCCACGGTCACTATGAAATTTTTAATAATTTACATATAAATATCTCTATTATTAAGCCCTATTGGCTGAAACGCTCGGACACCTATTTACTTGTTTTCGACATAGCTCCATCGTGCCAAGGCTCATCAAAATCGGTGTCTACCACATGGTGTCCTCCCCCTGTTAGTATAACGAAACTTAAAAAATATTAACTTGTTAAAATTTTATGAGGTTGTGTAGGAATGGAAAAATACTTACTTTTTCCTTATGAAATTGAATAATATTTTTCAGTGGTCACGTGAACTGCGATGTCCTTACAACAATCCATTAAATTACAAATCTGATGGGTAACAAATGCACTAAAAATTTTATTTTTACATACATTCAACAGGTGGCTCCGTAACACATGGTGGGCAAAGGTACAGCTGATCAGAGGAACAACACCTTCCCCTATGGCTAGACTGAGTGTCAATAATTTATTTATTTACTTATTTATTTAACAGGCCAGAGCTCAATATATAGACACAAGCATGAGTAAAAAAAGTGAATAATACAATGAAGGTACAGAGTGGAGTTGTTACTAAATATTCCGGAATTCTTATTTCAAATGCTCGTTATTCTATTCTATTGCACAATGCTTTATGCGTGGAATTTTTTAAGGAGGCTAGCGAATCGGTGGAAATATCAAAAGATTATTTATCAGTGTACCGGTTAGCAAGAGCAACAGCACGGTTCCTGGGGTACGAACACCATAGTTACTCCTATGCACAGAACAGTAACAGGTTTATTTATTTATTTTTAATAATTTTAGGTGACGCATAAAAATTGACGCGTTCCAATAGGTAGGCACGGACAATCACCTTGTTCATTAATAAATTGAAATAGAAACGACAAGTCAGCTACTGATCTACGTTCAGTTAGGGTTTGCATACGTATGTAGAGAAATGTGAGATTTGTGAGAAATGTGTAATGTAATTTATACGCAGCGAACCTTAAGAATTTGAGTTGAACCTTTTCTAAAATCATTTTATATTTTAACCAATTGTCGCCACTTTTCCCAGTCTTTTCTAAGTAGTATCACATTGCAATAAATGATACTTAATTTGCTTCTAACAACCATAACAAAATGTAAAGACTCGTGCTCCGTTCTAAGGGAAGAAACGTCTCTAAACATCAGTTAACTGTTAGATTGCTCGTTTTCTGAAATCGTAATCTACAAGTATAGACAAAAATTTAGAAGGGCACACTAGATGCAGGAGCAACATCGGATCGTATTAAAATATCCATGGATGCCTCGCAGGAATTTGTGAAAAGAAGCATGTGCTCTGGACGTCAATTTCATAACGGTGAAACTTAAGTATGCGTTTTAATGGGCATCCGAGCGATCGTCGTATCTCCCAGCCATCTGATCTTTTACGGTCCTGCACAGAGATTTAAAGGGGCGGGTTCCTTCTGCGCGCTCGTTCAGGAAGCATCCCGAAGAACAGCTGATCCTTCCGTTAATGGTGGCCCTTCTGCATTCCTTTTATTAAGAACCTGCAGTCCGCCTTTTGAGCACGGAATGACTTCAGAAAAAAATTTAAGTGAACGGCACGTGCTCCGAATTAAAAAATTATCAAAACTGCTCTTTCGCTCTCTTTATGAATTATTTATACAGGCTGCTAAAAAAAGGGTCCAAGTCTTTTGGAAGCTTATAGTACTCGCTGATAGGAATAAAAAAAAAAACGCTCAATCGATATAAGTCCTAAAACCAATCCTCTGGGTTTAAAATGTACTCTTATGTTTGCAAGTGTTCGGTAACGTAAGTGGGTCTTTTTGACGACCATATTGAATGCAAACAGAAGAGTTTTAGAAGATCAACTCGTAGGGCCAGTTTTTCTATGGAACAGACTGACTGTTGCAAGTTATTATAACTTTTTAACGAATGTTTTACTCCAAGTCTTGAACGATGTGTCACATCGGGAAAGAGTATCCATATGGGTTTACTATGCTGGGGCTCTACCACATTTTTCGGTGAAACGTGGATAGGGCGCGGCGAGGAGGCACAGTAGAATACGTAGTCTCCTCGACCAACTGACTTGAATCGCCTCAAAATTGAAGAAAAAAATTTCTCTGCGGGAATTAAAGAATTTTGTGTCTCGTCGACAATAAATATGTAGTGGACTTACAACGGCGAGTAGAAACTGTAAAAATACGAGGCAGAGCAGGAATACTTGAAAATGTATCTGCACATCGATCTATGATTCGCAGATGTGAATGTTGTACTCTATTGGGAGGACGACACATGCAATATAGGTACCATCCTGTCTTATGAATGTGAAAATAATCTTTTGTACTGTACAATTTACATCGAAAGGATTAATTTTAAGATCTATGTTGATTAAGGGGACTAGGCAGTCGAAAAATCGATTTTTTATTGCATTTTCCGAAAGTACTATCTTTTCTCAATAAAATGCCGCTTAATTTATAGGAAAATTTGCAAAATTGTAGATTTGGCAGGTAAAAACGTCAAACGGCAACCTATAGCGTCGCCTTTGCCCAGAAACTTTAAACGCGTTTTTCTCGAATATTTTTTTCTCTTCATTTGTTCCTGATTGCCAGCGAATTGAGGTTCAAATCGACTTGGAAAAAATTACAGGATGTGTAGAACATGTGTCATTTCGGCGCAAACCTCTGATATGGTCTGTAAAAATTCGAGACTTTCATACAAAAATTAAGAAGTAAGTATTAAAGAATAATAAGTATTTAATAATAATAATAGTAAGTATTTAAGTATTTTGGTAGCACATAAACAATGATGGTCCGGGTTAAAAAAATTCGCTGACTTCTTAATTTTTTTATGAAAATCTCGATTTTTTACAGACCATATCGGAGGTTTGCGCCGAAATGACACATGTTCTACACACCTTGTAATTTTTTCCAAGTCGATTTGAACCTCAATTCGCTCGCAATCAGGAAAAAATGAAGAGAAAAAAATATTCGAGAAAAATGCATTTAAAGTTTCTGGGCAAAGGCGACGCTATATGTTGCTGCCTGACGTCTTTAGCTGTCAAATCTACAATTTTGCGAATTTTACAATAAATTAAGCGGCATTTTATTGAGAAAAGATAGTACTTTCGGGAAATGCAATAAAAAAATCGATTTTTCGACTGCCTAGTCCCCTTAAGCATTTTGTATTCCTCTCGACAAGTAGGGAGGTATCTACTATGTGACGCTTGGAGCGCAGACCGATGGCATTAAGGTAGTTCCTAACTAACTGTGTCAGTCAAATTAGAGTTGGGCAATAAACGATAAATATAAAGTAGTATGATACTATAGAAATAATAATAATAATTTTTTACATCATTTATATATATATATATATATATTTCAAAAAGTGCAATGTTAATATAAATAATTGTAATACGAAAATAGAATATTAAATTGGTCCGCGTAGTGAATTGGAGCAGCAGATCTGACAACGTCGCATATATTCGGAGCGTCTTTTAGAACCAAAATGTCAGAAAAAATGTGCATATGAATTTGAATCGTAGTTCGCTATTTAAATATCTGAACATATCGATTGTGCGACGTTGCCACGTTCACTGTTCTACGTAATTTCTAAAATATTTGCAAGTACAACTATTTTTGATGGGCATTTACGAAGAAACCATGTGGTCAGTTTCGCAGAAATTAATAAATTCATTTTGTGACATTTCGGTGTACTTCTGTGCCAATTTTGGTACACTTCTTGAATATAGTTTTCCTGTTTCGGAAGAAAAACTGAAACTATAACCTCCTTTTTCCGAGTCTGCCATATGCCACTGTGTTAAAATGCAGCAACTTTAATTAACAATTTCTCGATAACTATATGGTAAATCGATTTTAAACTTTGTGCAAGGGTTTCTTGTATTCGAAATTAGTTTTGAACGAAATTTAAAAGAATTCTTGAATTTAGTAGAATATTCAGGAACTGTCTTAAGGGGGTAACCCTAAAAATTGTCGAAAATTCGATTTTGGGATTATTCCATATTCCTTTAGTTACATCTTTTCTATGTATTTTAAGCGCAACCGGGCCCCAAAATTCCAAAAATTGAAGGAATTACAGCCTGCACATGAGATCGCATAACGACAAAACTGTATGTCCAACTTTAAACGTGATTTCCCAGAAACTCCGTTTTCCAAAACGGTGAACGTACAATCTCGAAAACCGCTCCAACGATTTGAATGAAAATTTACAGGGACGTGCAGACAACTATTCCCTTCAATGTGTCGGGAGCACATTTTCAATATAAATTCTTTAAAAAATAAAATAAAAAATATTTTTCCCACAAAAAAATGGATAAAATCAAATACGTCAACATAAAAATCGTATTAATTTTTTTATCAAAATTTTGCTTCAGACACGAGATGGGGACTGTCTTACAGATTATAAAAATGCCTTTACTTTATGTTTTAGGTAATTCACCTGTCCGGAATGGTGTTCACTATTAGACGTGCATCGCGCCCACGCTCTCACATTTATATTTGTAACTTTTCTTCTTGCAAATATATTTAAAATTTTCTTTTTGTGCATTAAAGTCAACGAAATGACGATTAAAAATTAAAACGAAATTTAACTCTATATTCATTTATTACTTCAGAATATGCGTTTGAAAAAGGGCCTGATTTTGGGCTGTTGAGGGTTACCTACCCCCCTAATCAGTAATGCAAATTAGCAAATAAATTTATATAAAACAATGGAAACACCAAATTATAGAACACTTAAGGGGAGGTTCCGATCTAAAAGTCGATTTTTTTCTTATTTCATTTTTCGAATGTTTAACATTTTAGGAATACGTGTTTAAAAGGATTTATTGAAATACGTAAAATTGCCGAAGTTATAGGCATGTGAGTAGCGGAAAATGCATGGGTAACACCCGGCCACTCGGCACTCACGTAAAACTTTAAATGCGTTTTTCTCGAAACAGTGTTCTCAAAACGGTGGGACCTGTATCTCCAAAAGTTATTATCCTATTCGACTGATTTTTTTTTATTTTGAAGAATATACTTCTGGCTACGGGGATACCAGAAAAAATACAAAAAATTGAAAATTTATAATTTTCAAAGGCGTTGAAAGGATGAAAACCATAGGGAAAAAGTGATTTCAAACTTCAAGTGTCTTTACTTTCTAAAAAAAATGTTATTTTGTAATTTGTTCTGCCCCCCCCAGCCAGAAGTACATTCTTCAAAATAAGAGAAGTTTCAGTCGAATTGGATGGTAACTTTTAGAGATACAGGTCCCACCGATTTGGATAAATTTTTTGACGCCTTGAGTATAATGACTCCCCAGTGCCGTGTGCAACGATTAATTATAATACAAAAAATATATTTCTATAGCTTAAGACATCCTTAATGCAATGTAAAAAATCCCATTAAATTATGTATAGTAGTTTTCCTTTAATTAATTCCTAAATATCACCTATTTTTGGGCTCTAGACCGGAAAGTCCCCTTAAACAAAGAAATATAAAGAATTCGATGTTTCTCATTTGATATGGTATGTAAGTAGGTATGCTTACGCTGATCTGGAAAAAGTAAGGAAATACACACACACACACACACACACACACACACACGAAAGAATTAAATAACTTAATCGAAATTGTTTTGTTAACTAAACTGCTATCATAGATTTGAAATTGAGATAAATAACTGAATATAATTGTCTTTGAATATTTGATTCGAAGTTTAACGTGGGCGATATGAGTCCATTCATTCGCGGTATAATAGGTATTTATGTATACATACATGTATACCTATAAGTTAGTTATGCACAGGGAGCCATTTTTAGCGCCTAGCTGCGAGCAACCCGCCTGCCCCGTTGCTAAGGTTAGAATCGGTGAGGCGAACTGCAGTAGCGTACGTGCATTTGGTATGACTTGAACCCGGCTATATATACTTACGCTACGAGCCTACGAGCCCGCAAGTACACTACTGCAGTTCCCCTCACCGATTCTAACCTTAGCAACGGGACAGGCGGGTTGCTCGCAGCTAGGCGCTAAAAACGGCTCCCTGTGCACCCCTGCTCTAAGTGAATCTCTGGCTCGAATAAACTAATTGTAAGTTTGTTATAATAGGAATTTCGTCACGCGTCTCGCGACCATACGATGAAGAATAAGCATAGGTAGGATCCCTTGGTGATCTACTACCACACCGAGTATCAAGGTGTTGTCCTAGCGAATCAGAATGATGTGTAGGCACAGACAATGAGTCTTATCGTGATTCCTCAATATTGCTCTAACCCGGCACCGGTTTCCGTTGTGCAATCATTTTGAAATTTTACACATATCTCACATTGTGCCACAATTTCTATGCCAAAAATAAAACTCAAAAAAAAAATCACCCCTGTAGCTGCGGACCACCCCAGTGCACAATAATGCTCTCTCCAGTGTTCAATTTTGATTCAGAACAACACTAATTTGCCTTCCTACAACACAAAAGTGAAACAAGGAAATTCTGCGCACCGTACACTAGGCGGCAGTTATATACAGTACAGTGACTCACAGCCGTAATCGTACACTCTTTAAAATCGCATAACTTTTTTAAAATTAATCCAAACGACTTGAGTTTTTTTTAGAAGCTAGAAGGATTAGTTTGCTAAGTGACGTGATTCGACGTTTTGAAAAAAATGCACTTGGTCGGAATAGCAAAAAAAAAATAGGAAAGGTTGTTTTTTCAACTTTTTTTTGTGAGCCTGTAATGAAAATTCAAAAAAACCGTTTGTAGATTGAAGTCAGTTGTATACGTGTCTAAAATTTCATGAAAATCGGTTAAAGTTGCTCTCAGCTATAAACACTTAAAGATCGCAGAATAAGGTCGAGAATCGCGGAAATTCCCAAAATCTTTAAGCGTTTATAGCTCAGAGCATCGTTAACCGATTTTCATGAAATTTTAGACACGTATACAACTTACTTCAATCTATAAACCGGTTTTTTGAATTTTCATTACAGGCTCACAAAAAGAAGTTGAAAAAACAACCTTTCCTATTTTTTTTTTGCTATTCCGTCCAAGTGCATTTTTTTTCAAAACGACGAATCACGTCATTTAGCAAACTAATACTTCTAGCTTCTAAAAAAACTCAAGTCGTTTGGATTAATTTTAAAAATGTTATTAGATTTTAAGGGGGAAACTCTATTTAGGACGCTAGGAATAAGGCGATCCTTGGGAATTTTTTTCTAAGAAACTGTTAAGCGGATCTTTTCCAAACATTCAGGGTATTTTAGTTCACATTCAAACAATAAAACTTAATTTTTTTGTGACAAAGTGTTCGGTAGAAATGGAGATATAGGAACAAGTTCGTTAGGATTCTCACGCCGGAGTTGCAAATTTGCGATTGTAACGGTGGCCCAAATTCTTCCTTGAAATAAAAAAACCAAGGTTTTTCTTATTTCTAGTATAATTAAATTGTCGATGGACCTATAACTTTGATAAATAAATTGAATTGAACAAGTCTTTTTTCATAAATAGTACGAAATATAGCAGAATCGTAACTTTTTCTTTCAAGTCCCACTAATTTACCAACTTTTAACTTTTTTCCCGTTTGTTAGGTTCATCGACAATGTAATTGTACTAGAAATAAGAAAATCCTTGGTTTTCTTATTTCAGGGAAGAATTGGGGCCACCATTGCAATCGCAAATTTGCAACTTCGGCGCGCGAGTCCTAACGAACATGTTCCTATATCTCCATTTCTACCGAACACTTTGTAACGAAAAAATTAATTTTTATTGTTGGAATGTGAACTAAAATACCCTGAAAGTTTGGAAAAGATCCGCTCGACAGTTTCTCAGAAAAAAATTCCCAAGTATCACCTTATTCCTAGCGTCCTAAATAGGGCTCCCCCCTTAAAGAGTGTACGATTATGGCTGTGAGCCACTGTACCTATTGTAATGTTTTAACAAATTTATACGATAAACCTGATTAGCAACACTGAAGAGAAGTGCACAGCTGCATCAATTATTGCAATAATCCATCCAACGCCATAGCATTCGACAACAATAAAACGACAGCCAGCAAATAGCAAATTGGAAACCTAATGGAAATTTCATATGTTACATGACAACGACTACCACTTCGGCAATATTGTTCACGTCAGAGATTAAAACGAACAGATTTAACACGCTAACAGGACCGTTCAACATTAAGAAAATAACGTAACCTGCAAGCACCTGCAGAATCAATTTTCTAACAACCATGACCATCTACGAACGAAAAATATAATTAAGCGGAAAGTAGGGTATTCTTCAGGATCCAAGTTCTAATTGTAAATGACGAACTGGAAGGCATAAAGGCAGAAAACGAATGCTGACGGCAGACAAATATCTAAAATTTTATGGGGTCCGATTAGGAATTGTCCAGCAAAGAGTTATGTTGATAATAAATAATAAATTCCATTTATTGGCTGAGACATCCAGTACCTTAAAAACCGATTCATCCAAGTGGCAAAAGCTCGTGGAAGAAACGGAGCTGAAAACAGGGCACCAACAGGTTTTGAATTCAGATATCACGTACGATACCATCTACCACTCCAAAGAAACCACCACTTATCATCGTAAATGACAGCTCAATAATGAATACAATTTACTCCGCAAAAGGTAATATGAGTTAATAATAAATTAAGAAAATCAACAACACGAAGTGCAACCTTTACGCAAACGCTTACTTCCTTTGCAAAAAACCAGGACAAGCCAGTCGACTGTATGACGAATACTGGGTCTATTGTGACCTATAACATAATTTTATTCCTACACACCTCAAAATAAAGTTTTCTAATAGACTTTGTTTTTGTTGTGATTCGAAATTCTTATTTTATTAAGGGGAGGTTCCGGTCTAAAAATCGATTCTTTGTTTTTTATTTCAGTTTTCGAATGTTCAACCTTTTATGAATATGAGTTTAAAAAGATTTTTGGAATTTCGTAAAAGTCCCGAAGTTAGGGGCATTTGAGTAGTGTGAAAAACAAGTTTTTCTCGAAACAGTGTTCTCAAAATCGGCGGAACCTGTATCTCCAAAAGTTATTATCCGATTCGACTGAAACTTTTTTTATTTTGAAAAATATACTTCTGGCTCGTCGATAGACCAGTAAAATCTTAAAAAAGAAAATTTATAAATTTTAAAGGCGTTGATAGGGCGAAAAATATTGGGAAAAAGTGATTTCAAACTTCAAATGTCGCTATTTTCTCAAAAAATGTCATATTTTAATTTTTTCTGTCTAGTCCACGAGCGAATTTCATGCCCTTTAATAAGCTGGCATTGTTTTTTTATTTCAGACCAATGGTTTAGGTGCTATAGGTTCCACTGATTTGGATGAATTTTTTGACGCCTCGAGTTTAATGACTCCCCCAGTGCCGTCTGCAATGATTAATTATAAAACAAAAAATATATATCTATAGCTTAAGACATCCTTAATACAATGCAACAAATTCCATTAAATTATATATAGTAGTTTTTCTTTAATTAATTCCTAAAGATCACCTATTTTTATGGGCTCTAACAGCCCCTTAAGGGGGGGTTCCGGTCTAGAGTCCTCAAAAATAGGTGATATTTAGGAATTAATTAAAGAAAAACTACTATATATAATTTAATGGGATTTGTTGCATTGTATTAAGGATGTCTTAAGCTATAGATATATATTTTTTGTTTTATAATTAATCATTAGAAACGGCACTGGGGAGTCGTTAAAGTCAAGGCGTCAACAAATTGATCAAAATCGGTGGGACCTGTATCCCCAAAAGTTATTATCCGATTGGACTGAAACTTTTTTTATTTTGAAGAATATACATCTGGCTAGGGGGGAGGCAGAACAAATTACAAAATAACATTTTTTTAGAAAGTAACGACACTTGAACTTTGAAATCACTTTTCCCCTATATTTTTAAAAATAAGCTTGAAACGCCATCCTGCTTAAAACACAGGAAAACAATAAAAACAAACAAACAACAAACAAAAAGTAGCAGAATATAAGTGAAATGCTTGAAACGCCATCCTGTGTTAGAAATACACAGGAAAACAAGAATACAAATACAAACAAAGTAGCAGGGAAAAAAAGTCTGATACTTCCACTGACAATGTTTAAAAAAATCGGAATTTTCGAGTTGCCGAAGTTTCTTTGTAAATATTCAAGTAATTACACCTTTTTTTTACACCAAACATTAAGAAAAGCGTTTGTATAAATTAAAAATATGGTGCAAACTATGTACACATTGTTTAAGTACTTGCTAAAAATGTAAACTCATTTGAAATTTGAAGGTTTCAAATGACAGTCCTGAAACTTTGAAGCAAGACTACAGTGTGAAATGAAGTAACCTCCTCCAGAGAAAACAAGCCAAATCTCCCAAATTGAAATCAAATCATATCTGAAAGATATTTTAATTCGCCCCATTAAAACCTTTGGTAAAAGTTTCAATGGAATAGTAGTTAACATGGCACTCATTTTGTACAGGTAAATCTCGTGGAGACAAAAAGAACTCCATATTATAATACTTAGTACCTACTTCATATCTTTATATATATTATTTTTCGTTTTTCTGTCTACATTGGTAATTGACATTTTGAAGACCATACATTATATAACTATATAGATTAAGTAGCTTCGCTCAAAGTTCGCATATAGAGGCATATAATAAAAGATATGAATAGAGAACAAGAAGTATTCTTAAAATTATGCTAGTATATGTAGAAGAGCAAGTAGTATGCTACGCAGTATGGAAGGATAACAACGTCAATGAATTTTTTCCCCTACAATTTAACCTACCATTTCATTCGTACATTCATCAGGAACGTAACGGTCGATCTACGTAATTTTACACGACTTTATTCACGAAAACGAAAAGGGACTTTTACGACTTCATTCATAGGTTGCAGGTCCTTGAAGCAGATCCACCTATCGAAGCACGAGCCCTTTTCTTACACCCTTCGCCCCGAAGCGTCTTCTATTTTTACACTCTGTCAATTAGACCTCCGAGCATTCAAATGTAAATGGATAACAAGGATGTAATTCCACTCTGTGAATTGCATCGAAACCCTTTACCACTCTCCATCCCTGTCTCCCCTCCTAATTACCTTGAAAGACAATCTTACAAGAACAACGCTCTTTTTTCGATCGATAGTTGCTTTATTTTCACATTAAAATTTCAGTAAGGCTACTAATTTAACGAAATAGTTAGTAACACGAGAGATGTACATTTTCTTATGAATTACAACAAATTATATACGTAGGTACACCTACACGATTACAAATGGCGTGTCGTATTTGTAATAACGTTAACCTTCATTCACCCAACTTATTTGCCTTCGGTAATACACATATTAAAGGGCTATCAAGTAAAATCTGATAGGAAAATGTCTCAAAATGTCGAAGGTATAGCCACCTTTGCCAATTTAATTGATATAGTTTAATTTCTTTGATCTGAAGCTTTGACTAGAACTGAAAATTTGAAAATCTGGAATCCGATTTCTGGAGGGTAGCGGATTCCTAGACTTTCTAAAATTTAGTTTATTCCCTAAAGTGAGGGTGGTCAAATTTAGTAATTTAATTGATATAGTTTAATTTCTTTGATCTGAAGCTTTGACTAGAATTGAAAATTTGAAAATCTGGAATCCGATTTCTGGAGGGTAGCGAATTCCTAGACTTTCTAAAATTTAGTTTATTCCCTAAAGTGGGGGTGGTCAAATTTAGTAATTTAATTGATATAGTTTAATTCCTTTGATCTGAAGCATATATTCCCCCCCCCCCCATACTGTTTACTTAATGTATAGCACTGTCCAACAGCCATTTGAGTCTGTCATATTCAATAGCCGTTTCTTATAGATTTTTGTGCGCTGAAAACGAATCCGCAAACCGTCTGTCGCCATCACCCTCAGTTTAGAAAAATTCGATTTTAAAAAAAAATCCAAATTGTCCTTGTCGCGTCAAATTATTCTGTAAAGCCTCCCGAATACAACGATATAAGTCATTATTGCATTATGAACAGTTAAATTTATTTAAACAACGATCAAAGAGAAAAGAACACCCGCAATTCATCCACTTTTGCAGATATCTTTAAATTTATTTCCAAAACTAAAGGTCTAAGAGAAAATCTGACTACTCCACGCGACGCAGCAGGCATTTTTCCTTCGGAAAGTATTAACAGAAGTGGTAAGTCACGTTTAGTTTTCAATACAGAAGCGAAATAGTTTGGCAAAACGTGCGCCGTCGACAGTGGTAGTCAACGGCGCCGCGCGACCCACTGCCGCTCAGCGTAACACAATCGCTTAACGCGCGTGACTACCACTGTCGACAGCGCACGTTTTGCCAAACTATTTCGCTTCTGTATTGAAAACAAAACATGACTTACCAATTCTGTTGGTGGTTTCCGAAAGAAAAATTACTGCTGCATCGCGTGGAGTAGTCAAATTTTCTCCTAGATGCTTAGTTTTTAAAATATATAGCAAGATATCTGCAAAAATTGGTGCATTTCGTGTGTCATTTTCCCTTTGATCGTTGTTTAAACGTATTTAAATGCTTCTAATTCAATAATAACAACCGAATATCTATTATTGTTTGAACACAAAAGATGTTCAAAGTTGAAATTTGCATTTTTTCTTTCAAAATGGAATTTCTCGAAAATTGAGGGTGATGGCGATATACGGTTTACGGATTCGTTTTCAGCGCACAAAAATCTATAAGGCTATTGAATGTTACAGAACAGAAAAAAAAGTTCAATTTTGTTGGACACTGTAGTCTGGCCCAGCAACCATTCGTCCAAAATTCAAGAACCAAAGTGTTTTTTTAGTGCAAATGATAAGTGAATATTAAAAAAAATATATTTTTTCAAAAATTCTTTCCGGCAGATATATAGGCCTTCAGAAACAGTATCGCGTTTATTTAAATGTTTTTTCGATATCTTTTGTAATTTGCGGGTTACAAACGCGTAAGGAAAAGGGCATCTTCACAATAAAACATTAACTCCAACGATGTTTCTTAACATTATTATTATTTTCGGTAAATATTGTCTGTTATTGAGCATATTTTTATTAACGAAGTTTTACTAACCACTACATTCCGAACTCTACGCTTATTTTTCTGACTTTTCCATCGTCTCCAGGGTAAACAATTATGCATTTCCGATTCCTTAAGACCTGTAGAAACACATCCTGGAAAAAACTTTCGTTGCCAGTCAGGTCCAAAATTGACCAATTTCTACCATTCTCTTTTCCCATACATCCCCTGAAAAAAATCCCAGGAAATTTACACGCAACAGAAAAACAGTGTGAACTATTATATAACATAATGAAATTCGAAATCCTGCCAGGACTATTGAAATCAGACCTTTGGGGTTGCGGGTGACATGTGCTCGTATTCGTGTTGATTCGGTTAAAATTCCAGGACTCATCCATGTAATATTTCGGAAATGTGTTCTTGATGCTTCATACTTTGAAATAACAAAAAAAAAACATTAGTTTGTAATTTTGTGTAAGGAACAGGCCATTTGAATACTGTAGTTACATCAAGAGATTAGCGTTTAGTAGATCTTTTATCCTCCAAGCAAAAATCAACTATCACAGAAAGATGGAAATAAACTTGAGACGTGATAAGTTATGATCAAAGTACATTGAATCATGGAATGAACAAATTCTTGAGCACATCATTCAGATAATTAATAAACAGTTTAGTTTTCCACAAAATAGGTACTGCGCGATATTGTCTATCGTAAAATGTAGGAACTTTAAAAAAGCCAAACATTTTCAAACCATACACGAATTTAAAAAATAGTATCAAACTAAAATAGTCTGTCATAAAAAAAAATAAACAATACAGTATTTAGTATATATGTACCTATTCACAAACTGTCTTATTTTATATAACATTTCGAAAAAGATATAGATACCATTATTTTATCGCACTACTTTCAGGTACATAGGTACCTACTTGTTTGTTCTTTTCTTGGTGCAATAATTAAACATATTCCCCTATCTATATAATTCGTGGTTTCTATAAATAGATTCTACAAAAATTATTTTTACGTAACAGCAGTAATAATGCTGTCTGGGAAACGTGAAAGAAAGAAAATATAATAGGTCGGTGGTCGGAAAATCCCGGAAGAAGAGGGTTCTCCTGATGTCGAACGAACGATTTGCGATGCACACGTTGGGCACACGCCAAAGAGGCGATGGTAGAGGGGAAGGTTGGAGAGGAGATGGGCCTTTTTCCAACGTCCGTATGTTGGGCGCGTGTACGCGGCGAGGGCAGTGTGCCGACGTCGGATCGAGAGTGGTTGTCTGGTGTCATCTGGCAAGCAGAGCAACCCGAAAACACATGGGTGTTTTGTCTCCTGCTAGTGTGTGCTTCCACTTAATACGTGGAAGTGGAAGCATCGTATGCCTCTACATAACGGTCGAATCTGCCGATTCGACTATACGCGCACGGTGTCCGCTATAAACTCTCTTCTACCGACTTGAATTCTTCCAAAGCTACAAAAAATCACGCGATTTTGTCGCAACTGACTTTTTCTTCTTTTTTCTTCGTTTTACCGTTTCCTCGGTATTATCTTGACTTGAAAACCTACTATTATCTGTTTCATATGATTTCAATGTCTTGTAATGTATCGAATGTTTATAAACGATCCTCACATACAATGGGCCTGATGAATAAAAACTAAGCAATTTCTTATTAGCAGAATCAATTCCTTAAAAAGCAATTACTTGAACAAAACAGGAATTTCATATTTTCATATGAATAAAAATCATAAGGAATTGCTGGTTTTGCTAGACCGTATAAATAAATGGTAGCTGTGACTGCCGGCGACGTTCTCTCTCTCTATTTCCTTGATTGTAAGCAATTCCTTAAAAAATTAAGGAAAAGCGATTCGTTTAAGCAATTCCTTGGCAGTTTAGGAATTCCTACGAGACAAAGCAAATTCTTGTGTTTTTATTCACATGAAGTTAAACAATTCCTAGTAAAATATTAAGAAATAGCAATTGCTTACACTTTATTCATTAGGCCCAATAGGTATCATTGCCATGGAAATGGGAATGTAATATAGATGAATAATAATTACACTGCCCAACAAAATTGAACTTTTTTAAGTTCTGTAAAATTCAATAGCCGTTTCATTTACATTTTTGTGCGCTGAAAACAAATCCGTAAACCGTTTATCGCCGTCACCCTCAATTTTCGAGAAATTCCATTTTGAAAAAAAAATGCAAATTTCAACTTTGAACATCTTTTGTGTTCAAACAATAATAGATATTCGGTTGTTATTATTGAATTATAAGCATTTAAATACGTTTAAACAACGATCAAAGGGAAAAGGACACCCGAAATGCACCAATTTTTGCAGATATCTAGCTATATATTTAAAAAACTAAGCGTCTAGGAGAAAATTTGACTACTCCACGCGATGCAGCAGAAAATTTTCTTTCGGAAACCACCAACAGAAGTGGTAAGTCATATTTTGTTTTCAATACAGAAGCGAAATAGTTTGGCAAAACGTGCGGCGCCGACAGTGGTAGTCACGCGCGTTAAGCGATTGTGTTACGCTGAGCGGCAGTGGGTCGCGCGCCGCCGTTGACTACCACTGCCGACGGCGCACGTTTTGCCAAACTATTTCGCTTCTGTATTGAAAACAAAATGTGTTTTACCACTTCTGTTGATGCTATCCCATGGAAAAATATCTGCCGCGTCGCGTGGAGTAGTCAGATTTTCTCCTAGACCCTTAGTTTTGGAAATAAATTGAAAGATTTCTTCAAAAATGGATGAATTTCGGGTGTTCCTTTCCCTTTGATTGTTGTTTAAATAAATTTAAATGTTCATAATGCACCAATAACTTTTACCGCTGTATTCGGGAGGGTTTACAGAATAATTTGACAAGACAAGCAAAATTTGCAGTTTTTTTTTCAAAATCGAATCTGACAGACAAAAATGGCTGTTGGACAGTGTTATGCCAGTGAACATCTGAGCTGTAGGTATATGAAAAGTCAAACAACGGCTTTCATTTTACCAACTGTATAACTGAACCGGATAAACCATAAGATCGGCTTCGATGATTTGAAAGTCATCAAGAGAAATAATGATCGATCGCGAAGCAACGTGCCACGAAATGCGGACTGCATTCGCATCAGTACAGTCGACCAACATTAATCATGAAATTAAGAGTTAATTGAAAACGAAGGGAGGAGAGTAAACGATCCGAAATAAATGTCACAGATGGTAGAACAACTGATGAACCAAGGTGAACAAGGGCAATTACGCGTTTTCTACTGTACACCTACAAATGTATAATTTTTTTTATATCAGGCGAAACGAATAAGTATACATATGAATAGCAAATATGCAAACTCCATTTATCATTAATATTGTTAACTTTGCCCCCTACAATTTACGTGTTTCTCGTTGCCCATTCGTTGTCCTTCCATTTCTGATAACTCTCTGCATCTTGCCTTTAACTCGAGTCTTTCTGAGATGATTACGTGCACGCAGAACAAATCGTAAACCTTCCGGTTGCAAAACTACAAAATACCACTTATAAAATAATAAAGTCCAATTTTTCTTCGGTGCCAATTGGCATGCAGTTTCTATAAAAAAAGCGTCATTATAGCAGTATTTCTTATGTTTTAATTGGGAGTGATAGCTCCTGAATTCAGACGGTTAATGAGCCGGGCAATCGTCGAAATTCTACAGGTCAACTGACTTTTACCCGCTTTCTGCAGTTCTTTTCATTTATATAACAATACCAAGTTTGGTTTTTAAACAAATTGGATCGAGTGCCCTTTGTTTCGTAAAACGGCACTAAGTTGTTCTAGTAATTTTTGTGCCAACGACGTGTGTGTAGAAATAATTGCTCTTTGCACAAAATTATTATAATTTGCATTCAATACTAATCACACAACTATTCATGCGTAAATGCACGATATTGTCGAGATAGCTAATGCCACTAAAATTAATTTCCACCGAATAGTTAACTGTACATTTGCTATTACTTTTCACAATATCTACACAATATCCTGTTGTACTTTCTCAAATAATCTTTAGAATTTTTCTTCAAAAGCCTTTTGCCGTTTTAACCTGCCGGGAGGCGCACCCCATATTGTAACACAGGTTATCTCACCCGAGTCAAAAATACCCAAAATTGAAACGTAAAAAACCATGGATTCAGAGTTTTTTTAACTTTGTAATTTTTATGTTAAAGTACGGTGTTTTGAGAATCAAACAAAATTGATGAAACATCTTAAAATCTTTATTAAAGTTATTTAAAAAATTGTAACAAAAACTCAAACAGTCTTCATATTTTCGCAAGCAGCGCCTCTGTGGTAAATATTACCCAGTGGCGCCTCCCGTCGAGTTAAGCAAAGACCTTTATCATTCGACATTAATTTCAAGCATTAATCTCTACTGGTAGATTTGTTTCGCAATAAGAAAATTTTCCATTGATTGAAGCGAATGCTAAATACTTGCTAGCCGAAAATTCAACAGATTAAGTAGTTTCAGTTTCTATAGCTAGTGTCAACTTTTTATTGTTTTGTCAAACTTTTCGTATTGTCATTTTAACCATATGGTCGAGCATTATCACGGCAATGTTGACTCGTCAACGACCATGTGTCATATTCTTATTAGGTCAGTGCAAAAGTTCGTTCGCTTTATTGAAGAAGACTATTTTAAAGACACGACAAATATTGTTACAAAACACTTGCCACATAAATGCGTTACTTACGTATTGGATAAACCGATACTCCTGGCAATATTGTAATTCAGATAATACGAAAACATTGCGCACACAAAATAAATCCTTCTTTTTCATGACATGCACTACGTGAATGTAAAATGTGTGCATCAGTGTATATCAGATTATTTTGAGCAAGGTCGGTATTGGGCGAGCATGACAGCGCACGTATGAGCACGCGGCCAGTACCTAGGTATCTGTACCCATACAGCGCACTCCCCTTGCAGTACGTTGCAGGATCGTTGCAATACAAGATAGCAATGTTGCGCGCAACGTTGCCGCAACGTTGCAGCAATATTCCTATGTCCGCCTCCTGTAACGTTTCGGGCAGTAGGGCCAAAAATATAAATAACGGTATTATGGTGGTATATACACTAGGTTCAAGTTCATGGTCATAACTTCGGTAAAAATAACCGTATCAATTTTTGAAAATATGGTTTGAAAGTGTGGAATCCCTACTTTCAGCTGTTTTTTTTTTGTGATTTTAACTGTACTGCTTTTCGATAAAGTTATAACGATATAAAGAGCACTTGGTCAATTTTTTAAAAATTTCTTCAACGTTCTACGGGGAGTATAATTTTTTTTACACAAATTCCATTTACACCAGTCGAAAGCGGCAACGTTCCTGTGTAAAAAGAGAGTAATAAATTTCATGTGCGATTTTTTTTGGACGAGTTATTCAACTTTGAAGCTAAAACCGCTTTTTTTACTTTAGGGTAAAGGACCCAATTACTCGCACCTAACCAATTACTGCACCTTAAGCTATTTTACTTGAAATAACGAATAAATAAACGTAAAGTCATACACAAAAAGAATTATGTAATTCAATCTATAATCTATACTATAGATTATATACTATAGTTTATTTATTCCTTATTTTAAGTAAAATAGCTTAAGGTGATAGTAATTGGTTAGGTGTCAGTATTTGGGTCCTTTACCCTAGTTGCTTCTAGCAGACGAAGGAATTATCGTAGAATGTTCATGAAAAAAGCAACAGAAACACCAGTCTTCCCTCTTTAAGGCGCACATTTGACTTTTTCGATTCGATTAAAATTTCGGTCTATGATATATATCTATAATATATTGAATTATCTATGTAGTAGATTGAGTTTCTTTCTTTCATTCCTAACCTTGTGTGGCCTTGAAGGTTATAGTACACCATATGGTTGAATTTGTCTTGACAGTCGCTTTCATATTGGGTAATAAAATATATAGCATTCCACTTAAAAAACTGAATGTCACCCTAGTTTTAAGGAAAATATTGCGAACACCAAAAATTGAGTTACCGCATTATGTTGGATATAAAAAACAGTAAAAGCTTTCCTCTTTCAGTTTTTTACAAATACTTACCATTTGTGATAACACTGTATAAGAATAGCAGATATAGCCGCTGTTACTACTAGGGCTGTTCGAGTACTCGAATACAGGGTCAGCGTTTTATCCTGCAACCCGCGCTCGCGCGAACTTTTAATATGGCAACAGCGCCCCACGGACCCATTCCACTACAACCAGGCACCGGCCCAGCGGAGAGCTGCCAGCGACCGCTGGACAGTATTGATGCCCGAGCTGCGCGCTTCGCTTTTCTGATCGGTTCACCACTCACACCCAAGATTACTGTAATAAGATTTGAAAATAATGGCGACTGATCTCGTATCCGTCTCAATTTAAAAAAATTTAGCTACGACATGGTTGACCGCGGCGCTATACCCTTGTACGGAGAGACTTTTCGCCACCTACTTATAAAAGCCACAATAATGGCGCATCGTTCCAAAAATGACAATAACGGAAGCCAATAACATTCAGTAAAAAAATTCTAGAAAAAAAATTCAAACACCGCTACAATCAAAGACACGTCCCATTAGCTACCCCTTAGTCTGATCTAGGTATACACTGCATTAAGGATAAAATCATAAAAAAGAAACCCAGAACGATAGATTCTAAGGTCTGCAGAACTAACACATAATTGAATAAAAATTTAATTTCTCAATTTCTGAAAGTAATGATACAGAAACAACTAGCCTACTGTTTATCAACACCGTGAATTTTAAAAACAGCACGAAATACAGTATCAAATAAACAGTTTGCAAAAGCTTTTCACAACAATTATGGTTGAAAAATTGAAAAAAGAAAAATTAAGTAAACTTAAAATATTTTAAATTATCCATCATTAAGAGGGAATTATTTTTTCTCATTTTTTCTCACTTTTCGGCTTTTATAGTTCAAAAGTTATACGAAAACGGGCCCAAATGTTTCAACCCGGGTCGGGAAATTCTGAATAGCTCTTTGCGACGTTAATTTGAATGAGATCATCCTACAATTTTCGAAGCTCAGGCATCACTGCTGTCCAGCGGTCGCTGGCAGCTCTCCGACCGCCGGGCCGATGCATGGTTGCAGTGGAATGCGTCCGTGAGGCGCTGTTGCCATTTTGCCTGTTCGCGCCAGCGCGGGTTGCAGGATAAAACACTGAGCCTGTATTAGCCGAGGCGAGTGGTAGAGCGGACAGCATAGTAGCTGGGCCGAGCATTGGGCTCAGTTCACTGGGCCGAGTTACTTGACTAATGTAAAGTTAGTAGCTCAGCCAGTCGAGTCGGTGCTGGCGACGCGGCGTCAAGTTCAATTAATTTTCATTCGGCCAATTTTAAAGTGTCCATAGTTTTCAAAACGTGCCCATAAAGGGCGCAAACAGAATTATTTCCTCAATTTTTTTTTCATTTTTTAAAAAGGTACGTATTTTGAGAAAATTGCATTTGTTTAGAACAATTGCAAAAATATGGTAAAAAATTTGTTTTTTTTTAGAGTGAAATATTTTTGTAAAACGGGACAGAGTCGGTAAATGAGTGCACGTGAACCGGCGTGCTCAACACTTGCAGATACGAAGGAAGAGTGAACGAGCCCGGAAGCATGGGCGCCCAACAAGGACTTGGGCGTAACTACGTCATCTCAAATTTTTATTAGGTACTCGTATATATCCACTGTGAGCTCTCAAAAGCTCATTTTTATCAGTTTCTTAGTTCAAAAGTTATAATTTATTGAAAAAAGGTCAACACTATATTTCAAAGAGCTGTGGGGTAATTGCGGGAGAGATGCCGCACTGGGAGAGACGGCGCACCTTCGGTATTTCAGGGTTATCGGTAATAAAATACAACACTGTCGATTTTATTTGCTTTAGGCTGTTCGTTTAGGTTAGATTAATAAGCGAGAACGTGTTTCCATTATTACTTTTAAAGATTTTGCTATTTTTCGAGGTACCCCTACCGCACTTTGCCTGAATACGTCGAGTTTATTTTTGCTATCGTAGTAGTTAAAAATTCATAGTCTTTCGTGATATAACTTTTGTAGTACGTTAAAGAAACTCTGTGGAATATTTCTCGGCCAGAATAGGTTATATTCCACATAGCACTTGGAAATACGAAACTGCAGCGTCTCTTCCGGGCATTTGGGATAGATGCCGCACTTTTGTGCGCACTGTATCGGAAGGTTCCTAAGTCGACTAAACGATGTTTTTACTGTTAAAAATACAAAAAGTATTGATATCTCAAGGCAAATTATTTATTTTTTAATGACAAATCTGATAATCCAAACATATTTGTGGGCTTTTTAATCTTTTTCACATTTTATTTTTATTTTATGTGTAATGAATGTGGAAGCAAGAAGAAAAGACAATTAAGTTTAGAAAAACAGAAATAATATCTGTACCTATTTATTTTTCCAATTTTATTGTATTTTATAACTTTATAAATTAAAAAGATGTTTCACTTTACTTTGCTGTTACTATTTTTTTTAAATAAAAATTTAAAATTACTCCCGCACGTGCGGCGTCTTTCCTCAAAAATGGATGTGTTTAGTTCCAATTTTTTAAGGGTGACAAATATTAGCATTTTGATTTTCTTTAATGCCAGTAGTAGAATAAGATGTTCAGCTAATAATATGTATCCTTGGAACAAATTTTCATTGCAAAATTTAGACACGGTGACAATTTTGCGTAAGGTGCGGCAACTGTCCCACAATTACCCTAACATCCACAATTTTTTAAATTTTCGAAAATCCTTCGAGATACGTTTATACATCAATAAAGACTGCAGCATATTCGAGTTTCCCCAACATCCAAAAAGTGTCTGATTTCGGCGTGGAATGACTCAGTATGTAATGAGAAATAGACTACATATTAATCGAAAGATAGGAAGTATAACACGTACCTATAAACGAAATTATGGAAATTGGTGAGCGTGCCAGTGGCGAGCGTTACGGGGAGAACAGTGGTACATTAATGAACCACGCCAGGTACCTACCATTTACCTTTGCCAGTCATTATACTGACTGAAAATACAGAACATGGTTTCATGGATATCTACTTAAGTGAATTCACTTCCAATTAAGCGGTTCACCCATATTGATCACACCACGCTGCATTACACTACAAGCGCTACGTTAATTAATTCTTACAATGACGCCTTCTTCGATCAAACCAGGAAGATTTCAAAAACTTTATAAAACAATATTCAATTCAAATTATCCACTCTAATAATATTGGATGTCGCTAACAGAAAGTCTATTTATTTCAATTTCTTAATTGGATGAAAGCTGCATGTTTGGTCTTCACCGAAGTAAAATTTAATTAACCATGAGTTTATTGTTGCGTTTTCCAGCATACCTGTAATCCACACCGGCTATGATTAAGTCACATCTTCTTATGCGTATTCCTTACACTTAACACGTCACCATCGAAGAAAGAAAATATTTATGTCAACGTTGCCAAAAGCACGCGCAAGAAATTCAGTTAACACATTTTAACGTGTAAATGCAAACTTGAAATTCGAGAGCAACAGTCGCTTGGCCGTCGCACGATTACACAGTTCGACAGCCATCTGGACTTGTAACATTCAATAGCCGTTTCTTATAGGTTTTCGTGCCATGAAAACGAATCCGCAAACCGTTTGTCGCCATCACCCTCAGTTTTCGAGCAATTCGATTTTGAAAAAAAATGCAAATTTTGCTTGCCACGTCAAATTATTCTATAAACTCTTCGGAATACAACGATATAAGTTATTGGTGCATTATGAACATTTAAATATATTTAAACAACGATCAAACAGAAAGGAACACCCGAAATTCATCCACTTTTGCAGATATCTTTAAATTTATTTCAAAAACTAAGGGTCTAGGAGAAAATCTGACTACTCCACGCGACGCAGCAGGCATTTTTCCTTCGGAAAGCATTAACAGAAGTGGTAAGTCACGTTTAGTTTTCAATACAGAAGCGAAATAGTTTGGCAAAACGTGCGCCGTCGACAGTGGTAGTCAACGGCGGCGCGCGACCCACTGCCGCTCAGCGTAACACAATCGCTTAACGCGCGTGACCACCACTGTCGGCGCCGCACGTTTTGCCAAACTATTTCGCTTCTGTGTTGAAAACAAAACGTGACTTACCACTTCTGTTGACGCTTTCCGATGGAAAAATGTCCGCCGCATCTCGTGGAGTAGTCAGATTTTCTCCTGGACCCTTAATTTTGGAAATAAATTGAAAAATATCTTGCAAAATGGGTGCATTTCGGGAATCCTTTCCCCTTTGATGGATGTTTAAACATACTTAAATGTTCATAATGCAACAATAACTTATATCGTTATATTCAGGAGGGTTCATAGAATAAAAATTAGCATTTTTTTTCAGAATTGAATTTCTCAAAAACTGAGGGTGACGGGGACAAACGCTTTACGGATTCGTTATCAGGGCACGAAAACCCATAAGAAACGGCTATCGATTGTTACAAGTCCGAAAGAAAGTGAAGTCTTGCCGATGTGTGTTATCAATTAAACAAGGTAAACGTTTACGTAACCTATAGAGTTGGAATATGGGCCTCGGACAGAGAGATGTTTTTGCAGAAAATTCTTGACTCCAAAGATTGATCCGTTGGGAGGTCGAAAGTAAAGAGCAAGAAGGGCTTTCCCCGGAAGATTTGTTAACGATAAGGTGCATCGAGGAGCGCGTGCGGGAAAGGAAAAGGAAGGCAGAGGGAATGAGTAACGATGTTGAGAGGGAGGAGAAGGATGGACGAGGAGAGAAAGATTACGTAGGCAACTGCACGCATGCGCTTTTAGGTTGCACCTGACCATTCAGCTTCTTTTCCAGGCACGAGCAGATATCCGTGTCGCTTCGATCGAGGGTTCGTTAATGAGACGCTACAACTCGCTGCCTCGAACTCTAATGAGGGGTTTTCCTTTGCCGTTCCAACGCTAACAGATTGCTATCTGCTGTACGTATGCCGAGTGCCGACCTAGATGCATATGTTTCCGAGGCTGACCACGCGTCTCATCGTCACACGTTACACCTTCTTCCTGGAATATGTGTCGCTCTTGATATCGCACCTTCGACCATACGACACAGAATTTCTCAACGTTTTACGCTGCATTACGCTGCTCGAAAATTGCTGCCTCTATGATATTCGCATTACACTGTAAAAAAAAGCAGAAACGATTAAGCACGGCTTCTATTTGCCGCCTACGTCTCTAGGAAAACCTGATGGGCAAATCTTCATTTCAAACGTTATATTGCTTCTGATTTTATATCTGAAATTCGTATTGTTATAAATTTCTGCAGACTGCGTGCGATTATAATAACTGCGAAGCGTTTAAGATTATAAATACAACTACTTATTTTTATAATTCTTTTGTTAGAAGCAAGCTAATAATGCATATCACCATCATGCATATGTAGGAAAGTAAGATCGAACTTAATATGCAGTTTCTAAGATTTCACACGGAATTAGAGAATAAAAGATATGTTTCTATTTGTAAAGTGAGTAAAATAGCTTCCTAATATTTGGTCACTTATTGGAATATCGCCTACAAGGGAAGAGATAAGGAAAAGGAATAACGAAAATTGTTATTGCAATTAGATAGAATTTCGGAAGTCAGAATAAAAAAATATAAAAATTTTGATTTCGGAGATACTCGATCGAATCTTTCAAGAACACCCTGTATACAAGAAGAAGAGAAAGTACTTCAGAGTTCTCGATATCAAGAGAAGATATGCATACGTAGTAACTGCAGCAAATGCTATAAAACAAAGATTTAAAGGATAATTTAATTGTTTGAAGATGAAGATACATATATTAACAATTTCCCTGAACTTTGCAATAGCGATTATAAGTGCAATAATTTGTTCGGTATGGTAGAACGATCGAGAATTACTAAAGCCTTCGAAATGTTAAAGATGGCAATTACCACTGCTGGTAATAATATATCCTTGCTGATCCTGCTGATTTCAGCGACATTACGTCGATAATCTTAATTGGATCTGGCTCTCAATTGGCGTGGGCGGAAAATATATAAATAATATACATTTCTCTTGGCGTTGAAAGCTTGTGTGCTTTCACAGATGAAGGTGATAAGAATTTGGACATTCGGAGTACTTCGACGCGGAACTATGTAGCTACTTAAATAGGAATGTAATTCGCGAACGTGTTGTGTAGCACGTTCTTCTTTTGGGCCTCGCAGTATCTGCCTCTTCTTGAAACGTAGCGTGCACAGTGCAGAGTTAAGTATTTGCTCCAGAAAGATTGCAGCCTTTGATTTGCGCCAGCCACCTTAATACAAGGATGATCCAAACTTTGGATATAATATCTTTTGGAGGAAAGCTTCCACGTTAAGGAACTTCTGGCCTATCGGTGCTCGCGTGTTAGATCTGACAATGAATGTAGCAAAAAATGGACACGGAGGAAAGAAATATGCAATGGTTTACAATGCAAAACGAGTCAACGAAAGAAGCCTCAACAAGTAAGAAATTCAGCGACTTAATGTGGGAGTAAGTATTTGAAAATTAAAATGAGTCCTGAACGAAATAGAAGATCCAAAACGAAATTGTTAATTTTATCAAAAAGTAAGGCATACGAATATAGAATGTGGATGTACTATCCTAAATTCAATACCCATAAAATTATGAACACAGAGACTTACAAGGCTGAGATCCTTATTAAAAAGTACATTTGTTCGAAAAGGATGAAATGGAAGGATGACTGGCTTCTCTGCAAGATTATTTATGACCTTGTGACAGGCTACTTGTCTCAGTCAAGTAGTTAACACCGGAATTCGACGGACACTGTAGACACAAATAAAGTTCGAGTACCTACTTTCAAGGAACAAATAAATTGCCCCTTTCAGTCATCCATCTCTTGAGATGAACAGCTTTAACGGATACGTAATGTCTCTTTAATCTTGCGCATTTTTGTACGGAGTTCGTAAAAATTTGATGGGAAGAGGACAACTTTATGCGAAGAAATGAACAGCATTTGGAAGAATTTACAAACTGAGGTGCGTAGCCATTAGCTGCCACGATCCCCATCTGGGGATTTTGGAATTTTACGTACACCACTGGGCGCCAAAAGTATATTTGGTACGCCTGACAGTTTAGTTTCATTCTATATATATAGGGATGGAGTGCAAAATCACTAACAGTGATTTATCACAGTGATCGTAGAATCACGATCACGGTCGTGAATGAAGTTAAACCACGACCGTGGTCGTGATTTTTTTAACTTAAGTGAATTGTTTACTGTGATCGTAATTCTTGACCTTGATTGAATTATTTTTTATAAAATACTTCAATATAGCTTGTGTTGCAGTCAAAGCGTGCTAATTCAGCGAATATATACTCCCCATACAGCACACTCTCGTTGCAGCAAAGTTACAGAATGGTTGCAGTGCAAGATTGCAATGTTGCACGGCAACGTCGCAGCAACGTTACATCCACATTGCGCTGCAACCATGCAACAATGCAAGGTTACTGCAACCATCATGCAATGTTGCCGCCACGAAGTGTGCTGTATGGGTTAGTATACACATTCATAAATAGTCAATGCGTGCACGCACTGATGTGATTGGCTAAAGTATTCACATATACATTATACTTTTTAACTAAAGTGAAGAAATATTCGTTAATTTAAATAGATCGAGAACGATTACATTGGTTCAAAATATACAACTGAGATTCTATAAGCACAGTGAGGCCTTGAGAATGTTTCAAGAGAAATTAGAATTTGAGGTTATGTGGCGCGTGCAAAGAGCACTTATGCTTTCCACCAATCAGATCACGAAAATCGCGAATCACTGTGAAAAATCACCGTGATTGGGAATGAACGTGATCGGATCACTCGTGATTCACAAATCACGGTTCTAGCCAACACTATATATATATATCAGCCAATATTGTGTGCAATAGAAAGTGTGTATTCTGTGCTTCGTTTCTTTACAACAAGCGAACAAATTTGAAGCATTATATTTTTGGTTTGGTTTTTATATTATAATGAAATACCGTACATAAATATGTAATTTAGAGGTTATAGTAACGATCTGTTACTTACTCAGTCTTTTGTTTTTTATTGAAATGATTTTATTGATCATTTTATAACGATACCCATTTGAGGATTGTGACTGGTATCAAGTATTTGTTTCTCTCTTATAGAGATTAGTTTTATTTGATGAGAGATGGGTACTAGGAAATTTTTCGCGCTTGCTGAATTAGAAGACGCTGTAAATGACCCTAATTTCTTTGAAAGTGACGATGATGGTGCTACTGTTGATATTGTTGAACTTCCTCCTGATAAGGTTGATATTGTTTCGGATATCGAAGACATTGATGAGAGATGTTCCCGGCAGTCTAGAAGTTCATTCGAGTGCTCTGAATATAGCTTCTGCAAGCACAGACCCAAAGAACAACAATGTAACTAGATGGCCCAAGTCTCAGAAAAAAACAAATCAAAACAGCTCAACCCTATTGCATAAGTAACTGTAATAAGTGTATGGGAGGTGTTGACAAACTGGATTGGAATGTTAACAAATATAGCATAAAAATTCGTGGAAAAAAGTGGTATTTTCCTATTTTTAAACGCCTACGTACTGCATTGCCATGCTAACAAAGTCATGCCATTATTGGAATTTCGACGGTATATCGCCCGAGCATATTTGCAGCGAGCGTCGCCTCCTAAGTTCCCCAAAGCGTAAGGACGAACCCAATAGGGCATTACCTAAGCCTCGTGGTCACTAGCAATAAACTTGTTAATTTATTGCGCAAGAAACTTGCACGAGTGTTTAGACTACAGCAATTTTTTACGCAAGTTCTTGCCTGCAAGTAGTTGCCAGAAAAATGTTGCAGAAGATATGTCCCGCGTGTCTACACCACGGTGTAATAGACAGGTGTTCCGACTCTGTACCTTTTACCTCATCGATTTTGTGTGCCGATTTCTGTTTAGTTCCCCTGGCCGCCGCGAGAGGCGTCGTGACTTAGAAAGCATATGTATACATATGTGTTAATGAGATTGTGGTAGTTGTGATTGTAATGGTATTATTGGGCTTGCCAGAAAAATCCTACGCGTAATGGAGGGGGAACATGCTACGCATGCGTGGTGTGCCCCCCTTCCACTACGAGTAGGAATTCCATACCAGGCCTGTATATATATGTAAATACCTTTACAACAACCACGAAATCTGCCGGGTGCCATAAGAACTAGGACAAAAATGTCACACATTCTGGACAGGAGTCGGAACACCTGTGTATTATATCACTCTACACTACAGTGTTACGCCTGAGAGTTGACAGCAAATATTTATACATAAAGTATCTACTATAATGTCGGTCCAACAAACTAGAATTTAGAATTAGTTGGACCAAACATTACTAAAATTGATACAAAAATGCTGACGTGCATGTAGATTCGAAACCGAATACTATGGTCCAGCTACTTGCTTCCTACTCTCGTCAAAAATTTCCAATTCGTTTGGAAGTAAAATCTTTCTCAGAGAGAGAAGATTATCGGGTGTCTACACTATGACAGAATTCACTTGCTGAGACCAACTGTCGCAAGTAATCAGAACTTGCTAGAGTTGCTCTCAGGCGTGTTTACACATTGCTGACATCAACTCTCGCAATAAATGTCGCAAGTTTATTGCTAGTGGCCACGAGGCTTTAGAAAGAACTCTTGAAGGAAAACAAAGAAAATGCGCAGTGTGCAAAACAAATGCAAGAAAACAATGTGGTGAATGTAACGTCGGGTTACATGTGGACTGTATGGAAAAATTGCATAAATAACAGCTGTTTTTGTATGTATCAGATAAAGCATATAATAAAAGAAATAGTCTCTTATTAGTTTTCTTCCATGCGACCTGTCACAATCCCTATTTTGGACTTCTTCAAAAATATCGAATATTTTCAAACCAAAACATAAGTTGAATATAATTATACTGTTACACAACTTTTTGTGCACATATATAACTTATCCGGCCAAAAAATAAAAAAAAATAATTGGCAGTTAATGGGTTAACAAAAAGAGGTTTAACGAATTAAATTAAATTTTAATTGGTTACATCAAGTGGGAGGTACTTTAAAACACCTACTTACTATTTGCAGATTAATAGCTAAGTAGGTAGCTAATTGTTACCGGAACCTTTCTGTAGACCTTCCTTAATACACATTTATACGTATTCACTTCTTTTAATTATGGAAAAGAAAGCAAGCAAGTTTATACTGTTTCTGGCTTACGAAAAGTTTTAAATTATTTTTTATGTGACATTATTCTCCATACAGGGGCCTGAATGATATAAAAAGTCGTTACGCTTTCTTCTGTCTCGATACCGAATCCTGGCGTGCCACGGAATTTCCAAGTTAAGTTACAAGTAAATTATTTGCAAGAATTTCAATTCTCCGACATTCCATTATAACGTTTTACGCCTGGAACTTTATTTCGTTCGCTTTGCTGCTCTCAGCTTAAAAGATATTTATGTTAAGGTTGATTAAGAACAGGTGTAAATGTTTGGACGAGTCTCACAGTTTTACGAGCGAATACAAATCATCCTCTGCATAGAATATTCTGGTCAGTTGACCCTGACGTTTTTAACGGCGATAAAGGAAGGCTCGCTCTCACGGGACAAAATAACGATAAAAGGCTACGATGATAGCTTTATTTCTATTGCATTTACGTGGCACACGATAATAAAGATCTTTGTGTCACAAGCGTCGGTAAGTAATGCGCGAGTGTTAAACTAACTTACGTGTAGCACTCTTAACTTTGCTTGTATGCTTATGCTGTTCGCCTTCTTTCATATTTTAATAGGACTTTTTTAGTTCTGCTATTGGTGGCGCCACTAATAAAATTAATCATACCTACGTTCTGAGGTAATTCGCAAACGACTACGTTAGCGTTCTTTAGATGAATATACCTACGTACAATTTATAACCAGTACGGCGAGACACGAATGTGCATCATAGTAGACTTGCAGTTTCTAGGTTAGGGACCACTATCTTAATATATAAAGCAGAAAGCTTCTATATGTTTGTGTGTTTGTCTGTCGTCTAAAAACTTTCGAACGATAAACTCTGGGATCACGAAACGAGCCTCAGCTTAATATGTCCGACTAATCCAGATGAATGTGGCTATTTTCGCAAAAAAAAATTTTTTTTTTTTTATAAAATCTGAATCGAAAATTTGGGCGAAGCCGAGTAATACAGCTAGTACAAGTATAATCACAACGTCGTTCTGAAATCTTGAGAAAAATGGTTATGCTTTTCGGGGAAAGTAAATTTGGTATTTCTGAGTGAAATATAGGTAGAGGAGACCGGAGCTAGTTGAGACGTTCTTCAGTTTTCAATTTTTTTCATTTTTGTTTTGAATTAATTACTTGATAACAATTATGCTAAAATATACTTGGGTCTTTCCTCTTTAATATACTGTAAATAAAAAGTTAAGAAAATACATACAAAATTAATGAAAAAATGTTATTTGGACGAAGGTAAAATGTATCAATTTTCCCCACTGCGGGGCTAGTTGATACGTTATTCTGTTTTCAATTTTTTCATTATTTATTTGAGTTAATTACCTAATAAAAAATATGCCAAAATATTCTTTGGCCCTTCCTCTTTAAAATATGGTAAGCGAAAACTTGAGAAAATACGTACAGAATGAATGAAAAAATGTTATTTGGACGAAGGTAAAATGTATCAATTTTCCCCACTGCGGGGCTAGTTGATACGTTATTCTGTTTTCAATTTTTTCATTATTTATTTTAATGAATTACTTAATAAAAAATATGTCAAAATATTCTTTGGCCCTTCCTCTTTAAAATATAGTAAGCAAAAACATGAGAAAATACGTACAAAATGAATGAAAAAAATGTTACTTGGAAGATCAGTTTGGATGTATCAAAACTATTTACTTTTCCTCTATATAAACGAAAACAGTTTTAAAAAAACGATTGTTAACGTCAATGTACACACACGTACGCTGCTTCGTAGGAAAAAATTGAACAATAATCATCATATATCTCGCTGAAATTTAGCTCCACATATACGGTGTCGAGATAATTCGTCTCTATCAACTAGCCCCGGTCTCCCCTGTGTATTCTTCGAAGGCAAAAATATGGAAGTTGAAGAAAGGGTTAGGTTCCTATCGTTACACTATATACGGAGAGGACTCTATATTTCTTGACTGTTTACAAACACTTTCGGAGTTACCATATAAAGTGTATCAGTGCCTATATTCACATTCATAGATAACTTATTAATAATTCTTCGAAATATCCGAAGTGTGCAATCATCTCGTTTTAAGCGCGTGTTTTTAATACTAACTTACAATTAGAACAACCTCGATTATTCGAATACAGTCTGGTGGAATCTCTTGAAGATGTAATATGCAAAGAGATAATCTTCTTAACCGTCGTTTAAAATTTCGGGGCAGTGTTGGGTTGGGGGCGCAACAGTGTTTTACGGTTGGTTTCCTTCTGAATCGTGGTGCTTCATTTAATCACCCTGTAGGGGCAGGGGATGAACGAGCACCGCACACGCTCACCAGCCCCTCGCTTCGCTCCTCGTGCCCGGTCTCGGCGAGCTAAGTGTCCGTGCCGTGACACCGGCTCGAACCAGCTGCTGTCGCCAGGTTAAGTGCCCTCCACTTGAAACATCACGATTTCAAATCAACTTTCCAGGAACTTTTAATGTTGCGCAACGTTCTTAAACATTCGCCATAATTTTATAGTTGCCAACGCGCAAGGTTATGTAATCGAAGAAACAAATAAGAACGAAGAAAGAACAAAGCGGGAACGTACTAGGTGCCTATCTAAATAACTTCCTTTATTTTCCTCAGACGAACATTTTTACAACGAAATATCGTGGAGCAAATAACGAATAAACCGATGATACCTGAACACTACAAGTGCGCCGTAGTATGACGAAGATGGCATGGATAGATCGTAAACGAAGATCGCCAGAGGCGTTGTTTAATCGACGCAACGGCATGGCAATGTCCGCGAAGCCACTGGGGATTTGGAGTGTGTGTGCGGGTGTAGCGTGTATTATATATAGTTGGACGAGCATCGATGCAGCTGCCTCGTCTGGTGTCCCTCCGCTCCGGTGTGTACGGTGGGACGCGTGCCCCGTGTCCCGTATCTTCTCGGCACAGTGACGTCAACGGCAACGCACTGGCTATGCAACATGCGTGTGGTGCATGTTGTACGTATGCACGTAAACACGGTGAACGGGAGACTTTTGAATAATGCATAGCGCATCGGGGCAAGAGGCCAGGATTTTCGGATGTTCCTCTCGAAAGTAGGTATCCACTCGGCTTGAAAGATGCTCCTCTCATTCCCTGTCCTTTTCCCCCATTTTCTTTCTTTTTTTTTTTATTAACGACTTAACCAGCCGACACTTCGTTACCGCAGTTCTCTTCGCTGATCATATCGAGTGAATATGATTCTCCATCTTTGACGATTCACTTTCTTTGGCACGCTCGACCGACATACATAAGTTCCCTCAGCCACGTGCATCGCATTGTCGCTGCAAACGCATGGACACTCTTCCATTAATAAGTATTTATAGTTTGCAAAGGTTCTCCTCGAACACCGGGGTGCGTTCACATTTTCACTGTTACGGAGATCTTGTTGGAAACAACGATGTAAAATTGAAAAGCATTTCTTTCAAGACCAATGCAGCTTTCGGTAACCTGAAAGGCAGTAATGTATGAGAGCGGAATTGTACAGGTTTCAATATTGAACGTGAATAAGAAGTACCTTTTGTAAAATAAAATTAAACGGCGCAAGGTGAATGTCCCTAGTTCTGCTCATTTAAGCGGTTACTCGTCAGAAAGAAGGTGTAAAAAAATTGTTTGTGATGAAAATTTGCAGAGTAATTGATTAATTCTTTAATAATAAATCAACCAATTGAAAAACTATTTAAGAAATATATTTGAAGATGTTTAATTACTAGTAATTTGTAATTAAATATAATGCTTTAAATGTATTTCTACTCACCATTTGTACCAATTTCTGCTCACATAATATGTTGCCTTTTCAGGTTAAAATAAGTTATAAGTTTTATAACACAACAGTAAAGCATAAAACAATGATAAGCAAAAAATAAAATGCCTTCGAATAGAAATAGAGGTTACAGCATATATTGAATTGTGAGGTTATGTTACTAAAATTTTGGTGAGTAGAAATGCGGACATGACGGTGATTCACTTGACCCTAAACCTATTCACCTGTTTCCTAATTAAAAAAATTAAAAATAGTAAAAACATCGACATCCAGAGCACAATACGGTATCTGTTTTTGTTATTAAATAAGAACTTTTACTGCAGAAACTATTTTCTGCCCAATTATCGAATACCAATAGTGACCCTGTTCCTTAGCACAACCAGCTAAAACACGGTCGAAATATCATGAGTCTCTCATTTTAAAAGTTTTTCGTTGCTTATGCTGCACTTTGATTAGCCCCAAGCTCGTGCAACACTCGCGTAAATGTTCAAATAATTTAGAATTATTTTGTTGTAAGTATAGTACAAACCTGACGCTTATAATAATAAGAAAAATAAGCAGAAATGGGGACATGAGCAGAAATTGGGACATTCACCTTAATGCGCTTTTTTGGTCACAATTTTGAACGTATGTACTATGTATGTATGTATATACAGTGACTGCCAAAAATATTCGGACACTAGAGTATGGCTAATTTTATGACTTCATATTTCAGTTGTTTATAAGGTATCCGCCTTGGTTATTTTTTCTAACCATAAGTCATTTATTAATGTTACTAAAGATATATAACTTATTTGAAAAATTCACATACATTATATAAGAATAACACTGTCCAACAGCTATTCTGGTCTGTAAGATTCAATAGCCGTTTCTTATAGATTTTTGTGCGCTGAAAACGAATCCGCAAACCGTTTGTCGCCATCGCACTCAGTTTTCGAGAAATTCGATTTTGAAAAAAAACTGCAAATTTTCAAATTTGAACATCTTTTGTGTCAAAACAGTAATAGTTCCTTGGTTGCTTGTCGCGTCAAATTATTCTACGAACCCTCCCGAATACAACCATATAAGTTATTGGTGCATTATGAACATTTAAATATGTCTAAACAACGATCAAAAGGAAAAGTACATCCGAAATGCACTCATTTTTCAAGATATCTTTCAATTTATTTACAAAACTATGGGTCTAGGAGAAAATCTGACTACTCCACGCGACGCGGCAGATATTTTTCCTTCGGAAAGCATCGACAGAAGTGGTAAGACACGTTTTGTTTTCAATACAGAAGCGAAATAGTCAGTTTTGCGATAATTTTGAGAATACAAAGTGTGACATGAAATTGTATGTTTCAATGCCATGTTGCTACACTGCGTTCCATATAAGAGTATACCAATGCCCCTACCGATTTGCGACCGATCTGCGCAACTCCCACAGATCTGACACACGTGATTGGTCGTGGCACTTTCGCAATTGGTTGTAGCACTTTCCCTGCCGGTTTACTACCAATCAACAATGCATCCCTGCGCGAAGCGAGTATCCTCTAATGTGGAACGCAGTGTAATTCGAAATACCTAAGTTGAAGGTACGTTGGAATATTCGAAAGCTTAACAATGCTTTCGTTTCTCGAATAACGGCTACCGCCGCGTCGGTTTGGGCCAGTGCTGGCCATTTATTAAACGATTTTATTCAGCTTCGATCTTCTGCTTGTATGTATGTATGCATGTTTGTTTGGTTCAAATCTAGAAACTCAATTTTAACCCACTTCCAACTATCCAATAGACTTGAAACTTTGTAGGCGTACGATGAGAATACAAAATTATGAAAAATAACTCCAAGTGGTTTAAAAAATGACCCAGTCATCGATAAATATAACCTATAACCACAAATCCAAACGACTTGAAATCAGCCTATAGGTAACCACAAATAAAAATTAGACACTAAAAAGTAAGTAATAAAAAAATATATAAAAAAAAATTAACTTAAACGATTTTATTTAAAATGCACTAATTTTTTTAGTTTTTGCTGAATTTTAAATAAAATCGTTTAACTTATATATTACTTTTTATGTATTTTATTTATTTTGAGCCTGATTAGATCATAAAAGCAAATAATTTTATTATCTACATGGTTTTTTAAGTTTATAAAGTGAAGGTAAATTGTAGTACCGGTATTCCAAATTACCTGCACCTTAACGAGATCGATACTTCCTGTCATGTTTCATTTAGATCAGAGGTGCACAGGGAGCCGTTTTTAGCGCCTAGCTGCGAGCAACCCGCCTGTCCCGTTGTTAAGGTTAGAATCGGTCAGGAGAACTGCAGTAGTGTAATTGCGTGCTCGTAGGCTCGTAGCGTAAGTATATATAGCCGGGTTCAAGTCATACCAAATGCACGTACACTACTGCAGTTCGCCTCACCGATTCTAACCCTACCAACAGGTCAGGCGGGTTGCTCGCAGCTAGGCGCTAAAAACGGCTCCCTGTGCACCCCTGATTTAGATCAAAGATTCAGTTACTTTTGTTTTTTATTATCACTGAGAGTTTGATATATAAAAGTTTATTAGTTTTCCTATGATATTATGCAGTTTTATTTGTTCCCATCCCCTGCTGTAATTTTTTATTCGTCTTAAACCAACTGGTATTCCAAATATACTGCACTTCCTTCTCTATGCTCTTGGTCTTTTAAATGCAAACTCTTGCTCAAAATATAGTTTACTTGCAAACTTTCTATACCTATTATTAACAAAATTATAGACAAAATAGTGAATTGCTGAAAAATTTGATAGTTTTTGCTATTACTATTCTATCTTGAAAGAAAAAAAATCTGTAGGCGTCTTCGAATCGGTGTCAGAGCTAAATGAACATTAGCTACAGTTATGTATAACAAACGCGTACAGTGACAATGTATTTTTTATTTATAAACGATTTATTAAAAAAGTGTATTGTGAGGATTTCTGTGTAAAACATTTATGTACATTTTGGTACTATGCGTAAAGGTATAACTCTATAGGTATTCATTAATAATTGATCACTTTTTCAACTGACAAAATTAATCATCGGTTGAAGATTGAAGTTGTTTACCGATATAATTTTTGTTTATGGTTCATTTAAAATTTTCTTCAATTTCACGTATACAATATTTACTTTACTTTTCTAAACGATTTTACTAGTGACTATTTAACACTTCTTATAAATATAAAATCTTCGTACTTACTATTAATTCCATCCCTTCTTCGGAGGTTGTATCGAACAATTTATGACACCTAAACTGCAACAATAATCAGAATTTAACAAATAACCAACTGTTGAGAAATCCTGAAAAAATATTAATGATAAGCAGAATGTTTAAGTGTTTTGTACCGTTAGATACCCTGATGTGGAACATCATAAACCGATGATACTGTAACAATAAAATATATTTCAACAGTGTTACTACAAAAGATACCGAGTAAACTAGGTATATATTGGGTTAAATCGATCTGACGAGACGTAAATTATAGTATTACAAAACTGGCAATGAGTAGTCTGTAAGAATGGTATGGATACGGAAAATGCTCTGTCTGAATGCTGTCCTAAGCCTTAAATAGATTAGCTGTTTGATGGGGAGAGGATCACCCTAGGTCAGGTGTGCACAGGGAGCCGTTTTTAGCGCCTAGCTGCGAGCAACCCGCCTGTCCTGTTGCTAAGGTGAGAATCGGTGAGGAGAACTGCAGTAGTGTACGTGCATTTGGTATGACTACGAGCCCGCAATTACACTACTGCAGTTCTCCTCACCGATTCTAACCTTAGCAACGGGACAGGCGGGTTGCTCGCAGCTAGGCGCTAAAAACGGCTCCCTGTGCACCCCTGCCCTAGGTCCTAGACTTTAATAACCAGATGTGTAAGTCGGGATCTATGCGAATTTGTACTTGGAGTGAAAAGTATGATGATGAAATAAGTTGTTTTGGATAGAAATGTTACAAAGCCCATGTCAGGGATATACCTTACTGATTAGCGATTGTTAGTTAAAAGGTAGTCATTGAACAGTATTTTGAGTAAACCACTTTTTACAGATATTTTGGCATCTTACAGAGTAGGTACCCATACTTACAAAAAAAATTGTATTCATTGGTATCACACACTTTCTTGATTCAAGGAAGACTATACAGGGTGTCCTAAAAATGTCGGAGTTCCTTGAAAGGGGTGACTCAGGGGATGATTTGAAACAACTTTTTCCTTAGCGAAAATATTGTCCGAAGCTTTCAATTGTACGATTGCTGCGCGGAAAGAAGGCTCCTGGTACTCCTGGTAGGCGGAGCAGTCTGCCGCTAGCTCTGCCTGAACCTCCGTCTGTGTACATTGAAGTAAGTATACGTGGCCGATTCCGCCAATAACAAAAATACGTGTGCCCTGTCTTTATGAGTGTGCACCAATCGGTGATAAAAACCAATCGTCATACGGCGGTCTGCACCGCCTGCCAGGAGCCTTCTTTCCACGCAGTAATGGTACAGGGTGTTCCACATAAGCTCTAGCAGTGTAACATCCTGAAAGCTATGCGATCAATGTTAATCTTTCTAGTTCGACTTTTATTAATCCAAACTGCGGTCAAGTCCATGGTTTTGCTAATACGTATGCATCCCTTCTGGAGGTTATAGCGTGGGGTTACAAATTTTCAGACAGGAACCTGCACGAAATATACAATTTCGGTAATCTATATACTCTGTTATATGGTAGTCACGCGCGTTAAGCGATTGTGTGGCGCTGAGCGGTAGTATATCGAGCGCCGCTGTTGATTACCACTGTCGACGGCGCATGTTTTGCCAACCTATTTCGCTTCTGTATTGAAAACAAAATGTGTCTTCCCACTTCTGTTAATGCTTTCCGAAGGAAAAATATCTGCCGCGTCGCGTGGAGTAGTCAGATTTTCTCCTAGACCCTTAGTTTTGGAAATATATTTAAAAATATCTGAAAAAGTGTATGAATTTCGGGTGTTCTTTTCTCTTTGATCGTTGTTTAAATATATTTAAATGTTCATAATGCAATAATACCTTATATCGCTGCATTCGGGAGGGTTCATACAATAATTTGACGCAACGAGCAACCGAATAAGTATTACCGTTTCAACACAAAAGATGTTCAAATTTGAAAATTTGCAGTTTTTTTTCAAAATCGAATTTCTCAAAAACTGGGGGTGATGGCGACAAACGGTTTGCGGATAGGTTTTCAGGGCTCGAAAACCTATAAGAAACGGCTATTGAATGTTACAAGTCCGAAAAAAAGTCAAATTTTGTCGAACTGTGTAATCAAAAGACAACTATTCCGCACCCAGGCCAACTGAAAATTCAAATTTAAATTTTCGGCTACATAGTATGATTATATAATCATTTTTAGGAGAAAAAGGAATATTTTTCCAAATTTTTTTTACAGTTGTGTTTGGTTAATCAAAAGACAACTATCCCGCACCCAGGCCAACTGAAAACTCAAATTTAAATTTTCCGCTTCGCCCTATTACCCTGTCGCACATCCGTTCGGCTATCACTCGTGCTTTCTCGCGTATCGACGGGTACTTTTAAATTCACTCGTACGACAGCACTATCGACGATAAATCTTATAAAGTATTAATATCGCGAAAGAAGTCGATAGGGGCGCAACGTTCGTAGAGCTGAGAAAAGGGAACAGGGAAGAGAAATTGAAGATTTCAGTTGGAGAGAAATGCGACGAGTAAAGTGAAAACAGAGATTGGGAGAGAGTGAGTGAGAGTGAGCGAGGAAAATGTAGAGGGGATAGAATCAAAAGTGGGCACAGTAGGAAGAGAGATGGTAGAAGAGAGAGGGGTGGGGCGAGAGAGAGAGAGGGCAGGGAGAGAGATGGAAGGCGTGAGTGCCTGTGAGAAACGTAGCGCGTGCCGGCGCGTGCCTCGTAGTCACGTGCCGTTTACCATTGGCGCAGGTTAAGCCGTTTCATTTGATTTAAAAAAAAATCGAAACCACTCTCAGGTAAATTAGTGTTTCTCGTTTTAAAACTTTCTTTTGTAATATCGCTTCATATACGGGATTTCTAAAGCTGTTTATCGCTGGCACTAAAGTACGCTATACGGGTACTATCCTCATTCGTTCCACTTGCTACATAGTTTTTTTTAAGCTAGCTCTGTATTCCTGGCATCTACAAAATAAGTAACATATGGTTATTTCTTTTCAGAAACAATTTATCCTAAGATAGGCTTTTCAACCTTTTCGAATAATGATCGTGCTCGTAAATCAATAATTATTGAAACGTAAATGTTTTCATTTACATTCACTTTCTGTCGCTTTTCGAGCAGGAAAAAGACGAAAGTTAAACCCATTGGAAAGGAGACAAGTTGTTATCTATGATAATAGGAAGAGCGTTGGTGGCGTCGTGTCAGCGGAAACGTTAATGCCGGCAGCTGACGATTAAATTAAAATCCACTGAACGTAAAGGACGGGCCATATAATACAGGTGATACGCCAATGGACGGACCGCTTACTGGCCAAGGGAGAGGGAAGTCGGGTGCGATAGACTGGGTCGTTGTGTCGGATGCATGTTCCGGTCAGTGCATCCTTCCTGCATGCGCCTCCTTGACCGTGCATAACCGCTACATCCTTGATAAATTCCTGCCACCTAATTCTACGGAATTGTTTCATCCACTGAAGACGTCCGAACACTTCCACTTCCCCTTTCTTTTATATTTCGTCTTTTTCTTCTTACATTTACTGTATTCACGTTAGATTTCTTTTCTAATAGATCTGTGACGTTGAGTTCTCAATTTCCTTTGTGATGCAGAACTCGTATGTACTACAGTCGAATTACTAAAATTTTACTGCTCAGTCTCATATACTGTACACAAGTAGAATTGTTTTAATATGGATAACTATCTTGTAATAAATGAAATGAATTTTCAATTGTACGCCGATATTATGGCTCATGATAAAACAGTGAAATGTATTGACACTAAGGCTGGGAGTATTTGTCGAATTTTTCGGTATTCGAAAATTCGAATACTTCAGTTACTCAATTATTTGGCGAATATAATTCGAATATCCAAGTATTCGAATAGTATGGTGTGAATTAAAAATCAAGTTCTTTAGGTTCATTTGCTAGGGTGAAATCTTGTAAGCTAATTTTGACCCACTTCACACCATACTATTCAAATACATCAGTATTCGAATAATAACATTCGAATAGTATTTGAATAATAACATTCGAATAGTATTCGAAGTTTATTCGTAGCATTCGAATACTTGTAAAATATTCAAATATTAAATTATTCGAATAGTCCCAGCCCTAATTGACACCAACATTTTAATATCCTTCACAACATTGCCATTGTATTTCCATTACTAAGTGGTTCCTGTAATTCCTGAAAGAAGCTGCAATTGCATGCAGATGTTACCTTCAATATAAAAAGATTTAAGAGGGTATTCTCTTCTAGAGGGACGAGCTCCTCTATTCTCTTTAGGGACGACCCACAAAAAACTACGCAATTTTTACCGATAAGCATCATCCACATGTATTTACCAACATTTCAGTAACTTGTAAAAAAATTGCAGTTATATATAATAATGATTAAGGGGACGTTCCGGTCTAAAAGTCGATTTTTTTTATTTCATTTTTCGAGTGTTCAACCTTTTAGGAATATGTGTTTAAAATGATTTGTTAGAATTCGTAAAATTACCGAAGTTATAGGCATTTGAGTAGCGGCAAATGCATGGGTCACAACCAGCCAGTCGGCGCCCACGTAAAACTTCAAACGCGTTTTTCTCGAAACAGAGTTCTCAAACTCAGTGGGACCTGTATCTCCAAAAGTTAGTATCCGATTCAACTGAAACTTTTCTTACTTTGAAGAATATACTTCTGGCTAGGAGGGAAACCAGAAAAATACAAAAAATTGGAAATACATAATTTTTAAAAGCGTTGGAAGGACAAAAAACATAGAGAAAAAGTGATTTCAAAGTTCAAGTGTCGTTATTTTCTTAAAAAATGTCATTTTTGTAATTTCTTCTAGTTTCTCTCCCTAGCCAGAAGTATATTCTTCAAAATAAGAGAAGTTTCAGTCGAATCGGATAATAACTTTTGAAGATACAAGTCCGAGCGATTTTGATCAATTTTTTGACGCCTTGACTTTAACGACTCCCCAGTGCCGTCTGTAATGATTAATTATAAAACAAAAAATATATTTCTATAGCTTATGACATCCTTAATACAATGCAATAAATCCCATTAAATTATATATAGTAGTTTTTCTTTAATTAATTCCTAAATATCACCTACTTTTATGGGCTCTAGACAGGAAGGTCCCCTTAATGGAGATATGGGTTTTACTCAAAACGGTATTTTTCATGACGCTGCAACTTCTAGTGGCCCAATCTGGTCCATCTTTTCCGAACTCCTTTAGAAAACATATACCTAATTCTAGCCGGTAGCAGAATCAAAGCGAAATAGTTTTTTTTTCACAAGCTTAAGGCCGTTTGAAGACGAGAAAACACGGAAAAGATGAGTTTAAGTTCAAAGTCCCGCCATTTTGTGAATTTTTAAGTTTTATTCAAAAATGGGCTACCGCCTATAGCCACACTCTTACTGATTAAGAATCCTTTTGGTTTTTTCGTTTTGGATCAGCGGAACAGCCGGAATCGTATGTACCATGAGACAACTTTTTTACACATGCTTTACGTTTCTCCATTAATTATTATTATACATGTTTGATTTTTTTTACAACTAAGTGAAATGTAAATAAATACGTGTGGATAATGCTCATCGTGGAAAACTATGCAGTTTTTTTATGCATCGTCCCTAAAGAAGGGCAAGAAATTGGTCTTCTACACGAGAATACCCCCAGATGGGGTTACATACAGCTCGGATCGTGAAAACAGGGGACTTTTTATGAATTTTGTTTACCTAAAGAAAAATTCCCCTTTTAAAGTATATAAGAGAAACCTGTCTTTGTTATACCGATCTTTTTCATTTTTTATTTTTAAAGAAAATATGAGTGTTTGAACGTAAATTTAACCTCGTATTGCAATTTCTCAGACATATTTCATCAGTTTTTTAGTGATTAAAACCAAACGGTGACTGTTGGAAAAAAACCGATACGACAAAGACTAGTTTCTTTTATATACTTTAAGGGACATTTTTCCTTTTCTTTTTCTTTCAGATGACACCCACAGGAGATATTTTTGGCACCTCAAAACCCCTTTCGTGACGATCTTGCTTTGTTCAACTGCAGCTACACGGCGAACAAAATGAATTGTCGTCAATTTCTTTATGAAAATAGTCTTTAAAGTACAAGCTCTCAAGTGTATATTGCGATTTTTGCCGCATTAAATTACTTATAGGTAAAAAAAATATCGTAAAAAGTCCCCTGTTTTTTCGGTCCTACATGTAACCCGTTAAATTACGAAGTTTCCAATGCGCATGCTCAAACAGAAAATGGAAAAGTGGTTGCAGCCGTTGACCATCTCCACTTCATTGTGCAAATGTTGTGGGAATGGCAGTAGCTATAGTCGAATTAACGAAAGAAGGCACCTTGAGACCGGGGCCAGAATTTGCGACGTTGCCGCTACTCCAGGCTCGCGATTGGTGCTTTCCCTACGCGGCTCCCTACGCGTTGGCCAATGACTTACGACTACTTAGCTGTGCGCCTAGAGTAATCGTTGTCCTTTTTGGGGTGTGTATTGCTATCCTCTTCCAGAGGGGGAACCCAACGTTCTTCCCATAGAAATTTCACAGAGTGTCGAATCTTATTGGCTATTGCGGCGCACGCCATACAGAATGAATGGCGGACAAGTCGAGGAATACAGGCTCATAGGATTCTTATTCTATTTAGCGTCATTCCACGGCAAATTGATCAGTTTTTGCACTCGGTGTCAGGGATTTTGTTCAAATTGAAATATTACATAGGAAGGGATTTCAGTCACCACTTTGCTGGTTTTGAATTTGTTCCATTTTTGCCTGTTTTTATCAAACCGAGCTGTATTTGTGAATTTTAATCTCGGAAACTCTTTATCGTATTGAATTCATTCTTTTTTCATTTTAATACAGAAACTGCAGGCTATTCTAATACTCTTTCTTATATTGAAAAATTAATTTTGAAATTTTGAAAATTATTACCAAAGTTATATTTTGCAAATTTCACGTACGAAATATTCTGCTTTCGAGAATGGAATTTTGAAAATTAACATCAGCATGAGCTGTTATTAACGGATGAAGAATTTCATTAACTCTATATGTTGTAACCAAGTTCAAAACCTGTTAAATAATGACTCAAACCTTTCCATAATTTCACGTGATTCACAAAATACATATTGCATTCTGATCAAAGTCTCTAAAAATGTGATTGATTTGGCGTGGAGTGACTTGTAGATGAAGGAATCTGTTTTATCGAGCGAGTGAGAGAGACACAGTTGCACTTGAAGATAGAAAGAGACGTCCGATCTGCTACACAACGTGGCAACGTCGCACGAAGTACGGAGCAGGCATTGGGTCTCTCCCGAGCCACGCGCGCCGGCCTATGGGCCGCCCAGGTGCCTTCTTTCGTTAATTCGACTATAGATTTTAAAGCTCGATAGGCGATCTATTTAGTACCGAGGCATTATTAGCTGGCTGGTAACCAAAAACTTCCTACGGACTGGTTTATTTTCCCACTCCCTATCTTAACTCCTCCTAGAGCAATAGTAATATTTATCACTATTGTTCTACACCTATACTTCTACACCTATATTTTTCTAATACTAAGAAAGAATTATTTTCTATCTAAAGAGACATGCCTGCTGAGGAACATCTTCCAAAACTAATGTATAAGGCGACGAAAGATAAAAGAACACGTACCTAAATACCTACTTCATAGTACTATATACATATGTATAACACTTATAAGTACAATTAAATTTGCTCGTTGTGCAACTCATTACCCAACAATAGCTTCGTACTAAATAGGTGCTACTTAATAGAAGCCATGCGAATGCATGTACAGAACAGTGTCAAAACTACCCATACAGCACACTTCGTGGCGGCAACGTTCCAGGATGGTTGCAGTAACCTTGCATTGTGCATGGTTGCAGCGCAATGTGGATGTAACGTTGCTGCGACGTTGCCGTGCAGCATTACACGGGGTGGACATAGAATTATTGCTGCGTAGTTGCATCAATGATGCGGTGCAATATTGCACGGTAACGTTCCTGCAATATTTCTGCAATGTTACGGCAACTTTTGGTAACGTTTCCACAATGTTACAGCAATATTGCTGCAACTACCATTTGAACCTAAAATATTTCCGTTGCTTGTAATCATACGAAAAAATGTCTAAGGATAACAATGTTTGCTTCAGAGAGACAATTATTCTGACAGAGACGATTTTTTTCTCAAGGTTATATTTCCCGAAATGTCAAGATCATCGATGGTTTTTTTAATGGAATGACGTATTTTCATTACTGTAACGTTGTAGCCAATAAAAATACAAATTCAGCCATGTATAATCTTTTGTCCTTTTTGTCTAACAATCATTTTTTTCCTGAGACATTTTCTCGTATCATTACAAACAATGGAGATATTTTAAGTTTAAATGTTAGGTGAGTCACCCTGTATATTTTAATGCGTAGAATGACTCATGGTGGAAGTTGCAGTACATACCTACTAGTGTTACAAAACCCTAATGGAGTTTGTTAAAATAAGTCTTCGTTTTTGAATAATTTGAGTTTAAAGTTTTGCACGGTAGGAGTATAAGTTCGAATACGTTAGCATTCTTATCAGTGGTTGTAGCTGCGGCGGTAAAGTGTTCACCTACGACGCTACAGATCGCGCCGGTTCGAATCTCCTTGGGGGAAAAGAATTTTCTTTGAGAAAAAGAAATACGAGCTTTATACTTCTATGATTCTGCACGCAATATTATACACCGTTATTTATATTTTTGGCCCTACTGCCCGAAACGTTGCAGGAGGCGGACATAGAATTATTACTGCACCCTTGCGGCAACGTTGCGCGCAACATTGCAATCTTGCACTGCAACCATACTGTAACTTTGCTGCAATGAGAGTGTGCTGTATGGGTATGTATATGGAGTCGATATTTGTTGGAAGAATAATCGAAGACGTACTAATGCATTCACACATTGTTATGCAGGTTTCAAATAATTTAGTTTGTGGCAATAAAGATATTTTTTGCTGAATTTTTACGAACTAAGTAAGTAGTACATTTGCATTGCATGCATTGTAATCGAGACATTACACTGATATGTAGGCACCGACAAATCATTGAATGCTGAGGAAGTGTAAAATAGATATATGTATATTGCAGTGCTACTTATTCACTAAGTAAAAAAAAAATTCAAATTTTCCGTTCACGGCACGAGACTCGCCGATCCACGTGCCGTCAGATTTCACCTTAAAGCTTGCGAAGTCCCAGGCTGAATGTCCGGAAGAATAGTCGGCCGGCCGAGAACCCTCTCGACAGCCCACGCGCCGTCAGAACGCTCATGGCTCGCCGACTCGCGAGCCTGGGCGAGCCTAGGCGAGCCGAGCCGTCTCGCTGAGTCCCGCGCCGTGAGAACGCACATGGATCACCGATTCGCGAGCCGTCAGATTTCACCTTTAGATGACTCGGGAAGAAACGTCTGGGTTAGGTCTGGTTTAGGCAGGCTCGTGTCCCCAGGGAAGTCCCCGAGTCGTCGGGAAATCGGTGCGGAGTATGCATCAACATCATGCGCGTGAGGGGGGGGGGGGGGGCAAGCGGACGAATCGCTAGTTTGCCCCCGCATCAAGTCCTCCTCCTCAGGCGCGCTACTCCGCATCCGAGGACGACCACCGTGGAGTTTTAGTGGGTGCAAGCCCCACATAACCCCTGACCCTCCCCCGAGGGTTAGGGGTATCCGTTAGGGATTTCTCTACGAAAAAAAAAAAAAAAAAAAAAAGGCAGGCTCGTGTCATCTACATTATAGAGCAACGATAAGAAAACGCAGAGAAACTAGAAAATCTTGCATCGTCAGCGATAGTCTGCGATGAGCATGCAGTCACTATCACCAAATGTAAAGAATGCATATAAATAAATAATTACGGTGTTTTGCACATAAATATTTGTTTTTATTTACTGAATTATCCCCGTAACGATATCGTATTGTAAATTCTTTCGTTCAGAAATCTTGTTTCTATAGGTGGATACCCGGTTACCTTGGCTATTGAGAATCACCACGTAAACTTTGACGGGATAATTCTCCGAATTCAAGACCAAAAAAAGAAGTCTGAAAATATATTTCGCTTGCAGAATGTTCAAATAACTAAGATCCAAGCGGTCATGACGAACTTTTCACGGGAACGTAACAAAATTTCATGAAGCATGCCCAGGTGGGTACCTTGGTACCCAGTTATTGACACGAGGGTTAATTTCCACGTGTTGTCGCCAGGGGGTAATATTATCCGAATGAGCCTAAATTTGGTGTAGCGCAATTTAAAATCAAAAGGGACAAAACTAGGGGTGGGGGGTCTCCTTTCAAAATCAAAAATCGACAAATAAGTGGCACACTAATGTATGCATATGTAGCTGGCTGAAATTGCGGAACTATATGTATACGTATGACGAGTGAAAGAACGAGTTTGCGAGTTCCGAATGACTTCCTAGTAGCTGGGGCAGTGCATACATACGTAACGGGACGCAACTGTGACATGCAAACCACGCGATTACGATGTCAGTCTGGATCTGTCTGCCCGCCAATAATTACGCTTACTCATTAATTGCCTTTCGCATACCTACTTTTCCTCCTGTTGACTCTCTTGCAGCTGGAACACGAACATTATCGAATGTAAAATCTTACCTCTAACGAGAAATGAGAATTGCATACCCACAGCCATTTTATTGTAGCCACCCCGATTTATTGCGCGGAATTGTTTTCCAGAACTGTAGAAACCCGAATGATCCGAATTCAGCAGGACTCAAACCAGCTGGAATAATCGAGATCACGCATTAAGGGGGTATTCTGGTCTGACGAGTAAAAAAAATCGATTTTTTTTGTTGCATTTTCTACTGGTATATTATATTGGTAATACGTGTGCAAAAGGATTTTTGCCAATTCGCAATATTTGCGGAGTTACAGGGTGCAGAATAGGTAGGTATACGGCGCACTCACTGAGCGGGACGGGTGACGCATAACAGTTTTGTTCCTGCAAGTGTATTTCGGCGAAGCTTCGGCTTCCTTTCTGGAGGGGTTGTGCATTTTTGTGCCTTTGAAAACACAAAAATCGATCATTTGGTTACGAAGAAGCTGTTACTCAGGGTTCAGCGGAATTAATCTGCAGACACACCTACAGCAGTGATTTCGATTTTCTCGAAACCATGTTTTTCGAAACGGGGGCCATGATATTTCAAGATCGACTGGACCAACTGAGTCCAAGTTTTGCATATATTATCAGCACATGTGTGGCTATCGTCCATATCAGAATTATGATAAAATATTTTGTTTCTAAACTTTCACAGATCTTGAAATTTGAGAAAATGTGCGAAATCGCAGCTTAATTTTCAAATCGCCGCCATTTGTTTAATTTTCAATATTTGTATATCATTCTGGTACCGAGTATATCTAAAGGCATGCAAATAAAGAATCTCTTTACATTTTTTGTTTCAGATCACCAGAACCAGTGTAATCATGGCCGCAGTGATCCCATGTTTTTTCACGAATACTTTAAAGCAGTCAACTGCGTTTGATTTTTATTTTTTTTCTATTGACAAAATTTGTAAATATAGTTTAAATGTCAATAAGCAAGTAGTAATAAACTGAATAATAATAAAATTTATGGGTTCTTTGTAAAAAAATTCCGAAATAACGCGACGAAAACGCCTCGTCAGACCAGAATACTCCCTAATGCCGCGTTCCTACGCGTGGAACGTATATTTCTAGCGATTTTAGACTAGTGGTTCGCGACAGCTAAAGATTGAAGGACAGAGAGTGTTTAGAGCAGTGCAGACCAAAGGTTTGCCTGCCATATGACACCGAGGAAGAGACCTCGGAACCCTCGACCAAAGGAAAGTCAGGCTCGCCGAGATGATCAGGCTGTTCCCAGCCGATGTCGGTAAAATCCCGAACCATCAAAGGAATGGCTCACCCACATAGGGTAAACAACTGTAGTGGTGCATCCCTATCCATCACACCACCATGACTTGTTGTCATCCTGGCCATTGGGGGTGTCAAGTAGTTTGAAGAAGCAAGACAAGTTGGTGACAAAAAGTGTCCCACAGACCTTCCCAAGCGTACCTACACCTACGGTTCGAAATGTCTACGGGACTCTCAAGGTGGAATCAGACGGCGCGTGAATCGACGATCTTTGCGCGAGTCGACACGCCGTGAGATTGCTCATGGCTCGTCGACTGGCGCTCGCCAAGCCGACTGGCCTAACCTGGGCGAGCAGAGCAAGCTCGCCGATTCACGCGTCGTCTGATTCCACCTTCACAATAATTTCACCGTTCGCACGAGCACTATGTCCGCAGATCAAGCAGCCGCTGCGTATATCTGCATGTATTATATTTAAAAAAAAAGGAAACAGACCTTTGGTCTGCAGTGCTCTAAACACTCTTTCCTTCTATCTTTAGCTGTCGCGAGCCACGAGACTCTGTCTAAACTAGCGAAAATCGCTAGAAATATACGTTCCACACGTAGGAACGCGGCATTAAGGAGTCTCAAGTGGCGCTCGGTTCGCTGTTCGGTTCAGATCTGGACGCGGCCTAATGTGTCTGCTTCGTAATATTTGTTTTGAAAACGTCTTGAAGAGCGTGGCATTGCCCATCTCTGCCCCTACACCACTTCATATTCTAAAATTTCAAGGATAATAACGTTATATCGCCTGTCGTTGTAACGACAAGTACAGGTAGGTGCATAGTTATTCGTTGTACCCTGTACTGAGTCTCTTTCAGTTTCAGAATTTTTTTTTTTTTAACAGTTTTAATAATAGTAGAAATACAAAGGAATACTTGAACTGTAAATTGTGAATTGTTGAACTGTATTTTTTCCCTTTCTAAGTAGATCTGTGTACCAAGAATATTTAAGCCCCTCTATTACTGACGAATGGCGTAAGTTCAAAATTGCGAAAAATGAGTTATTATAGAAATAGTAAGTATTAAGGATACTTGTTTTATTTACCTATTTAACTTGCGTATATTTTCTTTTATGTTAATAAAACATACGAGTCAATTTTACATCGTAAGTAAAGTGACTGTCAAAATATCTGGAATAGTAACTCAAGTCCAGGTTCTGGACTTACTCCGTTATTCCACGCAAGATATGAACTTGCAGCGCTTCCCTTTCCAATACTAACTGTTTCTGATACATATTATAAAAGAAATATTTATTGTTACAATCTCGTCATTCACGATCTACGTGAAAATATAGGATTCGTTTATGTTCGGGATGAAACTATCAAGAGGATCACAAGAAATAGCATTGTGTTTACTTAAACATATCAAAACTGTTGCTGGTAATAAATATAAATTAATTATTTGTATAGTGATCAATGTACTGGACAAAATCGTAATATTAAATTAGCTTTATCTCTGTTAAGATAGTCCCTGAATAATCTAATAAATTCAAGTATTCATTCAAATTTCGTTCAAAACTAATTTGGAATACAAGAAACCCTTGTACAAAGTTTAAAATCGATTTACCACATAGTTATCGAAAAATTGTTAATTAAAGTCGATGCATTTTAACCCTTAATATCATGATTTTTTTATTTTACCCAGATATATTCTTATCGGTCCATTTTTGTCCACCCTTCATCGTAAAAATAAACAAAAAGTTCCTAATGTAAAAATTTTTTGTATAAATGGAAAAATATGAATATAACACCAGTGTTAAATCACGCATAAAGATACTTATGTATTATAATGTTAAGCCAATACTCGGTTTTGCAGAATTTTAGACTAGTGTTACATACATTATTATGTTCGACGTCAAATTTATTCACAAAGGAAATCCGAAATAATTGAGAGAAAAATTAGCATTTACGTGGTATTTTCAGTAGGCCTGGCGAAATTAAGTGTTGTAATCAATAATACGAGACAGTGTATCACAGTAGAATTTCTACGGATGTATTTCTGCCCTAAGGACACTTGTTACATATGGTGATAGTAAATTAACGCTTCAAATTCAAGACAAAGACCCCAAATGACGTGCATAATTTTGTTCAATTCCTGTAACACGGGTGTTACACTGTGATACTAAGGGTTAACACAGTGGTATATGTAGTCCAGTGAAATTAGACGGAAATCTGCCCAATCTACGGAATAATTCCCACCAAGCTAAATTTTGGTTTAGGCCTCTATTTGGTCGTTTTAAACAATATGTCAAAATGCTATGAGTTTTTTTCGTAGGAGTAATGAGAACGTCAGCATCAATGGATGTAGCACGTGTAGAGCGAATAGAAAGACCAAGAGTAGGTTTATTGCTATGCTGTTTCAAAAATTAGAAGCTGCCAACATCAACGTGAAACATGCTCAAGACGATGCTGACATTCTCATTACCCCTACGAAAAAACTTTTACGACCTTTTTTGTAGAGAATTTCCTAGGCTATAAATTGTATAATAACTATATTTGTCGCAAAACTGTTAGATAACGAGATATTCGCGAAAAACAGTTGTTATTTTTTTCAACACTTTGTAGAATTTTTAGCGGCGGTCGGATCGATGGTGACTTATGACATAATGGTTAAAACGACCAAATAAAGGCCCATACCAAAATTTAGCTTGGTGGGATTTATTCCGATGACAGATCCCAATTTCACTGGACTATATGGCAGAGTCGAAAAAAGAGGGTTATAGTTTCTTCTTTTCTTCTGAAACAGGAAAACTATATTCAAGAAGTGTACCAAAATTGGCACGAAAGTACATCGAAATGTCAGGAAATGAATTTATTAATATCTGCAAAACTGTCCACATGGTTTCTTCGTAAATGCCCATAAAATATAGGTTAACGTGCAAATTTATTAGAAACTACGTAGAGCAGTCAACGTGGCAACGTCGCACAATCGATATGTTTAGACATTTAAATAGCGAACGACGATTCACATTCGTATGAATATTTTTTCTGAGATTTTGGTTATAAAAGACGCTCCGAATGAATGCGACGTTGCCAGATCTGTTGCTCCAATTCCCTACGCTAACCAATTTAATATTCTACTTTCGTATTACAAATATTTATATTAACGTTGAACTTTTTAAAATATATTTACATGACGTTAAAAATTATTATTATTATTTCTATAGTATCATACTACTTTATATTTATCGTTTATTATCCAACTCTAATTTGACTAACATAGATGGTTAGGAATTACCTTAAAATTAGTTCAAAATGATGATATAACAACAAAAGTTATAGAACAGAAGTTCTGAATATCGGGGCATTTATTTTTACCGAACGATTCGGATTTTGGATCCATAGAATCTGCAGCACATCGTTAAACTATTTACATCCTTGAAGATTGGTACCGCTGTATGACAATTGCTCGACATTACAACAAGTTTGTGATTTGTGAAATGAAAAGAAACGAATTCCTTTCAACTATACAATTAAAACGATCAAAAACGAAGCGTAAGAAAAGTACAGTGACACAAACTGTAAATTAACTCACCGTTCAGTGCACTATGAACGGGGAAAACTGTTTGTTTTTTTTATGAAACTACCATTCCTCCGGATGTTGAGTTTGACACACTAAATATTCGGCGTACTCGATGTGGCAGACAATTGCAGTTGAATTTATACCCGTCTGTGCGTCCTCCCATACAGCACACTTCGTGGCGGCAACGTTGCAGGATGGTTGCAATAACCTTGCATTGTTGCATGGTTGCAGCGCAATGTGGATGTAACGTTGCTGCGACGTTGCCGTGCAACATTGCAGGGGGTGGACGTAGAATTATTGCTGCATAGTTGCATCAATGTTGCGGTGCAATATTGCACGGCAACGTTCCTACAATATTTCTGCAAAGTTACGGCAACGTTCCTGCAACGTTGCCGCGATGTTGCCGCAATGTTGCTGCAACTACCATTTGAACTTAAAATATTTCCGGTTTGTAAACATACGAGAAAATGTCTAAGGATAACGGACATAGAATTATTACTGCACCGTTGCGGCAACGTTGCGTGCCACATTGCAATCTTGCACTGCAACCATTCTGTAACTTTGCTGCAACGAGAGTGTGCTGTATGGGCTGTTTCTGCGGCTAAATAGGACATGCCAGATTTGCTAAAATTTATTCCTCCGATTCATCATACATTCTTGCACGGATTAAAAATCAGTGCGATTGTAGAAAACGATTACGAATCCAGCAAGGAATGAGTTTCTTACTATAGCTATTATAATAAATGAGATAAGCAAAAACACAGTAAAAATATACTGTGTTTAGTGTGAAGTGTTGACTTTGTTTCTCGTAGTACCTTAATTTGAATTTCGACCGTAAAAATTATTCTAATTAGAAGATATGATTTCAGCGCACTCGTTCGGTCTGTTAAATAATTAAATAAAAGCTATTTTGCAATTTTGAGAATTTTTACCAAATTCCAACGTTTCGGTCAATGATTATGACCATTCTCAAGGAAAGTTAGATAAAAGGAAGAAAAAATACTGCGTATGCTTTTATACAATTTTTTTTTTTAAACGTGATATTTGTTTAAAAAGAAAATTTTAAAAAAGGAAATTTTTTATATAACAGCATACGCAGTATTTTTTCCTTTTATCTAACTTTCCTTGAGAATGGTCATAATCATTGACCGAAAAGTTGGAATTTGGTAAAAAATCTCATAATTGCAAAATAGATTTTATTTAATTATTTAACAGACCAAACCAGTGCGCCGAAATCATATCATCTAATTATCACAATTTAGTGCAATAATGGCCCTTGATTATTCGTTACGGTATCGTTAGTTTACCTACTATTGATAGAAATGTAGTTTTTCTTTTAAGTTATGTTATCATAATTACTAATCTTTGACATATATTTTAATTGACTTATATTTTCTTGCAATAAAACTACATTCTGATCTCAATTTTTTATAAAATATTACAAGAAAGTCCAATTCTCACAATACTAATTGTAACAAAAGGGAGTTAATTCATTTGTCAACTAAGGGGCTCATTTCAAAGTTATCAACTTTTTTTATAACACTTTGAATTATACATTTGACGAATCACCGATTCAAGTCTGCCAGGCCCTTCCGAGCCGTAATGAAAATTTAAGCTTCACTACTTTTAATTAAATTTTCATAAGAATATTTATTGCCAATGGATGCACAAGAGCCTTCCAATTAAAATGAATACAAAAGCAATAGAATTCAGACTATTTTTAATTACGTAGGTAATTCGAATCACTTGTGTATGAGTAGGCTATTAAATTTGTACGTCACATAGGCATGTTTGAAGATAGTTCGAGTAAAATCGAGTTCGGACTCATTTCCATCAGGAGAATTTTTTTAACTCGTCTATACATAGAAGGAACTCGCTCGGGACCAGATCCTTCCTTTTATCGTATAGGTGTAGGGGACTGCATTTGGTTACACACCCCATTTGTCTGGAGTTCTTGTTGACATAGGCCACTGCTCGTTTCTCTGTTCCGTCGACTTCGCCGGTCGAAGAAAAGGACGACTGAGAAAGGAAGAGAAGAATGAGGAATAAATATGAGTGAGTCAGAGGAAGGGAGAATGATCGAGATGGTGCTCGCCCCTGGCTCGCAACACTGTAATAGAGTAAGTGCGCCTAAATTCGCCTACCCAAAATCAAATCGTCCCCAATTGGAGGATAATTCATATTTTTCTATCTAATGGATCTAGGATAAAAAAAGTAATTGTTTGTGTTTCATGTACGACATGTTAGAACTGTTGAAATCTAAAGATTTTCAATCGCAAGTGGAAAAAAAGCAAAAACCGTGATCTTGACAAAGTGCACATAATGTCGTCTGCCAGGGGAATATTGATTAATTCATGTGTGTGGGGGAAACTCGGTAGGTGCTAGGACCAGTATCTAGGTAAACAGTATGGTACCCGAACTTACCCAGGCCATGGGGTAAAATTGCAAGAACGGATCATACTTTAAATCATTATTTTTTCGTATTTTTCCTTCTATTAAAAAAAATGGATATGTACTATTATTTAATAAAGCGTTTATTCTAATGAATCCCAATTGTAATTTCTTCTTCCCTTAATAATGTCGAAGTTATGAGATTTCATTCTTCACGTCCCGATTTTGCCCCGGTCTCCCTATTTACGAGCTTTTAAAGTTATATTTATATAGGTATGTGTGCCCATACAGCACACTTCGTGGCGGCAACGTTGCAGGATCGTTGCAGTAACCTTGTAGTGTTGCATGGTTGCAGCGCAATGTCCATGTATCGTTGCTGCATAGTTGCATCAATGTTGCGTTGCAATATTGCACTGCAACGATCCTGCAACTTTGCTGCAACGTTACGGCAACGTTTGGCAACGTTTCCACAATGTTGCTGCAACTACCATTTAAACCTAAAATATTTCCGTTGTTTTTAATGATAAGAGAAAATGTCTAAGGAAAAAAATGTTTGCTTCAGAGAGACAATTATTCTGACGGAGACGATTTTTTTCTCGAGGTTACATTTCCCGAAATTTCAAGATCGTCGATGGTTTTTTTTTAATGGGATGACGTATTTTCATTACTGTAACGTTATAGCCAATAAAAATACAAAATTAACCATGTATAATATGTTGTCCTTTTTGTCTAGCAATCACTTTTTTCCTGAGACATTTTCTCGTATCATTAAAAACAACGGAGATATTTTAAGTTTAAATGTTAGGTGACTCACCCTGTCTATTTTGATGCGTAGAATGACACAGGGTGGAATTTGTAGTACATACCTACATAGTGTTACAAAACCCCAATGGAGTTTGTCAAAATGAGTCTTCGTTTCTGAATAATTTGAGTTCACAGTTTTGCATGGTTGGAGTATAAGTTCGACTACGTTAGCACTCTTATCAGTCAGTGATTGTAGCTGCGCGGCCGGTTCGAATCCCCTTGGGGGAAAAGAATTTTTTTTTTTAAAAAAGAATCACGGGCTTTTTATACCTCTATGCTTCTGCCCACAATATATACCGTTATTTATATTTTTGGCCCTACTGCCCGAAACGTTGCAGGAGGCGGACATAGAATTATTGCTGCACCCTTGCGGCAACGTTGCGTGAAACATTGCAATATTGCACTGCAACCGTCCTGCAACTTTGCCGCAACTAGAGTGCGCTGTATGGGTACCCATGGTTAACTTATATATTGCTCAAGAGGGAATGGAATCGGATGATGCCAAACCGCTGTCTTCTGAACGTATTTCACTAAAACTGAGTCTCCGAGTATGCATTCGTGGTGCTTTTTATACTACGAAATTGGGCTTAGAAAGTGGTGGGGCCATGCATACCTTCACACGAATACTTACCGACGTACTTACACATCAGTCTTTCGTGGAAAATCCCGCCGTACCGGGTCAGGTGTATCCTAGACACTCCAAAGGCCCAAAATGTCGACGGACAGTCTTTGGAGCATAGGTAGGTGGTAGGCCCTATCCGGGGTAAAAGGATCGCGCGCAAGTGTCCAAGAGACACACTTTCGAAGGCTTAATGTGCTCTTTCCGTTTCAGGTTGAGATGTAAGAGGGAAAAGATTTCATACATCCTCTCCAAATGGCAGGAAAGGTTGTGGTCGAATCGTGAGACATCCATTCATATAGCTTCGCGTGTGAGCACGCAACGTGCCCAAAATGTCAGAGCGCGTGTTTAAAGGAGTAGTGTACAGGAATATCATGTTCGGCTCAATGACGGATAAGTATTGAATTTTCTCCTTTTTCCTTTCTACGTCAAACCACTGTTTTACTCGTCCGTAGGTGCAATACGTACTGAACATTCGATATTGGAGGCCGATCCGGCGCGGCGCTCGTTCGAATACCATCGCTTCGTTAGAAGTACCTACACATATTCCAGCAAGCGGGCCGGGGCGCACGCGCGCACCTTGGAAACATCGCAGGTGCAGTTACCTGCTGGTCGAGTTCTTTCCTTGTCCCTCCTACTGCAGTCAATTATGCAAGTTTCACTTATCTGAAGTAGCCAGGTAGCTCGTTATCGCGGGACGCGAGACCACGAGTGGGTTAAGGACATCGGGACCTGCTTTCAATATACTTATGCTTCGATACGAGTATTCTTGTAAAAGTACTCTGTTCCTTATAATACACCATTCTGTCATGAACTTTTTCCTCCTATAGGGTGACCTGTGTATTCTCTAATGCACCCCCCAGTGAATAAACATTGTTCGTATCATGCGAAAAATTAACGCCTATCACACGATAGTTGTTTATTCAATAGTTGTCCTCATCGCGTCCCACAAGTTCAAGGTAAGTCTTGTTACTTTTATGATTACATCGATTAGATGTCCCTTTAACGAAATATGTAGTATGAACAACGGATTTGCAAGAATTTCTCGATTTTGTTAGGTGTTCATTCATTGGTCATTTGGCCCATTTTCATTTAATCATATTCCAGACTTTTTACGAAGGCTATTACTATCAAACATTGCTGAACTTTTGTACCGGGATGTATGCCATTAGTAACGAAACAGCATTCGGCGGTGTAAATAACGATTTGTGAACGGTAATTTTAGCAGTAGACAGCTCAACCTGTTTCTTTAATGAACACTGTTTTACTTTCCGTTTCATGTTTTATTTTACTCCTAAAGAAAAGAATTCTGTTCTATGCAATGCACTAGCATAAGCAGACTATCAGTTGCAGAATTGTAAACGCATGCAAGCCTGAAAACTGAATGTTTATAAATTAGGAATGGGCATGAAGGATGATTTATGTAGGTACAAGTGAAATATTACCAGATGCAAAGCAGTGATTTATAAATTAATGAAACAAACTTTGTATCAAAATTTCAGTTCTAGCATTCTTCCTGCAATGTTCACTGGAATAGTGAATACAAGAATTTAGGAATTTTGCTCCTTTGAAATTGTAGATAATTATTGCGACAGTAAGATTCGTGTTCCCAATTTCCGAATCTAAGAACTCTAATAAAATATGGGAAATATTTCTGCATTTCAAGAAAAAGTCACAATGAGAAGAAACTAATTACTACATAATATGTCACCCTCGGTAATAGGTATGTAGTTTTTGTTTTAAACATTGGTTCATAGAACCAGTACTTTATGAGTTACTTAAAATGGAAACATTATTTGCAGTGGCGGATTTAAGAAAAAAAGGCCCAGGTGGCAAACGTCTCGAGGGGCCCACTTTTGGGGGAAAATAAATAGTTTACTAAAAACGGGCTAAGTGTACAGTCAGGAACAAAAAGATAGGACACCTTATGTTTCTTTATATTTTGATATAGTAGCTGAAGAAAATGTAAACATACCGAGGATTATACGTAGTATCCCTTTCCCTTAAGGGGCGATAGGGCCAAAATGAAACACATCGTTGCTCTTGTTTTGAGTTACTCTAAAAACCCACAAAGTTGCGTTCCAATCGGTGAGTCCGGGTTCGCGGTGTTCCCTTGTAAGTAATACAAACTTAGAAGGAGAGTATTTCAGGTGTCCGCCTCCGATCATTTTGATTTTTGGATATGTTATAGAGGACCGAAAAATAAGAAATACGTGTTTTTTTTATTTTTCTCCGTTTTCATATTTGGGGGGTGAAAACTGCGTTCAAAGTTAGGGTTGAAAAATCATTTTTGTGGAATATCTCGAGAACTATTAGAGATAGGGGAATGGTGTCAATGGACGAATTTTGTGTCTTTGAATGCGAAATATGACTGACTCGCTAGATTTTCAAAAAGTCCATTTATTTAAATAATACATAAAAAATTGTTATTTTTTGTAAATCTTCATCTATTTTCATGGAAATTTATTTTCTTATACTTCACAGCCGAACCGAAAATACGGATAAATCAGAATTTGTATTTCCCACAAATTAAGAAATATAATTATTATTGAAGTTTACTTATAGTAAGGTGTCCTCCTACAGGGAAATGTAGTTCTCGAGTTATCTAGAAGTAAAATTCTAAACAAAACATATCTAATACGCATATAAACAAACAGCAGTACGTAAGTTGATATATTTAACTTTTATTTTCGAATCTGAAGAATGTATAAACAAACTGATATCTCAGCGTGGTAAAAATAGCAGAAAAAGTGAAATCTTGTAAAATGTAGTTAGCCACATACACATGTGTGTTCCATACGAAATAAAACCACTGTCAATCCATTAAAAATTGACGTCGTCTAAATTGATTAATTTTCTCAATTGTGTGATCCTATAGTGTGCTAAACAATAGCAAGCACAAATCTAATAAGTAAATTACTCCTTTTCAGAACTACCATATGTTTATAAACGAAAAAACAAGAATTGAACTTGCACGTACTATTCTACTTTTACCAAAATGTTTCTAACTATATTTTAAGGTCTTCGCATACATTCAAACTAATTACGATAGCCAATTACGTTAAGGGCGCAGTGCGCCGCTTGCAAGAGAACGTAGCGCTGCAGACACCTTGTACTCGAAATGTCAATTTTGTTCACGCTAGAAGTAATATCTAGTATACAAAAGGAAATTATATGCGCATTAGATATGTTTTGTTTAGAATTTTATTTCTACTTAACTTGAGAACTACATTTCCCTGTAGGAGGACACCTTACTATAAGTAAACTGCAATAATAATTATATTTGTTAAGTTGTAGGAAATACAAATTCTGATTTATCCATATTTTCGGTTCGGCTGTGAAGTATAAGAAAATAAATTTCCATGAAAATAGATGAAGATTTACAAGAATTATTAACAAAAAATAACAATTTTTTATGTATTATTTAAACAAATGGACTTTTTGAAAATCTGGCGAGTCAGTCATATTTCGCATTCAAAGGCACAAAATTCGTCCATTGACACTATTCCCCTATCTCTAATAGTTCTCGAGATATTCCACAAAAATGATTTTCCACCCCTAACTTTGAACGCAGTTTTCACCCCCCAAATATGAAAACGGGGAAAAATAAAAAAACACGTGTTTCTTATTTTTCGGTCCTCTATAACATATCCAAAAATCAAAATGATCGGAGGCGGACACATAAAATACTCTCCTTGTTAGACACTTCAAATTATAAATTAATATAAAAAAAATACTAATAAATGTGTAACTTGTAAAACCATTTTTTTTACATACTTTAAATTCAGTTTTATTCTCTCGAAGGTAGACATCCATTAAATTGCTGAATTATATACGTTTTTTCTAACTTTAACCTAACTTTTCTGGAGAAAGGTAAAACATGTCTTCACATTTATGCGGGAAACTATTTCTACAACAGTCCCCAACATTATTATAAAAAATTTTGTTGCACATTTTTGTAGGCTTTTTTTACAAACACGTTCAACAAGGACAAGCCACGAAATTTTTGAAAAGTGATTTTGTTCTGCATCGAGAGGTAAAAAAATTGAAGTTCCAAACATCCGAACTGCTTTTTCCAAATGTACAGTTAGTAAAAAAAGTATTTGGACGCTTTTGACACCGCATAACTTTTTTAGAATTGGTTCAAACGACATGAGTTTTTTTGAGAAGCCAGAAGGATTAGTTTGCTAACTGACGTGATTCGTCGTTTTGAAAAAAAATGCAACTGGTCGGAATAGCGAAAAAAATAGTAAAGGTTGATTGAAAATTGGAAAGGTCGAAAATCGCGATATTCCCGAAATCAACGATTTTTTACCTTATTCTGCGATCTTTAAGCGTTCATACCTCAGAAAAACGTTAACCGATTTTGATGAAATTTTAAGCATGTATATAACTTACTTCAATCTACACACGGTTTTTTTGAATTTCCATTACAGGCTCATATAAAAAAGTTGAAAAATCGACTTTTACTTCTAGCTTCTAAAAAAAAAACTCACGTCGTTTGGACCAATTCTAAAAAAGTTATGCGATTTTAAAAAGCGTCCAAATACTTTTTTCACTAACTGTATATACCTACGATATCTACCATTACGCACAGTGGGCCGGATTTAAAATTTGTCGCCTTTTGGGTCTTTTTTTAAGATATCGGAATAAACTTTACGCCAAAAAATAGGAAAAAATTATTCCTTTTTAATGATGTATAATTTAACATTTTTTACATTCATTCATTTATTTTTCAATTTATTTAAGTTATTTGTAATAAAAAAAATTCATACTGTTTATTTGGTACTTTATTTAATGCTCTTTACAGTGGTTTAAGTAAAATGTTTGGGAAACTTTTCGTTTCCAAGTTATAAGTCTTTTATTAGTAACTAATATTAATAATCGATTAAAAAATAATTTTATATGCAGTAACAAAAACAGCGACATTTTTTAAATTTGACAAGGAATATCTTCCAAACGACAAAAAGTTTCACTTTCGGACCAATTGCAATATTTTCAGCACACCCCTCTCTAAATAATCACGCAACGATCATTTACCCCCTCGTTCCACTGTTCAAATTATTAGTGTTTAAATTTATCAACGTTCGGTCAGTTCGTAGGGTAAAGGTGGGATAGTTAATCAGAAGGGGTACACATTATCACAGAGGTGTTATTATTAATATATTGGCAATATGCGGCTCTTATCGCGTTGGTATGTTAATGTTTTCAATATGACTTATTAATGCCTCAGCTTCGAGGTCTAAATTTTTAATTTTTTTTTAAATATGGACTACCACTGTTATTCCAGAATTTTTGCCGCACCTGTTGAAGATTTTTATGACCCCACACTTGAATCTGTATGTTCAATATGTTTATTCTATTATATGGCAGTGAAATAAGGTGAAAAAAGTAATGTTTTTTTTTCAAATTTTACGTTTAAAATAACAGTATTAATTTTCGGTTTTGAACGTGGGGTCTCAATATGGGCTACTATTCAAATAATCTAAAAGGACAGTAGAAACTGCATATTTTCAGACTGAATATTTTTAAAACATGTCCAAAATGCCAATAAAAATAAACTTAGATGGTGATGATGTATTTACAGTAGTCAGAGATGCATACGTCCTTTTCAACACCTGCACAGGCATGGTGTGCCTACATATAACACTGAAAACACTTCACCGAAAATTCTCCCTCTGTACTTTAACTTCTACTGGTATAAGTCTTATTATTAGGGCTCTTACTATTTCTCGGATTTACGGATATCCGAGTCTTGAGTATCCGAGTCATGAGTATCCGAGTCTTGAGTATCCGAGTCTTGACTATCCGAGTCTTGAGTATCCGAGTCTTGAGTATTCGACTCTTGAGTATCCGAGTCATGAGTATCCGAGTCTTGAGTATCCGAGTCTTGAGTATCCGAGTCTTGAGTATCCGAGTCTTGAGTATCCGAGTCTTGACTATCCGAGTCTTGAGTATCCGAGTCTTGAGTATTCGACTCTTGAGTATCCGAGTCATGAGTATCCGAGTCTTGAGTATCCGAGTCTTGAGTATCCGAGTCTTGAGTATCCGAGTCATGAGTATCCGAGTCATGAGTATCCGAGTCTTGAGTATTCGAGTCTTGAGTATCCGAGTCTTGAGTATCCGAGTCTTGAGTATCCGAGTCTTGAGTATCCGAGTCTTGACTATCCGAGTCTTGAGTATCCGAGTCTTGAGTATTCGACTCTTGAGTATCCGAGTCATGAGTATACGAGTCTTGAGTATCCGAGTCTTGAGTATCCGAGTCTTGAGTATCCGAGTCATGAGTATCCGAGTCATGAGTATCCGAGTCTTGAGTATCCGAGTCTTGAGTATCCGACTCTTGAGTATCCGAGTACTCGGATACCCACAAAATGTATATTCGGTTATCCGGATACTTATTTAATTTAGATTCGAGTACCCGAGTATTTAAGGGAAATTAAGAGAAACGAAATTTCCAAAAATGGCTTCCTTAACAAAAAAATACCCATGTATGCATACCTGCAACATCAATAACTTCGGAGAGGGTCTTCCTTACAGCGGATAATATTGTAACCACCAGAAGATCATGTTTGTCACCGGAAAATGTAAATAAACTTGTTTTTTTTTCATACCGAAATACAAAGTTATTATCTTAGTGTGAATGTATAACTGTAAATAAAATATTAATATAATTCCCTTCGCACTTCTTGTTTTAATCACTTCGGTTAAACTTGCTCTCTTTAATTAGAACCGATATAAAGAAAGCTTTATTCAGCCATGATGATAAAATATCCGAAACCGGGTACTCGGATACTCGGATCGAAATACGGATATCCGGATTTCGATCCGGATTTCGAGTTATAAGGAGCAATGCGGATACTCGGATACTTATCCGAATAGTAAGAGCCCTACTATTCAGCAGAAGTCGGTGTCAATGTCGATGAACTGATTGTCGGTGATTTCAACGTGTCGGTAAATAAACATTGTCGGCGAGCTCGGTGTCGGTGAAATCGTGTCGATGAAAACATTGTCGGTGAAATGATCGTCGGTGACATAAAGGTAACCCCTTTACCCCATATATGGGGTAAAGTGGTGGTTTTAGCATTTCCTTTTCAAGTTGAATTTTAATATACTTTAAGTTTATTTTAACTTTTGCTATTCGTCATTTATCAACAATATTGTTTAAATTATATTCTAAATCTATTTCCACATATTTTTATTGAAAGGGAAAAATTTTATTCGACGTCCAACTGTTTCCGCGTCACTTTGCCCCGGTCTCCCCTATCTGGGTGTCCCTTCTGCTGAGTTTCCACGTCGCTGAAATCGTCTTCAGCTTTATAACCCGTATTTAGACCACCTGCTCATAGACGCTTAGAGCAGTGAAAGTCATTACTACACGACGCTATGCATTATAAAAAATTATGCGAAAGCAAGCTTACAATGTCAACAAAATAGTGCTCATAGCAAACTAACTCTTAGTTCCCCAGATTATTATTAAAAAAATAAAACAAACATACTGTAAAATCTTTCAGATTCGTTCCTTTGTTCTTTTAAGACGTTTTGCAGTGCAACATGTTACCCAAACAAATGTAACCCGTTATCTGTTTCCAACAGCTCCTTCTCTTTCTCAGTTGTAGGTACTTTTACACCTTTGCCGATGGAGTGAAGCACCCACTATGACCTAACACTTTAACTAGCCCATATTTTCACCACTTCCTCTACATGATTTCATTCTTATACTAGATATATAAGGATCGAACGTTAAAAGTAATTTATACATGTCTTCGTTTGTTGCTAATCGGGAACATTTTCGAGTATTTTCGCATCTGATTCTCTTAAGGGGAGGTTCCGGTCTAAAAGTCGATTTTTTTTTTATTTCATTTTTCGAATGTTCAATCTTTTCGGAATACGTGTTTAAAAGGATTTGTTGAAATTCGTAAAACTCTCGAAGTTATAGGCATTTGAGTCGCGGCAAATGCATGGGTAAACCCCCGGCCACTCGGCGCACACGTAAAACTTTAAACGCGTTTTTCTCGAAACAGTGTTCTCAAATCGGTGGAACCTGTATCTCCAAAAGTTATTATCCGATTCGACTGAAACTTTTCTTACTTTGAAGAATATACTTCTGGCTCGTGGATAGACCAGTAAAATCTAAAAAAAGAGAAAATTTATAATTTTCAAAGGCGTTGAAAAGGTGAAAAATATATGGAAAAAGTGACTTCAAACTTCAAGTGTCGCTATTGTCTCAAAAATGTCATATTTTAATTTTTTCTGTCTAGTCCACGAGCGAATTTCATGCCCTTTAATAAGCTGGCATTGTGTTTTTATTTCAGACCAATGGTTTAGGTGCTATAGGTTCCACTGATTTGGATGAATTTTTTCACGCCTCGACTTTAACGACTCCCCCAGTGCCGTCTGCAATGATTAATTATAAAACAAAAAATATATTTCTATAATTTAAGACATCCTTAATACATTGCAAAAAGTCCCATTAAATTATATGTAGCAGTTTTCCTTTAATTAATTCCTAAATATCACCTATTTTGTTGGACTCTAGACCGGAACCTCCCCTTAAGGGGTCCTTCTGGTTAGACGGTTTGAAAAAATCGACTTTTTTTAAACATTTTTCGAAAGTACATATCCTCAAGAATGTACTGTTAAATTTTCATTAAAAAATTCCAATTATTTTAGCTTCTACATAGGCATTTAATAAATATATCGACCTATCTAGTAGATTGAATTTCTTCTTGCATTCCTAACCTTGTGTAGCCTTGAAGGTCATAGTATACTATATGGTTGAATTTGTCTTGACAGTCGCTTTCATATTGGGTAATAAAATATATAGCATTCCATATAAAAAACTGAAGGTCACCCTCGTTTCAAGGAAAAATATTGCGAACAGCAAAAATTAAGGTACCGTATTATGTTGTGTATAAAAACAGGAAAAGTTTTCCTTTTTCACTTTTTTCCAAATAGTTAGCATATTAGAGAACTCTGTATAAGAATAGCAGATATAGCCGCTTGGCCGCTGCGAGTACCGCGCGGCTCATTGCCAGCCAGTCGAGCCGGTGTGATTTGACGCAGCGTTACATTCAAATAATTTTCATTTCGCCAGTTTTAAAGTCTCCACGTTTTTGAAAACGGATCCGTAAAGGGGACAAATAGGACTATATCCTCATTTTTTAAATTTTTAAAAAGGGGTCTTCAATTACAAAATTGCATTTGTTTAAACAATTGCAAAACAAATGGTCAAAAAATTGTTTTTTTTTCAGTGAAATAATTTTTATTAGCTAGTCTTATGTCTTCATTGTAAGCACCCAAAAGGTCATCTTTATCAGTTCGTTACTTCAACAGTTACAATTTTTTTAAAAAAAAAGTAAACACTATATTTCAAATAGCTGTAAGATCCACAATTTTTGACATTTTGAAAAATCCTTCTAGAAAATGTTTATATATCCCTCAAGACTACAGCATATCCAAGTTGCACCAAAATCCGAAATGTTACTCCGAAAAGTGTCCGGCTTCGCGTGGAATGACCCGTACCATAAAGATTTATGAAAATGTAGGATTTTCTGTAGTGGATGTCTGAGACATCATGTCTCATCTGGCATGCCGATGACGGTTTTATGACGTAGGTAGGTACTCCCGGTGTCTACGCTCTGACTTTCTGCGGGCAAAAAGTTACTTGTGTCGAGTGAGCAACACTATAGGTACCTATGGATATATATATATATATATATATATATATATATATATATATATATATATATATATATATACAGTAAGGAGCATAACTGAACCAATAACCACTAATTTTGTATAAATCTTTATTTATTGCTAAAAATGTAGAAGAATATTAAAAAATGAACATTACAGTAAGTTTTATTACAGTTAAAAGTAACAGAAGAAATTTTTTCAACAATTAATGTCTCCTCGTTTAGCACTGACAAACAAAATGGATTGACTCGGTTTTGCACCGGTTCGTAAAAGGAATGTTTATGTGGAATGTTTCAGCAATATGTTTACATCTAGCAGTTTGATATGTTTACAAAATATTAGTTTACGTCTCAGCACTCAATTTCTAGCAATCAGTCGAACGGAAAAGTACGCAAGTGAATTACAGCAAATATGAAGAAAATTGCTTCAAATTGTTTAAAAAAAGTAATTTCTGTTTTGAATGACGGCTTATCAACGCGTCAGACGGCGAAAAATTGTAGTGTTAGTCAGTCGACAGTGCAGAGAATAAGAAAAAAATACTGTAAAAGTATGTTATTAAATGTTGGAGGAAGACCAAAAAAATTATCACCACAGGATGAACGAAGAATTATACGGTTTGCCACATCTGGTGAAGCTTCAAGTGCAACCATGGCCGCAAAATTATTAAAAGAAGATACGGATATACAAGTAAGCAAGTGGACAGCACAAAGAACCCTCAAAGGAGCTGAGTTTATAAGCATTAAGAAAAAAAAGAAGCCGATGTTATCGAAGAAAAATATAAAACTTCGTTTGCAATTTGCTAAAAAATATCAGAACTGGACAATTACTGAATGGGAACGGGTTATTTGGTCAGACGAGACCAAAATTAATAGAATTTGTTCAGATGGCATGTCATGGTGCTGGATTCGTAAAAATGAAACGCTCAAACCACGACATGTAAAGCAAACGGTAAAACATGGAGGCGGATCCCTAATGTTTTGGGGTTGCCTAACAGCATTTGGCGTTGGATCACTGCACCGAATTAATGGCATCATGAATCAATACATGTACAAGGATATTTTACAAGATCATCTCATAGATGCTGTTAAAAATATGCCTTTTGAAGATGAAAATGTAATTTTCATGCATGACCGAGACCCTAAGCGCACTGCTAAAAGTGTGAAAAATTGGCTCGGTACAAAAAAAATTTCTGTTCTGGATTGGCCTGCACAGAGCCCCGACCTCAACCCCATAGAGAATCTATGGGGTTTACTAAAAAGACGACTTCGGGATTCATATGACTCCCAACCAACTTCAATCACAGATTTGTACGATAGAATTCAAGAACAGTGGGAAAAAATATCTCCGGATTATTGCAAAAAATTAATAGAAAGTATGCCGAAGCGAATTAGCGCAGTTTTGCAAGCAAAAGGGTTGTGGACGAAATATTAAAAATAAATAATATATTAAATATTGCCAAATATGGGACGTGGTGCAAAACCGAGTCAATCCATTTTGTTTGTGTGCTAAACCAGGAGAGATTAATTATTGAAAAAATTTCTGATGTTACTTCTAACTGTAATAAAACTTACTATAATGTTCATTTTTTTAATATTCTTCTATATTCTTAGCAATAAATAAAGATTTATACAAAACTAGTGGTTATTGGTTCAGTTATGCTCCTTACTGTATATTGCGGACCATCATTACCTCACCTCTGTATACACATATATATATGTGTATACAGAGGTGAGGTAATGATGGTCCGCAAGCATAGAATAGGGGAATGGCAACGAGCATACCTACATGTGGGCCATTTGGGGTTGGCTGTAATCCTATTTCGCAGAGTCAAATTTTTTTAAATTTCAATTTATAGTCTTTTAACCATGCAACAATTGAAAGTACCTACATTGATTATGCCACCTTTGGGTGTCCCACCTTAGTCGCTACAAATACACAATGTAATCTGTAGCCAACATTGAATGATTTACAACAATAAGGAAACGTGTTTAGTGTATAAACTTTTGTAGTCGTGTACCGCTTTCTTTGATTTTACTTATCTCTTTCAACTGACTACTTAAGAGTCAATTGCACCACAAAAAATAATTTGCGGTGTATTACCTAATAATTTACCTTTATACATTAGTTCTGCAAAACAAGCTAGGGTAAAGGTGCCAGTAGTTGACCATGTATCAGGAGCTGACAACTTTTCAGAAAAACGTGAAAAATAAGGTTTTTTGAAGTGGCGAACTGTGGATATTGGGAGCCGCGGCAGCGCTGTTGAAACGAGATAGTTGCACTTCTAAAAACCTTATTTTTCAGGTTTTTCTGAAAAGTTGTCAACTACTGATACATGCTCGACTACTGGTACCTTTACCCTAAATGCGCAATTTAATCGTTCCACCGTGACCACCGCGATTCATAAAAAAGCATTTTAATCGAAATCTGCGATCGTCCATTTAATTGAATTAATTGTATCAATAATTTAGTTTTAATTACAATTAAATTATTGAGGTTAGGGTTGAGACTATTTGAATACTTTATAAACTTAAATGTTACAAATATAGTCAGAGTTGTATCTAAATACACGAATCCTGAAATTTTTCTTTTGTGACGCAATTCTAAGTTCAAAACTGACAACGACCAACTTTTGCTTAAGCAGTTCTCGAGTCAACAAATAATTTGGGAGTGACTGGATGAAATTTGAAGAGCTGTTTCCCCCTTTAATTATTCTCTAGCAAAAATCGAAAACACTGCGTTGCAATTTTTTTTTAATAATTTGCAAATATACCTATGCCGGCTTAAATGAAAGAAATTTCGTTCACGGGATGCTCACTTGTAAAATATACAAATACTAGCTGACCCGTTGCCCGGTTTCACCCGGCAATTATTTATGATGTTTCCAAAATAAAAAAGCCTAAAAAAATAAATAGCCTATAATCTAATCTAGGACGTATGTAATTGAGGGCGCGGATGCAATAAGAAAAAGTATTGTCTAAACGCTAAGAAAAATTGTACAAATAAATTTTGTTAAACTGGATTTTAAAAAATATAGTGTTGTAAAGCTCGTCACGGCACACATTTTTTTATTTGCAGTTTTTTTTATCGAATCATTAGTATTCGAGATAAAAATTATAAATAAAAAAAATTTCTTCCACCAAAATCATTATTTCTTTAAACATAAATTGCGATAACTTGAGTAAATATTAACGGATCGTTATGAGACTTCAAACATAAAACTCAGAAAACTCTAGCGGAGCCGCAAAATGTATGCAAAAAAACGCTTATGTTAAAAAATGTAATAATATTTAATTAAAAAGTAACATTGGAGATAACCCATGTTTTTCAACGTTCGCCGTTAAAAAGTATCGAGGTAATTTTGAGATACATATAACTTGCAGTGACAAAGTTTTTCCTTAATATACAAGGAAGATTTTCATCAATTTTCACACTGATTAGTAAATAATTGTAGAAGATATGACGATATATATAATTCTCGCGAGTGCTAAAACTGCTAAATAGCGCATTATACGCGGCTGTTGACTATTGGTAGCGCGCGAGATTTATTATATATCGTCATATCTTCTACAATTATTTATTAATCAATGTGAATATCGGTGAAAATCTTCCTTGTATATTAAGGAAAAACTTTGTCGCTGCAAGTTATATGTACCTCAAAATTGCCTCGATACTTTTTAACGGCGAACGTTGAAAAACATGGGTTATATCCAGTATTACTTTTTAATGAAATATTATTACATTTTGTAACATAAGGGTTTTGTGCATACATTTTGCAGCTTCGCTAGATTTTTCTGAGTTTTATGTTTCAAGTCTCATAACGAATCCTTAATATTTACTCAAGTTATCGCAATTTATGTTTAAAGAAATAATGATTTTGGACGATGAAAAATTTTTTGTTTATAATTTTTAGCTCGAATAGTATAGATTCGATGAACAAACTGTAAATAGGAAAAATGTGTGTCGTGACGAGCTATACAACACTATATTTTTTAAAATACCGTATAACAACATTTACTTTTCCAATATTTCTTAGCGTTTGGACAATATTTTTCCCATTTTCGAGCGCTAATCTCTTTATTGAATCCGAGCCCTCAATTAGTGTTCCTGATTTCTCGATATTTTTTTGTTTCTCGAGAAATCAGAAATCAGATCATACTTCTTGAGAATTCCCGAGAATTCTCGAGAAAATAAAAAAAATTACCAAATTTATATTTTTGGAATAATGTTGATAATATTTATCAAAAACACAAGAAACCTTGACCTAATTGTTCATTCCTATCTAATTTGCACAAACCTTGTATAAATGGAAAACAGATATTAAATACAGTTGATATATTTATTTATTTAATGCAAAATTTGTGCAAAGCGAAACATTACTTTTTTATTTTAAAATAGTTTTTCAATCTGTTTTTTTTTGTGATAAAATCTGTAGCTGTAGAAAACTTTCTTTCGATTTGAGTGGATGTTGACTTGATCCTATGTAGCAGATCGAAAAGTTATGGTAAATTGGGTGTCCTTCCAGTGGACTCAAAAATATGAAACTCCTTTGTTAAAGTCCAGAATTTATCGTCGTCTTGGTTGATACTAATTTCTCGGAGGCTCTCTGCGATTGCTACCTCTAATTGTTTTCTTAATGGTAATTCTTCATTTTGAGGACTCGTAAATTTTTCAGTATTTTCAGTAGAACCATGGTTACTGTTATGTTTTCCGAGAAGTCTAGCTACTTAAAAATTGTTTTGCCGTTATATACATATCTGTCGCGGATATTAAATGACAAACGCGTTTTTTGAATCTTTTTGAAGAGATTCTCGATTACCTATGCAACAATTTTATAAGGGATACAATAGTTTTGTCTCTTCTTTTCGATATTTCTTCTTCCATAGCCACAAGAAACTCAATACTTAATTCAGTGGGTATACCACTTTCCTAAATTGTTAAATAAGAATTTAAGAGCACCTTCACCAGTCAATAATGTCAAATCTTCTCTACTGAGATTTTCTATTGTAATTCACGTAGGTTCTAATGCTACTGATAAGATTTATTATAAATTGTAGATGTGTTTATACGTTCGCGATTAACCAGTAATATAAAATTTGAACTAACTGAAAATTCAATTCCAAAAATAAATGGGATTTATAATAATTTTCGTAGACTTAAGGTTCTCGAGAAAAATAGTATTCCGTGAGAAATAAGAAATAGGCATTTATAAAATTTCTCGGGAAATTCTCGAGAAGGAACACTATATGTAATGTAGGTATATTCAAAATTTCATTGAAATCCTTTCGGCCGTTTGGACGTGATAGAAGGACAAACAAAGAGACAACGTTTTAATTTTATATATTAGTAGGGATACGGATTCGTACCTTTTTATGTAATATCGAAGTACCTATTTGAATAGTTGAATACTAATTCGAATGGAACACCCGGCTTGATCGAAATAGAACAGAGAACAATTTCACAAATAGGCCAAGCCCCCACTGGAAATCATATGGGAAAATTAAGGTGACCTTCCGGTCTAGAGCCCCAAAAAATAGGTGATCTTTAGGAATTAATTCAAGGAAAACTACTATATATAATTTAATGGGACGTTTTGCATTGCATTAAGGATGTCTTATATTATAGAAATATATTTTTTGTTTTATAATTAGTCATTGCAGACGGCACTGGGGAGTCGTTAAAGTCAAGACGTCAAAAAAATTGATTCAAATCGGTGGGACCTGTATCTCCAATAGTTATTATCCGATTCGACTGAAACTTTTCTTATTTTGAAGAATATACTTCTGGCTAGGGGGAGGGGCAGAAATAATTACAAAAAATTGAAAATTTATAATTTTCAAAGGCGTTGAAATGGTGAACAATATAGGGAAAAAGTGATTTCAAACTTCAAATGTCGTTATTTTCTAAAAAAAATGTTATTTTTGTAATTTCTTCTGGTTTCCCACCTAGCCAGAAGTATATTCTTCAAAATAAAAAAAGTTTCAGTCGAATTGGATAGTAACTTTTGGAGATACAGGTCCCACCGATTTGGATGATTCTTTTGACGTCTTGACTTTAACGACTCCCCAGTGCCGTCTGCAACGATTAATTACAAAACAAAAAATATATTTCTATAATCTAAGACATTCTCAATGCAATACAAAAAGTCCTATTAAGTTATATGCAGTCGTTTTCCTTAAATTAATTCCTAAATATCACCTATTTTTGGGGGTTCTAGACCGGAACCTGTGACGCCCTGTTAAAATACCGCTGTTTGGAATTTTTTTTTCTCACAAAAAGAATGTGTTTACTAAATTGAAGTTTGTTTCTAATTATTAATACGTGCTTTGAGAATACAAAATTATTTTTTTCATATTTTTTTAATGCTTGCTTGCGCCAAAATAAGTGGATGTAATATGCGCTGTGAAATAAAAGACGCCTCGACTGAGTGGTCGATTTTGGAGGAACCGCGTGTCTGAAACAATAATGCCAAAAAGATTTGTAATCAGTATGACTGTCGCTATGGCAGAGGCTAAGATTAATTAGATTGATGGAGAATTAACAAAATGGCGGAAGTCCAAAGTTGAACTATCGAAATTAGCTAAATTTTTTAATCATTTCGCGACGCAAAAGATGAGCAAAAAAAAAAACAGCGAAAATGTGATTCTGGTTCGGGCCATAGCGACAGTCATGTAGATACATTGTTCCTCCAAAATCGACCACGTAGTCTTTTACAAGCATTAAAAAAATAGATTTTTTTTTTAAACATATTAATAAATAGAAAAAACTTCAATTCAGCAAACGCATTCTTTTTGTGAGAAAAAAAGAGTTTCAAACAGCGGCAGGTAAGGCGGAAAGACCCCTTAAGGGTAGTAGGCAGTGGTTCCTGTCTAAAATGAAGCATTTCTGTTTCAATTAATTACAAAGAAACAAATTGAAACTGAGACTTGTTTATTAACATCGTAAGCTTGGAACAAATTTTTTGTGTAGTCAAAAATATGCACTATATAAGACGATACAGATGGATCATTAAATAGGCTTTTAAAAAAAATTCTTTTGTTTTGCAGTGATAACTCAAAAATGGAAATTCCAATCGATTCAAAACAAATTCGAGCATCTTCACAAAATGTGTAGTTTCGGAGCAGACCTAAATTAAAGTTAATGAAAACTCTTATTCTTTATGAAAAGAAACTGAGATCTGAGCTTTTGGGGGTTGAGGGATGGTAAAACCTCATCAGTGGGGACTCAATGGGGTTTTAGTTTCATTTTATAAAGAATAAGAGTTTTCATTAACTTTAATTTAGGTCTGGTCCGAAACCACACATTTTGTGAAGATGCTCGAATTTGTTTTGAATCGATTGGAATTTCCATTTTTGAGTTATCACTGCAAAACAAAAGAAACTTTCTTTAAAAAGCTTCTTTAATGATCTGTCTGTAGTGTCATATAAAATGCATATTTTTGACTAAACAAACAAGTTTTTTAAAGCTTGTGATGTTAATAAACAAGTCTCAGTTTCAATTTGTTTCTTTGAAATTAATTGAAACAGAAATGCTTAATTTTAGACAGGAACGACTGCCTAGTACCCTTAAGGGGACAGCCTAGTATAACTAGCTGAAAATCGAGTCATTTTCCGCGATTTTTTTTATAAAGAAAGGATTTAAGCGATCTTTCTGTCACTTTCTGGATATTGTATTATCATATTAAGGTAGATAAAAAAAATTATTAAAAAAGACCGGCAAATAACAGAGTTACACGGGCTTATGTCCAGTCCGTTGGCGACGCAATTGTTTAACAGCTGGCAACGTAGCGTCTACTGTATTTATCTGAAACCAAAAATCCAACTATTTTTGTTTATGAGTGCCCGCACAAATCGTATAAATTCATAACCTAAAAGATGCAAAGTTAAACAAATGGCGACCTCTTGAAAAAAGTTCACTTTTTCCACCGAAGCTTTGCCTTAAATGTGTAAAAAAAGTTATTTATTTAAACAATATCATTACACTAATAACTTAGTACTATGAAGAAAATGTTCACAAATATCCGAGCACAAGGTCAAGTCGATCGGTTGAATATTTTTGGAGTTGCATTGCCCGCAAATTGTAAAATTGTCGTTTCGAGAAAAACGCATTTAAAGTTTTCTGGTAACCTGGTGATCAGCTTTAATTTCTCGAATTTCGTTTTGCGGCTTTGGGAGCATATTATCGTGACGTTCAACTATTTATTTATGCAAAAAGAAAAATCGATTTTTTCGACCCGCCACACCAGACTCCCCCCCTTAAGAAACGGTAATGAAAAGCGACAAGGGAAGTGGTTTTCATCTCGCGAGTAGCACGAAATGCGCGGGATCGCGCGTGTCTATGGTCCTGACCTACATCGGAGTAAAGTGAGTTGTCGGTGGCGCGACAGCGGTGAATGATTCAACTTCGCTTCGACATGATTCTCATACTTGCGGTTGAATGTCGGTGGTGGGCTCAAAGGGCACAAGATTGGTGCTCTCTTAATCTATACTCAACTAGAGCGTAGCGCACGATCATTGAAGGTGGATCCGGTTCTAGGAAGGCGGCCCAATAGAACGTGTCGAGTCGGCGCAGACGCACTCCTTCCTCTCCTTCCTCGTGCGATTCCTGCCGAATCAAATCTACTCGCGGTGCTAGAATGCGCGCGCACCTCTCTCACTTTACTGTCGCGGCTGCCTATTGGCCTTGCCGAATGGTCCTGCTCTTACTGTTTGCCAACTGATTTTGTGCCATTAAATACTTACTCTATACCGGCAATTTGTCTATCATGCTCCAATCGTTCACCATTCCCCACTGATTTCGCGAGATCCCCTCTCTTATTTTATTAATATTAAAGCGCAACATTTCGCGGTAGGCATCCAAGTTCCTTTTATTTTTAATAATTCCTTAAACGGACTTATTGCTAGTGTTTCTGACAAGGTGAGCTACCTCGCTTCTAATTCTTGTGGAATAGATTGTTGCTTTCGTGAGTACTGTAATTAGATCAATTTAAGGAAATCTCCAAAATTTAGTAAATTCTGACTACTTTCAGAATGTACCTACCTATATCTACACCTACCTAAGCGAATTGTTAGTAGCGGCTTCAATGTCGCAAAATTGCGAGAATGAACACACCTATTCGTAAGGTTTATTTGAAGTGTTTGCAGTTTGAAATTGAATGATTAAACATATTTTAAAAAAAAACAATGATCCCTTACATGGAAACAGTGAAACCGGACCAACATGCCGCGCAGGAAGAACAGTGAATAGGCATCACGAGTGGACGTTTCTCTACGAAACAGCCGATTTCTTTAAGTGCCCAGAGACAATTGCTCATGAAAGGGAAACTGTCTACCGGGTACCCTAGCAGCGCTCCAAGTTGGGAATTAGTTGGCCATCAAAATGCCAGCAATAAACGCTGCTAGGGTAGACTCTACCCATACCTCAGTGTTCGTTCGAAGAGCCTCTTAATCGACCGGTGACGTCCGAAACTGACAGTGATGAACATCAGGACTGGCCAATTCGACGCGGCCGTATATTCGACTTCGTGTCATATGCATCTTTAGGAAAATGAAGAGGAAGGATGCAGGAAGCAGAATGAGACAAAAAAAAACAGTGCCTCTGTACGGTGTGCGCGCGCGCGCGCGTATGCACAGTCGAAGGAAAAAAGAGAATCGTCCCAGCCGTGATAAGGGATGGGAAGAGAAGGGAAGAAACGGGCTCCCCACCAACGCGCCGTTTCCAGTGGGCTAAAGGTAGTCGCATGTGAGTGTAGTGGGCGTGGTCTCCAGGTAGCGGAGACGCGCGAGCCAGAGGGTCGCAGGTGAGAAGAGAGAAACCTGAGCGCGTAAGCGCCGTAAGCGGCCGAACTACCGGCAGACTGCGACGCGCGCTCTACGCGAGACCGTGCGTGTACCCACCTCGGCCAAACCGAGGTCAGTCAGGGTCCTGCTTTTAGTCAGGACGCTCCGGGAGCATCATATTGTACATCGACCAGGGGACTGTAGAACTGTTGATCTAGCTATTGCTCACGTCCTCCCATCCCTTCTTGATCTGTTTTGGGTCGGCTCACTTTCCATCGATCGAACTGATCGGTTCGTCACGTGTTCCGAAGAATTGGTAGACGTTAGCCCACCCCTCCGCGCCGCGCAGCGCCGCGCCGGGCCGACTCTGTGAGGCGAGTGTCGTGAATCACGATTTTGAAAACAGTGTCTCGCGCTTCGATTACGATCGATTGGAAGTGACGGACCGAACGGTTTTCCGGGCGCGTGAATTGTGACCGGGGCTGGCCACGACCTTGACGAACCACGTGGAGAGCCGCGGAGAAGTTCTGAAATCGGTCCAGTGCAGGGATACAACCTCGAGCCCGGCCCGGTCCGCTCGTTAGAGTCATCTGTGGAATTTATGGATTGTGCTAGACATTGGTGCGCGAGCTACGGAAACTTGATCATCTAGTGTCATCGGTACGAAAACCCGTGGTGGAATTAATGTTCGCCCCCATGAACAGTCGAAACCTTTAATACACCAATCGATCAACGAGCACGGCGCAATGTGCGGTGAGTGTCTTTTTCTTCTTCAGTTGCTCTCGTTTCTTCTAAACTTAAATTCTTCAAATTCAACCAACTTTAAATGATGGTCTCCTTGAAAGCACTATTTGTGCCATTAATTGGCTGACAAGGGAACATCGCAAACCCGGAAATTCGAAAAATTCTGAAACTTTGCGAGTATGTAGGGAATTTCCTCCTCGTTACAACGCAATTTTTGTTTGCTGCCCAAATTCACTCTAAGGGGGTGTAATTGACCCCTGAATATCCGGTTATTTTCCGATTTTGTTTTATAACTCGTGAACTGCAAAATAATTTTTTACCATATGCTAGATCTAATTAAAAGAAGTAACTTTTGTCTTGAAACTTCTTTCCTAACTCTTACAGATTGCGAGTTACAATTTAAAATCGGGGAACAGCCGAATTTGCAGGGGTTAATTCCACCCGCTTAGAGTGAATTCGGGCAGCAAACAAAAATTGCGTTGTAATCAGGAGGAAATCCCCTATATATTCGCAGAGTTTCAGAATTTTTTGAATTTTCGGATTCGGGATCTACCCTTGTGAGTCAGTGCAAGCAGATGATCTACGAATACCTATATTGCTTTTGTATGTACTGTCTTTGTTAATACTTGGTCGGAAAGTGTAAATACACTGAAGCGTTTTCCTGTAAAATTTAAAAATATTTATTCGAGCCCGATCATAAAATTATGGCTTCATTGTTTAGAATCGTGGCATGTACCCAAACAGTTTCGATACAATTGCAAGTATCCTAGGATTTACCATCGCGAGCGTCTCATTGTTGCAGTTTCCTTCCGTGTAAGGATTTATTCTGACGGAACAATATACCCATAAATCGAAAGCCATGCAAACTTCTTACAATTAGACTCTCTTGCGTCTGAAATAAACATTACCAACCATTCTTTGTTTAAACATTAAAACCCTCAAATAATATTGTTTTGCAATAAGTTCGGCGTAAACGGCAGTTATTGCAGTAAACAAGGTTATTTCCTTCTTCCTATAGGTAATACCGTTTTATCTTCTTTTAATTTAAAAAAAAAAAAAAAATTTCAAAAATACAGAGAAAAATGAATTTATTAGTAAGCGGAAATATGTGTATATATAAGTTACAATTCGAAAACCGTGTTAAAATAATTTCCAACACTTTGAATTACAATAAAACGCAACAGATTTGATGACTTCTTGCTTAAAAATAGAAAGCTTAATCTTTGCAGAAAATGTAATCGACAATATTTAAATCCACGCTTTTTGAAAACATTGGTACAGCTTTAATGTTGCTGGGTACACTGTTGCATTTATCTGTCGTATTGAAAAATATATTAAGGTTTTCTACTCGTGGTGTAGGTATGCTACGGAGTGTACCTACCTATATTTGTAAAATAGAGTGCATATAAAATAATATAACCAATAAAAATATATTCGCCGCCCGAAAGTTCTACAAAGTCATTTTCTTGCAAATAAAACTTTTAACGCGATACTGTTTTTAAAGGCAGAGCGATATATGCGAAATTAGGTATAGCCGCATAGGCACAAAATATCGTAAGCTTTTAGCGTTTATCACATATAATGTTTAAGTGGAAATATAATGAAACTGTAGTGCTGGCTGTGTGCGAAAAGAATTTATTTATCGCTTAGTTGTTTCGCTTTCGAGTTATTCCAAAGGAATTAATTCCCTTTACGTAAGAAGATGTGTCTGCACAATCTGTTATGTCGCAGGAATACCTACGCCAGATTTTAGTGGACAGCTGTTTTCATTATCAATCCAACACGATTACGAATCTCCTTTGGTATTCTTAAGCCAGCAGCATTCGTTAAGAGAAAGAGAAGACAACGTTCACACTCATTTACGTCGACACTTGCTTACACACTTTTAATCAACCAAGGACTCAATGTTTGGCTGTTGCGTCTCCTCTTTGATCCACCTCGATCTAAGATTCCCAAAGATTCTTTTTTAAACGATTATACTGTCCAATATCCATTTTGGTCTGTAAGATTCAATGGCCGTTGCTTATAGATTTTTGTGCGCTGAAACCGTTTGTCGCCATCACCCCCAGTTTTCGAGAAATTCGATTTTGAAAAAAAAAATGCAAATTTTGCTTGTCGCGTCAAATTAGTCTATAAACCCTCCCGAATACAGCGATATAAGTTATTGGTGCATTATGAACATTTAAATATGTTTAAACAACGATTAATGGGAAAAGAACACCCGAAATGCACCCACTTTTGCAGATATTTTTAAATATATTTCCAAAACTAAGGGTCTAGGAGAAAATCTGACTACTCCACGCGACGCGGCAGATATTTTTCCTTCGGAAAGCATCAACAGAAGTGGTAAAACACTTTTTGTTTTCAATACAGAAGCGAAATAGTTTGGCAAAACGTGCGGCGTCGACAGTGGTAGTCAACGGCGGCGCGCGATACACTGCCCCTCAGCGTCACACAATCGCTTAACGCGCGTGACCACCACTGTCGACAGCGCACGTTTTGCCAAACTATTTCGCTTCTGTATTGAAAACAAAACGTGACTTACCACTTCTGTTTGTGGTTTCCGAAAGAAAATTTTCTGCTGCACAGCGTGGAGTAGTCAATTTTCTCTAATAAACCCTTATTTTTTAAAATATATAGCAAGATATTTGCAAGAATTGGTATTCGAATAACTATTATTGTTTGAACACAAAAGATGTCCGAAGTTGAAAATTTGCATTTTTTTCAAAATCGAATTACTCGAAAATTGAGGGTGATGGCGATAAACGGTTTGCGGATTCGTTTTCAGCGCACGAAAATCTGTAAGAAGGCTATTGAACGTTACAGAGCAGAAAAAAGGTTAATTTTGTTGGACAGTGCTTTTAGTTATCATTTTGGTCACTGCTTAAATAGTAAATAATCAGTGTTTCGATAAATCGATCCGAACATCTGTCGTTTGAAAATGTCGTGCTTCCAAGTACCTACTTACAATACTTACATACACGTTTGTGGTACATTGTTTTTTCGGGGGGGGGGGGATGTTTAACAGAAAAATTTTATGAAACATTATTGTAATTTCGATTAAAGTTCATAATTATTATTTATTATTATTTTATATAAATCATAAAAAGGACCCAAGATGGCGTCAATAGAGTTTATAAAAGATGTTGCAACCTCAACAAAAGACTTAAATTTTCCATTTTTATCAGAACCCCATTTCTTATATTGTATTATTATATTAAACTAGATTCTGTTTTTTTTTTTTTTTTTTTTTAATAGTCGCATTCATCTAGATTAGTCAGGCATAACGAGCTGAGGCACATTTCGTGATGGCAGAGTTTATCGTTCAAAAGTTTTTAGGCGACAGACAAACAAACAAACATATAGAAGCTTTCTGCTTTACATATTAAGATTATTAAAATTGTCAGTAAAAAGTCTCGAGACACTCACAATTTACTCTTTCATAGCTATTTAGCCCCAAGCTCGTGCTACCGGTGACGTTATTTTCTGTCGAAATGGTTTGATATTCTTTAGGTGCTCAGCGTTGCTTCGTGACGAATTGTGAGTTGCTCTACTAGTGACTTCATATTTCTTCACACCCTTAGCATAGAATATACTTTCAACGAAACGTTCGTACAGCAAGCTAAGTATAGTTCCTTTTTCGCAGAATAATGTATACGGTGTTAAACTTGGCGATAAATAACGGTCGGTGATTGACATGAAACTCGGGCATTATACGTACCTTGGTATCTATGCTAAACAGGGACGACTTGCGCGTATACCTTACGCATTCGTGTTTGCAAATCGCATTACAGATTTATTCAAACAACGAACCGCGATTATTAGGTACCTACACTTACGCGCAACTGCGGCGGTTATCTGCTGGCAAACAGCCTTCGACTTAACAATTACCATTTTCTTATATTGTTGACCAAGCGGTTCAGCTTAGCATCAGTTAGCGAATATTCATGGCAGGTATACAGGGATTAATCGTCCAAACTTGAACGAGGATAAAAGTAATTAACACGTCCAATTCGAGTTGCATACCATAAGTTCAGGCCCGCATAGTCCCTGTACGTAGACTTAGGCAGCTGCCTAAGGCGTAGAGTTGACAAGGGGCGCAAAAAAGGCTGGAGCCGGGCCTGTATGAGTTACCTATTGGGCAATGTATTAGTTTTGCTGAGTTTCGTTCTCGTTTGCCGTGCTTTAGTTTTCCATTGCCATTTAGTTATGAGAAAGCTCAGCGTACCATCACCTACGATCAGATAAATGCGTCCTGTCTCCTGTGCCTCGTGAACGACCACGCGCACGCATATTGTACAATGTATTATTCATTGTTTGCGTTTCAGGAGACAGCGTGGCTGTGATTTTCTTTTTAAATCTAATAGTCGTACCTACGTACCTACCTATAACTCGCAGAGCATTCACTGAAATATCCTCGTTTTTAAGCGCAGCGCAAAGTGGTTTAAGGGGTATACCTAGTCAGGCGGCCGAAATGAGGGGAATGTTTGCGAATTTTTTTTGAAGAAGCGGAAGCATATGTTGTTACAGAACTTTTTGCACTTAAAAGAGCAACGTTTAAAGAATATTTGATAATTTTTTCGTGGAAAAATAATTAGGTTTATGATAAAGTAGCAAACCACATCTAAGAAGCCTTTTTAAAAATTTGCTTTTGCGGTGAGCACTGCCATTCGGAACCAGATTATCTAAAATCAAAATACAAAAAGGATTTCGTTAATATATTAATGTATCCTCTGATTGACGGAGGGAATTTCCGAAATATTAATTTAAAACAAAATGGCGGCTATTTAAAGTTGAAATCCTGATTTTTTTGCGTGATTTTTGCAAAAGAAAATTCACAAACATTCGTCTCTTTTCGGCCGCCTGACTAGGTATAACCCGTTAAAAGAGCATAACGCGCAGTTTTTCCGAATCTTTTCCATGATACCGTTAAGGAACTAGTTTTTGATCAGTTTAGAGGGCTTCCCGATTTAATATTTATTTCTAACCTAATAAAACTTTAAACCATAGACTTTTTTATAATAAAAGATGAATTAATGTTTAAATTTTGAGGAAAATTTTTAAAAAGTTGAAAATAAATATAATTTAATTATTTATAAGGTATGGAATAATAAGGTGACTAGGAACCAGTTTTTGATCATCTAAAATATATGGGAACTAATTTTTGATCAGGTCAGGAACTAGTTTTTAATCATCTAAAATACATGGAAACTAATTTTTTGATCAGATGAGGAACTAGTTCTTGATCATCTAAAATACATGGGAACTAATTTCTTATCAGGTAAGGTACTAATATTTGATCAGAAAGCCATACTAATTAAAAAAAAGTACCAAATAAACTTATTTTTAGTATTATACCATCTAAATTTAATTTTTTTTATAATTTTATAATGTTCTAACCTATTTTTCATTTAGGTGATCAAAAATTAGTTCCACAAGAAAAAATTGGAACTAAATAATGATCACTGCCTTTTCAAGCAAAGTGATACATATAATACTAAAATTCTTGCGCTACATTATAAAGTAAACTATTGTAAGCAAAATGTATGAAAATAACCTTTAATACCGCAACAACCAGCAAAGAAATCGACTTTGATGTCGATGGTGATCTCTTACTTCGAACAGTAAGAGATGGCGTTCAACAGGGGCTTCCTTCAAGTGGGCTCCCTTATACATTTATTTTCACGAAAACTAGCAATTCTAACTGCTTTCACATACAACACATATATTTTTGAACTATCAATTTTTACGTTAGTAATTATTTCAAACAATTATTTATTGACATAAACTTAAAAGAACGATTTATTTCATGAACTGATCGAAAATTAATGCCTGATCGAGAACTAGTTCCTTAGGTAGTCGGACACAAACAAAGTGATTCCCGCGCGATATTCAATTCCTGCTAATACGTATATTGATCGTTACACCAATTCACTGCTACACGTGTGCATTATTTGGGCTATGCCCACGATTCGTTTTATGCCGTCGAATACCCTTGTGTAGTGCTCCTGATTTCTCGATATTTTTCGTTTCTGGAGAAATCAGAAATGAGATCATATTTCTTGAGAATTCTCGAGAAATTGAAAAAAATATTGCAAAAATTATATTTTTGGAATATTGTTGATAATATTTAACAAAAACACAAGACAACTTTAACTAAATGATTATTCCTGTCTAATTTATACAAAACTTGTGTAAATGAAAAAATAGATATTAAATATAATTGGTAAATTTATTTATTTAATACAAAATTTGTACAGAGCGAAGCGTTACTTTTTGGTTTTAAAATTTATTTTTAAATAGCACAATGCGTCAGCGAATCTATTTCTTTTTTGTGGCAAAATCTGTTACTGTTATATTTTCACGTTTTATATATATCTATCTTGGCTGTTAAATGAAAAAATGCGACTTTTGACCCTTTTGGAAGAAATTCTGGATCATGCAAAAATTTTATACGGGGTACAATAGTCTTATCCCTCTTTTCTATATTTCTTCTTTAATAGCCACAAGAAACTCATTAGGTACTCAATTCAGTATACAATTTTTCTAAATTTTTAAATAAGAATTTAAGAGCACCTTCAGCAGTTAATAATATCGAATCTTCTGTACTGTGGTTTTCTATTGGAATTCATATAGGTTCTAATGTTATTAATAATATGTATTATAAATTGTAGATGTGTTTATACGTTCGCGATTAACTAGTAATACATTCATTTACGAAGATAAATAAGATTTATAATGTTTTTCCTATACTTAAATTTCTCGAGAAATTATAGTATTTCTCGAGAAAGAAGACATAAGCATTCTCGAGAAGGAACACTGCCCTTGTGGCATATTTCTTCGATAATACAATGAGAAACATTGTTACGAATTTAATTGATACAAGAATAATTAAGCATGCATAATAATCTATATGCATAATAATATAAAAGCTTCCATCAAATTTATTTATCATTTTGGCGATTTCTACTGTGCTCAGAGCCAACCACTGTGAAGCTGTAATTCTTTTCAGTTCGAACGAACAATATTCTCATAACTGCAAATATACAAAAGACGTACACTAATACATTACATAATTCGAACATAATAAATTGAGTCTTTTCATCTTTTGTTTAATACCGTTCAGCTTTCCCTTGCACTACGCAAGACATGGTTCAAATAAGTACCTAAAGATGGAAAAATCTTGGAAAATAGTAGTGCTTCCAAACACTTTGCGGGTCTGGGTTAGGTCTGGGATAGGTGGAGTGATAGGTTGTTTGTGTGGATGCGATTAATTTTGAGCAACAAATATAGAAAGTATCGTTGCTTGGTTCACCCCTTAGAAGCGGTACCGCGGACGTGGTACGTGAAACCAGAACTTTACTGTAGCAACGTTGGAGTTCCGGCGGATGCGCTGTCACCCCCTGCTACACTTTCACCGCCCAGCAGTCCCAGCGTAACTTTGCCATCTTCGCCTTGGAGTCCTGGCGCAGCAGGAAGCAGCTCGAGCACCGCAGCATCCTCCAATCCTTCTGTTTGCTCCTCGAGTCTCAATCAACTAGCATCGGACCGCTTCAGCGCTTTCACTCTCGTTTCAACGTACAATCCTGACACGAAGCTACAAAATTTCTCGCCGACTACCACCGCCGCGGCACGTGGTAACGCAATAATTTTATCAATGCCGTTAGGTTCACACAAGAACTACCAAAGAAGTCACTTGAAAAAATGTTACACAGCTATAAAAGTGGCAAGGTTGATTTTTGGTCAACTTCGTTTTTTTTTTTTAAATGGAAAGTTGTGTTTTTTATGACTAAGTTTGAAAGAGTCTGGAATTCTGAACAAAAATGTATTAACCGTTATTGCTTCTAAATTCAATAGTTAACGAGATATTTTGCTCCGCAACGTGGTGATTCAATATCAGCGGAGATATCTATTGTATCTACTTTAATCATTGGTAATTCTAGTGGCATTTATTTAGTTACGGTTGGGGAGTATTTGCGAGCCGTGTTGTCCATTCAAAGCAGCTGTCGGCTTCGTTAACGAATGTGAGAAGATTGAGTTGATAGGATTAGCTAGCTGGAATTTGATGGGTTTCAGAAATGCGGTGTGGCTTAATGTACGGCGGCTATGGGACGGCGGGAGCTACCTGGTGGGCTCGACATGTGAGTCTGTTGCTGCCTCATTCCTTGCTGCCACCCTCGAGAATTCCTACTCAACAGACTTCGCCAGTCACAAATTGCTCACCCATTCATTTGGAACCGCTCAGCCCATCCAGAGCTGGTTCACCACGAAGAGGTACGCCGGAAAAGGCTAAATTCGGTAAGCATCGTGTGTAAAAAGACACGCGTAACTTCACTTTACCTTTCTGTTCTAATTTATTCTCATTAAATGTTGCTGTATTATTTGTCACGAAACAACGTACGAACGTTCAGCAAAGCTCCAATTTACCTTGCTTATGTGATGCTACCAAAAACAATAGTGTTTCATTTACAATCTATTCGGAGAAGAATATTCCTACTGCAAATTTTTCGAGCGACTGTTGGCACATGTGCGTAAGAATAAGCAAAAGCTTTTAAAAGATTACTACTTCGCCAGTAATTTCGTTCGTAAGTATCACGTTCCGTTTGGTGTTTGGTTATCCTTACTGGCGTTTACGCGTATCGTTTATTGTTATCAGCAATAAAAGGGGAACTTATTAAACTAATTATGAATACATTTGCAACAGTCTATAGTTAAACTGATAAGGGGCAGGCACTAGTAGAGAAATCGCTTTTGTAACGACCCTAAATGCAAGGTGTACTATACACCTTGTGGTGTAAAACTTTTACGGATTGAACTGTGCCTCCATTTTCGAGGAATTTAAGAAAAAAATTGGGCTGTTCTTCCGAATGGCTACAGTGGCCGATCGCTGCGAGGTTCGAGGGGGAGGGTGTGTGGACCCTAAATCTAAAATTGTTGCTTCGGCAATTTATTGCTTTCCGAGATAATAGTAGAAAACTTTTAGTATTTCTGATGACTTATTCCGACACAATGCTATTCCACTTTCCAACTTGTCCCGGGGATTAGTATTGGTTGGGGCTAGATCAGTGCAGGGGGCGCGTAAAGCATGATAGCGAACCGATGTGAGTTTACAGGTTTGAACCAGAAACTTGCGGATAAGATCCATCCTATTATACAGGGTATAATACCGGGGATCCACCTATTACTCTATGGATAGTCAATACTCTAGGGAGGGGGGATTCTACAGGCCCAAATAAGACGAAAATATAGAATACAATTTTTTTAATATTTCGCTTCGTTTTCGAGAAAATTGGCTTTGAATTTCAGCTAAATACGAGTGCTTTTTAGGCGCCTGAGGGGCACGCATTCAACTATCCGTAGAACAAATTGGGGGGGGGGATGGATCCCCGTTAGGGCTACCTGTACGCAGTTTAAAAAAATAATTTGTAAAAAAAATTAACAATAATTTTGTATTAATATTTCGGAAACTAATAAATACCCGAAGCTACAATTTTAGATTTAGGGCCCACACCCTCTCCCCACCTCTCAAACCTCGTGTCGATCGGCCACTGAGGCCATTCGGAAGTATACCCAAAATTTGTCGAAAGAAAAATTTTTTAAAGGCATTCTCAAAAACAGTTTTCAGTTGTTCAATTACATGAACTGTCTGTGATTGGGGTAGCAAAATGAAAGTGTCTGACTGCAAGGCTTTAGGTCACTGGGTTGAATCCCAATACATTGCTTGGTCCACCTATAGGGTCATTTCGATTGCTTATAAAGTCTTAAATAAATACAACTGAAAATTTAGGTAAATGTAGCTTGATTGCTTATTTCAATCCCTTTCACAAAATAACATATTAAATATATAAAAACCTTATTTTAATATTAAAATACGCTTTCTAAAAAAACTTCGAAAAAGTACATCTAACCCCAGACCTGAGGGAGAGACGCACTTCAGATTCGGGGGCGATGCACCTACTTATTGGTACCCTCTTCTCCCTACTTTCATTCTTTTTTTCCTCTTCTACACATATTACAGAGGCGAGGATACATAGTACATGTTTCGTGGAGCCATTTCGAGCACTCCGGAACGAATCCAATTTACTCACCGTTCACACAAATTTTTCGCCTAAAATCCAGCACAACGAAAAGTTTTTTCAATTTTAATGAACTTAAACCGCACGATCGATCTGATTCGTTCAATAAGGTTATGTTTGTGGATAAGAATACGCGTCTTAAGCGTTGAAACAATGCTGCCACTTATGTAGTGTGGCCGGAACAGGAAGTGGTGCGTCTCTCCCGGAATGACCCTACGTAAACTGAGCAAGCCTGAGACCACTCAGGAGGAGTAGGAAAAAGCTTCGGACAGAAGAGAAGCTTGAAATGTATTTAAACAATTGGCAGTTACCCAGTATTATGCTGTTATTATCTCCCCGTCCCACCACTTTTTTAACGTGATGAGATCTTCAAAAAATACTGTGGGACCCCTGGGTGAGAAGCAGGGTAGTGTGGGGCTTTTACCCACTAAAACACTATGGTAGCCACCATGGCGCAATAGCGGAACACCGGACACTCCGGGGAACACATCGCAGCTTTGACCTATGTAGCTAAAGCTCACATGTACCTTCAGGTAGGACACCGGGGTTAGAAGTCGTGACGAGTGAAGCGCGGGGACCGACACGGCGGGCCAGTCGGGATCTGCTCGACTCCGCCTGCTTCCCCACTTCTCTCTTCAGGCATGCGCATCCCGGTCTCTGGCTTCCTCAGTTTACCTACAGTACACACAACGTCCCGATTTCGATAATCACCAGCGATTACGTGACGAGCTTTTTGCGCAGTTTGTAGAATGATAACGCATTGGGTTTTTGTTGGAATAATAAAATACTTTTACGAAATATACATTCGTCAGAAGAGGATCGCTATACATTGCATTTGTTTTCTCTGATACGTGCATATACTTCACAAATTATCAACTAGAGCGTAGGAATATTTTCGGTTGAAATTTTGGTAATGAGAACGCACATGTGTAGATGAATACGAGAACAACTCGACGAGCTTCTGTGTCCCGAATCTGATAAAATCATTTCGAGTAAGAAAAATTTAATTCGCAGGATGTACCCCTGTCACTTGAGCTTCGAGAAAATTCTGCACCGAATTTTTTAAACGTATGTTTCAGAAGATGAAGCACCGCTGAATTTGAGCACTAAACCCAGCGATGTTTCGTCTAGTGCTGGACGAAAAAGTGAGATCTGGTCCCCAGGAACGGTTTGCGAGAGAGAAGCTAAGGAAACCAGCGTGCCATCTGCAACAAGTCCGTCTTTGACACCTGTAATCACGCGGCAAATTCATCATTCGCCACTGACGCCGCCCTCTTCTTCGGAAAGGACTTTCCAGGTGAGTCTAATATTTTATGATCCTTTTTAAACGCGTTAAATTTTTTTTTTAACTTTCCCAATTACACGTTCTTGTGACACACGTTCAACTATACCTACTATCAGTTGTAGTGTAACGCGATAGCGAATTTCATGATCGATCGTAAATCGGGAAATATTAAAAAAAAAAATTGAAACATTTACATTAAGGGGGGAGACCACTGTAATGGTCTGAAAAGTAAGGGTGTTTTCGGGAATTTTTTTTCAACCAAACAACGCAAGTAAATCAATGTATCGCTTAGTATAGTTAATATGTGCTTATCGAAGGGTAAGAAAATTTTTTTTTCAATCAAAATCATAAATCTGTTTTCTGTATACTCTTCGTCAAAATTTGCCCTGCGGCAAAATCGTGCTTGTCGCGTTGACAGTGCCTAGGCCACATGGTTAATCCGAATTCAAAAAGACAAAAGTATTTAGAAATTGGAAGCATATCTCTATTACGTGACGATAAAAGAAAGTCAAAATCGCAAAAAATTACAAAATGGCGGACCACTGGAAAAAATTAATGTTTTTGGGGTACAAAATTGGGGAAATGTTGATAAAAAAATACAAGCAGGTCGTTAATTGAAAAAAGCTGATCGTCACGTAATAGCGACAGGTTTTCCGTACAATAAATGCCCTGGCTCATGTCAATTGAACGTATAGTTTTCTCTGTAGACTGTCAACGCGGTTGAAAAATGTAATTCTGAGGAAAACGCGTTCAATGTTCCGCGCGGCTCACAAGGGAACCCGGACTCACCAATTGGAACGCAACTTTGTGGGTTTTTAGAGTGATTCAAAACAGGAACAACGGTGTCTTTCATTTGAGCCCTATCGCCCTTTAAGGCGGTGAAAACTAACCTCAAAGTCAAATTGGCACTTCCACTTTTTCGCGTATAACTCTCAAAGTACATGAGACAGAAAAAAATGTTTCAAACAAAACTTTAATGGTGCAATAAGCGCTACAAACTTCCGTTAACAAAATTTTGAAAAGAGTTAAAAAATATATATATACCTGACGAAAAATACTCTTTTCAAAATTTTGTTAACGCAAGTTTATAGCGCTTATTGCGCCATTAAACTTTTGTTTAAAACATTTTTTTGTGTCTGCTGTATTTTGAGAGTTATACGCGAAAAAGTGGAAGTGCCAATTTGACTTTGAGGTTAGTTTTCACCCCCTTAAAGGGCGATAGGGTCCAAATGAAACACACCGTTGTTCTTGTTTCGAGTCACTCTAAAAACCCACAAAGTTGCGTTCCAATCGGTGAGTCCGGGTTCGCGGTGTTGCCTTGTCAGTCGCGCGCTTCACACCGCTTCACGGAAAATACCATATCTCCGTCAATTTTGCGAATTTCTTCATAAAATTTGGGGAGAGCATTCTTGAAATGCACGTCTTTCAGAAGATGTGAAAAACAACAAAAATCGATTTTTCCGATTTTTTACAGTGGTCTCGCCCCTTAAGGAATTTCATGTCCCATTTCGCTCGAATGTTCTTCGGTATCGCTTTTGTAAATAGAAAACATACGAAGAATAGTTTAACAAACCTTGCATTTCACACAGTAGCGTAGAGAAAAAAAAATTATTTTCTTGAAACAAAAAAAAATAATTCAAAAGGATAGGAGGGGGGGGGGAGGGGTGATATGACGAAGTGGACTTAAATCGTCAAGTGATAAGGTGGTGAGAGTTTTTCAGAGAATGCATGTGGTATCATTCTAAGAAATCTCTACCGATCAGCTTCATTCCCGAAGTCCGGCTTACCAGCTTCGTCAACACTCGTTTCATGCTTTTACTGGCTCGACACCCTCGAACTCATAAAAGGCAGAGTGGTGAACTATATATGGAACCGCACTCGAATAATTTCACCCATAGTCACTACATATTGTCGCGCCAAGTCGGAAATTATTTCGTTGTGTATCGATCCGCGGGCGCTAACTGTTGTTGTACTACCCACAAGTACATCGTGCAGTTTACACGTGAGCGTCAAACACGAAAAGGAAAAATCCTTGGGGGCGTGCATACAAAGGGCGTGCGCATGATTTCGATCTGAAATTCCATTCAAATTGTGCACAGATAGGTACACACAGACTGTTCGGCAACAGATAGTAGAAAGTGAAATGGGAGAGCTCTATGCGGGGTAACGGAATTGCGGTGGAGGCTTCGATTGTTAGTTTAATCTTTGAAACCTCGGGTGAGAAATGCCCAAAAACGGTCATGCGGCGATCAGCAGGTCGCATTGCGTTGCGTTCAGCCGCTATCAGAGCCAAAGACGCATGAATAGCAAGGCAACCTCCTCGTAGTAGTGACAAATGCGTCGGTGTTTTACGGCGGCTGTACGAGGCCTTACTGACCTACGCAACACGCGTCCGTGATAGCCGAATTGCCGTGTTTCAGATGTTCCTTACTCAAATTTTTAGACAATTATAAATAAAAACGTAGCCTTCACCGCAGTTTCTTTACTCTTCATTTTCGCCTTATCTCGTCGCGTAGAATAATCCATTTCATTTTCTACTATCTGTAACCGAACACCTTGTACCTACAGTATACGTAGGGCGCACTGCAAAAAAATCTATGAGAAAAGTAAGTCTAATTTTTCAAAGTTTGCTTTTTTCCAAAAGTTTGGCACATATGTGTATACTAACACATACGTAAAAACGAAACCGTGATTCAGTTTCAGTGGCAATTCAACTGCTTTCTATACCTAGAGTAATTGTAGGCATATGTATATATATATATGCATATCTATTTATTTTCAATGAAATCAGTCTCGTTTTGTCGTAAACGTAGATTTATAGATCTAGTATAGATCCTTTAATTTGCTTTGCTAAAGGTTACACTATCAAGCGTGTAGTCTTACCAGTGGCGCATTTAACAGGGCGGCTGATGAGCAGTTGCCGCCTAGGCCCCTGCACAAGAGGCCCCCTTAGAGCCCCGTAACCCAAACAAAATTATGATTAGGTATAGGTATCCAAACACATTTTTTTCGTACTATTACACTTGTCCCGTGATTAGTAAACTACCTCTTCATTTTCCGAAAAATGGGCCCCTGCCCAGAAGCCCTAGGGCCCGATCTTAAAAACAATTACGATTTTAACCAAACGCTATATTTTTTTCTGTACTACTACACTTAGCCTGTTTTTAGTAAACTACCTCTTTATTTCCCCCAAAAAATGGGCCCCTCAGAACGTTTGTCACCTGGGCCTTTTTTCTTAAATCCGCCACTGAGTCTTACTATGATAACAATAGGTAAAAATCTAAACTTTTAGCAGAATAGTACTCCCAAACACTCTGTCAAAGATTTTTACATTCAGCATTTGGAAAAGGTACAACGTTATGATTTCTACGTATTTGATTTCTTTGCATAATTTGGGGCATTGCACTCCTGTGTATTTAACTCATTACTATGAGTAGTAACAGTATGCAAGCTTTTAATTAAATCCCATGATCCGAATCTTGTGCACTCCCTTGTTAGCGTGCCCAGAATTTTATTTTATCAAGTCTATAGTTCAGCTTCGAAAAACGGTCCAACAAATAGTATTAATTTTTATTGTAATGAAGTTGTGCTTAAAAAATACATGACACTAAGAGGTAACAGGATTATTCCTTCAACAAGGTCTACGTAAAAACTGGGAGTAATTGGGATTGTGATCTAGTGAAATAGGTTTGGATGACATCTACTTGTGGCCAAATAGTGATGCTTAATTATACATATTTAATGCTCAAAACTTGAAATTTAGAGAAACTAGCAAAAGGTAAATATTATATAACTATCATAATCTAGACTTGTAAATTTATGATTATATAACAATAAGAGATAAAGAGGCGTACAATGCACGCAACTACGTATCCCAACGTGACGTTATGCATACAGTAGGTACCATTGTAAATAAAGTACCCGGAATTTGTAAATAAAACACAAAGTACGTATTTATTCATCAAAATTTATTATGTCGCATTTAAAATAGACCCCATCTGAGGCAACACACATACGCCAGCGCTTCTCGCAGTTTCCAAAAGATTTTGCAAACGCTGAAGAAGGTATAGTCTTCAGCTCCTTCTGCGAAATCTATTTTATGGCTTTAATCGACTCAAAACGCCTTCCCCGAAGTGGTAATTTGAATTTAGGAAATATAAAAATGTCACACGGGGCCATATCTAGTGAATAGAAGAGATTTCGAAGCTCGCGAAATCATCTCTTCAGCAACCACTTTTCGATCCTCTTTTTGCAAAAAATTCAGCACTTTCGGCTCAAAACTTCAGTCAAAATGTTATCCACGGACATGTGAGGCATTTCCACTTCATGAGCCACCTCTCTAACATTCAAGCGACGATTTTCGATGACCATTTTCTTGATTTCTTCGATGTTGTCGTCAGTCGAAGCCGTGGACGGTCGGTCGGAACGCGGCAAATCCTGAACATCTTCTCAGCCCTGGTTGAATGCCTTATACCATTCGTACGCCTACGTTTTTGAGAGGCACGACTCCCCATAGCCTTTTTGCAAGATTGCGGCATAAGAAATTTCGTTAGAAACGCAAAATTTTAGACAAATTATTTGCTCGACAGCTCCTTCCATTGTAAAAATCGCGGAACACTTTAAATGATAAATTCCGGATACTTTTTTTACACAATAAACTCATTACTCACTTGTTCCGATTAGTTATAACCTAAAAAATCTAGGCCGTACAACCATAGGTACCTACAACATAGTTTTAAATTCAGTAGAATCGTTCTCTGAGCAGTGGCATTAATTTGACGACGCAGGTTGATTCCTCGATATTGAAACGCGTCCTGGGCGATGAGCGCAGACAATTAAAGCTTCTTCCGTTTCTGATCGGGCCGTTCCGTTGTAGAAAAGCATCCGTCTCGCGTAGGTACTGCGAAGCTCCTTTAAATCGAGTATTTGCATACGAAGAGAAATCCAACGAAGTCACGCGATGGGAGTTACGCGGTGGCGCGAATGCCCTAAAGTGTACCGTGAAGCGATGAAGAAGCGGGTCAAACGTTTGACGAATGTCGGAACTCGACAAAAGGCAATGGGGCGCAATTATGGCTGATTGAATGGAAGTAGAAACTCGCTTGGCCACAGTTTTACGCGCGACACGTAACAGCGAGCGGACATATTAGGATATCTGGGGCACACGCGCGTCATACGATCCTGATTCCGGCCGACAAAAGTCCCCATCCCCCCCCTCCACGAAACCGGGCCGTGTCTCTTTCCGTTCGGGCCTCAAAATTTTTCTGGAATTGCAGCGTTTCTTCCCGACTTGTCCGTAATTCGCCGAGGTCAACAACACGGAAACCAAGCCCTTCGGTACATTTCTTTTCATAATCTCCAGATATGCACGATGGAGCCTGTATTCTTCAGTATTCGAATCAATCGTGGCTCGGATAATCGAGTAACTGCGTTTCTTCGTGCACCTATTAATATTGTAAGCTTGCATAGTTATGTGCCCAATAGATACTAGGTATGTAGGCACCTATAGGTATTGTGGATGGTTCGGAACCATTGCGCACAAAGTTCTACGCATTGATGGATTTTATCAGTAGATCTTTATACGAGACCCCGGATTTCGATCGCATTGCGTGCTACGTGTGGTCGCATTGTGTTCGGTGAAATTTAGTAAAGAGTTGAAAATGACCCCAAGGTTACGCGTTGTACATACTTATCAAGAAAATAACAGTGTCTCCTAGCGTGTACGCAAATACGACCGGGTGGGTTCTCATACGTAGGTATAACGTAGGTACAGCAGGCCTGTGCAACTTGCGGACCGCGATCCGCATGCAACTTATTTCCCCACTTCTCAGCGGCCCCCACCACATCCACGTGGGTCGTTGCGTGTAAGTACAGTAGTTTGTCGAATTATTGGAAAAGCGAAAAAATGTTTCATACGAAAGTGTCGTAGTTTGATTTGATTGAGGAAACTTAATAGAACACTCGGACTTGCGTTTATGTTATTATTTACGGAGATTTCAATGTCAATGTAATGTTTTTGAATGGAACTATATGTTTTTATTATTGCCGGTTTAGTACGCTTTTCAGGATGCGTTCAACGATGCGTAGGGCAACTCGGGGTAATGTGCCACGGTTAACTTTGAGACGCAATATCTCACAAGTATAGGTAGATACAGGGAAATAGATAAAACCATATGAAAGTGTAACTAATTCTGTATATTTACTAATAAGTAAAGATATCTAAGTTTTATAGTTCAATGAGAAACGTACAAATATAAAAGTCCTCGAAAGTGGCATATTACCCAAGTGGTGGGTAAATATGCCACAAGGTCTGAGGTAATATGCCACAAGCTATGAAGTGCGAACTAATCACTCAAATTTTTCAGAATCGACAATATTTTTAACTATTCAAGCTATTAGTAACTAATAGCAAACATTTCAACTCAATGAAACGTAAAATATATTTGAAAAAAAAACTATTTCTAACAAACTAAACAGTCCCCAATCTCGACGCAGTCTTCATGGACCCACTTTTTGCAACAAGTAGTTTTTACCCGGTCACATTTAGGTCCTTTTTTATCGTAATAATATAGTTCACATATTGCACACTAGTTGCACATTTTCTGCATCAGTCGAATTGTCATAAAAAATATCTACATCCTCAAAATTTATTCTATATTGTAGTCCGAGCCTCCTTCACCATTCGAATGGCTTCCTTTAAACTTTCGTCTGACCAAACAGCGCGGTTTGAAGTTCGCACATACTTCTTAGGCATGGTTCTAATGCAAAGAAACAACTCGATGGCATTAAATAGAAAGAGTTATAAAAATATGAGTTTGTGTCATATTACACCGACAAACATGTGGCACATTACTCCGCATAGTCATAAAACGAAGGATTGAAAATCTCTCCACAAAGTGCATAGTGTTAACGGATGTGCGAGAGGTTGTAAAATTCGTTTGTTAGTCTACTTTGTCATAATCTATTGATTTTTTTGTATAACTGTTCACACAAATGTATAATCTGCATTCTAGTTACAGTCTGAAATTAAATCAAGACGATGCTTTTATAACTTACCAGGATTTACTCAAAATAAAAGAAGGTAAAAGCCAAAATCTATTGTCGTCTTAGCAGTTACACTAAATTCAACGGAATTAGTGCAAATGGTAACGGCGTCTGCGCATTATTTAAAACATTATTGAGAAGTGGCATATTACCCCGAGTTACCCTATGTTTTGAAACAATAATTTGCTGGATACTTTTATGAATATTCGCGGCAAATTTACAGTCCGGTTAGCGTCTTTTACTCATAACGTGTTATCTCAAAAGTGGCAATAATAAGAGTATGCAGTTTCATTTGAAAAAAAAAATACATTGATATTGAAATCTCTGTAAATAATAGCTTAAACGCAAATCCTAATAGTGTATCGATCTTCCTCCATCACAGCAAACCATTTTCCTATGAATACAAACGAACCGGACATACTGTATGTAACTAGGCATATTCGCAGTCGGGCGAGATAAAGCACGGTACGAGGATATGGAGTGGTTAATAGCGGAGTAACTGGTAGACTGTATATAGTAGTGGGGGTCGTGTGGTGACTGTGGGGAAGATGTGCCCAGGTCTGACGTACCTACAGTGACTCGCATTAATATTCGGACACTTTTTAAAATAGCATAACTTTTTTAGAATTGGTCCTAACGACTTGAGCTTTTTGAGAAGCTAGAAGGATCAGTTTACTAAATGACGTATTTGGTCGTTTTGAAAGAAAATGTATTTGGTCGGAATAGCGAAAAAAAATAGTAAAGGTCGATTTTTAAACTTTTTTTTGTGAGCTTGTAATGAAAATTCAAAAAAACCCATTCTCGACCTTATTCTGCGATCTTTAAACATTTGTAACTCGGAGCAACGTTAACCGATTTTGATGAAATTTTAGGCTGCAATCTACAAACGGGTTTTTCTGAATTTTCATTACAAGCTCACAAAAAAAGTTTAAAAATCGACCTTTACTATTTTTTTCGCTATTCCAACCAAATACATTTTTTTTTCAAAACGACGAAACGCGTCAGGTAGCACACTAATCCTTCTAGCTTCTGAAAAAAACTCAAGTTCTTTGGACCAATTCTAAAAAAGTTATGCGATTTTAAAAAGTGTTCGGATATTAATGCGAGTCACTGTATGTATAGCATACAAAGTACATGCAGCACCCTTTAAAAATGCGCAGATTGTTTGAAATGTGTTTAGCATACTTTACCATTTAACAGTGCGTAACAAATAACCACTTAAAACAATATGTAGGGTAAGTCCGGGTGAGATGATCATAGTTTCGTTTGGAGCCTCCTTCAGTCAACCCATTTGAAATAAAGCAACGAAAATGATGTAGAACAAACCTTCAATCCTTTGTCTACATATCCGTTAATATCAATAAACCAAACATTATTATTTAATACACAAATTTTACCCTATGTTTTTATGTTCGAAACGAGTAGTAGGTAATAATTGTTGTAAAAGATTTGCAAGGTATATTGTTATTTATATTACACGTTTCTTCCGCACAGCGCTGTGAACAGCGCGCTGAACTGTCAAAGGGTTCATTAAGGTCGTTTTTAATGGGGCAACGCGATCCATGGGCGTGCATAGATCCTCTGTGATCAAAGTGAAAATGAGACGAATTTATATTTTGCACGTATTTATACGTGTATCCATCCACCGAAATCTAATTCTGATCAGAGTTATACCTATTTATATTTTCACTCCAATTATTTACTAACACGATTTAGTTTTAAGATGTCCATAAATTCTATGCAATGATTTATGAGCAAAACATCAACACTTCGAATGGGGGACGTTTTTGAAAAATGCCGCTTTCTAATCGATCAGGTCCATTCGAACGATCACTTGTACCGGAAAAGTTTTGTCCATCTTACCCCGCACGTTCAGTACACACTGATATTAACCTTTAGAGGGCCACTATAGTGGCCACCTAAGAATTTGGATACTTTGCCATTTGGTGGTATATATGCATAAATTTTAAGTAAATAAAATGTACAATTTCAATGAAAACAGTCCGGCCCGCTAAAGGTTAATGAAAATTTAAACTTCTATATTTTCTATTAAATCTTCATGGTAGATCAATGGATAGGGCAGAGCTGTTAACCATTTCTGGTCACACCTCCTTATAATCACCAGTTGGTTACACGGGTTTCAGTGTACCCAGCTTCATTTTTTAGTTACCATTTTCGTATTTTTTAATCTTGTAACTTTTCAGTGACAATTGCACATTCGTAATACATATACAATCATGCTCTAATAATAGTCTTTTTTTAGAAATTTAAATTTCGACATGGTGAAATTGGTAGTTAAAGAAATAGGTAGTTGTGGAACGAAGTGATTTTTAATTTTTAATATTAATATTAAACCTTAAGGTCTAAAAGTTTACAGAGCTATTGGCAAAGGCATATACTCCAGGAAAAAAGTAGTTTAGTGGTGGGCGTGGCAACGAAGGTATTTATTCTGAAATAGGAAGTGTTCAATGTTCTAGAGAAATGAAAACGAAGATTGGCATATAAGCATGGTTATTTATTCGATAGAAATAAACTAAACCTCTTTAGCGGGGTGTATTAATACAATGTCCAAAATAAAAATAAGTTCTTATAATATAAAATTAATTATATGTCATCTGTACATAACACATAATATATATATATATTTCTGAATAAATCACTGAAAACAATTACAGGGTATATAAACTTTTACTTGCATTGAATAAAATTTGGTGGATCCAAAGAACTAAAGAAAAAACTAACGGTAGATGGCGCACTAATTGTAAGTCACATTTCGAATTCGTAAAGGCGCGACATTTGAACTCGAAACTTGCCAGGGGTTCGATACACCCCGTATGACCACGAAGGGTTAATTATACATAATTCGAAACAGCCCCAATGAGGTCGGAGTTTCAGACTCATCTTCGTCAGGAGAACCTCGTCAATGTGGTCACACCTTTATGAAGATTTAGAAGAAAATACAGAAATTCAAATTAGATTACCCCCCATACAGCACACTTCGTTGCGGCAACATTGCAGGAACGTTGCAGCAACCTTGCAATGTTGTATGCTTGCAGCGCAATGTTGCTGTAACGTTGCTGCAACGTTGCCGTGCAACATTGCACGGGGCGGACATAGAATTATTGCTGCAACGAAGTACGAAGCGAATTCCGAACTTAAGTAGTTTGTTTTGAACATAAACCTTTGAGCGATTCTCGAACAATATTATCTTTTCTATGCAGTGTTTTAACTGAAACTTTTATTCGATACATTTTTGGGTAAACAAGAAACTTTTAGTTTCTTGAAAGTAGCAAAAAGTTCTATTTAAATAGGAACGTTTATTGTGCCTTGAAAAAGTTAGAGTTGTGGCAAGCAGATTTCCTGAAACAGTGCCGGGATAGACAGATCTGAAGTTGAAACCTTTACCGTGCACTGGTAATAATTAATTATATGAAAATCACAATGTACTTCCTTGTCTATATTTATCGTGCTTCCAAACCCTTAAATTAAATATCACCAATTAAAAGCATATTCCTAACTTTTATATTTTATCCTTAAATATTTGTTCAAAAGCATATGATCCTCCATAAATTTTATTAATCGAATATAAAATAATCGTTAAACGACGGGAAAGAAATGATTTAAAAGTTAAAAATCAGATAAATATATTTTATTTATAAAAGTTAACAGTTTCATTCGACCCATGGTTAAACATTTTTCTTATTATTGACAATTGAAGGAAAATAATTATGTTTCTTTGTAGGGGCTCATTCACTCTCTTAAAAAGTTACCCTGAATTATTTAGCAACCTTACTAAACCGTACCTTTGCTGGGTGTACTGTATGAAGGTATCTCCTTGTACTTATGAATATCTGTTTTTATTTTATTACGCTACGTAAGTTTTCTGATAAACGAAATCCGCTTATAACCTGGTATTTAGGGAACCGTTAGGTACGACGAAAACAATATGTTTTATCATTAGGACACTATTGTGGGTGAGTGGAACTTTTTCAAGATTACAATTATGAAAATGTTAACTTGAAGATGTCATGGAAATAATGCTTCAGATATTTCTTTCTCTAAGACAGAAGAAAATGACATGTAGGAGACAAATGTATTTGCATTACATTCAATTGAAAAAGTTGAAAATAAAATATGATAGTCAAGATGAAGAAACAGAAAAACTACTCGGGTGTACAGTAGTCGTCGCATTGGTTAGTACAATATTTCAACTGCCTCCGAAAAAATGTTTCACCTGAAAGACAATAAGTTTCATAAGGAACACGTGTTACCAGATTACCCTAACAAAAATTCTAGCCACAAAATAATAGCCATCGTGTGTTTTTCTTATAATACAGCCATGTACACTATGGTGGAAATTCTACGGCCCAAAATTAGGTCGAAACGGTGGAATAACTTTTTGTCACGCGAAGCTTCATTTTCCAGAAAAATGACTCTCAAAATCAATGGAATACGAGTGCACGTGACTGATGCTTGGCGTAACAGCATTCCCTACAGACGATCTCAATCACTTATTTATTATAAATATTTATCTGACAGTTAAAAAAAAATCTCTCCGCAGACCCATCTGATTTTCTCAGAGCAGATACGTTTCGTATTACATGCTCTCAATACCCACAGGAAACATATTCGTATGCTCCTCGATACTGTTCGCGGCATATCGCCTGTACGGTAGAGACTGATAGTTGATTGTACCTACCCATAGAACGTACAATAATCCTGATAGTAAACAAACCTTGACATTTTTTTCGCCTACGCTGTACAGGAAAAGTGATAGTAACAGTCTGCAGCGAGAGTCGTTACGCCAAGTGTCACTCAGGTACGCGCGTATTGGATTTATTTTCAGTCATTCTTCCGGAAAATGAAGCTTCGCACGGCAGAACGTTATTCCCTCACGAATCTCCCTCGTCGTATTTGTATAACTTGCGTACTTTGCATGTTCTTATAGAATCAAATACGAATTTAATTAGTACCGATCAGACTACATTTTGTAATTCAAATACAAGACATCAGATTGATTATATCAGAGATATAGAAAAATAGAAGTAGGTGCCGCAAACCTGGGGAACATTGGCATCTACTTAACATCTATTAAAAAGGAAAAGGAAATTTTTTTATATATTTTCACACTTGTATTACCATCACAAACGATGCAATGTTATAATACCTAAACCAAATTTAAAAATGTTAATTAAAAAAATAAAAAAAATAATGAAGTAAAACAAATTTAAAATAAAGTTCATTGAATATAAAAAAAAAAACAAATTTAAGTGTTAATGTAAGTTCAGATGTGGTGAAACTTTAACTTTTTAGTGCTATTTATATATGATGTGCCAATGTTACCCGGTCACGGGGTAACATCGACAGGTATTTAACACGTATTAAAGAAGGATAAGGACAAAAAAATTTCTGCATTTTGACACTTGTAGTGCGTTCACAAAAGATGCGATGTTATGATAGGATACTTAAAACAAATGTAAAAATGTTAATTTTTATATTATATAGCAAAATGTTCCAAAAACATGCCAATGTTCCCCCAGTTTAGGGTACCTAAGTAATTGACTCGCGTCATTTTCATTTTATACTGTGAAGGTACGTTCAATTAAATAGGTACTAATTTACGCAGGCTTCAGAATATATATTTCAACATTTTGTGTCATTGTCTACGAGAATATACAGTGACTCGCATTAATATTCGGACATTTTTTAAAATCGCATAACTTTTTTAGAATCAGTCCAAACGACTTGAGTTTTTTTCAGAAGCTAGAAGGATTAGTTTGCTAACTGACGCGTTTCGTCATTTTGAAAGAAAATGTATTTGGTCGGAATAGCGAAAAGAATAGTAAAGTCGATTTTTAAACTTTTTTTTGCGAGCTTGTAATGAAAATTCAAAAAATCCAGAATAAGGTCGAAAATCGTGAAAATTCCCGAAATCAGCGATTCTCGACCTTATTCTGCGATCTTTAAACGTTTGTAGCTCGGATTTTGATGAAATTTTAGGCACGTATACAACTTACTGCAATCTACAAACTGTTTTTTTTTTTTAATTTTCATTACAAACTCACAAAACGAAGTTTAAAAATCGACCTCTACTATTTTTTTCGCTATTCCGACTAAATACATTTTTTTTCAAAACGACCAAATACGTCATTTAGCAAACTAATCCTTCTAGCTTCTAAAAAAAACTCAAGTCGTTTGGACTGATTCTAAAAAAGTTATGCGATTTTAAAAAGTGTCCGAATATTAATGCGAGTCACTGTACCTGCATAGGTATCATAAATTCATTGTTAAATTATCAACACGCGTAGGTGTCGTCAAATTATCGAACAATTGGTTATTTGTCTTTCCTTGCAACTTCTTTAGATGCACGGATACAAAGCTAGAAGACAGTGACCTTAGTTAATAATGCTGATTCGAAATTCTTATTTTCCTGTCTCGTCTAATACCTTGAGGCAAATAAAATGGGTGATGGATAACGTTTGATGAGTGAAAGAGAAGTAAATTCGTGAGTAGAAGTACTACATATCTACATATTTATATTTCAACAGCAAAACATGGCAATGCTTAACTCGATGAATTAATGTCTCGTAACAATCATATTGAGAACTCCTTCGCGGAATGTGATATCTCTCGAGCATCTGAAATTGTTGCTCGTCAACTGTAGTATTGCCCCGCATTATCCTGAATGCACCTTGTGACGCAGTGCTTACTGCATTTGGACAACATAGAAGAAATTCACCGAAACTCGTTCGCGTGTCCCTTTGGGAGACCGTAGGACGTGTAATGGCTTCTGAAGAGCATATAAATCGTCCGTTTCGAGGTTTCTTCGAAGAAGCATCGCTCGTTACAAAAAACAAGTCGAGTCTTATTGGATTTCATTTTCTGCCGGTACGTTCAATGACCAAATGAAACCATCTTCTACACCACCGACGAATCGAGAGCCAGTGACATGTTTACAGTTTCTGAATTTGGGATACCTGCATTATATCACGTGCCTCCACGTGTTTATTTAAGGGGTAACATCACTGACGGCCGGAAAAGTAAGCCATTTTCAAGATTTTTTTCATGAATAATTTACAGTTGTCATACAAAATTGTTATTACCTAATTTTAGTACGCTGTCTCAAGAGACTGTATAAAAAAAATAAATAGAAAAACATCCATAAATTTTAATATATTAATTAATCTTCTAGACCTCCCACGCGAGCTGGTCGAAGGTGTAACTATGGAACAGAAGGTCCGAAATTAAATTTCATTTTTTTTTATAAACTATATGAGTGTAGTTTCCGTTGTACGTACGGATTCTTTGATTGCAAACAAATTTTTTTAAATACGCGCGAAGAGCTGTCTATCTTATTCGCGGATTTTCGAAACTTTTCTTCTAAGGCGCACCATTTTTACAAAAATAATTTGTTTAAGAAATTGGTACGTACAACGGAAACTACACTTATATAGTTTATAAAAAAAAAAGAAATTTGATTTCGGACCTCCTGTTCCATAGTTACACCTTCGACCAGCTCGCGTGGGGGGTCTAGAAGATTAATTAATATATTAAAATTTATGGATGTTTCCCTATTTATTTTTTTCCGTATAGTCTCTTAAGACAGCGTTCTAAAGGTAGGTAATCAAATTTTTCTATGAAAACTGTATATTATTCCTGGAAAAAAATTCTTAAGAATGGCTTACTTTTCCGGCCGTCACAGTGGTGTTCCCCCTTAAGGGGGGAGCCTGGTGTAACTAAATGAAAATCGAGGCATTTTTCGGGAATTTTTTTTAAAGAAAGTATTTGATAGATCTTTCTGAAACTTTCAGGATATTGTATTAACAGGTTAAGGTATATAACAAAAAAAAATTATTAAAAAAGAGCGGCAAATAACAAAGTTATGCCCAGTCCGTTGGCGACGCAATTATTGCACTGCGGGCAACGTAGCATCTTTTGGTTTCATCTGAAACCAAAAATCGAACAATTTTCTTTTAGTTTATGAGTGTACGCACAGAATGAAGTAATTTGAAACTTAAAAGATGCAAAATGAACAAATGGCGGCCTCTTGAATAAAAAGTTCACTGTTTCCAACGAAATTTTGCCTTAAATGTCTAAAAAAAAGTTATTTATTTAAACAATATCATTATACTAATAACTTAGTACTATGAAGAAAATGTTCACAAATATCCGTGCACAAGGCCAAGTCGATTGGTTGAATATTTTTTTAGTTACATTGCCCGCAAAGTATAAAACTGTCGTTTCGAGAAAAACACATTTCAAGTTTTGTGGTAGCCTGGCGCTCCGTAGCAAAACCGGCTATATCCGCTTTAATTTTTCGAATTTCGTTTTGCGGCTTTGGGAACATATTGTCGTGATGTTCAACTATTGATTTATGCAAAAAAAAAAATCGATTTCTTCGACCCGCTACACCAGGCTCCCCCCTTAAGGGGGGAGGTCTACCTAGAACGGTCAAAACAACATGCTTCTTTGGGAATTTTTTCTAGAAAAACCAATAAACTTTTATTATTAAACATTAGTCTATTGGAAAGAGTACATCTTACGGATATTTCAGTATTTTTGGCGGTAAAAAGTATTGAAAGGTTTGCGAGTTATAGACGATGCCCGAGACGTCCTTTTTTTAGGCTTTTTGCGGTGACAACAGTAGCTCGGTGCAGGATCATCCAAACTTAAAAATTCGAATTTTTTTAGATAATATATGAAATTATCTAGGCGCTATCGGGCCCGATTTTGGAAAAATGATTTTGATGCAAAATGGCAGCAAAATATTTGGCAAAAAATCGCTCGTTTTTCGAGTATAAAAAAAATGTAGGCAAAAAAAGGAAAAGCTCCCGATAGAGCTTATATTTTTAACCCTAAAATAACCCTGCAAAGCCTCGACTAAATCGCTTCATTAATTTTTTAGTTATGTGCGTCACCGACTTTGAAAACATGATTTCGAGGAAAACGCGTTTAAAGTTTTAGGTCTGAGCGCTACACCGAAGAACACCTACCTACTTACACGCGTGTAACCTGGTCAATTTTGGTCGGATTAACTTGACACTTTCAGGGAATATCTTCGAGATGTACTTCGGGAAAATATAAAAATTGAAAAATAAATTTTTCGAAAATTTCTAGGTGGGCCTCCCCCCTTAACGCGACGAATACATTGCGGACCAATCGTTTCTATTGCTAATTGTACTCGGTGACTACTTAGGTATCTTTTTCAAACCTTTGCTGACTATTTAGAGCGAGCATTCAGCGAATGTAGTCGCCGTTAAATAATTATTATTGAGCGAGAAAATGTTAGTTTTCGGAAATTACGCCACCGCCATTAGCCGCGAGAAATGTTATAATATCGTTTCTTATTATTGATCGGCGAGGGTTGTGAATCATGCGTAGTTGTAGGTTGCGTCTACCGATACCGGTGCGCACTCGTAATAATATTCAGCGTCAGCAAGTTCGTACGCGATTCCATGCATGCACCTATGCACGTATCGTCAAAGGAGACACGCCTAGGTCGACAGCATTGTCAGCACTGGCGCCTATGCGACAATAAGTTCGAGGAGAAAAACCGAGGCTCGGTGAACACAGGTGCGACTGGCGCGACTGTCCCGTCATTCGTCTTTCTTCACGAACATCTCCCACACCGATTTCGATAGACGAACGAGTAATGTAGATATGCCTTCTCGTATCTAGCGCAAATCATCTTTTCCATCTTGCAGGGCAATTTAATAATACTCGTGTAAATTACTTGGGTAAGGGAGACCGGGGCTAGTTGGTGCAGGGGTAGGTTCGTATAGACGAATTATCTCGGCACCGTATATATGGAGCTCCATTTCAGCGAGATTTGTGAAAAATTTAGTTTCACCGATTCCAGCATTTGTCGATAACCCTGCGGAAACAAAGTATACTGAATTTCAACGGCCTACGTTAAATAGTTTTGGAAATATTTAATGTTAAAGTTTCGAAAATGAAACAAAATCGGCTGACGCGTCATCACTTAAACTGTAATATCTCGGTGATTTTTGAAGATAATGCCACCGGCTTGGGTTCATTTTAAAACTGAAGGAATTCTTTCTCAAACGGTGTATAGAATATTTTGTTTATTTGTTAATAAACTTAACAGTAATCGATGTCAAAGTTTTAAATCGCGTTTTGACGTCGTTCCCACCCACGGTCCGGTTTGAAAAAAATATCATTCGATTCGTTAAGTCTTCCACTAGTAAGTGCCTTTTTAAAAAAAGTGGAGAGATTTTGGGAACAGTTAAGAAAAAAATAAAACTTACGATAGTGCACAGCGCTTGGAACTGCACGGATCCCATGTTCAGTCCGCACGCACGCGTTTTCAAAACAATAGCCTAGCGTAGGAAAGTATTTATATACGATGGGTTAGAACAAATTTTTCTTACAGTGTTTTCGGTATACTCGAGATAAATAGTAGGCATATCTGCTACCTACTATTGCTAATCTTTTATATGGTGAATATATGCCATTTTTGGAATTTACTGTAGCTTTCTACGTCTCCTACACATTGGTCACGTGAATGATACGTGTGAAGCCCCACATTCTTCGTGTGCCCACTGAAAGCGGCGGACACATTGGGTCCACTTTAAAAAAAAAAAAAATAATAATAAGTAAAAAATAAGGAAAGAATAAAAAATAAAAGATAATAATGTGTTTGTAACACGATATTATAAAAAATGTATAACATAATATTATAATATAATCGTATTATGGAACACGCACGCAATATGGAACATGTTCGATATGTTCCATATTACGTACAGACATATTCCGATAAGAAATTACGAATTATACCAAAAACAACCATATTTAATGATAAATCATACAAAGATAATATTTTATAACTTACCTTCACTGCAATGTTTAACTATTTCATTCACTTTCCAAAAAAGTGTTGCACACCACAAAAAAAAAACAATAACGCTTCTCTTTCAATAATGGATGCCCCACTAATGCTCAATTGTCAGTATGATCGTCTATTGTTTCTAGGGAACTAAAGTCGGTATCAGATATATTGGCCGGTGAGTTTCGTGAGGGGTATTCTCTCACCACACGGTTTGCCTGCCTTCGCAGAACAAGAGTGAGCCAGCAGTGGTGGGGATAGTGCCAAGCTTCTAGCGTGTAGGCCAAACCGAACTGTCAGCGTGAAATGCACACATCAGAATAGGTGTGCGTTAGGTCCGAATAAATTCAGGAGTTTTATTGGTCAGAACATTGATTCTTTCTCGATAACTTCATCTCCTATGGGTCTACGCATAGCCTCGTAACGCACACAACTATTAAGCTAAGAATAAATAGCAGCCAAACGGCTAGGTTCAGGCGTAGCCGAGTAGCGTTCCCGTTACCCCACCATACCCTGCGAGGGCCACGCAACTCCAACTGACAAATCCACGATCGTCAGATGGTGGTGGCTGATTTCTCCTCGATCGCTGCTCGCGAAAACGAACTCACCGGCCAATACATCTGATACCGACTTTAATATGCACGATTATCTATAGAGTTCGTCATTTCTTTATCGAAATTTTACGATGTTACATATTACGTGCCGTTTCATATTACCTACCTTTACCCTACATATGAGTTAGGGTGTTAGGGGTCTTTCATATTTTTGTATAATTTAATGATCCATATGTTATTTCAGGATAACAATGTCATAGAATAAACTATACAATGATTGGCACCCTAAGCAGAAATCCGAATTAGAATGTCTATATTTTTTTGTGAAGTTCTTATATGGTCTTCATTTTCAGTTATTATCAATGATTATGGATTTCTCATTAAAATAAAACATCTTGAGTACCTATTAAGTCTTTTATTTTAAAAATATTCAATGAAAAATAAAAGTAGGCATAAAAGTACAATCATTGGCACCCTAAAATTTGAGGTTATATAGAAAAACATATGTAGTTAAAAACGAAGTTTGAAGTGTTTAAACAGACTATTTCATTCACTATTAAATACCTACAACACCTAGTAAATCTGTATTTCAATCCATTACTTAGTTATAAAGCGACAAAATATACTTATCTACCCCTTATCAAAATTTAAAAAAAACACCTAAAACTCAGCCCTTTGTCCCACTTTGTGGCGTTGTCAGATGTAAAATGTGTGGTTCAACTACTGGACTTTGCAGTGTTGTGGTGAAAGAAAAATAAGAAATTGTAAAAAAGTACTTTCTAAGCTTGTACTTCTTAATATTTGACTTTTTAATCAGGAGTGCCAACGATTAGTGCAGTGCCAGCGTTAGTGCAGTTTACCCTATAATAAATCCATGTTCGAACGAAGTTATCCTTAAAAAATATCATCCGTAGAACGGCTACTGAAGTCTCTACCGACCCCATGCATTTCGCTATTACCTATATACTCGAAATTTGTTCTGCTTTCTTCATTTATGCTAATAATTATGAAAATAACAAATGCAAATACTTTCACGTCTCACCTAACGGATCAGTAGGTACATTCGGGTAATCACCCATTACAGTGAACGCTATTCTAGAGTGTTGCCACGAACCTAAAGGGTCCTCCAGACGCTGATACATGTTGCACGAAAGGTTGATACATGCATCGTGATACAGGTTTCATGATACATGTTGCTACGTCTGTAGATCGGTTTCCATGTTTCAGCAACAGAAGCGGAATTGGTATCTTGCTCACCAGCTAGGCGCGTGAGCAAAAAGCAAGTTTCATGAAACCTCTATCATGATGCATGTATCAACGTCTCACTGCAACATGTATCAGCGTCTGGAGGGCCCTTAGGAACACATTATCAAATTAATTTTATTACTTTTGGATGGCCTTGTACAAACAGTTTCTACTTGATTGATGGAGCACTACTTAGGCGAAGTACGCGACCGCATTTATTGCGTGGTCATTCGATCATTACGATCCTCATTTAATGCTTCGTATATCATAAAAAAAAAATAGTGACATGTTATGTACCTAACATAGAAATAATTCTCCCCTCACTTAGCTATAAATCTGCGTAATTAAAAATTGTTTAAATCCACGACTCCTCGGAGTTTCATAAGCACTGAGAAGCTACTCTAGGTTTAAGAAATATAACAAATAATGCAACGCGACGCATTGCAGGTTGTGTGAATATGTTTTTAACGAGACAGCTTTTTATTTTGTTGCAGTGCAAACAGTGCGGAAAATCCTTCAAACGTTCGAGCACTCTCAGCACCCACCTTCTGATCCATTCTGACACCAGACCGTATCCCTGTCAATATTGCGGCAAGAGGTTTCATCAGAAGTCGGACATGAAGAAGCACACGTACATTCATACCGGTGAGTTGTATAAAAAGTCGTGGGTACCTTGTGCACCTACTAGAAATTATCGTTAGAACGGTATTTTCCCGTGGAGAATAGGATTATCCTGTGGAGGGTGGTGAAAACTTCCTTTCGAGTTCGCGAATCCAAAAGCGTAACTAACTTTGTAATCGAAGAAACTTTGACGGTTGTTTTCGAATTATTTATGCGACCGTCTCGTTTCTAATACGCTCGTTCACTTGCTGTATTATTCAAGCTAGCATTGTTGTCGTGCGATCGTCGGCGTCGAATGCTTTGAATATACCTACATTCTACCGTTGGTTATACGCTCGGACCGTGAACGTCAGGCATTTTCAAGTTCTGCAACTCCACAAGTTCTCCACTGTTACGCTTCATGCCTCCCTTCAGAATTTACAATGAAATGACAGCTTTTTTGGATCGACCTGTGTTACTATCAATCGGTTTTCATTCAACGAACGATGAAAAGTTATCGTCCGCGAAATAAAGGATTTACTACATGCACAGCAGTACCAAAAAGCCTGATGTCGTAGCTCATCCTATAGATCGCGGCTTTTTGATCGGCGCAGGGTGTGTATGTTAACGCGCACTATATAGTATAATACGACGCATCCTCAGCAGGGTGCATCCACCCCAGATGTAGGGTGCTCGTCACTCCCACATTTAATATGTACTTACATATGTGTGTGTGCGTACGTATCGTGGACACCCGATGAGTGTCATATGCTTGTGAATCACGCATGGATCGCATAATTTAGTCCTCGCAACATAGTATTACTTCTGTTACCGTCAAATACGTGGATTCGTAAGGACTAACCGAAAATATCGGTACCTATATGTGGGCTGAGTGAGGACCGGTGATGCAACCAGCCATAGGGTTATGCCCTGTGTATAAATAAATCGAAAATGTGGAGTAAAATATTTTTATACATACGTAGGCTTCGGTTTTGGGAAGATTGACTTTGAACTAGGGCTGGGACTATTCGAATATTTTACAAGTATTCGAGTGCTACGAATAAACTTCGAATATTTTAGTATGCGAATGTTATTATTCGAATACCATTCGAATACTGATGTATTCGCATACTGATATATTCGCATACTGATGTATTCGAATACTGATGTATTCGAATACTGATGTATTCGAATACTGATGTATTCGCATACTGATGTATTCGAATACTGATGTATTCAGTATTCGAATACTGATGTATTCGCATACTGATGTATTCGCATACTGATGTATTCGAATACTGATGTATTCGCATACTGATGTATTCGAATACTGATATATTCGCATACTGATGTATTCGCATACTGATGTATTCGCATACTGATGTATTCGAATGCTGATGTATTCGCATACTGATGTATTCGGATACTGATGTATTCGAATACTGATGTATTCGCATACTGATGTATTCGAATACTGATATATTCGCATACTGATGTATTCGCATACTGATGTATTCGCATACTGATGTATTCGAATGCTGATGTATTCGCATACTGATGTATTCGAATACTGATGTATTCGCATACTGATGTATTCGCATACTGATGTATTCGAATACTGATGTATTCGAATACATCAGTATTCGAATACTGATGTATTCGCATACTGATGTATTCGAGTACTGATGTATTCGCATACTGATGTATTCGAGTACTGATGCATTCGCATACTGATGTATTCGAGTACTGATGCATTCGCATACTGATGTATTCGAGTACTGATGTATTCGCATACTGATGTATTCGCATACTGATGTATTCGAATACTGATGTATTCGCATACTGATGTATTCGAATACTGATGTATTCGCATACTGATGTATTCGAGTACTGATGCATTCGCATACTGATGTATTCGAGTACTGATGTATTCGAATACTGATGTATTCGCATACTGATGTATTCGAATAGTATGGTGTGAAGTGGGTCAAAATTAGCTTACAAGATTTCACCCCGATAAATGAACCTAAAGAACTTGATTTATAATTCACACCATACAATTCGAATGCATCAGTATTCGAATACTTAAATATTCGAATAGTATTCGAATTATATTAACAAAGCAAAATGTTAGAATCGTTTTCGAAAAGATTACACGACTCTGTTACACGCAGATCTCCTGGAATTTCTGCGAAGATAAAACGAAAGGACGAGGAAAAACGATCGAATGAGGTTTTAATTATTTCCATCTGGTAGCTTCCTAAACCGAAAAAGAATAAAAATCAGCATAAGAAAATCAGATTAATATTAAATTTCATTCGAACAAGCCACAAGCGTTCCTCAGGAACGCGACGAATATATTGATGGATTATCGGCGTAGTTTGGCAGTAGATGGCAGTAGACACGCAGGCATACATATATACAACGTATCGTCGCTCGTCACGCAAGCTTGGGTATATTTTCCCTCTGTAGATCGACGTGAATCTATCTAAAATATCTTCAAGCTTCCGTAACATCAAATCGTGTTGGCGAAGATAAGAAACTCGAGGGGTTGCTTTTTTATCGAAATTTTTTAATGTCGATTTTAAAATAGTAGTTTACAACAATATAACTATCGCTGTTACATAATTCTTAGATTTTTTATGGAACATCAAAGCGAATTTAAATTACTTGTGCGTGAATACTCGTGTAGTGCATGAACGTGTGATATTTATCTGAGGAAATACTCGAACGATAGGTGCTTATAAATACATACGTATGCGTGAATACATTCGTATTCCCATTGCTAAATCACGTGTCTAATACACAAGATCAAAATTCATAATCCTTATAATTTACCAGAGACCTTGTCGGTTGTAATATCTTATGAAAAACAGCAACAATTCATTGCCCTTGTACGACTGTCCTCCAGAATGGCACTATAAAATAAACGATTGCACTGAAATGATTATTTTGTGGCAAATAAATTTCAGCCTCGAATTTTACAAATCCTTTTACATTAGTTGTTTAAATTTTCTTGGAACGTTCTCAATGGCTTTGTGATTCAAACTGTTTCAATTGCCACCATTAATCTTTGCCGGAATTGTCCCTAATGTCCCTGAGAAAGTAATAGAGTGATACAAGTCGCCTTGTATCCTGAACGTGCAATTTCATTTGTATACTTAGAATTTATAATATTTATATGCATATATGCGTTGATAGGCACTAAGCAGTACGTATTTATCAGACAAATAGGGTCACGTGCATAAACTAAACATTAATTTTGTCGCGCGCGGCATTTTGTCTTCTGTGTAGATACCTACCTACACGGTAGTCATAAGCTGTTAAAATAGTGACAAATGACAAAAGAAAACGAGTTAACTCGCCTCGCCCGTAACTGGTACCTATGAATATGTCTTAATAATGTTGCTCACACTGTAATGGAATTATTTATTGCGTCAGTCGAATATTAAACGCGTTATCACTTATACCTCTCTTACTATTAGCAGGGGAAAGTTGGGCAAAACGGAACACCTGTCTTTGGAGCGTGATAACAAAAAATTCGAAGGGAAAAAAGACATGAGACTTCACTGAGAGTCCTAAGTAGACCTTAGACTATAAGAAAATCGAGGACTTCCTTAAGAAAAATATTTGGCAACCAAGGAATTTTCCTTCGAGGTTTCTTTCAAGATTTTAAATAGGTGTCTGAGCGTTTCAGTCAATGGGCCTTAATAGTAGAGATATTTACATTAGCCTGGCGCCCCACAGTGTAACGAGTGTACATGTATAAGAAAAAAAATCAAAAATCAATTTTCCATTAAGATACAGTTATTTACATGTAACTGATATGTTAATCATATTTGTACACAAAAAAAAATTAATTTTTAACATAAAATAATTCATTAAAATATATTTTTGAACATAATTTTTATTAGTTAATCATATCGTGTATACTTGTGTAAAACAAATAAAAAAAATATTTTTTTAAATACATTTAAACACAAATTAATAACGAACATATGAAACAATTATAAAGAAATAAAATTAATTTTTTAAATAATTTGTATTGATAATAAATTTTAAATTATTCATTCTTATTATACATCTTCATCACTATCAGTTGAATCTGAAGGAATTCAAAGCTCAGTGTCTTTTAAAAATAAATATTCTAGCACCGATTTGTCTAATTTTTCGTTTTATTAATGCATTTCTTCTTATGTGGGAGCACTCGGGAGCAGATAAAATTTACACCAATTTAAAGGGGATAAAAAGAACTAATTGTAGTAAAAAAAATTAAAGAACCGATATGTTTCTTTTTTTTTTAATTCTCTCCAGAAGTTAGAAAATGCGACAAAAGAAGTAATAACTTGAGCCACTGGTACGTATCCATATCTTTAAATGCGAGAATTTTGAATTAATAAAACGAAATAAGGATATATTTTGCTTATTGTCAAAAATGAAAGAAAGAAAAGAACTTATAAATACAAAAAAGTGCAGTGGGTAAATATTTCCTATGTGCAGTCTGTGGCAGCTTGCGGTTGGTTATTCGACTTTGAATGTAATTACTGACCTTAAATCCTTTATTTATGGTACTAAGCTATGATGTCCTTATGTCGGAGGACTGTTTACTACCAATTCCATGAAATGAAATACAAAATTTAAAAACCCAAATTTTTTCTTTTTGAACACGTACCGCGACACTGTGATTCCCTTCTGGAGGCGTCGGGGTGCCTTTTAAATATGTCTCCACGTTAAAAAAAAAAACATTATAAATTTTTTTTGATAAATTATTTTTTTTTAAATTTTTTTTTTAACTTGGTGAAATCTTCAAAAGGCACCCCGACTCCTTCAGAGGGGAATCCCCAGGGGCGCCAGGGTAGTGTGGGATTTTTAACCATTAAAACCCGACGGCCATTATGAAATTTTTAATAATTTCCATGCAGATATCACTACTATTATGGCCCACTGGCAGAAACGCACGGACACCTATTTACTTATTTCCAACACAGATCCATCGTGCCAAGGCTCATCAAAATCGGTGTCCACCACATGGTGTCCTCCCCTTGTGAGATAATCGCCACGCTCAAGGGGTGGAGTAAAACGGAACACCCATTTAAGACCATGCATAAGTACAATATTCTTATTTCTACGATTTAAAAAGTATTAGTTTATGTAAAAAAAACTCTAAGCATATACTTAACTATTATAGATAACACACACAGATAACATAAATCTGTTATCTGTTATTTTTATGTTAAAGTAGGGGAAACCTGTCCGAAACCTATACTTAAGGTTCTAGGTCCATAACTTTTTAAATAATAAAACAAATTGGGTAATAACAACGGTATTTATTAAAGGGTTTCATAAACAATACAAAAGAACAAAAATATAATTGAAAAGTTTAAATAGGGTACTTCATTGAACAATAAAACAAAACCTCTTCTTTCGCGGTTTTGCCTCGATGTAAATTATATAAATTATATAAATTATTATAAGCATATACTTAACTATTATAGATAACATATACAAATAACATAAATCTGCAAAAAGAAATATAAATTATTCAATTGCGCGAAAGAATAAATACCTAGCTACTAAGAGGCATTTCCATTCTTTCCTATGCAAAATAGATAATTTAGTAAACATTTAATATTTACACTCAGCGTGAGATAAAGAACCGGGAAAAACGGCAAAGTCAGTGTACGAACTCTAGAGTCCACTGCTGTATTTACTGTTACGAATTTTCTAAATACAAGTTTTAAAAAATAGCCGAAACAATATCGAAACTTCGGCACCGGAAATTTCTTCCACTTTGCAAATAAAAAAATAATACGTGCACGGATCTATGGTCGATCAGAAACTGTTGCGAGGGCCGTTTGGTTCCATGTCACACGATAACAACTCATTCGCAGCTCTTATTTAACGGAAACATCGTTGCTCCGTTTGCCCCATTTTCCCCTGCGAGGAAAATATTGCTGTAAAATATTTATTGCAAAATAATTGTGTAGTTCACTATCTTGGCTAAAATACATTGGATCCGAAAAGGGCAATTTTAACATACATGACAAAATTAAGGAACAACACCAGAATGCTGGAAAGAAGTGGCAAGTAATGATGAAGAGTATGTAATCGATTGATTTATATTAAACGGCGTTGAATAATATAAAGTTCCCAAATACATTAATTTTGTACATACATAAAAATTCACACGAACTTATTAGAGAGCTGAATATAAATTGAACGCTGCATGGCTAAAAAAAAGGGCATTATATGTAAAGCGAAATCTGATATCGTGACAGCACGTTTTAGGGACGATTTAATCGAGTTCCCGTGTAGAAACGACCGGAAAGAGAGTACGACTGATGGGAAACTCGGTGTTTGCCATGGTCTAAGGGAGTTTCCGGTTCGACACGTGCCCACCACGAGACTCGTGTCCTTTTCTAATTAGCACAGGCATTGTAAGGGCTGAATGTATGTATGGTCCCCCCTTTTATCCAGCCGTGTAAACGTTTCTGGCCGCTGGGCTGCAGACCACTAAGCTAATGCAAATTTAATCGTCCTTCGTCGCGATTTCTTTCTATCGATTGCTTGTTCTTCGACAAGGAGTACGCTTCTGCCACGCAAAGATTCTGATCGCCAATTAGAAGGCTAAAATTTCGATAGTTTTATGCGAGGAAATCATAAATTTTTTAACGTTATACTAGTAGCACAATGATCCCTTCAGCGTTGAAGTAGGTAGGTACTTGTATTTTCTTGATATTTCAGTTTAATAATAAATTAATATTTAATAGTACAGTGAATTCGTTTGTTTGAGTTTCACGCGAAAGAAAGCACACGAATACTGCGAATGATAAATAATTTGAACGAATTTGTGCAATATAGTTCACGAACATTTAATACTTCATTGAGTTCTTCGCATTATTTATGTTATGAATAATAATATTGTATTGTTAGATGTAAAAATTTAGTAGGGAAGATTGGTTGCTTGTTTTGGCTCCATGAAAGAGCGACCCAAAAATTAGGCCTTTTTTAGCCTCTTTTTGGTCCCACGATTTTGGAACTGAGTTTTGTGCCAAATGATAGCTTATGGTGAGACATTTTCAAGTTGAGGTGACAATTAGTTTCTGAGATATGGGAGGTCAGAGAAGTGAAAATTCGTTAACGCGTCAGTCCATACGCTTCGATGTACCGTTAAGGAACTAATTCTTGATCAGGCACTAGGGTAAAGGACCCAATTACTGACACCTAACCAATTACTGTCACCTTAAGCTATTTTACTTAAAATAACGAATAAATAAACGTTGTAAAGTCGTACACAAAAAGAATTGTGTACTTCAACCTATAATCTATACTATAGATTATATACTATAGTTTATTTATTCGTTATTTTAAGTAAAATAGCTTAAGGTGACAGTAATTGGTTAGGTGTCAGTAATTGGGTCCTTTACCCTAATTTTTTATCAGTTCATGAAATAAATCGTTCTTTTAAGTGTATGTCAATAAATAATTGTTTGAAATAATTACTAACATAAAAATTGATAGTTCAAAAATATATGTGTTGTGTATGAAAGCAGTTAGAATTGTTAGTTTTCGTGAAAATAAATGTGTAAGGTAGCCCACTTGAAGGAAGCCCCTGTTGAACGCCATCTCTTACTGTTCGAAGTAAGGGATCACCATCGACGTCAAAGTCGATTTCTTTGCTGGTTGTTGCGTAATTAAAGGGTATTTTCATACATTTTGCTTATAATAGTTTACTTTACAATGTAGGGCGAGAATTTTAGTATTACATGTATCACTTTGCTTGAAAAGGCAGTGATCATTATTTAGTTCCAATTTTTTCTTGTGGAACTAATTTTTGATCACCTGAATGAAAAATAGGTTAGAACATTATAAAATTATAAAAAAAATTAAATTTAGGTGGTATAATATTAAAAATAAGTTTATTTGGTACTTTTTTTTTTAATTAGTATGGCTTTCTGATAAAATATTAGTACCTTACCTGATAAGAAATTAGTTCCCATGTATTTTAGATGATCAAGAACTAGTTCCTCATCTGATCAAAAAATTAGTTCCCATGTATCATAGATGATCAAAAACTAGTTCCTAGTCACCTTATTATTCCATACCTTATAAATAATTAAATTATATTTATTTTCAACTTTTTAAAAATTTTCCTCAAAATTTAAACATTAATTCATCTTTTATTATAAAAATGTCTATGGTTTAAAGTTTTATTAGGTTAAAAATAAATATTAAAGCGGGAAGCCCTCTAAACTGATCAAAAACTTATTCCTTAACGGTACGAACTTCTATGTCAGTTCGATAATTTAAACAATTATTTTCAGGGTTTTTGCTCACATCCCCCAAAAAAATTAAAATCAAGAAAAATAAATGTTTGTGTAGTGAGTGCTTTTTTTAATATATCGTCCACCATGTTGAATCGGTCATTGTGAATTTTGAAAATCTAAGTTCAAATTCGTTGTTAGCAGTCAGCAAAACTCACAATGGCCGATTCAATTGGGATCTGACATGGGGGCAAAGTCTAACCAAGATGGCGCCGATATGAGTACAAGATACATGTGTTGTATATGCCGTAATGTAGATTTTTGCGAAAATGTTCCTTTCTATGCAAAGTATTTGTGATTGGGCACGAGAACAGGCAAGGATTGATGTGTACCCATCGAGCGCTTCTACTTTCCGCCACCAGATGTCATGGCGACGGATGTCAGATCCCAATATGGTGGACGATATATTTAAAAAACACCCACTACACAGTCATTTATATTTCTTGATTTTTATTTTTTTTCGTGAATTTTGAAAAAATAAGTTCAAATTCGTTGTTAGCAGTCAGCAAAACTCACAATGGCCGATTCAATTGGGATCTGACATGGGGGCAAAGTCTAACCAAGATGGCGCCGATATGAGTACAAGATACATGTGTTGTATATGCCGTAATGTAGATTTTTGCGAAAATGTTCCTTTCTATGCAAAGTATTTGAGATTGGGCAGGTTCAAATCCTGCTCAGCGAAATTTTTGCAACGGCACGAGAACAGGCAGGGATTGACGTGTACCCATCGAGCGCTTCTACTTTCCGCCACCAGATGTCATGGCGACGGATGTGAGATCCCAATATGGTGGACGATATATGAAAAAAAAGCACCCACTACACAGTCATTTATATTTCTTGATTTTTATTTTTTCCCGTGAATTTTGAAAATCTAAGTTCAAATTCGTTGTTAGCAGTCAGCAAAACCCCTGGAAATAATTGTTTCAATTATCGGCCTGACACAAAAGTCCGTACGTCCAGGGCCGGCGCGAGGATAGTTGGCGCCCTTATGCAAGAAAATTTTTGGCGCCCCAAATTTTTGCACCTGTTTACTATTTAATATGTTTCGCCTTTACGGAGTACAACAAGAAATAATTACGTTTACATTTGGTTTACGAGTTTTTTAGTACCCCCTTCGGCTGGCGCCCTTATGCGGCGCATAACTTGCATAATGGGTTCCTCCGGCCCTGCGTACGTCGAAGCGTATGGGCTGACGCGTTAACGAATTTTCACTTCTTTGACCTCCCATATCTCAGAAACTAATTGTCATCTCAACTTGAAAATTTCGTGCGATTGGTATCTCATCATATGGTATCGTTTCGCATAAAATTACAGTTCCAAAATCGAGGGACCAAAAAGAGGCTATTTCTTGGGTCACTCTTTACGTTTCACTTCCACATTCGTGCTTTAAAAATTTCCTGTGAACTCTTGCCTAGAAACGAAACTGGTTCGCGGAGTTCTCCGTTTAAACTACACATCGTATAATTAACTGCTAGATAAAATGTGCGATGTGTATTGCGTAATCGAAGTCTGTGGTATAGAATACATACACTTGCAGTTTTTCAAGTGTACGGCGAATTGCTAGCTAAACGCACACATACCTACGTATGTCCACCTTTTCAACGTGCCTCTACTTTTCGTCGTCGCGTCGATAATAGCAACCTTGGCCGATAATTGTGCTTAATTGCTAGAGAATTATAGAACAACTGGTATCGAATTTTAATAGGTTGGCAAAAAAGCAAAACGAAGCAAACGCGAGATCTAATAACCGATATAACGGGACTGCGATCGACTTCTAAAATGGGCGTTGCAAAAATATTTCTCGTGACATGTTGGACATTGTCACTTATCTTGTCGATTAATAGTGGTCAAGGCAAGTTTCTCGGTTCGTTTTTCCTGGATATACTTATTGTATGCATTTATGTAGGTTCGCCCAGTAACAATCACTCTGTCAGCAGTGAGCTACGAACGTTTCAGGTGTTAAGAAGTTTCACTCGGCGGAACGCGCACCCCAATATGCAACACACGTTGTCGCCACCGGGTCAAAACTACCTAAAATTGAAAACCACGGTTTTGGAATAATTTTTTTAACTTTGTTATTTTTATGTTAAAGTAGGGGAAATGTGTCCAGAACCTATACTTAAGGTTCTAGGTCCATAACTTTTTAAATAATAAAACAAATTGGGCAATGACAACGGTATTTATTGAAGGGTTTCATAAATAATACAAAAGAACAAAAATAAAATTGAAATGGTTAAATAGTGTACTTCATTGAACAGTAAAACAAAACCTCTTCTTTTTCTTCGGATCCCCAGCTGGTGCAACCTTCGTGTGCCCATCCACCACACCTTGTACATTGGACCCAACTTTGATCCAAGCGGCTCAGGCCATATTCTTCGCGACAATATACACAAAAATTAGTTTTAGCTTTATTTTCTGTAGGTTTAATTGCTTGTCTGATAGTGTTTCTTTTATAATTACGTGGCAACCTGCTGACACCTTTAAACAAAAATGGAACACTAGTTTACGAACCTTCGGTCGGTGTACGGCTTTACCCCAAGGCGTAAGAACCCACACTTTTGGTTGCAGCTAAATATGAAAATGACATAAATCGGCCACCATCATCAAAATATAATAGAAATAGATACTGTCAATAGATATCTTCATGTAACTTACCTTCTAATTACCAGAACACTACATAGTCCACTTGAAGTACAGTCGAAAATAAGATACAGCACGTAGAAATATAATAAATTTAGTAATTCGCTGGAGCGAATGTATTTCGCCACGAGGATCTGTTGACTAACAGTTCAATATGGCGGAAAACAATTGGCAAACGCGCGTGGGCATCGTTCATTTGTTTTCAGAAATAAGTATGGTATACGGTTTTGCCCCAGTGTACGGTTTTGGACAGGTTCCCCCTACAGTGTTTCAAGAAGCAACCAAGATTTAAGAGGTATCTGAAAATTTTTATTAAAGTTCTTTAAAAAATTGTAACAAAAACTCAGTCTTCTTAATTTTTACTTGGTTATAAAATCGAGTAAGAAAAATTAGTCTTCTTGATTCAGTAACAATATCAAATTGAGATCGATGTCAAAAGTAGGTGCTATGAACTTATCAACGAACGCATAGAAAACAATTCGTAAAAACTTTTTCAAAACAATACTCAGAATTTTTCTAAAGTACGTACATACTTAGAATCGTCAGTTTACGTAGGGTTAGTGAAAGGTTTTGGTCTTTTATTGCACTTGGTCGGTTATTCCCCCGCCGAAAGGTACCTAGAACGGCACGGCACAGGATTGCGCGAGAAAAAATATATTTTCGCAACTTGTGCCTCTGTGGTAAATTTCACCCAGTAGCGCCTCCCGCCGAGTTAAGAAACGCGAATGGGGCAAACCGAGGCAGAATGCGTATGCAAGTGTTGCACGTCGGTGAATTGCTCGGGGCCGTTCGCCGCATGCCTCGGGCCGTTCGCCGCTGCCTCGGGCCGTTCGCCGCACGCTATCGGTCGAAAAAAATTAACTTGTGCTCAATGCGGGTGTCGTTCCGAGGCAGGACGTGCCGCGGCGCCACTTGCCGCATGCCTCGGGCCGATCCGACCTGTGATGCCAGATCGGGGACGGGTTCCCTCGAGAATTTCCCCCACCTCGCGCATACTACGCCGGAGCAGCGTGTCCGTGAGCTCGGCGCTTCAGAGTCCAACTCACGGACACGCAGCTCCGGCGTAGTGTGCGCGAGGTGGGGGAAATTCTCGAGGGAACCCGTCCCCGATCTGGCATCACAGGATCCGACAACTTTGGATCGGCCCGAGGCATGCGGCGACAGCTAGGGAAAGACGAGCCTCCTTCTATACATGTTTATTTGTGATTTTTTTTTAGAAATACGAATTTTAAGTGGGACCGCATAGTTTCTTTACTACTGCGTTGTAATCTATATAAAATATATAAAAGAAATTTATGTTAAACAATTTTATTAAAAATGCAGTAAAGACTAAATTAAAAGGCACTAAAAACTAAAAAATAATTCTTTTCTTGTACTATTTTTTTATGGTGTTAATATCACTTTAAATAAAATTGTGGGACACCATGTGCAACCAGAAGTTGAGGTATTAGTCATTCCTGTTATGAAATATCGTGTCCCACGATTTTATTTAAAGTGATTTTAACACAATCAAAAGTGTAGTACAAGAAAATAATTATTTTTTAGTTTTTAGTGCATTTTAATTTAGTTTTGACTGCATTTAAAAAAAAAAACGTAAAGCATTACATTTTTTTATATATTTTTTATTTTCTAGTTCTTAGTGTTTGTGGATTTACATTTCACAGCTCAGACTTCTTTACAAATATCGTTTATTGCTGTATACAGTTTAACAGTTTGCTTAAACGTTGTAGTGCCACAGTCACTAAGAAATAATTATTTTCTTGTACTAAAATCTCGATGGTGATATACTACGAACGCCTGCAAAGTTTTAGTTTTACTGTTCGTACATACATGACGTATCATTTCTCGATAAATGGAGTATTTTCGGTAATCGTGGTGCGACTAGCTTGCGTCCCGAACGCAGGGGCTTTTTGTCGTTTTCGTAAAAGAACGCGAGTGGCTCATTTCAAATACCTGGCTTCTAGAGAATATCATAAATTCTGGTCTTTTATTGCACATTGAAACATCTGTTTTGTAGAGCCTACATATTTTTTTTCGTGAAAGAGGAGTCACATAATTTGAAAAAAATTGCCCTGACTCCCTTAAACATTCCTTCTACTTTTAACACTTTCGAAGTCGTTTCAATGAACACCATGAATTACATAAAAATTTATTCTTTACTTTACGTTGTTATAAAAATACCGTAAACTGGGGGAACATGGGCAGGTTTTTGGAACATTTTGTTATATAATTTAAAAATTAACATGTTTACATTTGCTTTAAGTATCCTATCATAACATTGCATCTTTTGTGATTGTACTACAAGTGTAAAAATGCATAAAATTGTTGTCCTTTTCCTTCTTTAATACATGTTAAAAACATTAGTGTACCGGGGTAACATTGACACATCATATAGATAGCATTAACGGGTTAAGTTTTACTAATCTGAAGTCAGTAAGATACATTGACATTTAAATTTGTTTATTTTATTTTATTGTTTACATCTTAATAGCATTAATAGCATTAACAGGTTAAGTTTTACTAATCTGACGTAAAACAATGTAATTCCGGGGTATTCCAATGTTACCCCGTGCTGCCAATGTTTCCCCAGTTTACGGTATGTATCCTCTGATGTCATAAAAATTTCCTCAGTTTGCCTTAGCTTGCCTCAACTTACCTCGGCTTGCCTCGGCCGCACAGAACGAAAAATCTCAATTTGTCCAGCCCGAGGCTTTCGGGCCTGCCTCGGCTTGCCTCATTCGCGTTCGTGCTCAACTCTGTACGCGGCCTTAGGATATTAAGATGTTAAGAAATTATTTCTAACTGTTTGTTCGTCTTGGAAAGTCAAACGAGCATAAATTTTGTACCTATCCGCAATTCTGTTTATTATCACTGCATTTGTTATATTTATTCAACGTAGGTCAACGGTAATCTTTTTCCAATAATTATTTTCATGTATCTGTGTTGCATGTTTATTCCTGAGACAGTTTAACTGAAAGATTAGCATAACTCACTAATTGATGTTGGTCTAGCGATTTCATACCGCATAGGTACGAGCGATAACACTTTCAATGCGCTGCTCTACTTAGGAATTTGTAGGGTGTAGGAATAGGTACGTTGTTAGTTCCCAGTGTAAATTTTTGTGGGGTTATAATAGGTAAACATCGGACCTTAATATTATCCAAGAAGAAAATTTGCCACTTTCTGCCACTTTCAGAAGTATTACATTTTTTCTTCGCGCAGGTTATGCTTAGCTTGTACAGAATGTGGCATTTAAATGGAAACACCTAAATATCTCCGTTATTAGTGGTAGTATGGAAAACCTCCAGAGGACAAAGTTGCACTGCTTGGAAGGGCACGTGCAATGGCAGATGATTTTTTTCGAAAATCATTTATTTATAAGATTTCAAGGTCAGCGTTTTTTTCTCTAAATTTTAATACATGCACCTGAAATAGTGACCCATGTCGCTCGGCTCGGGGTTCGGGGGACCTCAAGAATGAAGGCCTTCGATTAAAAAAATTATTTGTGGCCGACGGATGAATTCCCGTCGAATAAACTGATTCATCCGTGGCGTTTTAAATAAAAATAAATCTGGGTTAGTTTTATTCGGTACGACAAACAAAGATAAAGTCTCTTAAGGCTGCCATCTCGCTGGACCTTGAATGTGTGCGTACGCTCACACAAGCTAGGATGTAGTAAACAAACCGTTTCAACCAACTTTCGTCCTGGAATCGGCACGGAGGAAAATTTTGCCGGTATAGTTGCCTTCAGTAAACATCCGTGCAAGGTGGTCTGGTGCGTTTGAACGCTAATAAGCACCGTACAGCTCGAAAACTGATAGAATGAGGCTTCAAGGCTACTCCCTCAGAGGCGTGATGGTATATTCGAACCACGTAGCACCAGCATTCCCTAGTATAGTGCCTCTACGAGCTATAGTGACTTAGGTGTTGGGTCCCTCAGCGAGGTCTTCACCGATATCCTGCTGGGTATGAGCCTCTAAACGTGGCCCGTTACTACCTCTAGCAGGATAGTGTTTAGGGAGGGTCAGGACAAAACCGGGGCCCTATGGATTAAGTGTTACAACTTCGATTTTAATAAAATAAAACAGAAATTGAAGATACTGTTTATCATTATTAAAAGACACCAATTAAGCTTTGCTACTGACTATTAAAAATTGTCTCATTGTCAGCACATATTAAATACAAATCCATTTCAGTAAGGTATATGTACTGCATTAGAACAGTAGCAATATAAATTATTTTATATTAATAACTTATTTTACCCTTTAGGGCCCTGGTTTTGTCCTGGTCTTCCCTAAACACAGTTCTGCAAGAGGTATTAGGGGGGGGGCACCTTTAGCGGCCCGTACCCGGCAGGGTATCGGTTAAGGCCCCGCTGGGTACCTCACACCTATAGTCGAATTAACGAAAGAAGGCACCTTGGGACCGGGGCTAGAATTTGCGACGTTGCCGCTACTCCAGGCTCGCGATTGGTGCTTCCCCTACGCGGCTCCCTACGCCTTGGCCAATGACTTTCGACTACTTAGCTGTGGGCTTAGAATAATCGTTGTCCTTTTTGGGGTGTGTATTGCTATCCTCTTCCAGAGGGGGAACCCAACGTTCTTCCCATAGAGATTTCACAGAGTGTCGAATCTTATTGGTACGCGCCATGCAGAATGAATGGCGGACAAGTCGAGGAATACAGGCTCATAGGATTCTTATTCTTTTTAGCGTCGTTCACTTTTTACACTCGATGTCAGGGATTTTGTTCAAACTGAAATATTATATACGAAGGGATTTTAGTCATGACTTTGCTGGTTTTGAATTTGTTCAATTTTTGCCAATTTTAATGAAACCGAGCTGTACTTGTAAATTTTTATCTCGGAAACTCTTTATCGTATTGAATTTATTCTCTTTTTATTTTAATCTAGAAAGTGCGGGGTATTTTAATACTCTTTTTAATATTGAAAAATTAATTTTGTAATTTTGAAAATTATAACCAAAGTTTTATTTTGCAAATTTCACGTACGAAATATTCTGCTTTCGAGAATGGAATTTTGAAAATTAACGTCAGCATGAGCCGTTATTAACCGATGAAGAATTTCATTAACTCTATATTTTGTAACCAAGTTCAAAACCTGTTAAACAATGACTTAAACCTTTCCATAATTTCGCGTGTTCACAAAATACAAATTGCATTCTGATCAAAGTTTCTAAAAATGTGATCGATTTGGCGCGGAGTGACGTGTAGATGAAGGAATCTGTTTTATCGAGCGAGCGAGAGAAACATAGTTGCACTTGAAGTTAGAAAGAGTCGTCCGATCTGCTACACAACGTGGCAACGTCGCACGAAGTACGGAGCAAGCATTGGGTCTCCCACGAGCCACGCGCGCCGGCCTACGGGCCGCCCAGGTGCCTTCTTTCGTTAATTCGACTATAAGTCACTATAACTCGTAGAGGCACTATAGCATTTCTGGTTGGCCCACAGTATCCCCAAGTTGGGAATTAGTTGGCCATCAAAATGCCAACAATAAATACTACTAGGGTTCGTTCAAATCCAAGCTAACCGATAAATGTAGGAAATATATATTTGCCGATACGTATTGAAATTCGTATCGCGGTGTTGCCACATTTCCCCTATTATTATTTTGTCGTCAGGGAGGCTTGAATGAATCACAGCGAAGCGGCTGGAGATTACAGAGATGGGCAAAGATAATATCTGGATATAATAAAAGTTACTATATGTTTATCCGTTATACAAAGCTTCGAATAACACGATTTATCTATATTCCAAACACCACGGATGAATAAAATTTGAAGTGAACTTATTCGACGGCGAAAGATAATTTTTTTTATTCGAAGAACGTCTATTCGAACCGTCGAATAAGGTTTTCATCTTTATCCGTAGCTTATTCGACTTTTATTCGAAGGCTTCGAACAACTTTGGGCAGCGTGTTTATCCGAATCGGCGCGATCACTCTTCGAGCTGAAGACTTGGGCTGTTCGGCGGCGGCTTCTTATCTCAGTTATATGCGTGTTTTAGAAATAGTTCTGGCTACTTTTTTGTCTTTTGTTCGTTTTGAGATTCGTTTCCCTTATGCGGAACCAAATATAATTTCCCATCATTGTCTCATCCCAAAATCCATCATACCGTCGCTCAATACCCTTCATATTCTGATGGAATCTCTGTCCCTGTTCGTTATTTAGTTACATCGCTAAGATTTTTCGGGAAAAAATTCAAGTGAGAATACAAGAAATGGATCTTCAGGGGCATATTTACGCCTGTTGGAAAAAAATGAAAGCCATACATTAGAAAATGAACTACGAGTAGAAATATATAAAAAAAAAAATTGTATGTTAAACGATTTTATTAAAGATGCTCCACGATTTTATTTAAAGCGAAAAAACACCATCGAAATTGTAGTACACGAAAAGAATTATTTTTTAGTTTTTAGTGCATTTTTATTATATCTAAAACACACACGTATTAACAAAATAATTGAAAAAATATACAGAATGAATTAAAAGTGAAATAACACAATATAATTGAAGAACAAAAAAACACAAAAACCGAGAAAAAATGAAATTTTAGTGTTTCCACACAATTGTCTTTAGCTTCGGTATTTATCAATAGATTTCCTTCAGTAGCAGCTTATTTTCTTCGTAAAACTGCAGACTCAACGTAAGAAATGAGAAACTCGGCCGATTTTTGCGATTTCGATTTTTCCCAGATGATTAAATGAATTGTCGATTACAATTTCGGTCGATAAAAATGCCTTTTTCACATATTTCCATCGATTTCACCCGATCTGCTGAAGCGATTTGAAAATTTTGTCAGACACATTTGTTGGTGATTCAATTATCTTTAATTTGATATAACTGAGGTAGCTTTCAATATATTCTGCCGAAAGTGTTTTATTAACATCTCCGAAACTAAGACCGACCGCCAAAAAATTTAAGGGGAAATGTTGTTTAGAACGACGAGCTTAACGACATGTAAAGGTCATCGAAATCGGCGAGGGCCCAGTTGATGAACCACTTGCCGATGGGCATGTTTACCGTGCTCTACAGTCGTGCACTGTTAAACTGCATGTGTTCTAAATTGTATGTGCACTATATTCTGTGTCCTATTTTGATGTGCGCTAAATTGCATGTGTAATATCGTACTGTGTAGTATTGATATGGAGCCAATTAATTTGTGATAGGCAACATGGGATTGTAGCTTCTCGTAAGTTGGGGCCGAGGGACAGAGCACTGCAGAATCAAATGGAAAAATAAGTGTAAATTCAGTGTGGGTACTGATTACGCGCAGGTTGTACGTACTTTGTCGTAGTTTCTTATGATGAAACCAGGTGGCATAAATAATTCCTGTGGGAGATATAACACACCTCATCGTTACTAACATGCGTAGTACTCCCAATGATTTTTTTTACGTCTAAAATCAGATACTGGAAATTTTATGGTCGTTTGTACATATAGGTACATAAGTTCTTGTTATTTCTTTTACATAAAACCATTTAATAATGATATGAAATTTAAATCTGAGCTTGCAATCTCTTTTTGTGCTAGGATTGGATCGTAGTTCCTCCTTTTTTGTACATACTTAGGTACGGTCACAGTCGTTTTTCGTTATACTGATGTTATATCCTTCTTTGATAATGTAATTACACGAACCTTTGAATTTTCAATCGTAATGCGAACATTCTTTTCGTTCTTGACTTATTTAATACAAGTCGTCATTTACAGCTGTTGATTTTGTCTCTACTAGTTAACTACTTATAAGAAATGCCAAGAAATGTAGGAGAGTAACTTGAAAGTATATGTACAGTATAGGTAAAGTGAGGAATACCTACGGAAACTGGGATGAGCATGCATCCCAACGGTGGCCTGTTGGTCCTGTCTTCACTTGGCATAACTTCTAACTCCGGTGTCCTACCTAACGGTACACAATTAGCTTTAGCTAGATCAAGGTTGGCAATCTTCAATGTTTCGTGTGGTCGGCTCACACATACCTGTGTGGATGCCGCTTTATCACTGTCGAGCATCGGCCACGTGCAATAGAGGGGTGGGAATAGCAGTAACATAATATTAGGTTGCGGCATAAGTTCTGCCGCTAGAGTACCCAATAGAGTCCTCTACAAATTCGATTTTTGAAAATAGCTTATACATACCTACTTACTTCAAATTATGTATTTTCCATAATTATTTATGACAGTTTCCCATACATGTGGAAATTGTGTCATGACTCTTTTATAAAAATCTTCGGATTTATCAATAATTAAAATTTTTTAAAAAAACCCGACTGCTTAAAAAGCGAACAAAAATGACAAAAACAAGACAATTTATTTTCATGTTAAGATTGCATTTATTTATACATAGTATATTATTTATCATAAACAGGATAATAATGTGACAATTTAAATTAACTCAATTGTCTGTATTCGGAGGCCTTAAATCTTTCCATGCGTTTCTACCCCAAGCATGTACCGCAATGGCTAAAGAAAGTGCTTCAAGCTGGTAACAAAAAGAGGTGGACAACATCAATGCAAATTCATCCTTATATATTGACATTTCAACTTCAGCGTGTTTTGTACCTTATGCCTATGTTTCTCTCTTTGTCCGTGTGGGGAATACTGTTAGCGTTGTTAATAGCCCACTAAATCTAATTAGGGCAAACAGCGATACACAAAATTTATTAAGACAATATGTCATTTTTTATTTCGAAATAAATGCTCGAATGTAAATACATCGAAAGATTTAAGACCTCCGACTGCAAGCAATTGAGTTAATTTAAATTGTCGTCTTATTATTATCCTATTTATGATAAATAATATGCTATGTATAAATAAATTAAATCTTAAATCTTTTTATCATTTTTGTTCGATTTTTAAGCAGTCAGGTTTTTTTTTAAAAAAAAAATTTTGAATCTTTTACTTTTTAGTTATGTATAACAATATTGTATGGCAAGGGCCGCAGCGTATTTAGTTCATTAAGGGAAATAACTTTTCTCGCATCCAGGTCACTAATTGCAAGCCCTTCCCATTTTTTTATTTCTATCTCACAATTTTGAAAATTATATATCGTAGGACATTTGGAAGGTCAAGACAATTCTAAAGACACCCCATTTCTCCAAATCGGTGTATTCGTACAGGTTCTAGAGCGTAACATCTGGGTATACAAACGCAATACTTACCCTCCTTTGCGTGCCGCAGTCGGATAAAAAAGGAACTTATTGCAGTGTTCTTGGCCGCGAAATAATTCAAGTTTCTTCCGTCTAAACTGTTTGATTCAGAAAGGTGAAAATCCGTTGGTGCCAGATCCAGGGAATATGGTGGATGAGGAATAAGTTGTGGCCTGGCGTTGTCACAGAGCTACAGGACACCCTTTTGATTCACACGGGGTGGTCTTTTAATTTACAGTCCTCGCAGCACTCTTTCGAGTTGTTAGCAATAGAAATTAGCATTGAAAGTTGTATTTAGATTAAGTAACATTTCAGAATTCTTTTCTCTCCGAACCTTCTTTTCGACACCTCCCAAGCGGTCACAGACTTGCTCAGTTTATAGTAGCTGGAAGAGCTATAGTAAGGTCGCGAGATCAATGGAGCGCGTCGGCACAAACGAGTTAACAGAAGTGTGAGAAGATAACGACCCGAAGCGTGAATCAAAGCCGCTACATCAGTCGGTGGCGCCGCTTGATGGTTTAAGGCTTGATATACCTACGGCCGTCGCTACACACTTTCCAGCTACTGTACCTGCACTGTCGTTCGATCCGTTAATCAGTGTTCGATCTTGAAGGAGAAATGCGCTGGAAGAACGCTGTTTTATAGAGAGGATAATTTTCTTAGGATCGTCTAAGGTCGGTAACTGATGGTCAAGTTTCCAACAGAATATTGAACTGCAATTGAAAGAAGGACAGGGAACTGGAAGCAGGTATCTAGGAACAAGTGGTGGTAAACTTTCGTCCCTTCTGTAACGTACCCATATTGCAAAGAATTGTATCCTTAGTATTCACTTTTAGCGAAATTGTTGTCTTGTACAGCAACAGACGAGGAAATGCTCTTACTTTATTCAAAACGATAGGGGTATCAAGGAATTCCATGATCACTGAACATTTTTCCACTTTTACTCCATCAACCTACCAAATAATCGATCGTAGATACTTTTATAGCTGGTTCTTTCTTGTTTCTTCGAGCGAGTGAGCTCGCAACTTGGACAGAAAATTCCGATTAGAGGAACATTGTAACCGGCATGCACGCACACATAGGGGGAGCCCGGGAGACTTGACCATATGGGAAAGTTAGGCCGCTTCAAATATCTGTTCTAAATTTCCCGGTAGGCGGGCGGTTGTCGAGCCATAGCGTGCGAATTCTTTACCTTTACCATGTCATGTCACAAAATGACGATCGGTAGTCCGCTTTAGCTGTGAGTCAGGAAAACGTGTTTCTTCGTGTTCGGAGTAAAATACAAAGTAAAAGCTCAATTAAAGTATATAAGATAATTATTGTAATGTCTAAAGTTTGTGGCTACTTATTATAAACTAAAGCAACTCGTTGTTTTTTTCATTTGTTCCCGAGTTACTAGAGTATGGTCAAATCTCCCAGCGCTCGGGGAGGGATGAGTGAAATCTCATTTTTTATAAAATTTAATTTAGTACTTACATTTATTAACTTATTGAAATGATATAACCCTCAAATTATAGTCTGATAACAAGGCTTTACTGTGACATAAATATAAAATCGATGCATCTGATACCCTAGATTTCGTGGACCTTCAAGTAAAAGGTGGTTCAACTCTCCCGGACTCCTACTTTTTCTTTTGGTCTGATAGGAAAACTTGGGAAACATGAAACAATAATTAGCCTGAACGTTAGGCTTTTGATGACGGTCAATCCAAAAATCTAGTCGCGACAATATTTGTTTCTTTTAAACAGGAAACGAAGCCTTGTAATAAGCACAGCGATATAAAAGGTTAGAAGTATGCATTTACATTTTTGTCAGTTACTAACTGTAAGATATAACGCGAAGCAGTGCAATATTTTGATTACGAACTTTTGCGATCAACGTCGTGTTTAACGTAACCTATAAAGCTGCACAAAACCTTTTTAATCGCACGAATGGCATAATGTTACCACACGAAAAGTGTTCGTTGTAAACTTCATTGGAGTCTCCCGTTTGATCTCTCGACAAATATCTCGACTGCAACAAAGAAATCGATCTTTCCAGTTTTAGCCACATAATCCACGCGACGCCATTACATGAAGTTCATTAAGCCATCGTTGCATAATTAAACGGGCGAGTCGCTACCAAAACACACGTGTACGCGGAGCAACCTATCCAGTGCTATCATTAAAATCGGCCACGAAGTAAACGTTTCAGTCGGTAAATATTTAAGTCGGCCTGTAAGGGTTCGGTAATGAGAGTCGAGATGGATCGATATGGACATGTATGCGGACTTCGTCGGTCGTCGACACTCTCAATAAATATTATCCATCGACTAAAATTGCTTTCCCATTTCGACCCTCCTGTGTACGCGTTTACACGATTCTAATTCAATCATAACTAATTCTTTTCGGCCCCTTCGCATCGTCTCCCTTATTCCTGTATTAGTTGGCTCGTGCATGCGCGCGCGCGCGCGCGTTTAGCTCTTTTGAGCTATAAAGGCAGGCTGTCACTACGCCTCGCCGCGCCTCGCCGCGCCTCGGCTCATTTTATTCTTCCTATGCTTTTCTTAAGTAGTTTGACAATTTGACTCACACTGCGCTTCGCCTCGCCTCGGCGCGACTCTGAGCTGCAGATTCTTCCTCGAGAATATTTTGAGGGAGAGGTGTGGTATGAGCCTACTGAATTGACGACTGCACAGGAAGAGGTTCTCTGAGCAACTGACCAAACACATGAACCGAGGCAAGCTCAGATAAGTTCAGGTAGGGAAGAACCGAGGCGACGGGAACCTAAATGTGAGTGCGAAAAGAAGTTGCGTCGAGGCGAGGCGTGGTGAGCGCCTATCTTACAAGGGGAGGACACCATGAGGTAGGCACTGCTTTTGATGAATCTATGTCGAAATTAAGTAAATAGGTGTCCGAGCGTTTCTGCCAATGGGCCTTAATAATAGAGATATTTACATGGAAATTATTAAAAATTTCATAGTGGCCGTGGGGTTTTAGTGGGTAAAAATCCCACACTACCCTGGTGTCCGCGGGAGATTCCCTTCTGGAAGCGTTGGAGTGCCTTTTGAAGATGTATCCAAGTTAAAAAAAAACTTTAAAAATTTTTTTTATAATTTTTTTTTAACTTGGGGAAATCTTCAAGAGGCACCCCGACTCCTCCAGAGGGGAATCCCCATTGGCGACAGGGTAGTTGAGGGATTCTGACCCACTAAAACCACACGGCCACTATGAAATTTGTAATAATTTCCATGTAAATATCTATATTATTAAGACTCATTGGCTGAAACGCTCGGACACCTATTTACTTATTTTCGACATAGATTCATCGTGCCAAGGCTCATCAAAATCGGTGTCTACCTCATGGTGTTGTCTCCCCTTGTTAGTATACCTAGCACTTGGCTGGTACGGATGCATGTAAATTTAACATTTTTTTATTATTATTATTATTATTAATTAAGCCGGAGTCCCCATGGTGTACAAAAGAAAAGACAAGTGCAATTACAGAGTCTGAACACTTACTTAACCAATAATTAATAGCTAGTAAGCAAACAATAATTACACCTATAGGATAAACTAAGTACCACCATACAGGTGATTAACTAGCTTATATAGCAGCGTCCTGAACGAGTCCTAAACATTTAATGATTAAATTCGGAAACACCTTCTTCTTTAAGCTGCTGATGAGATCCAACAAATGCAATAGAGCATGGTGTAATATATTTTAGCATTCATTTTTACAGAAACGTATGTGCGTGCAGGCGCAAGCAATTTATCATGATAAATGAGTTACCTCTCTTGCACCGATACCACGATTGAAACGATAACGGGACTTCTCGACATCGGTTGCAAAATTTATGCGCAAGGTGTAGCTCGATAAATTGGCAAAGAAACGATTACTATACATAGTAGTAACCTACAGGTATACATACCTATTCACCAGGGTCATTTTTGGGCCAAGTTCCTTAACAAGGTTGAGAATATGACGCTGTTACAGTGTTACCCGCATGCAAGGCTGCGCGTACCTACATGCCTCTGTAAACAGAACGAAAATAATTTCCTGAACGGGGTGAAAGAAACCGCAGCGCATACGGGCGAACGACACTGACAAATAGACAACGTAAAAAGTTTGTTCAAGTTCACGAATAGTTAACATTTTCCTGGGTGGTATTCAGTGGCCGATTTAACAGGGCGGCTGATGAGCATTTGCCGCCTAGGCCCCGGCAGGGCCCCATGACCAAAAAAAAATTATAATTAGGTATAGGTATCCAAACACTACTCTTTTTCGTACTACTACACTTGACCCGTTTTTAGTAAACTACCTCTTCATTTTCTCCAAAAAATGGGCCCCTGCCCAGAAGGCCCTCTTAGGGACCTATCTTCAAAAAGAAAGTTATGATTTTAACCAAAAACACTATATTTTTTTCTGTACTACTACCCTCAGTTCCTTTTTAATAAACTAACTCTTCATTTTCCTCCAAAAGTGGGCCCCTGCCCAGAAGGCCCTCTTAGGGACCTATCTTCAAAAAAAAAGTTATGATTTTAATCAAAAACACTATATTCTTTTCTGTACTACTACCCTCAGTTCCTTTTTAATAAACTAACTCTTCATTTTCCTCCAAAAATGGGCCCCTGCCCAGAAGGCCCTCTTAGGAACCTATCTTCAAAAAAAAAGTTATGATTTTAACCTAACACTATATTTGTTTCTGTACTACTACCCTCAGTTCCTTTTTAATAAACTAACTCTTCATTTTCCCCAAAAATGGGCCCCTCAAAAAGTTTGCCACCTGGGCCTTTTTTCTTAAATCCGCCACTGGTGGCATTTCCCCCGAAGAATTAAATAAGAGTGTTAAGTTACAGTTAACAGAAAGTATGGAAATTCGTTCCCCCAACGTGAACGGGATACAGGTTAGGGGAATATGCAAATCGATTCATCGGGAATATATTTTAGGTGAAAATTTTACTCCAAGAGCAACGGAAAATTTATCCTGCTGTAGCGTGACGTTTTCTCTTCTCAAATAGAAAATGGAAATTATCCGCTCAGCGTGGATGGCCGAAAGAGTTTTCAAAAGACATTATACTTCCGTTGCACTATGCTGCTCCTCTAATATGCAAAGTGGAATTCTTTCACCGACGATAGAGCGATGTTTCTGTGATCGGAATACAACGACACGACTAATTCAGCACCATAGTGCACCTTCCGCTTCGTCAGTTTCTCATATAAACGCTCCTACTTAATGAGAAATAAAATTGTAAGTACGATGGTTATGATGCATGATTCTGCGCATGGGTAAATACACAGATCTTACGAAAGAAAACGGAGTCTAAGGTGAATGTCCCAATTTCTGCTCATTTAAGAGGTAACTCGTCATAAAGAAGGTATACAAAATTTGTTTGTGATCAAAATTTGCAGAGTAATTGATTAATTCCTTAATAATAAATCAACCAATTCAAAAACAATTTAAGAAAGATATTTCAAGATGTTTAACTATTAGTAATTTCTAATTAAATATAATGCTCTAAATGTCCGTATTTCTGCTCACGAAAAATAGCGATGTATGTATTTCTACTCACCATTTCTACCAATTTCTGCTTACATAATATGTTGCCTTTTCAGGTTAAAATAACTTACATCTTTTATGGAGATGTTTTATAACACAACAATAAAGCATAAAATAATGATAAACAACAAATACAATGCCTTCGACTAGAAATAGAGGTTACAGCATATATTAAATTTTAAGGTTATATTACTAAAATTTTGGTGAGCAGAAATGTGGACATGACAGTGATTCACTTGACCCTAAATCTATTCACCTGTTTTCTATTTAAAAGAAAATAAAAATAGTAAAAAATCTACACCTAGAGCACAATACGGCATCTGTTTTTGTTATTAAATAAGAACTTTTACTGCAGAAACTATTTTCTGCCCAATTATCGAATACCAATAGTGACCCTTAGCACAACCAGCTAGAAGACGGTCGAAAAATCATGAGCTTCTTATTTTAAAAGTTTTTCGTTGCTTACACTGTGCTTTGATTAGCCCCAAGGTCGTAACAACAGTCGCGTAAATGTTTAAATAATTTAGAATTACTTTGTTGCACCTATAGTACAAACGTAACGTTTATAATAATAAGAAAAATATTAAATGAGGAGAAATCGGGACACGAGCAGAAATTGGGACATTCACCTTATCGCAATATTTGTCTCTTTGAAATTGCTTTTGTTAGGCATCTTTTCTTTTTATTAAGAATAATTGTAATATTGCGAAGCACCTTTCAAGTGTGTGTGCATACAGATACAAATATTTTATTTTATTTCGAAACACTCTACTCTTTTCCTACTTTATCTGTGGTATTTGAGGGATTAGATTTTGAAATTAAATAATAAGATAAAATACGTAAAATATAGCACGAAATAGGCAATCAAAATTTAACCGAACGAAATTGTATTTGCTAGTATTTTGTAGTCTTTTACAATAGTTTGCAAACTTACTGTTTTGACGAAGCACGTATATTATTTAATATGTTTTACATATTTTATGAGTAAAAGATCTTCAGCAAAATAACTTCGAAAATAAGATTGTTGGGGAACGAATTTAGATAATTTTGAATGTACAAGTTCAAAATATTGGATGAATGAATTTATTTGTAGAAAGTTGTAACCTCGCTATACGTTGGAATTTGATATTCAATGTAAATAGGCGAATACCTCTAAGACGTTAATGCCGGTGTCTCACTCGTATCTGTACATATTCTCGCATCTGCAAACGCACACATTTGTACACGGTCGATATTTGAACACTGGTTACATAGCTTTACATAAATTCACGAGGCAGGGAGGATTAATTGATAACGATCAATCATAGCACTGGTTTTCCAAATATTTTTTTTGAAAAAAAAACGATGTACTTAGGTCAAAATAGAACAAGTAATATATCTACTCTTACAAATCATTTTATCATGTTAGAGAGCTACAAACACAAAATTTCCGCGAAACGTCAAATCCGCGTCATCAATAAATACAGGTGTAGGTATTTTAATTGTAGGTGTGTACAAAGAATTCGGTGTAATCAAATTTATATTTTATTCGCCGTCTTTATCTGTTTAGGTACTTACCAATATTAAGATGCTAAGAAATAGAAACGTGTAAACGTCAAATGAACAAGTATTACACAGTTCGACAAAATTTGATTTTTGTTTGGACTCGTAATTTTCAATAGCCGTTTCTTATAGGTTTTCGAGCCCTGAAAACCTATCCGCAAACCGTTTGTCGCCATCACCCTCAGTTCTTGAGAAATTCGATTTTGAAAAAAAATGCAAATTTTCAAATTTGAACATCTTTTGTGTCGAAACGGTAATACTTAATCGGTTGCTCGTTGCGTCAAATTAGTCTATGGATCCTTCCAAGTACAGGGATATAAGTTATTAATACATTATGAACATTTAAATATGTTTAAACAACGATTAAAGAGAAAAGGACACCCGAAATGCAACCATTTTTGCAGATATCTTTCAATTTATTTCCAAAACTAAGGGTCTAGGAGAAAATCTAACTACTCCACGCGGTGCAGCAGAAAATTTTCTTTCGGAAACCATCAACAGAAGTGGTAAGTCACGTTTTGTTTTCAATACAGAAGCGAAATAGTCTGGCAAAACGCGCGGCGCCGACAGTGGTAGTCAACGGCGGCGCGCGATCCACTGCCGCTCAGCGTAACACAATCGCTTAACGCGCGTGACCACCACTGTCGGCGCCGCACGTTTTGCCAAACTATTTCGCTTCTGTATTGAAAACAAAACGTGACATACCACTTCTGTTGGTGGTTTCCGAAAGAAAATTTTCTGCTGCACCGCGTGGAGTAGTCAAATTCACTCCTAGACCCTTATTTTTTAAAATATATAGCAAGATATCTGCAAAAATTGGTGCATTTCAGGTGTCCTTTTCCCTTTGATCGTTGTTTAAACATATTTAAATGCTTATAATTCAATAATAACTTATATCGTTGTATTCGGGAGGGTTCATAGAATAATTTGACGCAACGGGCAACCGAATAAGTATTACTGTTTCAGCACAAAAGATGTTCAAATTTGAAAATTTGCAGTATTTTTCAAAGTCGAATTTCTCAAAAACTGAGGGTGATGGCGACAAACGGTTTGCGGATTCGTTTTCAGGGCACGAAAACCTATAAGAAACGTCTATTGAATGTTACAATTCCGGATGGGTGTTGAACTGTGTTATTTTAAGTTGCTGCTTTCTTAAAATCTGAGCTGTTGTTTTTAAGTTTAGTGCTTCGTTTCCGATACTTGGAGGAATATTCCGTTTTTACTTACCAATGAGTTTTATGAGTTATATATATATATATATATATATCTGTATATATAGGTGGGTACATCCATGCCACTTTTAATGTACATGAGAATCATTCTGATAATGAGATGGAACTTGGTTCGCGAAAGCTTATAGACAACCATCTTTCATTAGTAGTAAAAGGGTTGTAGATCGAAAGCTGACCGAACAATTACGATAATGGTATTTTTCCTTGCGTCGTTCTAAGCGATGACACAAACGAACTGCTGCTTGCGATAACAAGGCGTCTGTGTCGCCACCGTTGTACCATTGTCCGTATTTATAGCAAAGGCGATAATTCTGATGATATATCGATGCAAATTGATGGCACCGTAGTCCGGCAAAGTGGGGAAAAGGGAAAAAGCGTAATGAGGACGAGTCTGATAAGATTTTTATTATTTGAAAAAAGTTTTACCGTTATTTCTCTCTCTCTCTCACACACACTCCCCCCTCCCCTCTGTCTCCCTCTCTATCCATATATCTATCTATCTGTCTACCTATCCCTCAGGATCTACAGATGTATGCAATAATATTGGATATTTGTTTGATTACTAATTTCATTATATTTTTATTGTGATTTGTTTTTTGACAACTTATTGCTTTCGCAAAAGTTTCACCTCAAGAGAAACTTGAAAAGTGCACGAAATAATAGATAGATGAAAAGAAGCCTTCTTTTGCACGTTTCATGTCTTTACATAAGTTGGTTTCGATCGTAAACGCGAAGCAACTCGTGACGACGCCACAGGTTAAATTAATTTCTTCTCGATAGAATCTTAACAGTGATGGGCCCGTCGTACAACTTACGTACAAGCTCTTTTATCAGCATTTTACAATCAATACACCGTTTGTTTGGAATTTCGAGGACAGCTGTTTGCACGAATTATCAAACGATCATCGTTAGACTACTCGAGGACTTTCTGGACGCGTTTTTCCTCTTATCGGCAGCTTGATCCGCATGGAGGAACATTCCTGAGCGATTGATAATAGTTCGAGGCAAATATTTAAGTTTCAAGGAACTTTTTGCATAGTTGACGAAGAAACTTCGACGAATTTCGCGGGTTCTGAATTTAATACGACCCGTTTGTTTAACGAACTATATGTAACTGTCGATACTCGACCAGGTGCATTCCAAATGCATAGTTAAAATATATTACGTATACTCACCGTTAACCGAATTAGAGCGAGGAAAACTTTCCTTAAAGAATTTTATTTACGATCCGTTTAATTTGCATTCTGAGTCGAGTACAAGAAAAACTATTTGCATTTTACCACTTATAGCTTTTAAAAATTACGCTTACTATCCTTTACCAGTTTTAGTAAACTTAAGTGCTATATTTGAAGGAAATTATAAATCATACCACTTCCGTCACATTTTTATTCAGTGATCCATACATATTTCTATTGTCTTTATACAATAAAATTACAACATTGCTTATAATTCCAAATAGTATAAGTTCTAAGTAAATAAACAATATGTTTTATTAACTTTAACAACCAATATATTAAAAAGAAGCCTGGTTAACTTTAACGGTTAATCGTAATAATCGTATTTTCATTGAGAGTAATTATAATTGTTTAAAATTAATATCTTGCAGCAGACCCAGCTCGGGCCTTTTTGGGCCCTAGGCGAACTTGCCAAATTGCTCCCTTTATTTAAAATACATTTATTTGAGCTTGTTGGTGATCCCACTGAATTTTTATTCGTAGCTTAAAAGATTTATAATACAACTTGTAATATTTCATTTACAACTCGTTTTAAAAAGTGCCAACAATGAAATTACCATTTTGCGCCCCTTCTCCACTCAGCGCCTTAGGCAGCTGCCTAATTTCCCCTATAAGGACGATGCGGGTCTGCCTTGCAGGATGTCTTAGGAATCGTTTTATAAAATTGTATAAAATACGGTAGTACTTAAAGCCTCCTAAGATACTTCCATTTTAACTCTTGCAACGATATTCAATTTTTTTATTTACCTACGTTCGAGAAACTTATGTAACCATGAAAGTCAGCAAGTCGACGTTTATGAAAAAGTGTACTTAATGGAACGTTAACTTTTCTCTGTATATGTCGACATGAGTAACGAAACTAATTCAATTGCTGGATCGTAGTACGTTAAATTATTAACTTCCGCTTAATTGCCTGTGACCAAGCGGTCTCTTGACTTTTATTGTGCGTCAAGAATTATTTGCAATTCGAAGAAGGAACGTGGGTACCGATCATGTTCGAAAAGGACTTTGCTCGTCACTGACACAAACAGATTATTCGTACTGTCTGGTATAAAAGACTCGCCACGATTTATAGGTTGATTCAGGTGCGTTCAGTTCACCTTGACTCATTATTCCAAATCGCGTTCTGTTGCTTTCTTCATTGGTTAATCGAATTTGCGCTGCATCCAGCTTGCATATGTATATACCTACTAGGGTGGCTCTTATTTATTCTTGGTAAAATTTTTTCCCAAGATCTTCGTCGGGGTACCCTCCGGAATAGTTCCAAATAATTAAAAAAAAATCCGTGTAAAGTTGCAGCTCGATCGGATAACGGGAAAGGGTGCCTCTGGTTCATTAAACATTTAAATCATTATTTAACAGCTCGCGAAGTCGATTTTATATAATATCCTCCAAGTTATTGATTAAATCAAAATGTATGTCAAACAAAAGTTGTAGATCCGGACCAGGAGCATATTTTATGTTTTATTAATTTTTCTCGTGCCACAAGGGTTTTCGAAAAAAGTCCGAAAAACTAAAAAAAAAAAATTCCCTCAAATTTTGAAAGTTTAAATGCTTTTAGAACACTTTTTATTTGTGCAGGCGAACAAAAAAATGGAATTTTTATTTTTTTGGACTATTTTTTAAACATTTAAGGGAGGGCATATACAAAAATATGCGAAAAAGATATAAAAAAATCTTATTTTCAGTTTTTGATATGTCATGAATGTTTCCTGAAAATTTGTCAAATGAGTCTATATCCTCGATATTTTTGCGAATTTCGGTCCCAAATTTTCAGGAAACATTCGTGGCATATCAAACACTGAAAATAAGATTTTTTTTTTATCTTTTTCGCATATTTCGGTACATGCCCCCCCTTAAATGTTTAAAAAATAGTCCTCGAAAATAAAAATTCCATTTTTTTGTTCGCCTTTATAAGTAAAAAGTGTTCTAGACGCATTTAAACTTTCAAAATTTGAGGGAAAAAAATTATTTATTTATTTTTAGTTTTTCGGACTTTTTTCGAAAACCGTTTGTCGCACGAGAAAAAGTAATAGAATATAAAAAATGCTCCTTGTCCGGATCTACAACTTTTGTTTGACATATTTTATGATTTAATCAATAACATGGAGGATACTATATAATCGACTTCGCGAGCTGTTAAATAATGATTTAAATGTTTAAGGGCCAAGAGGCACCCTTTTCCTTTATCTGATCGAGCTCAAACTTTACACGGATTTTTTTTTTTAATTATTTGGAACTATTCTGGAGGGTGCCCCGACGAAAATTCAGAAGTCGAAAATAAGAGCCACTCTAGTATATACCTACCGATCGTTCCAGTAAACCAATCGTTACTAATCGAATTGCGAATGTAGATTCGATTAGCTATTTAAAAGTCGTATATACTTTTCGAAAAGTAGGTACTGCTGCGAATTAATTAACATGTGAATTACTTTATTTTCTTTACGAATGCAAGAGAATATGCGTACGATATGGTTGTATATCCGCCACTCTGATTGCGAGTATGGTAAAACCGTTGTTTATATACAATATTTCTCTTATTTGCTTTTTACAGTCTCTTACATTTGTATCTGATATTGACTTACTGTCATCCCCAAATAAATGGAATACAAATTCGATTTTATATTTTCTTATTAATAAATTATTTTTTGCTTAAGACTATATGTCGGTTATTAAATTGAAAATATTGTATGCGCAAGTACATACACAGGTTGATTGTTGATTTATTAACAGCTTTATTTATTAATAATACAATTTACATACTTTGTGGGTGCAATTCTTTTCAATTATTTACTACTGACTTGACGACATTTAAAAGCGAACAACTTGTTCCTTAGTATCGTGATAATAGGATATTCCTGAATACTAAGTAACAATATTTTCTTATTCTCTAATGAAATTCAGTTTCTTATATGCCTTCGTTGTATATTATTGATTGCGAAAATGATACATTTCATTTTAATAACAGTAGGGGAAAGTGGGGCATAACCGGGTGACTAATGTATTTTTCCTGCTAGCATAAAGTCAGACGGCAAAATAAACTTTGGTCACCGCTAGAAATCTTAATTGGACCTTACAGAATCAGAAAATGAGAGTTCTTATATGTAAAAACTATTTGACTCACAGGAAAATAAGTTTGCTCGGAAGTATGCAAGTACCCGATTTTACCCTACAGGTGTGGGTAATATCGGGTACCTATTAAAAAACGCATAAAATATGATATAATTATAAAGCCATTATTACTATTATTTTAGAAACCATAATGAAAGATATTTTGACAAATATTAATTTGTACGTAAATTTATTTTAATTTATCTAGTGCACAAAAATCACAAATAAAGGTCTCGTCACCCTCCTCGATACAAATATTGCAAATCTCATGAGCCCATCCGCGATCTATATATACAATCAAGATTATTATTGGATTTTTTAAAGATTAGAAATCAGCTTTTATAAGACATTTACGCTATACATAGAAAGTATGGGTACCCGATTTTGCCCCAAACTCAAATACCCGGTTTTGCCTCAAATGTGGTGATTTACTAAACATTAAATATTTACACTTCAACACGCGATAAAGAGCCGGGTAAAACGTAAAAATACTGTGTAAAGACTACAGAATACAATGTAGTAGTTACCGTAATAGATTCTTTAAATCCAAGCGGTATAAAAATGGCAATTCACCAACGCAACACTGGAACTTTTCAACTCGAAATTTTTAAACTTCTCTGGATGAAAAACTACGACGGGCTTTGCTGCGATTAATCTCATACCGTCGTGAGGTCCACCCGAATGTAACACCATACGTTAGGTGCATATCGCAGCTCCTGTCTTAGAAAAACAATGATACCCGGTCTGACCCGCGTACCCGGTTTTGCCCCACTTTCCCCTAATGGAGAGAGGGCGAGAGAGAGAGAGAGAGAGAGAGAGAGAGAGAGAGAGAGAGAGATCGACATATTACTTGAAATCTACAAGATCGAATCATTGAAATTCTTGTTTCAGGTGAGAAACCGCACAAATGCGTTGTCTGTGGCAAGGCGTTCTCTCAGAGCAGCAATCTGATCACACATATGCGCAAGCATACCGGTTACAAGCCGTTCCAGTGCGGCCTTTGCGACAAGGCTTTTCAAAGGAAGGTCGACCTGAGAAGACATCGGGAAGGACAGCATCCAGCAGCGCCAGCACTCGATTATCGTTCCCTTCAGTTACCCCCGCAGTCTAACAACGTCCGACACTCGGCAGCGCTTCAACCACCTTCCGCTTATCACATGATACCCATCCCCGGTAACAGTTGAGACTCTTTGCCAACCACCATCTTACGTTTGCTTGAACTTTACCCTAACTCTCCTTATAACCGTTCATATACCATTCAATTGCTGCATGTTTGTTGATTACCTTCTATTCGTGTACGCGTAAAATGGAATCGGAATGGTGAAAGGGAAGCAGTTAATTAAACATGGAAAGGGAAGACACGAGAGATCCTAAGTAAATAGAAGCGCGGCAACGAATTCGTAACACATCGTTCAGACGTTATTTAATACTATAATTGCAAAGTTTTAAGCATGAATTCGTTTCCTATGAATCCGCGCTTCTATCGACTTACCTATTGCTTCGGCGGAGACCACCTTCTTTCTCAAAAGTCACGAAATTAAGGATTTTGTGTACGCGTCCAATATGTAGGTGTAGTATGAGGCACACCTGTTCCGAGTACGTACCTACCTCGCTCTGCCTGCAACCAGTACTTATGTATATACCTCCCGAATTTTCAATAATGGAAAAGCGCCTTAGGGAAGTCACGTTTTTACATGTTTTTATTGCTAAATTTATAGTCATCGGCGAATGAACAAGATCAGCCAATTAAGGTAGGAAATCTTCAGCCGTCCATTATTACTATATTTTCGGCATGTGCATACATGTACATATATAAATATACACTTAAATATATATATATATATATAAAAATATTAGAAAATATATTATATGTTTTAATATAGATTTAAAGATGCATGTACATATGGTGTGTAAAGCATACGATATGTATAACGAAATAGGAAAATTGGTAAAAGTCGCGATTGAACCAGTCAAAATTAGTTGCGTTCATTGGAATAGAAACCCGAAAAATTGTACACGTACCTATCTGAATATAATAGTGGTAATAATTTTAGATGCTCTTTTGAAGGTCTAATTAACTAAACATGATTTTATAATACAGTGGTTAATGAGCCTAAAAATCTGGACGCAATCAAGGGGTAGCTCGTTTGGAAGCAAGTAATCACACGTTTTGATGTAGATGCAAGTATGTGAATTGTGATTGAAATTCGAATCGTATTAGAGGGACATAGTTCTCGTTGCTATGATTAAAATTGTATACGTGCTATTGGCAAAGGAATCTACCACCGCGGGAACGGTGGCGCTAGTGTAACATAACAAATATGGACGACGCAAGTATACCTTTTTCTAAATGTTTATATGGTTCCAGTAGTACCGTAAAGTGGGGTGACATTGCCGACTTTTGAACTTCAAATAACTTTTTTTAGCACTCCTAGTGCGTTAAATTTTTTTTTGCAAAATACTATTATACGATAGATGGCGTGTAGATTTAAATAGGCTTTTAAAAAAATTCTTTACATAAACGTACACTTTTAAAATGCCAACCACCAACATGGTGGGCAAAGTTACCTGCTCAGTTGGGGTGTCTTTGCCCACGTCAAATTTTTCAGTGAAAACATGCCTAAAACTCATTATTGAGTTATTATTGAGCAATCGTTCTTATTCTAATGGATACATAAGACTAGTATTATCAAAACATGTTTTAAAAAAAAATTATATAAAAAAAGCCGAAATGTCGTCGCTGAATGTATGGAGAATTTTGGCTTCCTCCGACGCCGAAAGACATGTCTGTGCCCCCGATTTTTTTTCGAATAAACCCCTGAACTTATTGTCGAGGGTTTTCCGGGGAATCTTATAAACTTCGGCGGCTTTTCTCCTCGACAAAACTTCTTCCGCCATTGCTTTTAAAACCAGCTCTAATTTTTCGTCGGAATTATTTCGGTATGACCGACTTCCAAGCTTAGGTTTATAAACTCTCGGCATCTCCTACAAAAAAAGAATAAATATGTGGATCGTATCAAATATTTAGCATTGTATAACAATTTTGTACGAGATTTTAAGGTTTATTTTCTCTCAACAGCACAAAGTTCGGAGATCACAAAATTCACTTGGAAAAAAAAATTTGTTTGTGTAATTTTTTACTCTGAAAAATTCCCATATGATTGAATTCGCTATTGTTTTTTTCGTTTGACCTTGGAGAAATTATTGCTATCGATTACAAAACACCATACGTTCTAATTACTTCACAATAAAGTAAAATAAAGTTTTTCCGAAAAGTGGGCAAAGTCACCCCAGTTTACGGTATACAAGTTTATTTCAAAGCTATTTCTTACAGTAAAAATGTTGACAATACATTGACACAATTTTGGAATATGTAAATGTAATGTGAACAATTTTAGTTGCTCCAGCTTTTGGCACTATTATGAAAACTTAAATTGAGATCATTGTTCATTGTAGCGTTACAATTTGTTACACAACACTTATTTCTCTGCATACAGTTCGTCGATACTGTGAAAATTGGTAGACCGCAATAAATTGTATACTTGCGTCGGCCATTACTACTAGTTCGCGTACCGACCGCTAGTGTCGCATACTAATGTTCTACCATAGAGACACTATAATAAGAGTCTGGACACGAGAAGGCCACTTCTTGATTGGTCCGCCATTTTTTATCGAAATCCTGCGAGAGAGAAAGAGATATACACCATTTCACTCTTAACCACTCTTAACAACTCTTACGTTTATGGCGGTATTTTACTATGTATTAATCTGAAAATGTGCATTTGGGTAGTAAAAAAATAATGTATATATATTCAAAGCATAACTTTTTTTGGCCACTTTTGATTGGCCCGCCATTTTGCATCTATTCCCGCTGATTTTAATCATGCTTGTCACATAAAAATAGGTTTACTTCACAGAGGCGGGAAGTATCCCTTGGTGCTCAATTTTTATAAGGAATATTTTTTAGCCATAAAGCTCGACGTTCGGGACATTTTGGAAAAACTCTCAAAATATAACCCTTTTCTGCGGTGTTATTTCAAAGGGGTGCTGTACATCCAACCATTTTGTACGAATCAATCGGAATTAGAATTTCTTGATATACCTATGTATATACCTATTTACGTGAAGTAAACAGAAGTAAAATACCGCCATAAACGTAAGAGTTGTTAAGAGTGGTTAAGACTGAAATGGTGTATATCTCTTTCTCTCTCGTGGGATTTCGATCAAACATGGCGGACAGTGTCTCGTGTTTAGACTCTTGTTATAGTGTCTCTATTCTACCAAAGAGGAGATATAATAAGAGGCGTCACTCCCGGCGGAACCTTTGAAGTACTTACTTGACCTTGGCATTTAAATTGGTTGTCTATTCGAGCGGGATATTCAAATCGACTAAATGTGCCTTACCGCAATTTGCTGATTATTGCCGAAGTTTGCCGTGGTTTACCGATCATTGCCGAATGGGCATTTAAATTGGTTGTCTAGTGATTTTCCTAGTTTATGTCTGTCCTTGTTGAGTGACGCCTCTTATTATATCTCCTCTTTGGTTCTACTCCCAATAGATATTAGATACTATAGGAGAAAAAACATAAGAAGCACAACAGCTATCAAAATACATGTATCTTCTCATAGAATATAGGTAGGTACTTTCCGCACCCGTACGTCTATAATTATATTTTTACGCAGGGCGTGTGTATGTGTGCGCGCGTGACGTGTGTGAATGTGTGAGCCTATAAGTCCGTACAAACGAGTTAGCGTTACCAGTTGCACGTGCAGGGTTTTAGGATACTTACTGTTAGATTTACATATTTCTACATATTTTAGACGCGATTTAATAATCACTTGAGTGGCAAAATGGAATAATATTCTTTCGTTGGTAAAAAATCGAACGGTTCGTTACAAGAGTAATACGAAACTCGAAGTTCCTTAACCCTCGGTTGTCACACCTACTTTTTCGAACGTCGTTGTCACACTGGGTCAATTTAACCCTGCCAATTTTCAATCTGTTGTTATTTAAAAACTATTTGTTAAATTAAGTCTAAAAAATTCTGAGATAAAGTTTGAACATTGTAGAATATTTGCCCATCGTTGAAATCTGACATTTAAAGTGTCATCCTGCTTAAAAAAAATTTTGAAGCAATAAGAGTTCCGACAAAAAGTTTTTTGCTTAAACAATTGCGGGGGTTCAATTTGACCCAGTGTGACAACCGAGGGTTAATAATAAATTATCATTTTAATTTAAATACATTTGTTTTCGCTGCACGGCAGGGTTTAATAAACAGGGCTGTTAAAAGTAATGTATTATTTCTGGCGTATATGAAAAATGTATTGGATATTCAAAACGAAACATGGAGTTGCTTCCAGTGATCCTCAGTAAAATGTTTTAAGATGTACGTGTTATAATAAAAGTCCATATGTTTCATAAATTTAATTAATTAAACGAAACGGACATGCCCAATTGATTTGCCACTTGAGGGATTAAAGGATAAGATTTACTTCTGAAGCGTGTTTCGAACACTGTTTAGAAGAGAGTAATTTTTATGAATGCACAGTGATAGTGCCGGAACATTCAATACGTATTATCATTGTATTCGTTTCAATGCTGCCCGATGTTTTATGTAGTACATTTTATTCTTTTTAGTTCCCAGGGTTAGAGTGACGGATAAACAAAACGTTTGCTTTTATGAACCTAAAAACTCGAAATACGTGGACGTGCCTTATCTCAATTATTCTCCCTGTCATTTAAGAAGGAACCCGTTTCGCGCAACTAGAATAAGCTCATTGGCTCCGAAACAGCGTTGGTGGGGGTACAGCCAATAGTGCCTTCTCCCGGGACCAATGAGCGTCACCCCTGCGCAGAACTGGTCTAAATTCGTCGGTCGGCAGGTTCCTTCTTAAATGATAAGGAGAATAGGTACCTACAAATTTCAATTAACCCGAACCGTGTCTATGGACTACTTAGTGTCTACTGTTTTATATCGTATTTCTAAGTATTGGAGCACTTTACAATAGATTAAGAATTGTATGTTGCAAACATGAAGAAGGCTTCGAGTTTGACCTCAATGTGACGTTTTTCAGAGTAATCAAAAGGGAAACGAAAAGTGCAAGAGTCTCTTTTAATTATTATTTTAGGTGAAAGATTTTCTATTTTTGCTATCACAGTTTGGAATATTACATTCTTTTTTGCAATAAATAGTTTCAATGAAAAATAAACAATTTTTCGTTAGAGTTGTTTTAAACATTAAGCATTGATTGTATACGTGGATTTGCATTTTAGCAGTACTACAAATTCCGAGTGGAATAATATTATTATCAACAATCGCTTTCGTAATCAAAGTAATTTTTGTAGTTAAATTCTCCTGGTAATACGAATGCAAAGCGATTTGAAAATCAATTTATTTGCAAAGTTTTCATTTCAACCAGATGGAGCAATAATTGCTAGATTTATTTTGCTGATCGAATAGTGTTGAGCTGGGTTAAGCGTGCAGAACTCGGATATTCTTCCTGTTTGCAATTAAAATATCTATGTCTATAATAAAATTAATCGTTGTGCCATTATGGAGAAGTAAAATGCGTTGAATGTAATACGTCTGTTCTGCATCGAAACAAACTCACACTAGTGGCATGGTTTTCGTGTTATCAACTCGTTTCGACCTGAATCAAAAGAAAGAACCAGTTAGAAATAAGAGTTAGACTTTTAGTAACCTATTTGCCTGACGTTCAATAATTGTTAAGCGAATTTGCGGGTTCAAGGAATTTAATTTATTATTCTTCGATACGTTCTACCTTCCAAATTGGATCAACGGTGTGTGAGAAGCTACGCCGCAATTGAAATGACATTGTTTGGCGATTGTAAATACTTAATGTGTTTTTATCGAATTAAAAGAAAAAAAGGACTGAGAATTAAGAGGACTATGAAAGTTCTGTAGAATTTCGATGTCTGGCAAAGAAATATAGCGGCTAGAGGACCAAAGATAGAGTAAGTTGGGCCTAGTCAAGCGGTACTGCTCGGGTTTTCGTATAAGGAAAAATACACGATAAAATTTGAATTATTTAAAATTTAATCGATTGGTTTAATCAATCAATTTCGAAAGCCCGAAATTTACCAAAGACTTTGGTCTTTATACCTACGTATAGATTGTATTATATGATTAGAGTTATTTAATCGTTTCATTAGGAACGCGAATTTCAAGATGAAAGCAGTGCCTGTATGATAAAGACGGTACCTACATGCATGGCAGTCGATGTAACCATAGTGTAGAAAAATGAACAACCGAAATAATTATTAAATTGTATGGTCACATTTTCTCTTACGTGAACGTTGGTTTTGCAATTAAAGGATCGACTTATCTACACAGATGAGAATAAATCAAACGTAACAAGTAAAAGAAGGCTGATGCACCGATAAATAGATTCGAAACGAGCGACTGTCGATGAGAGAACGCAAGTGCGAGTGTAAAAAACACATTTGTGTTAATCGGTAAAACCAAAAAATATGTTTAGGTATAACTGATATAAAGATGATATCGATTGAATAAAGCGTTTTTCTTATAGATTATCCGTGTTTTTTCTTATGATATTTTAAACCAATAAGCTTGTACATTAGTCCCTCGCTACGTGTGTAAGGGAGAGTGGGGTAATTTCGAACACCTAAGCAAAAAAGCAAACAAAACGAAAACTATGTGAGAAATTAATTTGTTTATTATATACAAACATACTTAAACTATTCGCATATAAAAAGTACTGTTACGAATTTTTGAAATATTATAATAAAAATCAACTTTATAGTGAGAAAGCAAAACCCTTGGTGTTTACTCGACTGCAGTGGGGTAATCACTCTAATCACGAGCAGAGCGCTAAATATCGCAGTAGTCGCACAGAAAGCGCAACTTCAAATGTTACTACAACCTATACCTAATGTATTTTTCAAATTCCTCTTCTCGTGGGTTAGACAAAAAATGCAATTGGTCGGAATGTCGACAAAAATAGTAAATGTCGTTTTTTAAACTTTTTTTTTCTTAGCCTGTAATGAAAATTCAAAAATCCCTTTTGTGGATTTAAGTATGTTTTATACATGCTGAAAATTTCATCAAAATCGGTTAACGTGGCTAATCTCGAAGGTTCGTGATTACCCCATCCGATTTGTTCGTAAATACCCCACGACATCAAAGAATAAAAAAGAATTTATTTCAGAGGTTAGAATCATGATTCAAGCAACGCCTTGGCCACAAAATGTTGGTAAAAAAGTGCTTTATTTCAGCTTAAAAAAAATTGAATCATTAACTCAAAAGTATTTTTTTGGTATTGGTATTTTTGTTTTCCTGTGTGTTTCTAACACAGGATGGCGTTTCAAGCATTTCGCTTATATTGCCCAACGAACGATAGTCATTTTTCCTTTTTCCCTTCTCTCTCCTTTGGGTCCCAGAAGCAGCGACGCACCGGGAGACAGGTGGTCACCCATCTTTCCCCGGTACGCCGCCCCGTGATGTTTAAACTCAATGATGAAAATAATAAATTGTCTTTATCTTGAAAAGCATGACCGTTCAGTATTTATTACTTTCTGCCCGGCGTTGGATACGACCTAAACTATTAGCTAGTAGAGAGGGAACATCGTTTTTATGTATTAAAATGCCGTAACCATCGCATTCGCGATTACCCCGCGTTCGTGTTTACCCGACTCTCCCTTACCTACTATTTGTCCTTGCCGTATACTAGCAGATACCACTTTTTTGTAGCATCTAGTCTGCGCGAGCGACTCTTCAATAAACAGTCTTCGTCCACAAGCAGTCGATCCGGCATCAGACGAAAGCGATACTGTCTGCGTGTAAGATTTGTTATCTATTAAGGAAGGTCAATGGTAAAAAGGAGGATGGTAAGAAATGGCAAATTTTTTCATGGCAAGATTTTGAAAAACCATGCACCTGTAGCGTCCAAGTGAACAAAAGATCATATCTACTTATTTCTGACATGTAATATTAAGAAAGTTGCACAGTAGAGTCTCAAAAGACAGCCCGCGTTTCTGCCTCGAAATAAAGTCACCGCTATCCCCTCCACTTCTTCTGCTGTTCCCGCGGTGAATCAGACAAACTGCGTATGAGCGAGAGGGTAGGTGTCAGAGGTACTTCTTGCACGTTAGCACTTTAAAGTCCTTTAAATTCAGGGATGTGACCAAATGCGTGCAATTTTGTAGTAGGCGACGACTAACACATTTGGTGGTTTGTAACCACTGGGGCATCACTTATTTACATATCACTTGCGGCATACCAGATTACTCCCTGCGTGTAGATACGGAGCAACCACATATGGACTTTAGAATAACTAGAAATAATCAATATTTAAGTGAGTGATGCGAAGAACTTATTTCTAAAGACGCGGCAGCGTCTCGACGCCAAGTACAGGAAAGACACCCTGTATATGTCGACTGTCGCTACCGTGTACTTTTACTCATCGCGGAGCCATTCCAACCTAACCTGAAACTTATTTCCTTAATATCTCATCACGCTTGCAATATTTCCTAAATTTAAAGGCATTTTTCTTATGTAAAATGCATATAAGCTTTCGAATAAGACCAAATTCAATAAAATCGGCCCACGCATGACAGAGATATCGTAATATCGTGTCATGGACCTGTTGCAAACGGAAAGATTTTTCTTATGATTCTTCCCCTCCAGTCAAAATTTTCGTCAACATAATACGTATCTAGAGACGCGGTAGCGTCTCGACGCCAAGTACAGGAAAGAAAGTACAGGAAAGACACCCTGTACATGTCGACTGTCGCTACCGTGTACCTTTACTCGTCGCGGAGCCATTCCACCCTAACCTGAAACTTATTTCCTTAATATCTCATCACGCCTCCAATATTTTCTAAAATTAAAGGCATTTTTCTTATGTAAACCGCATATAAGCTTTCGAATAAGAACAATTTCAATAAAATCGGTCCGCGCATAACCGAGATATCGTAATATCGTCTCATGAATCTGTCAGATGCGATAAGGTTTTTCTCCTGATTCTCCAACCAAATTTTGTCGACATAATACGTATACTCGTTACACGCACACCTTTAGCCAAAACGGAACTAACACACGTTTCGTTCGTCAATCGCTATCTTCGCTATGCAATCTACTCCAAATTTTCACAGCTTACCGTCAAGTTATAACCAAGTTATAAACGTGTTTTTACAAATATATGCATAAATGAATTTCTTTTTAATTTAAACGCTAAAAACCAATTTAAACCAATTCCAACAATCCAATTGTCTTGAAGCTTTGCAGGCGTGCGTAGTTTGGATGACAATACAATATATTTAAACAAAAAAAACCCGAGAGGATGAAAAAATTATCCAGTCATCAATTAATAATATAATAATAATTTATAATATTGAAAATTATCTGAAGTCATTCTCTATGTAAATTATCTTTGTAAAAAGAAGTGAGATCTCCATAAAAAACTTGAGAAAAGTAAAAAAATTACGCCAAGTACATGAAAGCAAATAAATCACAAAAAATAGAAGATAATAATAATTATAAAATAAAAAAATATGTGAAATGAAAATGAGCTGCACGTACATAAAGGTAATGATAAATACAAAAAAATATTTTAATACGAATAAACATTTTATTCAAAATACTTGGCGCTGCGTCCCGAATTGGTACCGCTAAACTGAATAAATATGTATAAATTGCATTAATTGAGGGCTCGGATGCAATAAGGGGACTAGCGCTCGAAAATGGGCAAAATTATTGTCCAAACGTTAAGAAATATTGGAAAATTAAGTGTTGTTAAAAATATAATGTAAAGCTCGCCACGACACACATTTTTTCTATTTACAGTTTTTTTATCCAATCATTAGTATTCGAGATAAAAATTATAAACAAAAAAAATTTCTTCGACCAAAATCATTATTTCTTTAAACATAAATTGCGATAACTTGAGTAAATATTAACGGATCGTTATGAGACTTGAAACATAAAACTCAGGAAACTCTAGCGAAGTCGTGAAATCTATGCACAAATCTCTTATGTTTTAAAATGTAATAATATTTAATTTAAAAGTAATACTGGACATAACCCATGTCTTTCAACGTTCGCCGCGCGGCACCAACAATCAGCAACTGCGTACAATCGCGTCACACTGCAAAGACATGACGTTCTCACTATTATATGATTATATATTACAAAAAAATATTGCGATATTATTTTCGAAATATTTAGTAACATTTTTATTATAGTATTTACACGCAATATTTACAATATTTACACTGTTTTGTTTACAATATTCTGTTCTTTTATAAATTTTTCTTTTTCTCCTTTTTCCTATCTTTCCTTTTTCTTTTTCTTTTCGCTTATCTTTTCTTCTTTATTTATTACTTTTTTTATCGCAATATTTTTTTGTAATATACAATAATAAAATAGTGAGAGCGTCATGTCTTTGCAGTGTGACGCGATTGTACGCAGCTGCTGACTGTTGGTGCCGCGCGGGATTTATATAAATCGTTATATCTTCTATAATTATTTATTAATCAGTGTGAAAATTTGTGAAAAACTTCCTTGTATATTAAGAAAAAACTTTGTCGCTGCTAGTTATATGTAGCTCAAAATTGCCTCGATACTTTTTAACGGCGAACGTTGAAAGACATGGGTTATGTCCAGTATTACTTTTAAATTAAATATTATTACATTTTAAAACATAAGAGATTTGTGCATAGATTTCACGGCTTCGCTAGAGTTTTCTGAGTTTAATGTTTCGAGTCTCATAACGATCCGTTAATATTTACTCAAGTTATCGCAATTTATGTTTAAAGAAATAATGATTTTGATCGAAGAAATTTTTTTTGTTTATAATTTTTATCTCGAATACTAATGATTGGATAAAAAAACTGTAAATAGAAAAAATGTGTGTCGTGGCGAGCATTACAACATTATATTTTTTAAAATACAGTTTAACAACATTTAATTTTCCAATATTTCTTAACGTTTGGACAATAATTTTTCCCATTTTCGAGCGCTAGTCCCCTTATTGCATCCGAGCCCTCAGTTACTCTTTTTCTTTCTTTCTTGTGGGTGCGTTCATGAATGTGTGTATGTGTGCGTGCGCATATGCTACGTATGACATTAGAATTAAATACATGTAGAATAAATCTGACTGGGTTTCTAATATGTATATGTATATGTTTATGTATTTTAGATTGTAAGGGAGTTATTGTAAATTATTAATACGAGGACAATTAACATTTTTTCTGTTTCGCAGCGCCAAGTATTTTGAATAAAATGTTTATTCGTATTAAAATATTTATTTGTATTTATCATTACCTTTACGTACGTGCAGCTCATTTTGATTTCACATCTTTTTTTATTTTATAATTATTATTATCTTCTATTTTTTGTGATTTATTTGCTTTCATGTACTTGGCGTAATTTTTTGACTTTTCTGAAGTCTAAGATACAACATACTCTTGTAAAATAGATTTGTTTAAATTGTTTAAAATGTTTTAGTTTCCAGGTCAATCGATATAGGAGCGAAATCGAATGTGTTTCATATCAGTATATTAATATGGTTTTTATATTTATTTTTTAATATAGGATAGTTACTTCTACTTTCCGAAATTATTAAACAAAAACATTTCATATCGCATAAGCGTTTTTATACAATTTTTTTTCGCAATCCATTTTAATAACGATTTTAAAACATTTAATAGATTATCATTTTCTGCGAGTCACTGTGTATTTTACTAAACTAAATTTCAGCAGGGAACTTTTGTAATATCGTTTTACTATCTACTTGTTTATTTAATGAGCGAACTATTTGACTATGGAAAGAAGAAACGATGCTAGTTCTACCCACACATTTAATCACGCGTATTGGGTAACCCGTAAATTCTGATTTTGTTAAACTCTGCAGGTTTGTGGAAACCCTGAACGGAAGTGTCAGGCAATTCTTTTTCTATATACTTTTTGGTTCATCGGGGTGGAAACATTTCTTAAAGGTTAATGTGCGCTTTCCTCTTTTCCAGTATACCTTAGAATACTTTGAATGGAGAATCGTAAAGGGGGAGAACAATAGGGCCAAATTGTTTACATTCTTCGAGCAAGACCGGTCTTTTGAACAGCAGGGGGCGATTTCTTGAACCAATTCTCTATTTCATTGTTTTGCATAACAAGAATACGAGATAATTGTTAAGAATGCGATAAACAGACAAATTTCTTTCCGGCACGGTGCTTTGTTCTTGAAAAAAATGATTTTGGAAAAATTCGTCGATCGACTGATTATTTTTAAACTTTAGGGTAGAGTATAAAATAAAAGAACAGAGGATAAAATTTCTTGAACCAATTCTCTATTTCATTGTTTTGCATAACAAGAATACGAGATAATTGTTAAGAATGCGATAAAGAGACAAATTTCTTTCCGGCACGGTGCTTTGTTCTTGAAAAAAATGATTTTGGAAAAATTCGTCGATCGACTGATTATTTTTAAACTTTAGGGTAGAGTATAAAATAAAAGAACAGAGGATAAAATTACAAATGCGAGCTATTCCACGTCAAAACGAATGGGTGAAAAATTTAGATTCACCGATTCTCTTAAAAATTACAGCATTTGTCGATAACCTTGCAGAAACAAAGTATACTGAATTTGAACGACCTATGTCAAATAGTTTTGGAAATATTTAATGTTAAAGTTTCGAAAATTGAAACAAAATCGGCTGACGCGTCGTCACTTAAACTGTAATATCTCGGTTATTTTTAAAGATAACGCCACCGTCTTGGATTCATTTTAAAGCTGAAAGAATGCTTTCTCAAACCCTATATAGAATATTTTGTTTATTGTTAATAAACTTAAGCTACCCACTATTGCCAATCTTTTATATGGCGAACAGATATTCCTACTATTTTTCTCGAGAATACCGAAAACACTGAAAGAAAAATTTGTTTTAACCCAATGTATACAAATAAGTACTTTCCTACGCTAGGCTATTGTTTTGAAAAACCGTGCTTGCGGACTGAACATGGGATCCGTGCAGTTCCAAGCGCTGTGCACTATCGTAAGTTTTATTTTTTTCTTAACTGTTCCCAAAATCTCTCCACTCTTTTGAGAAGGGCATTTATTAGTTGAAGACTTAACGAATCGAATGGTATTTTTTTCAAGCCGGACCGTGGGTGGGAACGACGTCAAAACGCGATTTAAAACTTTGACAACGATTACTGTTAAGTTTATTAACAAATAAACAAAATATTCTATATACCGTTTGAGAAAGAATTCCTTCAGTTTTAAAATGAACCCAAGACGGTCGCATTATCTTTAAAAATCACCGAGATATTACAGGTTAAGTGATGACGCGTCAGCCGATTTTGTTTCATTTTCGAAACTTTAACATTAAATATTTCGAGAATTATTTGACATAGGCCGTTGAAATTCAGTATAGTTTGTTTTTGCAAGGTTATCGGCAAATCCTGTAATTTTGAAGAGAATCTGTGAAACTAAATTTTTCACCTATTCGTTTTGACGTGGATTAGCTCATACAGAGGTGTTTCTTATTATAAAAATGGTTGAAATGTAGTAATTTTCGACAATTAAACTATTACCTATCAAGTTTATATGTAACGTATTTGAGTCACCTTAGATCAAACCACAGAAAACTTCACACCGTACTGATTCATTTAAAATTTAAATTTAACAGCATTTATTGACAGTCTCTAGAAACAAAATTAAAAACATTCTATTTATCGTGGCTCATTCTGCTTAAACGTGGAAGCTCATTGCCTGTTAATGACTGTAAGCAGGCTATAAAACTACATTTATATACAAAAATACATTTAAAAAAAAGAGACATTTGAATTTTCGTTTTTCTATTTAAAATGCTATATTTAATGGATAAACAACCCGTTACTAAATAAATGCAATACAAAAAATGTATATACATATGTATTTGTCTACTACTAATAACCTGTCAGAAAAATTATGTCCTCAAAATCAAAATGATAAAAATTATTCATTGATCGCGCATATTCGTTCGATTGAAAGAATTTATATTGTACGACCTTGTGAAACCGTGACTAACAATCTGGCTGCTTTCATGTTCTTCTACAATCAATAATGTTAAAGTATGCGACTAACGGGCTGTGGAATCCGTACCACCTGTAAGTGTAAACAATGAAAAGTATCGTGTACATACAGGGTCGGTAAAATCGGATGGTACAACCAGGCATATGGATTTTCTTGGATAAAAATAAATCAGAAATGGAAAATGTTGCGTATATTATATTTATTAAGAACAGGATAAAGCAAATTGTAGAATCTTAATTATAATATCTTGTACAGAATATCAGACGCCATGTATATCACACAAAGGAAAAACTGAGACTGGTACATAACGAAAAAGACCATTGACTCTGGAAATAAAAGATGTGACATAACCTAACAGAACGGAAATAAAACGAAACTGGCGCCACCTGGTATACTCAATGTTACTGACCATAAACTAAAATTACTAGATGATGAACAAAGCTATTTACAACAGAAAATAAATTTTCTTTGTATGAGCCTCCGTTTTCGAGAAAATCGATTTTGAAAATTCGTATGGTATGCGCACCAGCTGATCACAAGTCAACAGAATTTATCAGTAAATATAGTACAACTGCGAGTGAAATAAATCATTGCGCAAAAATAAGTCGAAATTATAGAACAATTTTCGTTCGAATTGGACTTCGTTTTGGAGAAAATCAAGTTTAAAAAAATTACATAAATTGACTAAAAATTAAATTCCATCGTTGAATCATTTTTCTCGCGAACAAAGTCTCATTCGAAGAAAGTTATGATAGAATTGCGGTGTTCGCTAGAAAACAGGCACATGCCACATATGCATAAATTTTCGATTCTTTGTACCGTTAATTCGTTCCTGCAATGTAGTGTAATTCCACTACTTTCTAATGAAATCATAAAACGGTGGCATGTGCCTGTTTCCACTGGGCCTCTCAATTTCACTCGAGGATTCATTTCACTCGCCGTTGTGCCATGTTTACTAATAAATTCTGTTGATTTTTGAATTTACAGAAACGCTTTTCCCAAAAAGGAAAGCTAATACCAAAAACTTTTATTATGTGATTTATTTTTGTCCCAGGAATTACCATATGCTCGGTTGTACCACCCGTCGTATCCCATCCTGCATATCACTGGCATTAGTTAGGGTAAACTCGGGTAAGTCCGTGATAGTTTTAGAATTTGTCTATTAATTGCTAATATTTAAATATTCTGAAAGTGAGTGTAGGATATAATGATAGGTCAGACATCAGAGAAACAAATAATAGGTTAACAGAAATTTACTAAGTATATTTAATTGAAAATATACAAAATTAAGCTGTCATGACACTCTGGTTACTCCGTGATAGCTCTGGTTACTCCGTGATAGCACTTGGTAACTACGTGACAGTTCTCGCTAGCTCGTGATATGACCATCAGCTACTTTTTTTTTATATTATTTTACATTATTTTAAATGATTATACATTTTTTAATATCATTTTATATTATTTTATATTATTTTATATCATTTTATATCATTTTATATCATTTTATATCATTTTATATTATTTTATATCATTTTATATCATTTTATATCATTTTATATTATTTTATATTATTTTATATTATTTTATATTATTTTATATTATTTTATATCATTTTATATCATTTTATATTATTTTATATTATTTTATATTATTTTATATTATTTTATATTATTTTATATTATTTTATATTATTTTATATTATTTTATATTATTTTATATTATTTTATATTATTGTTATTTTGGGCATAATCAATCGTTTTATGATCATTAGATGTCTGAGATGTAAGGAAACATTGTTTCTGGTATTGGCCATAAAAATTTCTCAAACAGCGCAATCAGAAACGCAGTTTCAGGCACACGAAAAATAAGAATTTAAGGTGAATGTCGCAATTTCTGCTCGTGTCCCATTTCTCCTCATTTCATATTTTTCTTACTATTATAAACGTTACGTTTGTACTATAGGTGCAACAAAGTAATTCTAAATTATTTAAACATTTACGCGACTGTTGTTACGACCTTGGGGCTAATCAAAGTACAGTATAAGCAACGAAAAACTTTTAAAATCAGACTCATGATTTTTCGACCGTGTTCGAGCTGGTTGTGCTAAGGGTCACTATTGGTATTCAATAATTGGGCAGAAAATAGTTTCTGCAGTAAATGTTCTTATTTAATAATAAAAACAGATACCGTATTGTGCTCTGAGTGTAGATTTTTTACTATTTTTATTTTTTTTTAAGTAGAAAACAGGTGAATAGATTTAGGGTGAAGTGAATCACTGTCATGTCCACATTTCTGCTCACCAAAATTTTAGTAATATAACCTTAAAATTCAATATATGCTGTAACCTCTATTTCTAGTCGAAGGCATTGTATTTGTTGTTTATCATTATTTTATGCTTTATTGTTGTGTTATAAAACATCTCCATAAAAGATGTAAGTTATTTTACCCTGAAAAGGCAACGTATTATGTGATCAGAAATTGGTAAAAATGGTGAGTAGAAATACGGACTATTTTTCCCTATTTTTCGTGAACAGAAATACGGACATTTGGAGCATTATATTTAATTACAAATTAGGTACTAATAGTTAAACATCTTGAAATAACTTTCTTAAATAGTTTTTGAATTGGCTGATTTATTATTAAAGAATTAATCAATTACTCTGCAAATTTTCATCGCAAACAAATTTTTTTACACCTTCTTTATGACGATTTGCCTCTTCAATGAGCAGAAATTGGTTCATTCACCTTACAAGGGAAGATCCCGAACCCTTTGTTAATGTGTAGGGGATTTCCTCCTGATTACAACGCATTTTTTGTTTGCTGCCCAAATTCACTCTAAGCGGGTGGAATTAACCCCTGAAAATTCTGCTATTTTCCGATTTTATTTTGTAACTCGCAATCTGTAAGAGATAGGGAAAAAGTTTCAAGACAAAAGTTACTTCGTCTAATTAGATCTATCATTTGGTGAAAAAATTATTTCACAGTTCACGAGTTATAACGCAAAATCGGAAAATAACCAGATTTTCAGCGGTCAATCACACCCCCTTAGAGTGAATCTGGGCAACAAACAAAAATTCCGTTGTAATGAGAAGGAAATTCCCTACATATTCGCAAAGTTTCAGAATTTTTTCAATTTCCGGGTTCGGGATGTTCCCTCGTTAGTCACTTATAATAAGCAAAAATGACACTGGTGCCGTATGATAATTTCAAGAGTAAGCCTTGTTAAAGTGTCATTTTACCATCACTTACCTGTAGTTCGAACTTTCCATTTATCTTCTAAACAACCTATAGTACATAAACAAGCGATCGTACACAACTAGCCCGAAGAAGTTCACTAATAATGCTGGAACAAAATGCTCTCTCACTCTATCGCACCAACTTCAATCGACTAATTATTTTACCACAACATAAACTAGAAGATCAACGCTGTTTGTTAGTGTTTGTTCCATCTAAATTGAGTCAGACAATTTAGAGTTACAGATAAATGAAAAACTATCACGAAGTAACCTGTACCTACCACGAACTTACCCGAGTTTACCCTACATCCTAAATGTATGAAAGACTAAGCTTTTATTTGGTGGAAACGTCATAGCTCAGACCTGGTGGAAGATACCCGAAAGGCAGCATTAATAATTTCTTCGTTTATTCTCACTGCTAGTCACGTAAAGCAAGTAACTGTGTACCAGTATGAGTTTGATGGCGTTTCGCTTATCTGGCAGAGCGGTTACCCGTTAGCGCGGTTCGCTGTGACAACGTGCGGTTATTACCAATGCCTCCGCTATATAAATAACGAGTCAGTAAACAATAGCGTTCTCCCTGAGCAGCACGCAACACGCCATGCGGATAGTGAGTGCGACCACTCTTAGAATCACATACGGTTTCATTTTATTCTATAAAATTTTTTCGCTTCCTCCTTTAACCATCGTGATTGTTCATCCTCGTTGTAAGTAATTTCCTACAGCGCGGATCGTGCAAGTAGCGCGTAATCGTGTCTCTTATTTAGGTAAAGATGTAATGGACACAAGGATAATTTAAACTATCGTTTTTACGAATAATACTTATAAAGATATTTATTCAATTTAAAGTAAGAATATTGGAGAGTCAACTGTTTTAACTTGACTCCGTGACTGACACTGGTGGCTTTTGGAATAGTAATGCTGTAGGATAAGGGACTGAGATGGGTTTTAAAGGTTTCTGATGTAAGAGAGGGGATGACGGGATAGGGCAGAATTGCAGGATTTTGGATACGTGACGCATTGACTAAGATAATGATGGGTAGCAGGGTTGACGCAGTATTTACATTTTTTTTTTTTTAAATCTCATAAGAGATTTATTAAAACAGTATTACAGGAAATGCACAGTATTTAAGGGAGGAAACATAGAAAGAAAAAAAAACCAAAGATATCAGTATGTACATACAGAAGTATACAGTAAGATTGAACCGTTAATTCATCCTAGATACGCAAATTACAATTGTTTAGGAATGCAAGAATATAGTGGCAAGCTTTAATATTAGGATCAGCAATTAATGACGTGACATCAAGCGGCAAATGAAGATCTATTTTACTCAGCTTAAATATTAGTTTCATTCTTTGGACGTTATATAAGTTACATTGCCATAGGACATGATTCAGAGTTTCGTCTTCAAGATTACATTTGCATTTAGGACTATCGATAAAACCAATACGAGCTAAGGAACCGGCCAAATGATAGTGATCCGCTCTGCTTCTGTTTAAAGTAACAATAAATTGCCGGGATAGCTTTTTGTTCCCATACCACGGCGTACGATTGTCACTATGGTAGTGTTGAAAATAGAATTTACCTTTATATATCCCTTGGTCCTTTATTATTTTGTCCGTATGTGAGGAGGCTCTTTTTTTGAATAACTCCGACAGATCGGTGAAAGGTATTCTTGGGATGTCTAATGCGCAGGAGACGGTAGCACCTTTTGCCAGCCCATCCACAACATCATTACCGCGGATCCCCGAATGCGACGGAATCCAAAAAAATCTGATTTCATTATTAGAATTGTCGCGGAGAAATTGATTATACTTCTTCTTTATATCAAGAATATAGATGTTAGTTCTGACGTCAAACTTAGTGGATTTAATCCTTTGCAACACGCTGAGAGAATCCGAGAAGATGAGAAAGTTTTTATTATTATTGCATAACGCAATATCGAGAGCATCACTTAAGGCAATACACTCAGCTGTAAACACTGAAGCATTTTGGTCTATACTTTTTGATGAGTAAATATTTAGATCAGGGCAGAAGCAAGCGGAGCCAACATAATTAGAACTTGGGATTTTACTGCCATCAGTGAATATGGAGAAGGCCGAGGAACTCTTTACCAATCCATCCAAACACAGGTTAGGGTCCTTTTCTTTTTTGAGATCCAGGCCGAGAGAATAGTCAAATGGAATTGTAGTGACCAGCGTACTGAAGTCGTGACAAAAGATATTGAAGTGATTTCGGGAATCTATTCTGTTAGAGTAAACCTTAGAGTATGATATGCATTTGTTTAGAGTATTTACATTTAAGCAGCATTTGGGTAATTAGGGTGAATCATATTTACAGAGAAAGTCGGAGAAAAACGATAAGAAAGGGTCAGTACATTACAAAGATATTAGACATAATGCCACAACAATATCTATTGTATAATTTCTAAGTATTATTTTCGTCATTGTTACATCGATATACTTGCAACATTCAGTTGTAGGAATCTCATCTCTAAATGTAAATATGTGTCTCTTGATATCGTGTCCATGGTTTCCAGAACAATTTCCTCCGCTGCTATTTGTATAGTGCTATTTAATCAACATGGTAGGAAATGTAAAGTGGTTCGTGAAAATTGTCGAATTTTAGCAATCGGAAATTTTCACTGAAGAAAGAAAACATCAATCAAGTTTCAGATACAAGGCTATGGCGGTATCTATAATATCTTACAGTTTCAAGATAATTTAATAATGCTCGAGGCAGTTATCAAATATTTACTAAAAATATTTGGGTCTAATTGAGTCATTCCATGCGAAATTGGAATATTTTGTAACCTTTAGTGATATTTAAACGTACCTCAAAGGATTTTTCGAAATTTTGAAAAATGTACATTTTACAGCTGTTTGAAGTTAAGTGGTAACTTTTTTCAATAAATTATAACTATGGAAGTAGTAAACGGATGGAGATGAGCTTTGCGGTGCTTATAGAGAAGACATTAAAGTTTTAAGAAAAAATTATTTCAGTTTAAATAAAGAAAAAATTAGAACCATTTTTGTGCAATTATTTTAAACAAATGCAGGTTTTTTACATCGGGCGCGATTTTAAAAAAATGAAAAAGTAGAATATAGTTCTATCCTTCCCCTTGATGGATACATTTTCAAAATTATGGACATTTTAAGATTGGCCCTGTAAAAATTGCCGAAAGTTGACGCTGCGTCGCCCAGCACCGGCTCGATTGGTCGGGCCGTGCGGTACTCGTAGCGGCCAAGCGGCTATACCTGATATTTTCATAACGGATTCTCGAAAATGGTAATATTTGAAAAAAAATTGAAGGAGGAAAACTCTTACTGTTTTTTATATCCAACATAATACGGTATCTGAATTTTTGATGTTCGCAATATTTTCCTTGAAACGAGGGTGACTTTTAGTTTTTTAAATACAATGCTATATATTTGATTACCCAATACGAAAGCGACTGTCAAGACAAATTCTACCATATTGTATACTATGACCTTGAAGGCCACACAAGGTTAGGAATGAACTAAATATATTGAACTATCTATCTAGTAGATAGGGTTTCTTTCTTTCATTCCCAACCTTGTGTGGCCTTGAAGGTCATAGTGTATCATATGGTTGAATTTATCTTGACAGTCGCTTTCGTATTGGGTAATCAAATATATAGCATTCCATTTAAAAAACTAAAAGTCACCCTCGTTTCAAGGAAAATATTGCGAACATCAAAAATTGAGATACCGTATTATGTTGGATATAAAAAACAGTAAGAGTTTTCCTCCTTCAATTTTTATCAAATACTTATCATTTCGAGAATCCTGTATAAGAATATTTGGTATAGCCGAGTACCGCACGACTCAGCCAGTGGAGTCGATGCTCGCGACGCAGCGGCACATTCAATTCATTTTCATTTGGCCAATTTTAAAGTGTCCACGTTTTTGAAAATGTGTCCGTAAAGAGGATAAACAGGGCTATATCCTCCTATTTTTCCAAATGTTTAAAAAGGGGCCTTCAATTATAAAATTGCATTTGTTAGGAGCAATTGCTAAATAAATGGTCAAATATTCGATTTTATTAAGTGGAATAATTTTTATTAGGTACTCTTTTATCTCCACTGTAAGCATCCAAAAGGTCATTTTTATCAGTTTGTTAGTTCAGCGGTTACAATTTTTGGAAAAATAGTAAACACTATATTTCAGAGACCTGTAACATCCACAATTTTTGACATTTCGAAAAATCCTTTGAGATATGTTTATATACCCTTAAAGACTACAACATATCCGAGTTGCACCAAAATTCGAAATGTTACTCCGAAAAGTGTCCGACTTCGCGTGGAATGACCCGTAAATTTATTAATGTGCTATATTTAGTTTCACAAAACTAATGATATACAAAAATTGCGCCAATTATAACAACGACTATTTATACAAACAATCGGATTTAAATTGAATAAATGATTCATCATTGGAAGAAACAAAGAAGATAATAATATTAAGCAGATATATTTTTATAGAAATAAATATTTCAATACCAATAAATATTTTATTCAAAATACTTTGCGCTCCGAAACCTAGAAAATGTTAATTGTCTTGGTATAAATAATAAAATAAGACAAGACACCACTGAGACGAGAAAGAAAGAAAAATATTAAAGCAATTAATACATATTTATTCAGTTTAGCAATACCAATTCGGAGCGCAGCGCCAAGTATTTTGAATAAAATATTCATTGGTATTGAAATATTTATTTCTATAAAAATATATCTGCTTAATATTATTATCTTCTTCGTTTCTTCCAACGATGAATCTTTTATTCAATTTAAATCCGATTGTTTGTACAAATAGTCGTTGTTATAATTGGCGCAATTTTTGTATATCATTAGTTTTGTAAAAATAAATATAGCAGATTAATAAATTTTGCGACAGTTTTTTTCGTTCATCTGCGCGCGCACGTATAATTGGCGCACTTTTTTGTACCTTTTTTTAAAAAAGCTACTTTAGTGGAGATTTAATCTACCCATATGAAAAAACTCGAATGCTAATATTTTTAATTACCTCGCTTTTATTCCATCTTTAGCTGACAAAGCCTCCAAGCGAAGCAGGTGAGGAAAAGACACGGAAAGAAAGGTGAAAGGAACATGGTCGGTGGTGTAATAGATTATTCACGATTATCTTTCGCCGAAGGGGAGAATTGCCGACGGAGGGCGCCTTCGAACGATAAACGATGAAAGCGCGATAGAAAAAGAAGATAAATTGCTCGAGATATCATATTCTTCTTTTGTTTTAGCCGACAACGGTCTCTGGATTCTCATCCGTACGTATTACTCGGAGAGTAATACTCTCGATAGTACTCTCGGACGTAATCCTATCGGAGGTAGTAATAAAAGCATATTAATCATCATAATGTTACATTATAATAACACCTTAATATACTATGGTCAGTTTTATAATAAATACCATAAAACGAAATGAAAATGTTTTTATGTAACTTTGTAGGTGCGCTTACTATATTTAGGATGGTACTTATTTTTCAACTTCGGATTTTTTGTCTTACCCCCCTAAATTGTGACACTTGGTGAGAAAATAATATGTGCAAAATTTCAAAATTTTTGGACAACGCGAGAGTCCGGCGATGGAGGTATTTCTCAAGGAATATGGTTTATGAGTTTGTTAATTAGGGGCGCGGAAGAACCTTATGCGTAATCAGGGGCCGCTAGGATTATTGTAAACTATTAGGACGAACCTGATGCGAAATCGGGGATCCTCTAGGAATGGAGTCAGACGCGGATGAACGTGACATTAATAATCAGGGAGCCGCAGAGAGTGAATGTCATGACCCCTTTTACTTGTGTACGATAACCGAAAGGATTTTAGGGCGTTTTCCCCTTGCAGGGGTTGAAATTGACCCCTGAAAATCCGGCTATTTTCCGATTTTGTGTTATAACTCGCGAACTGTAAGAACTGAAAGAACTGTAACATACCAAATGATAGTCCTAATTAAAAGAAGTAACTTTTTCCTGAAAACTTTTTTTCTGCCTCCTACAGTTCGCTAGTAATAATACAAAATCAAAAAGTTTTCGGGGGTCAATTGCACCCTCTGGGAGTGAATTTGGGCAGTAAACAAAATTGTGTTGTATTCAAGAGGACGTGCCCTACATATTCACAAAGTTTCATAATTTTTTGAATTTCGGGGTTCAGGATCTTCCCTTGTTAAAAGTATGTGGGTTGAAACTTGGTAACCCGTCATACATGAAAAAGGCTACTCCTACGCAAAAAATTCATAGGACCTTTTTTGTACAGAATTTCCTAAGCTATAAATTGTATAATAAGTATTTTTGTCGTAAAACTGTTAGATAATGAGATATTCGCGAAAAACAGTTTTCATCACCTTCAACCCCCTGTAAAATTTTCAGCGGCGGTCGGATGGATGGGGACTTTTGACATACAGTATTGTCTCGTTAGCGGCTCGCTGGTCGGGACCGGCGTTGAGCCAGTATCGTGAACGGAGCCCTAACTCCGAATGTTTGTTTCTCGCTTCTTTCTGGCCGAAGGGGGGGAGCGAGATGGAACACTGCGTGCGCGGCGAGCGTGCGCGATGGTCGCAAGCGCTTACCGTGAGCCGGGCCTGCGTCAAGATTTTGCGAAGCGGTTTTCGTGCTCACGGTCAGTGAACGGCGGAAAATACAGGAATGATCAAACTATTTCGCGGAGGGGGAATAACCAATCAACGTCAACGTGGGAAACGAACGGCGCCACCGTCGAGCCAAACCAAGCCAGCAAAGCGGGGAAGCTGTTGTCGACGCTGGTTGGCTTGCGGCCTCATTTCCCTTGGCTAGCTTGGTTTGGCGAAGATGACGGGAAACGAAACGGCGCCACCGTCAAGCCAAGCCAAGCTAAGTGAGGCCCTAGCCAACCAGCGTCGACAACAGCTTCCTCGCTTGGCTAGCTTGGTTTGGCTCGACGGTGGCGCCATTCGTTTCCCACCTTGGCGTTGATTGGTTATTCCCCCTCCGCGAAATAGTTTGATCATTCCTGTACTTTTCGCCGTTCACTGCTCAAGGTAAGCGCTCGCGACCATCGCGCACGCCCGTCGCGCACACAAAGGACGGAGTGTCAGGCGTCCGAAAAACGGAGCGAGGCCAAACATCAACGCGTCGTCTGTCGCGTACCGTCCTCGCTCGCTTTCAGTGCCTCTCGCTCGCTCTCGCCATCGCCGGACAAGAGTGAGACAGTAGTGGTGGGGATAGCGAAAAGTCCGTATCGTGTACACCAAACCGAGTCCGTAACGAGGCAATATGTATCGTTTGAAACGACGAAATAGAGGCCCATACGAAAATTTAGCTTGCTGGGAATTATTCCGTAGATTGGCCATATTTCCGTATAATTTCACTGGACCCGTATTTATTATGCATACCGAAGATTACGCCACGTCCTAATTAAATGTCGCACAGCGACAAAATCGTTGTCGTCCAACCGACCGATTTCAGTCGGTCGTACGACAATGCGACAGTGTACTTACATATACGGCCGGCTGTAGAGTACTATTTGCAACCGCTTTTGCGGTTAGTTTACAAGATGTCTTTGTCGAAGTCGGAGTTGTTTTTCCTTAGTGAAAATAGTTATGTGAAACATATATTATTAGCAAATACACGGGAGAGACGTCGTTATTTTATAGACCAGATACATAAAGACAGGATAAATTTCGGGGAATTTCACCACCTTTACTGTCAGCTACGGGAAAACAACAATTTATTTTATCAGTATGTTCGAATGACACAAAATACTTTTAATTATATTCTTGAAGCAATACGAGAAAAGTGTACCCGCAAAACTACCAACTTTAAGAAGCCAATTTCAGTAGAAGAAAGACTAATTTTGACCTTAAGGTAAGTACAAAAATGACCGTACCTGATGTTGACAAATTTAACCAAATTTCAAAAGAATTTGATGAAAAGCGGAATTTTCCGCATTGCATAGGCAGTATCGATGGAAAACACATCAGAGTTAAATGTCCTTCAAACTCAGGAAGCATGTACTTCAACTACAAACACTTCTATTCTATTGTTCTAATGGCAGTGGCAGACGGTAATTACAAATTTACTATGGTGGGTTTTGGGTCTGTTGTGTCAAGGTGCCTGGGGTCGAAATTCTGGTTAGAATCTCGGGGTGGTCCGGGTCGTCCTTCACAGTCATCGTCCAACGGGCTCCGAAGGTTCGGGTGAGAATGCCGGGACGGTAGGATTCGGTTGCGAATTGAAGGTAGAGGATCGTTACGGTTTAAAGAGTTGGAACTCACCGTAAGGTTTAAACAAGATTATTCTGTCCTGATCTGGGTGACACTGGTACTATGCCTAATCAAGCGCGAATCTTGTATAAAGTCTGTATCAAGTCTGTCTCAAGTCTCCGCTCACATTGCGCGTATATCGTTCTTATACTTTGATCGGGGCGAAGCGGGGACCATCGGGGTCTCCGTCTTTGGCCCGCTTTTCGGATATTACACCATGTGCTGATGATCTCGGAGCGCTTCCGAGAATCCTTACGCGGTTGTGCCGGATTTCGGTGTTCGATTGTGGCAATCGGAATGTACCGTGTTGTTACGCTTGGGCGTTGGTTGGGTTACAACAGGTCATATGGTAAAGACAGTGACGGGAGTGTCTTCTGGAATACTCGTATACATACTGAATTGGAAAATAGACGTTTGAAGTCGCCCACCAGTCGAAGATTGCCTAATTCTGAAATCATAGCCCCATTTGTATTTGTAGGCGATGAATTGAAACCCCTTGAAACCCTATCCAAGAAAACAACTTCAAAACGCAGATGAAAAATCACAGTTTAATTATCGCCTATCTCGTGCAAGAATGGTTATAGAGTGTGCATTCGGGATCAGTGCTGTAAAATTTCGTGTACTTCTTAAGGGGTTAGTCACGTCACGTGACCTCGCCGATTTGGCAGGTCGGTATTACAGCAGTTTTTTTCTGCACAGAAATGGTAATAACCATAGATCCGCGGCTGCTTGGTGAACGCGAGAGGGAGCTGTTTGCTATTTCCATATTCTATTCCGAATGTGGAAAGAAATCCTCAGCTGTTGCTTTGAACTTGTAAAAATTTAAACGGAAAGTCTGCTGGTAATGCAAACGTAGAAATTAATTGTACATTTTAATTACTTGAAATGTGCTTATGCTACAATATTCTACGTTGGCAGTAAGGAATAATAAGTGAAAAGAAAAAATAGATGAGGGGATGTCGCCAGAAAATGAAGTTTGTCAGCTTAGGTTAGGCATTTTTTTATTAGCAAAACACTGAAGCAGAACCTGAAAGTTATATACTTATTATAAGATAATTAAACGTCCTATGCAGAAAGCAGTTGAACAAACATTATATATAAAATTTTGTTTGTACAATAGCTTATAGTTTATTATAATTAGATTGCAATTGCTTATTCGATAGTTTTTCATATGCGCTAATGCATTCGCCGGTGCTACAGCGATGTTGTCATCGATTATACAGAAACAGAATTTGTTTATTTTTCATCGTATCAATATGAACGTGACACCAATGGATTCCTGGCATTCTCCCGATTAAATTGACAGAAAATAATTTAAATTGGACTATTTTTAACGGAACGGACTTTCAATTCTGCAAACATTTTATTCACATAATTTCCTTAATTATGATCCGAATTATATGATTTTGGGGCCAATTTGATCGAGAAAACATAAGGAATCGATTGACGTCACTGTCGTAAAGATCTGATTAGAAATTGCAGAACGTCAGATTTGTTACTGCTTAGTGCGCAACATTGTATGGTCCCGCTGGTTTCGAGCGTCGAAACCCACGAAACTCAGCGAGACACATGATTGTTGGCAAGCATTACGTTTGACGATTCCAGCTAGAGAATCACCCCGTATAAATGCTAAGAAACGATAGTGTGAAATGGAGCGCGTTTCAACTGCACATTGACAATACCGTAGATTCTAGAGCCTAGAATATTAGCTACGTATTACGATGTTCTTCACCAGAGCACTGCATTAATGAATTAAAAAATAAATTAATTGGTCAATTAGTTAATTAATGAACTGTGTTTCATTTTAATGACGCCTAATTTAATTGCACTTACAAACTGAATTACTAATTGTAATTAAAAGAATACTTTTTGACGTGCAACATGAAGCTGCGCACGCAAATGGTTAGGCTCGGATTATCGGGGAAGACCTACCCACCCGACTGTTTTGCTTTCTCGAGGACCTTCGGGTCCCAGTAGACCACTCGTTGACAGCCGAGAGCAATAAAACCGACGGGCCAGATAAAATGTTCATGTTTTTGATAAGTGTTAATGAAAGGATTACCAATGGAGTTTTTAGGGTTTTTCGATGAAAATGATTCCAAACATGGAGCAATTCCGTCCGCTTTTAGTGAACGTAGTGTGTGTCCTAATCATGTATTTATAAAAAAAATAGACCGAATTGCTTCGCGTCTCGACTCATTTTCGTGGACATAAACTCACCAATCCATCGGTGGTAACACTGTTATCAAGGTGTAATGAGAAATATGAACATTTTCATATTCAGTACTGGATGACTCAAGTCGCCGTCGACCGCGGGTCTCTCGCTGGTGCGCTATTTCACTCGCACTCGGTTTACGTCGTTCGGTCTCCTTGTCAAGCGGTTCGGACGAGAGCCCTGATAACGGTGAATTTATTTGGGAAACCAAAGTCGCGTCATTCGTGACACCTACTCGTGAACAGATATATGTATGTACGAGAAGAAGCAATGCAATTGCCCGATGACTTGAAGCAACATTTCAATAGGTAAATGCATGAAACTCTGGGACCAGTCATTCCCAACCCAGTAATACATATGTAAGAACTAGCGAAATGCAACAATAGTTAAATTAGACGTCGTCTAAATTTAACAACTAAAGTATTTATTTGGCGTGAATATAAAGTTTGTCAGCAAAGTCTTTCTCGATTTGAGTTCTATAGAAGGCTGACTTTCCTTTGCCATGGTAAGTCCGCTCTTGTCCTTTACGCTGGCAATCACGCGACTCGCTGAGTTTCGTGGGTTTCGACGCTCGAAACCATCAGGACCATACAATGTTGCGCACTAAGCAGTGTCAAATCTGCAGTTCTGCATTTCTAATCAGATCCTTGCGAAAGTGATGCCAATCGATTCCTCATGTTTTTTCCATCAAAGTGGCCCCAAAAATGATATAATTCGGAACATAATTAAGGAAATTACGTGAAAATTTGTTTGTAGAATTGAATGCTCGTTTCGTTAAAAATAGACCGATTTAATTTACTTTCTGTCCATTTAATCGGGAGAATGCCAGGAATCCATCTGTGTCACTTTCATATTGATACGATGAAAAATAAACAAATTCTGTTTCTGTATAATCGATGACACATCAACGGCGATTTCGCGCGGTGTCGCGCTGCTCGGGCCACAAAGGTTCTCGTCGGTTATTCGAGCTTCTAAGGTCGTATTCAGGTTTGTATATTGGCCGGTAAGTTTTGTGACGCGTATTCTCCCACCATACCGTTCATACCGCTTGCCTGCCTCGGTGCTCCTTTTCTCAACGTTTTCTGCTTCGCTCTCGTTCTATCTCGCTCTCGCCTTCGCATAACAAGAATGTGCCAGAAGTGGTAGGGACAGCGCCGAACTCCTGACGTGTAGGCGAAACCGAGCTCTCAACGTAGAAATACATACATTAGAATAGGTGTGCGATAGCTCCGAAAAAATTCAGGAGCTTTATTGGTCAGAACATTGATTCTTTCTCGAAAACCTTCATCACGTATTGGTCTACGCATAGCTTCGTAACGCACACAACTATTACGCTAACAATAAGAATAAATAACAACCACATGACTAGGTTCAGGCGGAACCAAGTAGCATTTCCGTTACTCCACCATACCCTTTGGGGGCCAAACAACAACTCCAACTGACAAATCGACGATCGTCAGATGGTGGTGGCTGATTTCTCCTCGATCGCTGTTCGTGAAAACGAATCGACCGGCCAATATGTCTGAATATCACCTTAGGATAAAGATGCAATGAAAGATGAAAAATTATTCGAAGCCCAAGATGAAAGGCCTTCGAATAAACAAAGGAAACTAATAAATACCCGAAGCTATATAGAATTTTAGATTTAGGGTACACACCCCCTCCTCTCCCCTCCACCAAACCTCGTGTCAATCGGCCACTAGGGCTATTCGAAAGTGTATCCTTTTATTTAAATAATGCCCATCTCTGCATAGGACCGTAAAGAATTACAAAAAAAATCAGGGAGTCAACTGTTGACCGGTTTGGAGACTTTTCCTTGTTATATGTTTTATACAATAATCGGAAGAATAATAATAAGAACAATAATTGCAAATAATAGTTGTAACTTTCGCATTCTAAAAATATGATATCGGTAAATCAATATTTCCAGTATTAGTAAAAAAGTTCCAATCTCTCGTCTTTTATTTTAAATTCGACAGCGATTTCAAGTGATGTATGTGTCACGGTAAAAATGTTAATTTAGTAAATGTATACAGTTCGTAACAGTTCCTAGTCAATGTATGCCTAAAATGCATATAAGCTAACCTACAATCGTACGAAAATGAATACATTAACTGCATCACACTTTTAGTGTAGCACATGTATCCAGCTAACGCTTCAGTTTTGCTATGATTCCACGTTGGAGTCCTCCCGAGTAGGCGCCATCTCGTATCCACTAGCTGTACTAAATTGGTCACGTGACTTACTCTGTATTATCGCCAATATGGCGGAACTTACGTTGTTTGTCCTTATATGAGCAGATTTTGAGCTGGGTGAGATCTCATTCGAAAGAGGGTGGTTCAGTGCAGCGCGCTCTGGTCATCGTTTGAGTCACAAAACTCTTTTAGTGACCTAAAAATACTTGGATTCTTGCTCTTGGACTTTTGCTCTACTTTGAACACTTATATTATTAGATATCAACAAAATCTCGTGGAATCATGACCAGAGCGCGCTGCACTGAACCTTCCTCTTTCGAATGAGACCTCCCCCAGCCCAAAATCTGCTCATATAAGGACAAACAACGTAATTTCCCAAACCCATGTTTCGGGCCAGATTGTGTCGGTATACAGCGCGCTGCATTACCCGTGTCTACCCCCTTAAAGCTATAGAACCTGAAGTTGAAAATGTGATTCATATTGTTAAAGCTATATGTCTTTTACACAACATTATTATTGATTCAGAAAGCAATATTTTGAATGACAACGATATAAGACGCAATTACTTGGAATTAAATGACTTATCAAACTCCAGAAGGACCAGTAGATCGACAACGACAACGATGAGAGTGAGAAAAAAATTTACTAATTACTTTGTTATGAACCCTGTATAAATCAAGAAATAAACATGTTTGTCAAATTCTTAAAATGTCAGATAAGTAAATAAATTCAAATAACTTACTGTCTTTTCTTAATGCCATTGCCACTTTATCCCATTCCCTATCCGCTAATATGAGGTTTTTATAGTTTTCGGCTAATTTATTCCATAAAATCGGCCTCGTTGCACTTCGGAAATCAGTAAGTCCACGAAATTATCCATTGCTTTTTGCGACGTCGTGCGTGCGATACGACAAAAAAACAAACTGGTTTGAAATTCAAACAAAATGACCGACATATACGAAGTTGCCGCATCGCCAATTTGGACAAACCCATAGAAAATCCTCTGTTTGTTTAAAAGTCGAGGACAAAAAAGAGTATTAATGTACTTCTACGTTAGATTTAACTGTATGTAACAAAAAAGGGATGAAATCCCCACCCCCATAAACATGACTCATGTATGAAAGAAGCTAATTCCCTTTAATTCTCGAAAAAATTAAAAAAGTTCAGATGCACAAAGATTGTGAAATCAACTTTGCTAATTCCAATTGTATACAAATCAATTCAGTGCTCAGATTTTCAGCTTCGGTTTTAAGTAATTAGCGGGCCGTATGAAGATCATTTTACGATCGGAGATAATAAAAGCTTGGTAGAGACTAATTTAAACGAATCAAAGTCAGTAGTGGATTAAGAGAGATGCGGATTTTTTTTATTTAAAACGGCCCGCTTATTACTTAAAACCAAAGCTGAAAATCTGAGCACTGAATTGATTTGTATACAATTGGAATTAGCAAAGTTGATTTCAGAATCTTTGCATCTGAATTTTTTAATTTTTTCGAGAATTGAAAGGAATTAGCTTCTTTCATACATGAGTCACGTTTATGGGGGGGGGGGGGGATTTCATTACTCTTTTCTTACATACAGATAAATCTAACGTAGAAGTACAAATAATACTCTTACTTGTCCTCAATTTTTTCATGTATTTGAGAGGGGTAGGGCAGAGGAGTGACATTATAAGATTACTGGAAAAAGGTTTTCGTCTGTTGATTCTGCTAGGGATCTTCTAGGGAGTGATCGGTATAACCGCAGCCATTTTGGAGCAGAACCGGTAATAACCTAAGTCATATCTATCTCTTTCTATTAGTATTTCTCTCTCTCTTTCTGACAGTATTTCTGTCTCTTTCTATCAGTATTTCTGTCTCTTTCTTTTTTACAGTTTCTTTCACTGTCTACTTCCGCTTTTGCTCCGAATCGCGGCAACTAATCAGCAACGATACACGTTGTTCCGATCACTGCCTAGAGCATCATTAGATTCTGCTTTCGAAAGGCGACATCTACTGGCGTCAAGTGGAGAAGTAAAACGAGAATGGCGACATCTACTGGCGTCAAGTACAAGCGCTACGTGATGTCTGACTGTCTCGTAAAAAAAGTATCCTTTTGATAACTATTAATTCAGAATAATTCTTTTATCTTTTAGAAAAACAGCTTGAAACATTAAGTAAAACTACAAATGGGTTCAACAAAAAAAAATTATTCGCTGGATCATGTTAAAACACCGGAACTATGTCTAAGATAAGATAATAAGGCCAAAAAGCTGTGGGGTTGTACCCATTTCGCTAGCATTCGTGTATAGAGACATGGTCGCTCAGTGTGCCTATGGGTAGAAGGGGAAGGGGAATTAGCTTCCAGACACGACCGCGTCTGTTGATAATCGTGTTGGTCGGTCGGGTGGACGACTCCGATTTTGTCGCTGTGCGACATTTAATTAGGACGTGGCGTTAGGCTGTATGTAGTTTGAAATCGTGAAAGTGATCACGGAATACTCAACATTAGTAAATATTGGTTCGTTGAGTATTCGCGTTGGTTCGATGCATTAAAAAAGTGGCACACCTATATACGTTACACCATAGCGGAAATGTTGTGTTGGCAACACTTAGGGGAGAGTCGTACCGGCCACTTTCAGTTTTTGTACTGTAACTTGGACTACTGTTGGTAAAAATCAAATTTCAAAAAAGTAATTTGTAGTACAAAATGTACTTAATAAAAGGGGAAAACTTGTTTTAATTAAATTTTATCATAAAGTTTAATAATTCGCTTGAATAAAAAAGTTGTAATTTGCAGCGAACGAAAAATTGGCGTCCAGTACCGGCCATCTATTTAGTTAGTAGATTGTAAGGTCTAAGTAATTAATAATGTTAGTAAAAATGTTTATAAATAGAATACAACTTTTATTTAAGCACGTCTACAAATGTTACATGTAAAATGTTCGATATTTTCTTGGTCTGTACACTCCACGTGAGCCCAACCCTTGCATTTGATGCACTGCACCCAATCTTCGTTGAACGATTCATTGCAAATTACGCACTCAGTGATTTGTTCATCAAAACCTAGTTTAAGTTTACTTTAGTTTAATTTAGTCTAATTTTGTTTTATAGTAGCATTTTTAAAACCGCATTCACACCCTTTTTCGTCCATTTTCTTTTTTTTTCTGTTTAATTGCGGACATTTTTCTGCAGAGAAACAAAGGAAAAATCTAAGGATTATAATTATAGGAAAGAATAAAAAAATTGGCCGGTATTGGACAACTATAGGGTGGTCAGTACTGCGCGACAAGCACGTGGACAAAGTTTTAGGTTTTATGCGTAATATACAAAGCAAATTGAAAAAAACAGGGCATTTATGTATAGCTATAGTCTAAAAATAATGTACGTAATATGACAAAATTATTTAATTATCTGAGAAATAAGAAATCAGCTATGAAAAATAATCGTAGTGGCTAACACACCAAACACTAACTGATCGTGAGGCACATGCACTTTGCTAATTCTAATTTTAATTTTGATCCCACAGTACTTTATTTTAGAACAGTAACTTTATTTATAACACTGTGACCGTTGTTCCATGTTCTTCTTCTACGTATCGTGAGCGTACAAATAAAATCCTTCAAGCCCGTAAAGCTAATGTTGAGAAAAATCGATTTTTACGTTTCACAAGAAATATGTATACATACAATGTAGTCGTGTTAAAATAATGAATTTTAGCAAAAATGGACTTAGTGGATTTTCCATGTACGTATACGAAATCTATAAAAAGTTTAAGAGGATCTGGGAATGATATGAAATTATATCTATCGCAAAGGTTGATATGAAGTACAAGTAGATTCGATACCATACTGCAATTTGGATACGCGTGAAAGATAATCTATCCAGGGAGCGTGAAATTATAGAAGCATAAAAGCACGATAAACTAAGTACGAAGCAAGGCAAAATTAACGACGCAAAGAAAATACCGTGTTTCCAAACGGCTGTATTGCACCGCGGATTTATTGCATCTATAATTATAGGTAATAAAGTCAGAGACGTGGAAACCAGAGCGGCGTTGGCCTGTACCGAAATGTTCGTTATCGACGTTGCCGTAAAAACTATTGTTCTTAGAACCTCTGCACAGCGATACTTTCCAAGCAAAGCATTCCGATCTCCCCTCGCTTCCATTACTCGCAAAATTTTAACACAAGCATTTTTTAATAAGGAAACGAGTTCAATTATTTTTTCAACTGATTGTGAGTTTTTCCGAACGTGCACTTCTTATTTCACTAAAATTGGATATTCCTGAAGTACAATATCAGTATCACATACAAATCAAAGCATTTTGAAAAATATGTGAAACACTCGATTCATTTAATAAATTTTCTTTTCTACACTTCGTTTGGTATGCATAACTCTATCAAACGAATATGTCAATTAGCGAATCTTTATAGCGAACATGTTGATTTCTTTAATAGTATACTGACCTCTTTTAAATATCGTTTGCGGACTTCGATTCGCAGTAATGTTTGTGTACATGTCTGTTAATTTATTAGCTTATTAGTTTTATTATTTTTTTATTATCACTTCTATTATTATCCGTTGAATAAAAGAATAATAATAATTTCTGACAGAAATTGGAGAAAGATACAACTAAATTCAACACTCATTCTTCCTCTGTAACTGGTATCTCGTATCCCATTCAACTTCTAGATGTCCACTTACGACATATTCCTATCAATGTCCTGTAAGATTCCTATAAAATTCCTGGCATTGAATACTATAAGTTCTATATGAAAATATTTTTACTAGTGATACATGTACCTATAGTTACGTAAGTATAGTTTGCACACTTTCGTTTCGATAAAGCCATATATCTGTGGTTACATTGTGTGGAAGCCCTAGTAGCATTTGGTTTTAGGTCGCGAGGAAAGGATGTAATAGCAAGGGGACGGGGTCTGGAAATTATTTGAGGAGGAGGACGGTGTGGTACCAGTTCTATATCGATCTTTGCTTCTTGCCTTAAGGGCTCGCGATGTTGAGTCCGCTCCCTCCAAAAACGGTACCCAATCCAGACAATAAAGAGGATGATGAAAATTCCTCCCAGTCCCGGCTGTCCGTAGGTAACATAGGTTAGTCGTTAGGTTTTCGGTTCGATAATGGGTGGCTATCTCCCTTGCCTGTCTCTCTATGTCCTCTAGTGGGATTGCGTTTATTTTCGCATGGGTATCTTGAAGGGTCCCCTGAGGTTCCTTGTCCTGGTGGTCGGCCAAGATTTTCACGTGATGTTCCGTGAGAGTTGGCAGGATTTCCGAAATGTTTATGCCAATGGATGGTTTGTAAACGGTTGTCAATGCTTCGGTGTCGATTCCGGATGTCCAGATCTGATCGGTTCCGATTTTGGCCTGACCATCCCTACTCAGTTGTAATGTTCCCGCAACCTGGAGCACTTCATACCCGGCCGCATGCTTGTTGCATTGTGCCTGCAGTGCCAGGGTGTTCTTTATGGAATGTAGCCAGGTGTTTGGTGCGACCATTTTCTTGAGAAAGGTTCGGCTTCCTGGGAGAGCTTGAATGTTGCAGCTAGGCCACTTGATGTTCTGTGGTTTTAGCAAAGCATCCTTCTCGTAGCTTGGTGCTTTTTCCAAGTCTTGGAGTGGTACGCTGAGGTCGCACATCCGAGGGTGTTTTCTGCATCCCCTGATGTAGTTCTCGTCGGGCATGAAGTATTGGAAGTTAGTTTGGCTGACTGCTAAGTACTGTGGTTGTGGTTTTATTAATATAGGGATAGAAACATTGATCGATATGGTCTGAAACGAAGGGCACGGTTGTAGGTAGTAGAGGTCGAAAGGAATTTGGTCCAGTAACGGGATGTCTAGTGACAAGATGATTCGACCCTGTAAATAAGCTACGTTCAATTTGGCCATCCCTTGTAGCTGTTCAGAATTTAATTCTTCCAAAGTCAGCGGGAATTCATACGGCGTAGTTTTGCGAATTCTTTCGCAGGTCTGCGCTAGCTGACTTGGGGATCCCGACTTTCGCCAACGTGAGAGCGTCCGTGATGATGATCAGCGCGGTTACATATTCGTCCACGTGCCTGGTCATTTGAAACGTCCACGTCGAAAAAGTTAATTCCAATTCTACCTTCGTTTCGCGTTCGTCTAATACGAGTGTACCCGACGCTATTTCCTTAATTTTATTTCCCATGCTTTGCACGGAACCCGTTACAGCTTTTAGTGTTTCGTGAATGTCCTGAAATTCGGATTTTATAATGTGTGTTTGGTTTCCTAGTAATTCGGTGAGATGATTTTGTACTTTCTATAGCTTGTCTAATTCCTTATTATAATATGGCGCATCGTCGTTGTCAAGGGTTCCGAAAAGGGCCTTACTGAGCGATCCGATGAATCCCAATACCGATCACTCGGTACGGTAGAGCGGTGGCTTTCCCAGTATACTGAACAGCAATTCCTCATAGGGCCTACTGTCGAGGAGTTTTCGTTGTAGGGCCGAGTTAAGGCCTTCGGCCGGTCAAGACGTCCAGTTATATGCCTTACATAGTATTTTTATCTGGTCAATCTGGGGTTGGGTTTGTGGTCTTGCGGACAAAGCTTCCGCGACTCTAATACCCGTGACCAGCCTCCATTGGGTATGAAAGACTCGAAGGCATCGGATCTCTTCGTAGTACAAACCCGGGTTGTGGTTCAACTGCGATATTTGGTAGTCCCCATCGATGCTGTTACCACTGGCGATCGTCCATGCGCACGCGAACAGCATACCACGTCCATCCATGGTAGCCGTAGTACGAGGGTTTCCCGAAAATATCTTTTACGGTGGAATTCTATTGTTTAAGTAAATGATAACTGCAAATACGAAAAACAAATGAGATAAAAGAGGGGAAAGGAAGGATTCGCGTTTACGAAGTGTGGGACCGTGGTTACTAGAGTCCGTTAGCTGAGCCCTCCCGCCGGTCCGCTCTAAGCTTAAACCACATTGAGTACGCTCCATTGGCGTCAAGGTGGTTTATTTTTTATATAAGCATGTTTCAGTTTATCGAAATGTTTAATGATTTGCTGGCCTTCATCCGAAATTAGTATTGGATTGTTTTGTTCGATTGCTTTTATTTTGTAAGGGCCGATGTAATGCGGATCGAATTTCTGGAGTCGAGGCTCCTCCTGTACGTAGACGAGGTTGTTCGTCGCGAATGTTACTTGGTTACTTTTTCGATCGTAAATGTCTTTCAAACGCGATTTGTTTGCATCCAAATTTTGACGCGCGGTGGTTCGGATTTCGCCTAAGCGCTCTACTAGATTCTGCATATATCCCGGATACGTTAGTAATTCCTCGCGGGACATGGGCGTAAACGGATCTCGAGCTAATTGGCCAAAAACCACTTCGTATGGGGTGAATTTCGTCGCTTCGCATACCGAGGTGTTATACGAGTACATAGCGAATGGGAGGAGCAAGTCCCAGTCCTCGTATCTTTCCAGGTAATGTTTCAAGTACTCGGTTAGGACGATGTGACTTCTTGTAAGGGCACCCTTAATCTGTGGTCGATATCCTGACGTGGTTACGCGTTATATTCTGAAAGTTTGAGCTATTCCTTGCATTATGTTGTTAATGAAACTTGTCCCGCGGTCCGTGAGTATTGTGCGCGGCGCGCCGAAGATCGCGATAAAGCTTCGGCCACGGTAACGGCCCGTATGTCAAGTAAAGGGATGGCCATACAGAATTTCGATAGTTGGCATTGCATCGTCAGTACGTGGCGATTTCCGCTTGGGGTAGGGGGAAGCGGTCCATTGTGTCCAATGCTACTTTATCAAAGGGCCTCGCAGGTGTATCGGTGATTGGCATTGGTTCCCGTGTTTTGATGCGTACGAGTTCTTGGCAGCTCTGGCAGCTTCGTCCAAAATGATCTACATACCGGCGCAGACGTGGCCAGTCAAATAGGCTGCGTATGCGTCGGTATGTCTTCGTTACGCCCTTATGCCCTCCTATCAGGCTTTCATGATAGTGGCGAATGATATCTTCTTCTTCATTTTCCGGTGATAATTGGATCTCGCCGGTGCAGATTGTAATTTTAATGAGTGTACTTTTAAAAATAATTTTGAAGTATTTCTGGAGCGTTTCGGCGTCAAATCGGTGTAGGGTTCCGCCATGCGCCACCACTCGAAGCCAGCAGACGTGTTCGGTTTCTGCGGCGTTTCTAAGCGCTGTAAATGCCGACGCAAGCTCATCTTCTCCCATTTCATGGTAGAAGCTTCCTGCTCCGACAATGCTGAAAAATTTCCCTTCTTCGTTACGGGTGATAATTACGCGGTTTCTGCTCAATTCTTCAGATAATAATTTTGTTTCGTCGAGGAGTTTAATAGCTTTTAAGGTTTTACAAATTGGGCTAGTTAATATCATATCAGATGATATAAAATGGGCATAATTATCTGGACGCAAGCGTGGTCTTGACTATTTTTACTTCGCATTGCGATGGTTGTATTTCGCATTCTGTGGTGTCCACTGTGTTTCTTCTGAATCCGGGGCAGTTCCTGCATGGTTGTTGGAAAAGACGGTTCGATGTGTTAAGATTTTATTGTATAAAATGAATATATTTGGAGAATAAAAAACAATCTTGGATTGAAATGTAGACCGTTAAGGAAAAATATAGTGGGCTTTATAGGCGATGTTGCTCACTCGACAAGTATAATACCGCCTCTGTACAGTACGAGGTGAGCGTCCTCGACCTCAGCAAGGAAAGACAGAAACCTCTCCCTACTCTCATTAGCTATAGCGCAACTCCATTACAACAGAATGGAGAGATTTAAACCTAGGTAAACGGTTATCTTCAACACGATGTATGACCCGCGGTTCATTTCTGGAATTCCGTTAAGGCGGGTATCTTAGCTACGTCGGGCCTCGGATTCATGCTTGCCTTCTTCCTGGGAGTCGATCGGTTTTGCTGCTTCTTCTAGGTCTCGCTTTCAGGACAAATCATGGTTGACTGCGGGATGTCCCAATGCTTCGTTGTGCAGAGGTATTCCCCATGACACCCGCTTCTTTTGGCCTGATCGTGAATCCTGCGTCCTCTCCTGGGGGGGGGGGGGCGGATTCGTGGGAATTCGATGCTTGCCGCTTTTCCTCGGAAGGGTACTTTTCGTCGAGGCTCTTTAAGAGGGTGATTTCTTTCGGGGAGAACCCTGGGGATAAGCGAGAGTCATTTTCTCCAACGGTGGGGTCCTCACCACTTTCACATGGATCGTCGTTTTCTGTATCCAAGAACTCGGGTATTCCCGTCTGCACTTCTCTTGTATCCAGAACGGTGGAATTCGCCCTGCTCTCCATGCTGGCGGTGTTGTCTCCTTCGATCGGCAGCAGTTCCCTTTCGAGTTCGTATCCTTCTAGCCTGGAATCATCTAGGAGGTCGAACAACGGTGGTCCTTCGTAATTCGGTCTGGGCACGCCTTGACGACGCGTCTTTGCGAGCGTTTCTATACCTTGTTTCGAGGGCCTCGGGAGATTCTCGCCCTCCGGCGCGGTTTCCGTCGAGATAATCGGGAACGCGTGCGAGACCAAATTTCGAGAGAGCGCGTCTGCGTTCGCGTTTACTCGGCCGGGTTTATAGACGATTTTATACTCGTAATTGGCGAGCATAATCCCTCATCGAGCGAGTCACGACACCGGGTCTTTTACCGAAAATAAACATTGCAGCGGCCGATGGTCGATTATTACGAAACATTTCCATCCATAAATGTACGTCCTAAATTGTTTTACAGCGTAGATTATCGCGAGGCATTCCTTTTCTGTTGTTGAGTAATTTTCTTGACAAGATGTGAGCACCTGCGATGCATACGCTATTGGCGGGGTCTTCGCCTATTTTCCCTTGACTCAAAATCGCACCCACCGCTACGTCCGACGCGTTGGTTGTAATGATAAAAAGTTCGTTATAATTTGGATATCGTAAAACCGGCTCTTTGCAGAGTGCCTGTTGTAAATCCTCGAATCTTTCTTGGTGTTTTTCAATCCAAACGAACGGAATTTTGGTGCTCGTTAAATTCGTGAGAGGTTTAGCGCGTTTTGCAATTTCCGAGATAAAGCGATAGTTCACGAGACCCAGGAATTGCTTCAGATTTTTCCTGTTCTTCGGTACGGGGAAGGCAGATACGGTCTTGATTTTCTCGGGATTTGGTCGTACTCCGTCAGCAGCTATTATATGGCCCGAGTACACAACATTATCCTTCGACGGCGCGATCTCTTCTTCTAAAGGAGAATGATTAGAAGAATCTAATCCCACTTCTGACACCACTTTGTTACGTCCTTAAAGGACCTTTCCGCAGATCATCCCGAGCGGTTGGAATGATCTGCCGGATTCTTGATCTTGTTAAGGAGCTAAAGCACGCCTTGACTATACTTACCGGGAAAAGGAGGGAATAGAGGCTGAATAAGTTTGGTACTCAGGGAATTGGGTGAAACGATAATGTGAAGTATATTCTTATAAAAGCAAATAAATGATTACATACCCTAGAGACGGCGCCCCGTCTCTGATAACGAAGGAAAGTCAGCGACCCTGTCATAGGTCGTGTTGGCTCGCTTGCTTCATCGCTCGTCTGCGTTGACGCGGTGGTCCGTATCGGCGCGGAAGGGCACTCTCGGCGCGTGCCGTTTCTCAGTGTGTCGGAACGGAGATTCACTTCGCGTAACCTGATCGGCCGAGCGCGATTTGCGTTGAGCTGGACGCGGAGATGAAGGCACGATTGCTATCCGTCGATACTTCCTAAATCGAACTGATTTTTTATCGCTCGCGGATGAGGGCCGCTTCTCGCACAATCGCCATCAATTGGGGGAACTGCTCCGTCGGCACCTGTCGATCGCTCCTTATTTGGTAGTTGCGAGGCCCGGGCCGGCAACGGTTACGTTGTCCTTACAGCAATCGTTTTGTAGTTCAGCACAACGTGACTGCCACGCGCGAAGTGATTCCGCTGAATCGCCGATACGAAGGAAAGCGGCGCGGGGACAGCCAGCACGGAATGGACCAAAAGGGCCTATGTAGCAAAATCACTTTTCCCTATATTTTTCGTCCTTTCAACGCTTTCAAAAATTACAAATTTTCAAATTTTTCACAATATTAATGGTTTCTCCACTACACAGAAGTATACTCTTCAAAATAAAAAAAGTTACAGTCGAATCGGATAATAAATTGTCGAGATATTGGTTTTACCGATTTTAAGAAATCTGTTTCGAAAAAAACGCGTTTAAAGTTTTACGTGAGCACAGTGGCCGGAGTTCTACCCACGCGTTTGCCACTACCCACATGCCTGTAACTTCAGAAATTTTTCGAATTTTACAAAATCCTTTTGAACACGTATTCTTGAAACGTTGAACATTAAAGTCCTAAAAAGAAGTCCAATGGTACAAATCTTTACTTTTTTTAAGACGCCTTAAGCAAGCGATACGTTGGTACATAGCAGCACTTTAGCAGGCTTTACTAAGATGATCACTACATCTTGTTTAGATCAAATTACAAGCATTTGGGTGGTGAGGATAAATTTTAACAAAATTATTTTATTTCGAAAATTCTTTATTACCATATTGTAGGGTATCAAAATCTATAAATCTTTCAATTAAACTTTTTTCCATATCTTTTGCGGTTTCTCAGATATACAGGATAATATGCGAACTCACAATTTTTTTGACAGGGTGTTTTTACCCCCAGGACTGTATCATTACCGAAACAAAATATAGTTACGTTATTAGCATACTCGAAAAACATTTTTGCTTTAATAGTTTAAGTTTGAACAAAATTACTCATTGGTCTATTGTGGCCAGATTATAGTGTCATAAAACAATCCCCTACGGAGTGTTTTAAAACAAAAAAAAATTTAACAACATTTTTGCAGTTTCAAGTTTTTTTGACTTTTTGAGTTGTCGGACATTACTTATTATACGCAGGTACATAAATATTCTCACGGGGTTGACTAGCCTGCGCGCCTAGTACGACTGCGCCTAGATCAACACTCTAGCGTCACTCTTTCGAATTCCTTTCTTACGGGTACGGAAGCTCAGTCTCACAGTAGTCAATATTAGCAAAAAAAGTATAAAGGGAAGGACAAGTTGGTGTGATTGCTAATAGGAGAAAAATAAAAAATAAATACGTCTACCATCGTAACGATGGTCTATGAGAGCCAATAATTTCTCAAGTTACATAATAGTAGGTAATCCTGAAAAGTACTGGAATTAGCTGACTTGTTTAAGGTAAGTAATGAAGTTGTTACATAATTTGAAATAATTATGGATTCATAGATGTTGGTACCTACACTTATAACTATACGCATAAGCCTGCATAAAATAAAAAACTGCAATTAGGTATAAATAGTTTCACCAGAATAACTGTTTTCAGAATGTATTAGAAAAGTCTTTAAGGCGCCTTAAAGATGTATCTAATTTTGAAGCGTCGCAATTGGGTTCCGTAAACTGCTCCGAGCCATACAGTGGACGGTTATACGTATAAAACGACATGTTACAGCGAATGCCGACGGATCTGTAACATAAAATTGTTGGAAATGCAAAGGGGGATGAATAATTCTAGATTATTTTATTAATTTGTTACTTGCTTTTACTCATATCACGGACGATTATCACAATTCGAGCGATTCTAGAAAACAACACGGTGGGGAACGGCAGGTTGAAAAGAAATTACACAGTGAAAGAAGTCTGCTTATATATTATTTAGTATCCCCACGGGGACAATTCTGTCTTGATATTTATCGAGCGTTCCTTGCGAGGTAAAAGAGACGCGATTAAAATCATTCTTAGGTAGAGAATTCCCTCACGGGATGGCAGATAAATGTTTCCACAAGGGTCTTCACGGGGACTGGCGCAGTAGCGTGAAATTTTTATTTTAATCGTTTGTTTGAAGATACTTTTACTAGCATATATTGCTTTCATTGCGTGTTACGTACATATGTTCGCATTCGAACGAGAGTCGCGTAATTAACACAGGAGGCGATGAATAGAAAAATTACTTTAAATAGAAAGAACTATGTTACTTTAAATATAATAATTTAAACGTTACTAGAATGTATTATAACTCCTTATCTAAAGTCACATAGTGCATTGTTTTTAAGCGCAATCGATACAAATTTCTTATTAGGTATTATGAAGGTAGTTTGGTATCATTGATTAGTTATGCTTTCATTTTTCTAGCATCCTTTGTCTCTAATCTTATTTATTTTTAAGCCAACTGTTCTTCTGTATCTATTTTATTCATTTAGCGTGGTTACTACCTTATCAGTCAGTATCTTGTCTCTTATGTCAGTTATCAGATGTCGCCTGCTAGTTGTACTGTGTTATCCACACCCTCTGACTATTTTTTCCTACCACGTCTTTCGCGATCGTGTCTACCACGAACACTTTATTTACCTCTTTTTTGTCCTCCTTGTACTTTCTCTTTTGCCATTTGATGTCTCCTTATTTACTGCTCTTACCTTTCCGACTGATCCCTTCTGGCGGGAAAATTTTATCCAACTTACATCCCATTCTCAACGCATGTGGATACTAATGAAAATTAAAACCCTCATATATTGTCTGTTAAATCTTCATTAAAGTATTACTGTAAACGGACAAGCGAGATTTTTCCGTTAAAAATGAATCCAAATACAATAATTTTCGGGCTGATTTCAATCATACATAGGTAATTTGAATAGCTTCTGAACACCGCAAACTGTTGTAAAATTTTTTTTTAACAAATGTCCATCGATCGAGAGGTGTAGATTCGCCCCTCACAGCCACGACACATAAATTCCTTGCACCCTCGCACGGTTAAAAATAATCCGAGTGAGTTTGAGTTCGGATTCATTTGCATCAGGATAATTGGTAATACCTACTCTCACGAAAATTTCACCGACTTGAAGCAGTATTTCACTAAACCTTGTGCCACTCAAAGTGTTAAGCGTTTCTCTTTGCAATATTCCTAAATAGCTGACCTATCTTCTCTATAAGTCCGGCTGGAGGACCGATCATTGGTCCTATACAGAAAATAGATCGGCTACTTAGCACCTACTTAATTATTTCACACTTGATGTGATAATATAAGGGAAGCGAATGGCACATTTATATCAGCTGGAACAGTATAGAGACACCGATTGATGTAGCGACTTTGATTGATATGATTTAGGGTAATTCTGGGGGAGATGGCTATACGAAAGAGATGGCCAACGAAGATATTTCGAGAAAGAATGGTACAGATGGCGAAAATTTCCTATCTGTGTTTTGTTTTAGCTTATGTAATGTGGATATATGCGGGATCTCGTAAGAAAAAGAAAACAAAAAGTAAGTAATGCCTAGGGTAAGGGACCCAATTACTGCCACCTACCCAATCACTATCACCCTAAGCTGTTTTACATAAAATAACGACTAAATCTTGTAAAATGATGCATAAAAAAATTTAGCATAAAACTGAAACTGTTATTTATACGATACAAAACAGTACTTAATTTTTTCTTCAATAATTTGAATAAAACGATAAAAAATTTTAAGCGGATATTATTAGAGTGAAAACAATGACTTCCTTACTAGCGAAAGAGAAAACAAGGCGTTAAAGAAAATGCTGTAATTATAATATTTAAGCTATTAGCATAAAAAAATATAATGTTCTAAATAATATAAGCATCATGATACTTTTAAATAGTGTTAAACCGAAGTCGTACCATGTGAGCGTAAAGTTCTCTAAAACCCTTTAAGAGATTGCTCTCGCTGCAATGAAGGAGAGAGAAAATTGCCGCACACAGTTTGGTGGTTGGATCGAGTCCAGCTTTAATGGCCGCCCGCACAGCACGTGGTGGCACAGTCCTGCAAGTCGCGCCTCAGGGAACACAGCGGCTAAACGTGGGTCTCGCGAGACCAAACTCGCGGGCAGACGCGAGTCAACGCGCCTTGTACTAAAACTCCTAATTCCGCACGCGAACACTCGCGTGGGAGCACAGGAAGTTCCACAAAACACCGGCACACACGTGCACACCAGTCAAGCGACCACCGGTAACGAGAGCGCGATCACGACGCAAAATCGCGAAGCAGAAGGAGGCCCTCGGCGGAGTTCGCGAGCCACCGGTCGGGTTCGACCGCCCCCCTCGCCGATCCCGCGACCCGAGCTACTCGGTCCACCCGAATTACGGAATCGACGAGAGTAGGCAACCAGTCCCCTCGCTGACCCGCGCAGTTCGAACTATTTACAATGCTTAAGACTAAATCAAAACATATATACAACTTATTCTAAGAACATATTTACAGAGCGGACTTCGGAAATCGTTCCGAACTCCATGTGAGATGAAAATTTGCAGCATTTTGTCAATCGTGTATAGCTGAAGTCGTACCTACAAGTCAAAGGTTAAGTGTATTTGAGAATTTTGTTTATGTAAATGTATTTAAAAATGTAATACATCAGGGGTGTGCGGTAGGGTGGAACGAAATATAAGGGCAAAATATTTGTTTAAAAGTTGTCTTTTATAAAGTTATTTAAGCTGTGAAAGTTCGATCTTGATCAACAAATTTTTGTAGGTGCCGCAAGCCATTCAAAAATTCATATTTACTGATTGTGTGACTTTTGAATGGCTTGCGGCATCTCAACAAATTTGTTGATGAAGATCAAACTTTCACAGCTTAAATAACATTATAAAAGGCAACTTTTGCACACTATTAGTAGTCATGAATAATAAAAAAATATTTTGCCTCTATATTTCGTTCCACCGTAGTGTTCGGGTATCCGAAGTTTCAGGCTCGGGACGGGCCGGATAGGGGGGGGGGGGTCCCGATACTTTCGTATTGCTCGAGATCCCCACGGTTTCGGGATCACGAGACTCGATTCGGGCTACAAGCATGACCACCATGAGCGGGCAATTTGATTTCTGGTCGGCTCGACAAAATTCGGACGCGATCGGCTCGAAGCCAGCTATTAAGAGGAGACCGAGACTGAAAGAATTATGTATATCATTTATATCAATACCAGTTATAAGTTTTTATCTTTTTGTCCCCTGCTGGATCATAATTTGTATCTTATTATTCATTTACATATATATTTTCATTGTTACCAAATAATCTGTGAATACTGATTATGTCCATATACGTTCTTAAATAATGTTATAAAGAGAAAAGAAATTTACAAAGACATATTTATACATTTATACATTGTCACATTTTACAACAACTGTTTGATATTATTCTTTCCTTTAATCAATTATTCTGGTTTATATGGATCTATTTTCATTGCATTAACTTTCTCCTTTCATTGAATATAATTAGGTAGATACAATATATGTAGATATTTCACCATCAGTCATTGCCAAAACTTTGTTAAGTAAAATATTTTCTCTCACTCGTATATAAAATCTATTTAGAAGATATTAAAGTATAATATAGGTTCATTGCCAGTGACACGTATATTTAAATCGGAGTGTGTTTATTATACTTAATATTTTTGTTCGCTATATTATATTTGCAAATAAGCTTTCGTTTACGTTAAAAGCATAAATAGCCCTATATTTTGTTGCATCCTAAATATGTTTAATATATACACTACAAATTGGATTCGCGGTAGCTATGATTAAATGCAGTCTATGATGCGACAGTTGAAAATGTTTGAATAGGAAACATCTTTGCATTGTAGATCCAAACCGGAGGCTGAGCATTTAAATAACTGGTTTTGAACAAAGTAAATAATTTGTTACGAATATTTGAAGTATCACGAATATGTTCCAGCTACGAAATTAAGGGACTATTTAAGATGTCTAGGAACGAGTCAAACCGTCCTTTCTCGTGCACCCTGTATGAATAAAGTGTGACAGAAAATTCTCGTCCCGAGAACCTTTGAATGTTCCCTTTTTCTCTATTTCTATTCATCGAATATGGAAATTTTTAGGTGGATTTCGAGGTTTTTTCACTCCTGGATACGTGTATAGACATATATATTTTTGTAGAAAATGCGAGTTTAACGTAGATTTCTATCAGTATTGGGAACACATTTTGATATAAAATAGAACCTTGTATAAAAAAAAATACGTTGATACGTGCATATTCCAAGATGATTTACATCGATATTAAGTGGAATTATATTTAAGACGGTTGAAGTAAGATTAAAAACGTAATGAATCAATTGCATATTTGTTAAGGCGATGAATCCACTTTCACACACGCTTAAAGTTCTGTAATTATAAACTAATCGTTTAGTGTACAATTATACAGTTAACTGAAAGGTTTCATCCAATTATGTCACAACAAGTCAACATGATAAATTATGTAGTATAAAGAGTTTTGGGGAAAAAGAAATCGATAGCGTCATCATAATTTTTTTAAATAGTTGGTCAGCAAATAGTTTGTAGATTTGATAGATCACATAGTATCAAATGATCTCAAAAGAATTAAAATTCTACTACTGAAACACAAATTAAATATGTCCAAAGGCAAGGCGATTGGAAATCATTAACAATTCAAATAAGCATAATTTTATTGTAAACTTATATCGTCAAACAAGACCAAAGGATACCTACATATGTCGATGCATTTTTAATGAATAAAAGGTGTGATTATTGAATATGCAGGAAGGAACCTTGACAACGAAGAAGCTTACAACAGCAAAGTTAATATAATACACATATGGAGAATTTTTAGTTCTAAATTATGAACTAAGGTGAATGTCCCAATTTCTGCTCATTTAAGAGGTAACTCGTCATAAAGACGGTGTAACAAAATTGTTTGTGATGAAAATTTGCAGAGTAATTGATTAATTCTTTAATAATAAATCAACTAATTGAAAAACTATTTAAGAAAGATATTGCAAGATGTTTAACTATTATTAATTTGTAATTAAATATATAATGCTCTAAATGTCCGTATTTCTGCTCATGAAAAATAGCAATGTAAATGTTTAAATAATTTAAAATTATTTTGTTGCAACTATAGTACAAACGTAACGCATATAATAATGAGAAAAATACGAAATGAGCAGAAATGGGGACATGAGCAGGAATTGGGACATTCACCTTAATAGTAATAAAATGAATTTATATTTTATAAGAATGTTTTACTATAAAAAAAAACAGGTTGAGGCAATGAATTTCATTTTACTTAACAATAATCTGCTATTGATGAATAGCAGGACAAGGTATTTGTGTACCTACACATGTAGTGGTGGGTTGGTTCGCATAATCAGTTCATAGCCTACAGTCAGCTGAACTCCTACTGCACATACTAAAAGAGCGGAAATAGCGTACAGGATGTAAAAAAATCCGACTCGCTTTGCAAATTTTACGACTTAACGTGCTGTACAGTTATGAATTATCCTTTGGTAATTGGTTTCTCTTGCAGCAACAGATGAATGTTTATCGACCATTCATTTACTTAAACCTCACACCAGAGTTCCGAGACGAGCCGATATTTCCTAGTTTTACCCAGTCCTTGCCCGAGCGTTTCTTGATTTACTCAGCCTACCAGAGATCGAATATTTAAGAGGGTAATGCAGGGTTCACTTCAAAAATCAATATTTTCCCTTGCATTATTCTTATAGTTTAAGGCCTTAAACATGTTATGCTCCTAAAGGGTTTCACGGAAATTTATAGAAACGATGAAGTTATACCTAAGCGTTTTACTTTTTACTGGACATCAAATATAAGAAGCAGGGGTTGAAACGGTTCCGCAAATAGCTGTTTCAGACTGTTATATATCCGTTGTGACTGAAACAGTTATGAGGAACCGATATTCTGAATAACTGTTACAAGGAACCGAAATTTCTCACTGTATTGATTTCAGTTAGGTTCTACAGAACCGATCTTATATCGGTTCCATAACAGTTACATATCGGTTTTATAATAGCATTGTATACAGGGTCAGCATTTTATCCTGCAACCCGCGCTCGCGCGAACACGTAAAACGGCAACTGCGCCTCACGGACACATTCCACTGCAATCATGCACCGTCCCGGCGTTCGGAGAGCTGCCAGCGACCGCAGGACAGCAGTGATGCCCGAGCTTCGAGAATTTTGGGATGGTCCCTTTCAAATTAACGTCGCAAAGAGCTATTCAGAATTTCCCAGGCCGGGTTGAAAAATTTGGAGCCTTTTTCGTATAACTTTTGAACTATAAAAGATATTGGAATGCAATTTGCGCCGAAAAATGAGAAACAATTATTTCCTCTTAATGATGGGTAATTTAACATATTTTACATTTACTTATTTTTTTCTATCATTTTTTTTAACTGTAATTGCTGTAAAAAGCTTTTGCAAACTGTTTATTTGATACTGTATTTAATGCTACTTTTAAAATTCGTGGTGTTGATAAATAATAGGCTAATTGCTTCTGTGTCATTACTTTCATAAATTGAGAAATTAAATTTCTATTCAAATTTGTGTTAGTTCTGCAGATCTCAGAATATATTGTTCTGGTTTTCTTTTTTATGATTTTACCCTTAATGAAGTGCATACTTAGATCAGACGTAAGGGGTAGCTAATGGGTCGTGTCTTTGATTGTAGCGGTGTTTGAATTTTTTTCTAGAATTTTTGTGTCTGAATGTTTTAGCTACTTAAAGCCACACCTATACCGGCTTCCGTTAATTTCATTTTTTGGAACGATGCGCCGTTATTGTGGCTTTTACGCAGGTGGCGAAAAATCTCTCCGTACAAGGGTATAGCGCCGCGATCAACCCTGTTAGCTAAAATTTTTGGAGACGGGTACGAGATCAGTCGACATTATTTTCAAACCTCATTACAGTAATCTGGGGTGCGAGTGATAAACCGATCATAAAAGCGGAGCGCGCGACTCGATTACCTGGGCCGGGAAATTCCCAGTAGCTCTTTGCGACGTTAATTTGAAAGAGACCATCTTAAAATTTTTGGTGCTCGGGCATCACTGCTGTGCAGCGGTCGCTGGCAGCTCTCCGCTGAGGCGCTGTTGCCATTTTACAAGTTCGCGCGAGCGCGGGTTGCAGGATGAAACGCTGACCCTGTATGTAGCTGGGTTCAAGTCATACCAACTGCACGTACACTACCGCCGTTCGCCTCACCGATTCTAATCTTTGCAACGGGACAGGCGGGTTGCTCGCAGCTAGGCGCTAAAAACGGCTCCCTGTGCACCCCTGGTTTACACGTTTACAGTAAGTATCTTTGTTATAGCGCTTGTGAGAATCTGCTCGTGTGACAACCCTATAGTATGGCGCTTTTATAAAATCTGTGTACGATTTGCTTTACGGATGGCAGATTGCTACATATATGTACAGTGGCTCGCATTAATATTCGGACACTTTTTAAAATCGCATAACTTTTTTAGAATTGGTCCAAACAACTTGAGTTTTTTTGAGAAGCTAGAAGGATTGGTTTGCTAACTGATGCGTTTCGTCGTTTTGAAAAAAAATGTATTTGGTTGGAATAGCGAAAAGAATAGTAAAGGTCGATTTTTAAACTTTTTTTTGTGAGCTTGTAATGGAAATTCAAAAAAAAAACAGTTTCTAGATTGCAGTAAGTTGTATACGTGCCAAAATTTCATCAAAATCGTTTAACGTTGCTCCGAGCTACAAACGTTTAAAGATCGCAGAATAAGGTCGAGAATCGCTGATTTCGGGAATTTTCGCGATTCCAACCAAATACATTTTTTTTCAAAACGACGAAACGCGTCGGTTAGCAAACGAATCCTTCTAGCTTCTGAAAAAAACTCAAGTTGTTTGGACCAATTCTAAAAAAGTTATGCGATTTTAAAAAGTGTCCGAATATTAATGCGAGTCACTGTATGTCTTCTGATTAATTGGAGACGATTTTAGCTTCAGCTCACACGATTTTAGCTCCTTTATAATTTTAATCATTAATTCTATTAATGAGTTGTACGTATTGTAATCTATTCTCAAATAGTTTTTAAATCGCATGGCTCACGAATCTTTGCACTATTTCCTACCCTTCGTCTTGTTTCATTGAAATAATTATCTACTAATAACACCGTTGTAAGAATTGCCACTGTTGTTTGTGACATAAGGTGAATGTCCCAATTTCTGCTCATTTAAGAGGTAACTCGTCATAAAGAAGGTGTAAAGAATTTGTTTGCGATGAAAATTTGCAGATTAATTGATTAATTCTTTAATAATAAATCAACCAATTCAAAAACTATTTAAGAAAGATATTTCAAGATGTTTAACTATTAGTAATTTCTAATTAAATATATAATGCTCTAAATGTCCGTATTTCTGCAACACTCGCGTAAATGTTTAAATAATTTAAAATTATTTGGTTGCAACTATAGTAGAAACGTAACGCGTATAATAATAAGAAAAATACGAAATGAGCAGAAATTGGGACATTCACCTTAACAAGTTCCATAGCAATACATTACTAATTGTTCACAGACGGTCGCCAAGCGTTACAAAAAGGCAGTCGTAGCAGCTTGTAAGTCAAATATTACCAACTATATAATAGGTATAACATCGAATATAAGTGACTGTAAGAAGATGCAGTAGTGTATTGTCTTTGCACCAGTAACATCGAGCAAGGTAGTACCTAGTTATTCGCGCAGCGCTGTTATTAGCAGGTGATTCCTCTGAAGAAGCAAATGGTGCAAGTAAGTTGATACCTTTTAACTGGAAATATCATTTAAGGGTAGATAACGATGCGTTCATCTTACTAATAGAATTAATAGTATTAACATTGTAGGGAAGCTGAAATCGAACCGGCTACATATGAAATCGTCTCCTATTGGTCATCGAACACGCACACAATCAGTGCAAATAATAAGTTGTACGGTAACTCCACGCAAGGTACGATGATTGTTGCGACAGTCGCATCAACTGTAATAGTATGATAAATCGTGGGATTTAATCGACAAATTATTTTCGATAAATCTTTGAGAAAAGGGTGAAAACTTTTGAGACTGGTAGTCTCAGAATATGTAGGCATTTACACTGTAACAGAAATCGAATTTTATGTACTTTCCTGATGCTGGTAGTGAAATAGAAACAGGAATATACCTACACATATATATTTTTTATTGTAATTACTTCCCTTGGGGTCAATCCGTCCGCGATGGTTGCTGCAATATAATATGAAAACGTGCCACGCTCGCACATACGATTAATTCTGTCCCCAAGAGTATAAAACTTGTGCCTCGCGCTATCATTATAGTAAATGTGGCATTTTCCACGGTAGAAAATCCCTTAGGAAGTACTTTCCGTGTAGGCGGACATCAGAACGTTTAATAATTCAAACGAAGTCGATAAGTATGTACAATATAACTGAGCCTTCCGAGCATAAAAAAAAAGTATAATTGAAGAGCCCGCGTAGAAAACACTGTAAGTGCCAAAAATCAAATTTTTCAGGGGAGAGAAAAAATTTCCCCAACTGTAAATTAACTATTTAAGAAATTTTATTTGTTTTGATTGCTAAATATGCCGAAATTTGCATACCCAAATGCAATGCAAAAATTGTCTATTTTTTCATTAATATAGTACAAATTCATGAAAAAAAGTATTGTATTTGTAGAAAACACTGTACGTGCCACCTCTTAGTTGTAGAGAAAACTTAATTGCGTCGTTGATTTACAATTTGTAAGCACTGTAAGTGCCAATCCTGTTTGTCCCTGGGTAACTTGTATAAAAAACTAAAACTATATATTTTATATGTTCTTTATATTTTTAAGTATAATACATTAGAAAAGTATATGTTATAATGTTACGAGTGAATTATTATAAAACTGGTGATATATATATTTAGTGTCCATGTATTCTAGCCTAGCATAGCTTGAAGATCTCACTTCTCTTCAGTACTGATTTTCGGATTGTACTGTAATAAAGGAACGTTCATCTGATATATTCTCCAAATTTATGTGTTTTTGCAGCACATTGGCTGATTGCCATGCTTCCGTTTTCTCAAACGATTTCCGCATTTTTACTTTGATAAGAGCTCCTGCTTGTAATGTGATCCAGCTTGCCTTTGAAATTTACAGTTTAACAGGTAGTGTTTAGAATAAAATCGCGTTAGCTGGTGATGCCTGTTAGAATGTAACCTGCCATGCGTGATCGACGTAGGCTTACGGAAGAGATTCCCCAATCTCCATATGTATGTGTGTGTTGTGGATAGCGCCCAGAACTTTCGGCGCTCCTTTTCATAATAGCAGTTAGTCTTAGTCTTTGTGTTGATGTATGCGCAACAAGAACGTTGCTGTCGCGTGCCTAAATCAGTTCTATATACATACATATATATATATGACAGCAACATTCCTTATATATATATATATATATATATATAGTAGATAATATATATATCTGAAGTAGATAACATAATCCATTCAGCTAGGATTAAAAACCCTTTCAAAGTATTGCGAATGGAGAATACAGATTGGTTTGATTTGGCATTGACAGAATATTAGTGTCCAGAAGTGAATAGATCAGTAAAGTTATTACTATGAGCGCAATAAGTGGATACACGAACACATATATATATATATATATATATATATATCCATTCGCAATACTTTGAAAGGGTTTTTAATCCTAGCTGAATGGATTATGTTATCTACTTCAGATAGAATCATGGTCTTCATTATTCATTTCGGTTTTTCAATGATCCCGAAATCTCAATCGCAAGGAAGATAGCTATGCTCAAGAATATCTACAAGCCTATGTATCTACAAGAAATTGTAGCTCAATTTTATCAAAGCATTGTTTGTGAATTATTAAGTAGGTATATCAATGTCATTAATACCATTTTAAATTTGTGTTGCCCCGCGTAATTATCGCACCAAATAATCGACTCTCAAAAATTCACTTCCCCCTCTACCGGCGACACCCTCGTGCTATGTGCACTGTCGCGAATAAAAATACTAGAATGGGTTAAGGGGACTAGGCAGTCGAAAAATCGATTTTTTTTTATTGCATTTTCCGAAATTACTATCCTTTCTGAATAAAATACCGCTTGGTTTATAGTAAAATTCGCAAAATTGCAGATTTGGCAGCTAAAAACGTCAAGCGGCAACCTATAGCGCCACCTTTACCCAGAAACTTTAAACGCGTGTTCCTCGAATATTTGTTACTCTTCATTTTTTTCCTGATTGCGAACGAATTGAGGCTCAGATCGACTTGGAAAAAATTACGGGATTTGTAAAACATGTTCCATTTCGGGGCAAACCTCTTATAGCGTCCATAAAAATACGAGATTTTCATAAAAAAATTAAGAAGTCACCGGATTTTTGTAGCGCACAAACAGTGATGGTCCGGGTTAAAAAAATTCGGTGACTTTTTAATTTTTTATGAAAATCTTGAATTTTTACGGACCCTATAAGAGGTTTGCCCCGAAATGGCATATGTTTTACACATCCTGTAATTTTTTCCAACTCGATCTGAACCTCAATTCGTTTCGCAGTCAGGAAAAAATGAAGAGAAAAAAATTTTCGAGAAAAACGCGTTTAAAGTTTCTGGGCAAAGACGACGCTATAGGTTGTTGCTTGACGTTTTTAGCTGCCAAATCTACAATTTAAAGAATTTTACTGTAAACCAAGCGGCATTTTATTGAGAAAAGATAGTACTTTCGGAAAATGCAATAAAAAAATCGATTTTTCGACTGCCTAGTCCCCTTAAGGGGGAAAAATATCAAAACACCACTTTGACGGCCGGAAAAGTAAACCGCTTTTAAGAATTTTTTTCAGGAATAATTTACTGTTTTCACAGAAAATTTGTATTACCTTCTAGACCCCCCGCGCGCTCTCGTCGAATGTGTAACTATGGAACAGCAGTGTAGTTTCCGTTGTACGTACCGATTTTTTAAACAAATTATTTTTGTAAAAATGGTGCGTTTTAAAGGAAAAGTTTCGAAAATCCGCGAATAAGATGGACAGTTTTTCCAGCAAATTTCAAAAAATTTGTGTTCAACCAAAGAATGCGAACGTGCAACGGAAACTACACATATATAGTTTATAAAAAAAGAAATATGAAATTTGATTTCGGACCTGCTGTTCCATAGTTACACATTCGACAGCGTGTGTGGGGGTCTAGAAGATTAATTAATATATTAAAATTTATGCATGCTTTTCATTTTATTTTTTTTATAATCTCTTAAGACATCGTGCTAAAATAGGTAATCAAAATTTTATATGAAAACTGTAAATTATTGCCGAAAAAAATTCTTAAGTATGGCTTACTTTTCCGGCCGTCACAGTGGTGTCCCCTCACCAGTGGTGTCGGTACAAATATGACTTGCTGAATGTCGATACAGATAATACTAGTGTTACTTTGAGGCATTTGCGATTGAAGCACAGTTGTGCTTATTGAATTACACTGGAATTTAATTACATTGTATTTCACTTAGATAGTAATTCATTACATTGTAATTGAATTACATAATTCAAACTTTTCAATTAATTAAATTCCTAATTACTGTAATCATGCGTGTATTTGAAATCTCCACAAAATTACCTTTTTTTAAAAATAGGTACAATAATGCGCGCGAAGATGAACAACAAAATCTGCAGTAAATTTATTATGTGCTTTGTTTAGCTTTACAAAACTAATGATACACAACAATTGCGCCAATTATAACAATGGCTATTTATAGAAACAAGAAATGTATTAAATAATATTAAGCAGATGTGTTTTTATACAAATAAATATTTCAATACGAATAAATATTTTATTAGATATTTTATAAGAATAAATTGTTATTCATCGACACCTTGACCTTGCCTGGCCACGCAAAGTATTTGACCGAATCTTACATTGTGTTACACAGGGGTACTGGAAATTACCTTTATGTACTTGCAGCTTATTTTGATTTCACATTTTTTTTATATTGTAATTATTATCATCTTCTATTTTTTGTGATTTATTTACTAATACTCTTTTCCGTCCTCGACTTTTTCATGTACTTGGTGTAATTTTTTTTACTTTTTTTAAGTTTTTTTATGTGGATATTCTTTACTCGTTTTTTTCTGTGTACTATATTGACTCTCTTGTCTAGGAAAACTGTTAATATGGTCCTATACTCTTTTCCAGTCATCATTATTTTATTTTTTCGTGTTAGAATGGCTTTTGATATTTTCCCCCCTTCCATATTCACATGTAATACAATATACCAGACTGTTGTTTACACTGAATTATTAGGAGCCTTTGACTGAAAATGGAAAATAGCCACTTACATTAGAATTAGTCGGTATAGTGTCGAATATAGCGACTTGCCTTCTGCTATTTCCGGGATCGTCGTAATTTCCATGCCTTCTTCTTGCTATTTGGCCCAATTCCATTTGATTTAATACGTTGACAAGTTGATCATTTTCAGACAAGTTGTAAGAAGAGAAATGCAAGGATTCAATCTCATTTTTGTCCAGAGTGCTGCATGCATATTTGCACTTACAATCAAATAATTCTGAGAATCTTTTCCGATAATAAAACAAAATTTAATTTCGGCACTTACGGTATTTTCTATAAGGACTCTTCAATTATTTTCGTTCAATAGTGTTTTGTAAAACTTCTCTGATTGAGATGTGTAAGTGTAGTGAAACGTGTTATACATATAAGCATACACTGAACATTGGGATAACGATTTGTGAAATAGATAGCGAAAGTTTGTTAGAACCACATGAATATATTATGTATTATAATGAGGTGAAATTTATATATGTACTATTCCACGTCAAAAGGAATAGGTGAAAAATTTAGTTCCACCGATTCTCTTAAAAATTACAGCATTTGTCGATAACCTTGCAAAAACAAAGTACATTGAATTTCAAGGGCCTATACCAAATAGTTTCCGAAATATTTAATGTTAAAGTTGCGAAAATTGAAACAAAATCGGCTGACGCGTCATCACTTAAACTGTAATATCTCGGTCATTTTTAAATATAATGCTACCGCATTGGGTTCATTTTAAAGCTGAAGGAATGCTTTCTCAAACCGTAGATAGAATATTTTGTTTATTGTTAATAAACTTAACAGCAATCGATGTCAAAGTTTCAAATCGCGATTTGACGTCGTTCCCATCCACGGTCCGCCTTGAAAAAAATACCATTCGATTCGTTAAGTCTTCAACTAGTAAGTGCCTTTTTCAAAAAAGTGGAGAGATTTTGAGAACGGTTAACAAAAAAATTAAACCTACGATAGTGCACACCGCTTGGAACTGCACGGATCCCATGGTCAGTCCGCAAGCACGCGTTTTCAAAACAATAGTCTAGCGTAGGAAAGTATTTATATCCGATGGGTTAAAACAAATTTTTCTTTCAGTGTTTTCGGTATTCTCGAGAAAAATAGTAGGAATATCTGCTACCTACTATTGCTAATCTTTTATATGGTGAACAGATATTCCTACTATTTTTCTCGATTCTACTATCTACAACGATTAATAACTTCGACAATTGTATACACTCCGACGATTTTTTGTTGTTGTAAATACTCGCAAACATGCTTACAATAGATTGTCAAAAGCACGACTATAACGATTGTTTGGTATCAAAGCAATTTAGCGTCAAAGAAACTAACGATTTTACGTATCCAATAGTCCACTACCCCCTTAAGGAGGGAGCCTGGTGTAACTAAATGCAAATCGAGGCATTTTTCGGGAATTTTTTTTAAAGAAAGTATTTGATAGATCTTTCTCAAACTTTCAGGATATTGTATTAACAGGTTAAGGTATATAACAAAAAAATTTTATTAAAAAAGAGCGGCAAATAACAAAGTTATGCCCAGTCCGTTGGCGACGCAATTATTGCACTGCGGGCAACGTAGCGTCTTTTGGTTTCATCTGAAACCAAAAATCGAACAATTTTCTTTTAGTTTATTAGTGTACGCACAGAATGAAGAAATTTGAAACTTAAAAGATGCAAAATGAACAAATGGCGGCCTCTTGAATAAAAAGTTCACTGTTTTCAACGAAATTTTGCCTTAAATGTGTAAAAAAAAGTTATTTATTTAAACAATATCATTATACTAATAACTTAGTACTATGAAGAAAATGTTCACAAATATCCGTGCACAAGGCCAAGTCGATTGGTTGAATATTTTTTGAGTTACATTGCCCGCAAAGTATAAAACTGTCGTTTCGAGAAAAACACATTTCAAGTTCTGTGGTAGCCTGGCGCTCCGTAGCAAAATCGGCTATATCCGCTTTAATTTTTCGAATTTCGTTTTGCTGCTTTGGGAGCATATTATCGTGATGTTTAACTATTGATTTATGCAAAAAAAAAATCGATTTCTTTGATCCGCTACACCAGGCTCCCCCCTTAAGGGTACTAGGCAGTCGTTCCTGTCTAAAATGAAGCATTTCTGTTTCAATTAATTGCAAGGAAATCAATTGAAACTGAGACTTGTTCTTTGGCATGAAGTTTCTTAACATCGTAAGCTTAAAAAAAATTGTTTGTGTAGTCAAAAATTTGCATTATATATTACGCTGCAGATGGATCATTAAAAAGGCTTTTTAAAAAAAGTTTCTTTTGTTTTGCAGGGATAACTCAGAAACGGAGGTTCCAATCGATTCAAAACAAATTCGAGGATCTTCACAAAATGTGTAGTTTCGGACCAGACCTAAATTAAAGTTAATGAAAACTCTTATTCTTTATGAAAATAAACTAAAACCCCATTGAGACCCCATTGATGAGGTTTTACCACCCCCAAGCCCCAAAAGGTGAGGTCTTAGTTTATTTTCATAAAGAATAAGAGTTTTCATTTACTTCAATTTTGGTCTGGTCCGAAACTACATATTTTGTGAAGATGCTCGAATTTGTTTCGAATCGATTGGAACCTCCGTTTATGAGTTATCACTGCAAAACAAAAGAAACTTTTTCTCAAAAAGCCTATTTAATGATCCATCTGTAGCGTCGTATATAATGCATATTTTTTATTAAACAAACATGCTTTTTAAAACTTATGATGTTAATAAACTTCATGCCAAAGAACAAGCCTCAGTCTCAATTGGTTTGTTTGTAAATAATTGAAAGAGAAGTGCTTAATTTTACACAGGAACGACTGCCTAGTACCCTTAATACCTAAATAGTGGAGATAAGAAAGCAAGAGATATCTAAATCGCACTAAATTTTCAGACATTTACCTTTTTGCTTTTTTCCATAGAGTTTATAACTCCGATTACTATCAATAACTGTATAATAATCAGCCATTTAGATCAATAATTTACAAGATTCGTTGTACAAGATATTTAAAGACTCCAAGTAAACGAAATCTTGCATGTAAATTGTACTGTATAGTTGATTCGATCACTTCTGAATTCTAAAGCCGGGAAAACATCATTAGTGGACCATTCATTATTGTCAATCCAATAATGTTCTCGTCCTTTCAATCAATTGAATTTCGTTCTTCAACGGACCCTGATTAGCATATGAAGAGACCCCACTAGCCCTACATCGATTTTATGGTATATGTATGCATTTTACAGGAATACATTTAAGAACCTTCGCATAGAAATTCAGACGAAAAATGACTAATGACATATCTATATATAGAGAAATCTACACAATGTACGTATACCTACATATTAAAGTGGAAATCAAGAGTTTTATTCAGATTTTTGTCATATTCATTACAGAACCCAAGAGCATAACCCATCTTATTGTTAGTCTATTTTTCTTTAAAAGGAGTTCTTTAACCCTTCGTTGACACTCTGGGTGTGAGCCACCCATAAGCTGATATTGACGCTCTGTACCTTCTATATGCAAAATAAATAGTTTTTTTCCAAAACCGACTTACACATTATTTTTTCTCTCAAAGTATTATATCCGAACAGCAACTATGTAGATTTTTAGCTTCTAATATTGAAATTTGTAAAAGTTAAATTTTTTTTAAAGATTTTCTTCGTTTTTTCTCGACATATGGTAATCTAAATTTTTTTTTTACAAAAACGGTCATAAAATTTCAATAAAAAATCTATTGGAATACATTCTACAGACTTTGAAATTGACCCATGATTTTTTTCACAAAAATTGGATTTCTTAGAGGAGAATGGCAGTCGTTCAAAAATTGCTCTGGGTGTAAGACAACCAGGTATGTCAAAGTTGATCGAAAAAGGAGGTGTGTCAACGAAGGGTTAAAACTACTCGACTTTTACCATTACTCATAAAAAAGAAAAGTAATGATAAATAGCGAAATGGTGAAACCTTTATTACAAACGAATATAGTGTAAACCTACAAGAATTTTCATAACACAATTAGATAATGAAAGCAAGGCAAAAATTTATATAACAAAAATCTCTGGACTACCGTTACCCTGAGAGTAAACTTTAAATCCCAACAAAAACATGCCTGTAAATAAAAAATATATAAAAAAAAATTATGTTAAACGATTTTATTAAAAATGTTGTAAAAATTAAATTAAAATGCACTAAAAACTAAAAAATAATTATTTTCTTGTACTTCAATTTTGATGGTGGTAATATCACTTTAAATAAAATCGTGGGGCACGATATTTCATAACAGGATATGAATCACTTTAATACTTCAACTTCTGGTTGCACATGGTGCCTCAAGATTTTATTTAAAGTGATATTAACACCATCAAAATTGAAGTACAAGAAAAGAATTATTTTTTAGTTTTTACAACATTTTTAATAAAATTGTTTAACATAAATTTTTTTTTATATATTTTTTATTTTCTGGTTTTTAGTGTTTGTGGATTTATATTTCACAGTTCAGGCTTCTTTACAAATATCTTTTATTGCTGTATACAGTTTACCAGATTGCTTAAACTTTGTAGTGCTATCTAGAGACGCGGTAGCGTCTCGACGCCAAGTACAGGAAAGACACCCTGTATATGTCGACTGTCGCTACCGTGTACCTTTACTCGTCGCGGAGCCATTCCAACCTAACCTGAAACTTATTTCCTTAATATCTCATCACGCCTGCAATATTTCCTAAATTTAATGGTATTTTTCTTATGTAAACCACATATAAGCTTTCGAATAAGACCAAATTCAATAAAATCGGTCTACGCATGACAGAGATATCGTAATATCATGTCATGGATCTGCCAGAAATAAGATTTTTCTTCTGATTCTTCTCCAGTCAAAATTTTCGTCGACATAATACGTGTACGCGTTACACGCACACCTTCAGCCAAAACGGAACTAACACACGTTTCGTTCGTCAATCGCTATCTTCGCTATGCAATCTACTCCAAATTTTGACAGCTTATCGTCAAGTTATAACCAAGTTATAAACGTGTTTTTACAAATATATACATAAATGAATTTCTTTTTAATTTAAATGATAAAAACCAATTTAAACCAATTCCACCGATCCAATTGTCTTGAAGCTTTGCAGGCGTGCGTAGTTTGGATGACAATACAATATATTTTAAAAAAAAACCCGAGAAGAGGAAAAAATTATCCAGTCATCAATTAATAATATAATAATAATTTATAATATTGAAAATTATCTGAAGTCAATCTCTATGCAAATTATATTTGTAAAAAGGAGTGAGATCTCCATAAAAAACTTCAGAAAAGTAAAAAAATTACGCCAAGTACATGAAATCAAATAAATCACAAAAAAATAGAAGATAATAATAATTATAAAGTAAAAAAGATGTGAAATCAAAATGAGCTGCCCGTACATAAAGGTAATGATAAATACAAATAAAGGCTGTACTTCCGAAAACCGGTCAAACCCAATTCGACTGAAATTCTGCAAGTAACTTCATTTTATCTAAAAACAATGTTTGCGAGAAGCGTTTTTTGCGACTCGAAAGTTAAGATCCAAATTTTGCGAAAAATGTATATTACCATTTTAGTGTCACTCCCTGCAATTTTGAAAACTTCCATCTTTCGATTCGACTGAAATTCAGAAAATAGGTTTCTTTTACTCAAAAGTAATATTTGCGAGAAAGATTTTGGCGACTTGAAAAGTTAGACCTCAAATTTTACGAATAAGGTTTTACTACTGTAATGTCACTTTCTGCATCACCGACACAGCGTAGGATGAGATTATAGCATAGCGGGAATGCTGAACCAAAATCGTTCCAAGAGCTGTTTACATTACTAACACTTGAAATGTGACTACGTTACACCCAAGCTCTCCACGTTTTCTCTTTGCATTCAGCAAAAGATACAGAGGTAATTGTGCATAAAAGGATACACTTTATAGATTTTCTTTAATCACTTTACCTTGTTCCCCCCTCTTAACAATATTTCTGTTGACTTACACCGACACAACGCATTCCACTTTGCAACTTGTCCCGGGTATTAGTATTGGTTGGGGCTAGACCGGCGCGGGGGGCGCGCGCCCGCTCGCGGGCGCGTAAAGCCGCGTATTCACCTGTGCATTCGCCCCGAATGTGCATTCGGCGCGCACCGATTTTTTGCTCGTCCGGTGTTCGGGGCGCGGCGCGCATTCGGGCCGATCCGCTTGTTGGCGGTCCATCAAAGCGCGCATTCGGGTCCGAACAATACCATGAAATGGACGCCGCAAATTTCACTCAACCCCGAACGCGCGCCGAATGCGCGCCGAACGCGCGCTGAGCTCCGAACGAGCAAAAAATCGGTGCGCGCCGAATGCACATTCGGGGCGAATGCGCAGGTGAATACGCGGCTTAAAGCATCGTGTCGAACCGATGTGTAAAAACGACCAGAGGTGATCGATTTTACCAATTATTACAAGATATAAAATGTGTATACACGGGGAACTAATAAAGAGAATGTACTATATATACTGTTGTAATTTTATTTTAGGCAGTGTCGGTAACGTTGGAAATGACACTGAAATGGTAAAACATTTTGATCTAAATTTTGGGTCTTAACTTTGGAGTCGCAAAAAATCCTTCTCGTAAACATCGTCTTTATGCAAAATAAAACTATCTTCAAAATTATAGCTAAATCGGGTTTGACCGGTTTTCGGAAGTTTCGCCCAAATAAATATTTTAATACGAATAAACATTTTATTCAAAATACTTGGCGTTGCGTCCCGAATTGGTGCCGCTAAACTGAATAAATATGTATAAATTGCATTAATTACTCTTTTTCTTTCTTTCTTGTGGGTGCGTTCATGAATGTGTGTATGTGTGCGTGCGCATATGCTACGTATGACATTAGAATTAAATATATGTAGAATAAATCTGACTGCGTTTCTAATATGTATATGTATATGTTTATGTATTTTAGATTGTAAGGGAGTTATTGTAAATTATTAATACGAGGACAATTAACATTTTTTCTGTTTCGCAGCGCCAAGTATTTTCAATAAAATGTTTATTCGTATTAAAATATTTATTTGCATTTATCATTACCTTTATGTACAGGCAGCTCATTTTGATTTCACATCTTTTTTTACTTTATAATTATTATTATCTCCTATTTTTTTGTGATTTATTTGATTTCATGTACTAGGCGTAATTTTTTTACTTTTCTGATAGTTGTTACGGAAATTCTGCATTCCTACGCCATCTCCCAGGCCCACCGATAATTAGGCAAAGACAACGGCCCGCTGACTCATGTGGAGCGTCGATCACTGCCCTTTCCATCAACTTGCGATCGATGGAAGGGATCCAATCTTCTTTCCAGGAAATCAATGCCGATTTCCTGGAACCGCGGTTCTTGTTCGCGACACGGATACGAGTACACGCGCCTTTTGCTTACGCTACGCTTCGCGCTTCTCTTGCTTCGCGCCTTGCTTTTCGCTAAAGATTATTCATCTGCTGGATACTCTTGCTTTCGCGCTTGCCTGCGTGCTATAGCTTTTGCTAAAATAATTGTGCCTTATAATTGCTTAAACATTCAAACATTTGTGTAAATAGTTGTTTATTTAACTGTGTGTGACCTTTGTACATAAATTTGACTTATAACTGTAATATTGCTTGCTCAACGTTTTTAAAATGGAACTTCCTAGTGCCTTTAAACGTTTCAAGCTTATTAGTCCGCCCTGGTGCTTGCCGCATCTTTAGCACCGCTCCGTTTGTAACAATAGTCACTAAAAAATAATTCTTTTCTTGTACTACAATTTAGATGGTGATATACTACGAACGCCTGCAAAGTTTTAATTTTACTGTTCGTACATACGTGACGAATTATTTCTCGATAAATTGTGTATTTTCGGAAATCGCGAAGCGACTAGCGTCCCGAGCGCAGCAGCTTCTTGTCGTTTTCGGAAAGTACGCGAGTGGCTGATTTCAAGTCGTTTGGATTTGTGGTTATGGCTTATATTTATTGATGACTGGATAATTTTTTCACCCGCTCGGCCTTTTTTTTTAAAATATTGTATTGTCATCCAAACTACGCACGCCTGCAAAGTTTCAAAACAATTGGATAGTTGGAAGTGGGTTAAATTTGAGTTGCCAGATTTGAACCATTTGTACGAAACGGAACAAACAGAGGATTGAAGCTGAATAAAGTCGTTTAAAAAGGCCAAGTTCGAGTGATTGCTTGACCGTAAAAAACAATGAGATGAGATCTAATGTGCGGCCAGGTTCAACATCCCACTACAACCCCTGGCAATAAGTTTGGCACCAAACGCAAAAATACGAAATTAACGAGAAACACCAATATTTTTTATGTATAATATGCAACGGTATATACAGGGTGTCCCACTAAGGAGTGGACAGCGCGATATCTCTTAAAGTATTGTCGATAAAAATATAAAAAAATAGAGAATTGCATGGTTCGAGGGGGCCCATTTATTAGCGCGAACGAATTTTGTTTTCGATTATTATTTTAAAAGATACGATGGTCAAGTTCGGTTTTTCAAATGGAACTATTTTTTTTGAAGACCTGAGTTGATAGTGCGTTCCAAGACAAATTCAATAAGCTTTAATGTATACACTTTATTTCCACTGGTTTTTAAGATATTGCGCTTGCAAAATTACTGATTTTCACTGGAAGAAAACCCTCTGGAATGGCAAAAACCGGGGGCGGTCTTACTGGCGCCACGGGTGGCACTGCCTGTTGAAATGGATACTTACCTGCCAAAGGTCTACGCCAGAAATGGCAGGCCCAAAGGCTTGACAATTCTTTTCCGTCAGAAATGCTAGTTAGGTAGGTACATCTGCGGTGTCGAGAAGCGCATCGTTACTTTTATTTCGCACTTGCTTCTACACTCGGATGGCCGGTTCTTTTGGGAGGGATGGAAGTTGGATTGGTTCTGATACAATCTGCTCCCTATGGTTGAAATTTAGTCTAGCAACTTTCACCCCTCCTAACCTAACCAATCCAACTTGCATCCAACTTGCATCCCTCCCAAAAGAACCGGCCATCCGAGCGTAGAAGCAAGTGCGAAATAAAAGTAACGATGCGCTTCTCGATACCGCAGATGTACCTACCTAAGTAGCATTTCTGACGGAAAAGAATTGTCCAGCTTTTGGGCCTGCGAACCCTGTCGTAGACCTTTGGCAGGTAGGTATCAGTTTCAACAGGCAATGCCACCCGTAGCGCCAGTAAGACCGACCCCGGTCCTTCCTATTCCAGAGGGTTTTCTTCCAGTGAAAATCAGTAATTTTGCAAGCGCAATATCTTAAAAACCAGTGGAAATAAAGTGTATACATTAAAGCTTATTGAATTTGTCTTGGAACGCACTATCAACTCAGGTCTTCAAAAAAAATAGTTCCATTTGAAAAACCGAACTTGACCATCGTATCTTTTAAAATAATAATCGAAAACAAAATTCGTTCGCGCTAATAAATGGGCCCCCTCGAACCATGCAATTCCCTATTTTTTTTATATTTTTATCGACAATACTTTAAGAGATATCGCGCTGTCCACTCCTTAGTGGGACACCCTGTATATGAAACGCGTGGTAATGTTAAATTGGTCTATTTTAAAGTAAAAGCACCAAAAATAATTAAGAATTTTGTTTATTATATAATACAAAATATGGAAGAAACAAAATGTGTCTGGGGAATAAGTATGGAACGGACCGATGTTCTGGAAAAAACTATGGAACAATATAAATTTGCAAAGAGATTAACAATATTTTTTTCAGTATTTATATTACCTAGTATTTTCTGACATTTATACATGCATATTAGTTAGTTACTTCATGGTTTTCGTTTCATTATTCTCTTTTCAATACTCTTTTCAAAACATGCCGCCACGCAAACTTTTATCTAATGATTTAAAGTTACGCATAATTGCATTATTGAAAGAAGGTAATACTCAGCAAAAAGTAGCTGAAATTTTGAATTGTAGCCGAAGTGCGGTAAGTAAAATAAAAGGTAAATTTAACGAGACGGGCAGTGTGGTGAATCGCAAAAAAGGCGGAAGTCCGCGCTCAACTTCAAGAAGAGATGACAGACGATTAAGACAGATCGTAAAGAAAATGAGAAGAGCCACATCTCACGAAATTAATGAAAAAATGGGGGAATTCTTTCTACAAAGCAAAGACAAAGCCATTTCTCACTAAGGAACACAAAACTAAACGTTTAGAATGGTGTAAGAAGTATGCGCATTGGACTACAGAAGATTGGAGTAAAGTTGTTTTCAGCGATGAATCGCGTGTATGCAACTCCGGTGCATACACGCGATTCATCGCTGAAAACAACTTTACTCCAATCTTCTGTAGTCCAATGCGCATACTTCTTACACCATTCTAAACGTTTAGTTGTTGCAGCTCAAGGAGTTGGACAAATATGCATTTTGTATAAAAATGTGAACTCTGAAGTATATATTCATATATTAGAACACTTTTTAATACCGAGTTTAGATCAGTGGTTCGAGGATTCGGATGATTTTTATTTTCAACATGACAATGCAAGTTGTCATCGAAGCAAAATAGTTCAAAACTATCTTCAACAAAAAGGCTTCCGAACCATAAAATGGCCAGCAAATAGCCCAGATTTAAGTCCAATCGAAAATTTGTGGGCACTTTAGAAACAATTTATACGCGACAAAAAACCAAAAAATAAAAATGAACTTTTGGAAGCCATTAAGCTGTCATGGAAACAAATTTTGTCATCACAGTGTGAAAACTTGATTACATTGATGCCAAAACGTATACAAGCTGTGATACGTGCACGTGGGAACGTCACAAAATACTAAGTAATATAAATATTAAATCAATTATTGTTAATTTCTTTGCAAATTCATAATGTTACATACTTTTTTCCAGAACATCGGTCTGTTCCATACTTATTTCCCAAACACATTTGGTTTCTTCCATATTTTGTATTATATAATAAACAAAATTCTTAATTATTTTTGGTGCTTTTACTTTGAAATAGACCAATTTAACATTACCACGCGTTTCATATATATATATATATATATATATATATATATATATATATATATATATATATATATGCGTATTATATAGCGTTGCATTTTATTCATAAAAAATATTGGTGTTTCTCATTAATTTCGTATTTTTGCGTTTGGTTCCAAACTTATTGCCAGGGGTTGCAGTGGGGTGTTGAACCTGGCCGCAGAGTAGATCTCATCTCATTGCTTTTTACGGTGAAACAGTCACTCGAACTTGACATTTTTTACAGACATGGTTTTGTTGAGATTTCACTCCTTTTTTATATGTTAGTCTGTGGTTTTTGTAGAAAATAGTGGTAAACAATTATCTGATTTTTTTTGTCACTTAGTATTATTGCATAAATATTTTAGTTATACATATATTTATGTATACTTTATTTTGTAAATTGTCATTAGTGTGTGAGTGAGTCTGTGACAAAATCAGTGCTGTTTACAATGAATTCAACTCCTTTTCTTCTTAGACTTTTTATTTGTTCGCGTGTTGTTATTTGTCGAATAAAACTTTCTTTTTGTTTTGGCATACTCTTTCCGGTTCTGTGTCCTTACATATGCAAGTAATTTGCAACGTTTTCGTAAAAGTGACACCGCGTCGATCGACTCGCGTGATCGTATGATCCGCGAGTACAAGTGCCATTGCTGTCACTTGTGACCACTGACTCAGTCAGTGGTATCGCAGTTTACAGTGCGGTACGACGCCGCACCGATACAATAGTCTTACTATTATCGGAGAGACCTCTTCTCATTTATTTATTTCTTTCGACACTTTATTGCCTTTTTATTTGATCGCGTGTTATTGCTTGTCGAATTCAACTTTCTTTTCTTTTTTTCTGGTTCTGCACTTGCTATGATTTTTTGTAAAACCCAATCTCGATCCTTATTGCGCTTTTTCGTGGCTTTGAAAATTTAATTGTACACAAGTCTGGGCGATAAATACATCTAAGCCTGTTGCACTCGTTAATAGCCGATTCTTGAGCTTTAATATTACTGATATCGAGATTAATAAGATGAATCCCGTCAAGACATGTCACTTTGGAAAGAGCCACGTAGGTTTGTCCGCGCGAGAAAACGGAGGATCCCATGTCAATTAATCCACTATTTAAACTTAGTCATTGGCTGTTATGTATTGTTATAGCATACGCTACACAAATTAGATATTGCTCCCTGTACACGTAAGCTCTGTTAAGGGGGTAGACACGTCACGTGACCTGGCCGATTTGGCAGGTCGGTATTACAGCACGTTTTTTCTGCACAGAAATGGTAATACCGATAGATCGACGATTACCCGGTGAACGCGAGAGGGAGCTGTTTGCTATTTCTGTATTCTATTCTGAATAAGGAAAGAAATTCTCAGCTGTTCTGTTATACTTATAAAAATTTAAACGGAAAGTCGGCTGGTACTGTAAACGTAGAAAATTCACTGTACATTTGAATTACTTGAAATGTGCTTATGCTACAATATTCTACGTTAGCAGTAAGGAATTCTAAGTGAAAAGGGAAAATAGATGAGGGAATGCCCCCAGAAAATGAAATTTGTTAGGTTAGACATTTTTTTATTAGCAAAGCACCGAAACAGAACATGAAATACACTTATTACACGTCCTCTGCAGAAAGCAGTTATCAACAAACATTATCTATACAAAATTGTATTGAATGTTGAATTGGGCTAGTGAAAATGCGCAGACTGGATGCGCGTGATTATTATGTGGTCGGCTCCTCGAAGTGACAGAAATATAACCTAAATATATGCTATATGACAACAAATGTTTAGTGGCTATTTCAGCTTCAAAGGCATCGCCTTAAAGTTGCAAATAAGAGGCGCAGGCCTTTCAAGAGGCGCTCCAAAATTCTGCGTCTCTTCGTTAAACAGTCACTGTCTCGAAACATCTGCGCCACTTCTCGCTCTTTGATTTGCTCTCCGGAGACGTTACTTTGTGCCATCTCTTTCGACGGCATGTTCTCCTGTTCCAAAGCCCAGTTTTGTGCATTGTAATTGTAAGCACTAATTGTAAGCCATCGATGTACAATAGGAATTTTTTTTTAATGTAGGTTAGTCCGTTGTTGTTCTAACTGCCTGAATTACTATGACATAAATACGACAGCGATTTCAAGTGATGTATATGTAACGATAAAAGCGTTAATTTAGTAAATGTATACAATTCCCAGCAGTTCCTATGTCAATGTATGCCTAAAATGAATATAACCACAACCTACAATCGTCCGAAAATGCATACATTGACTCCATCATGCTTTTATTGTGGCTCGTATATTCAGTTTTGCTATGAATCCACGTTGGCAGTCCTCCCGAGTAGGCGCCATCTCGTATCTACTACCTCAACTAAATTTGTCACGTGACTTGCTATTTATTATCGCCAATATGGCGGAACTCTGATTTGGGAATGTAGTCACGATTTTTCGTTTTTCGTTCGTATATGAGCAGATTTTGGCCTGGGAGTGGTCTCATTCGAAAGAAGAAGATTCAATGCGGAGCGCTCTGCTCATCGTTTGAGTCGCAAAACTCTTTTAGTGACCTAAAAATGCTTGGATTTTGCGGGTATATTTTGTCGACTTTTGCTTTACTTTGGACACTGATATTATTACATATCAACACAATCTCGTTGAACCATGAGCAGAGCGCTCCGCATTGAACCTTCCTCTTTCGAATGAGACCTCGCCCAGCCCCAAATCTGCTCATATAAGGACGAAAAACGAAAAATCCCGAACTCATGTTTCGGGCCAGATTGTGTCGGTATACAGCGCGCTACATTACCCGTGTCTACCCCCTTAATGTAAATGAATGATTTCATAGTGATTTATACTATTTTTATAAAATAAATTATTATTCCAAAGATTTCATTGTATAATTTCACAGAGAACATTCGTTCGGAAGAAGTAAAGAATCACTCGACTTCACCTCTCGAAATAATTATATTTTTTTTAACTAATTATAATGACAAATATATTTTCTTAAACTATGACTCGAAACCTTTCAGTTGATGTATAATAAAATCTCTTTACCTTCTTTGAGAAAAAAACTGCGATTAAAAGAATAAAAAACGGAACTTTCACCAAACTATTTCACCAAATTTCCTTGTTGCCTGACGAATTGGTTAAAAAAAATTGTTTAAATCTGTGCAGCAAATCCTGATATATAGAGGAAAGAAAATTCTGGGTCCTGTGGACCCAGTGTGATGGGAGAAGCGTTAGGAAAATATAGTCTGGTGTTTGAGAGTTAAAAATATCTTAAATGTCTGGTTTCAGATGTCTCAAGATGTCTGTGTGCTGTCTGGGTAGGTAGGTCTAATACATTTCCTAGTCTCCCGACGTACTTTTGTAGTCTTTTTAACATTTGTGTGCAACATCGCGTACTTCTTCCATTTTCATTTCTGCAAATGAACTTATTATTCGAATACGTAACATGTCCACACTTTATTTTTCAAGAGGGTACACTTTCTGCTTAACGTTTTCGCCCTACATATTTTTTCTACCTTTAAAAACAACAGAAATATTAGTCTGCTCAAGATAACAGAAATACGCGGTGTAACTAAATAGCTAAAGAACTAATTTAATGATACTTTGGATTTCGTAAGAAGTGCATTAAACAGTAGGTACTAAGTTGACAAAGAGATACAGTTCTCAATTAAGAATAAGATGTAAAAACATATTCAAACAATTAAGACTAGACGAATGAACAAAAATTGAATGAAGGAAGCTTTGATTTTATTATGTTCGAGTATATCGGTGACAGCAGTATTTTGTACTTGATTCTCATTTCATAATATACAATGTTATATAAAATAACTAATTGCTATAAATTGTACTTGTATACGCACATCCATGTAACAGAGGAATCCAGGATGCTAAAATTGAAGAGTGATTTGCAAAGGAATTCAAGGAAAAGTGGAGGCTAGAATTAAAAATCAATGCCTTGTTTATTACATACTCCTGGTTCGGTAAATCATCTTCAAGGAATCCAGTAGGCTTTGTAATAGCAACTGATCTATTCTTATGAAATTCGTGGCTTTCCGTGTCTTGACCATACAAGGATTGCCTGAGTTTATTTCATGCTATAACCGAGGTTTATGTGCTACCATTAACTTCCGAGCCTCCGCATTTCTGATACTTTGACGCTGATTGCGCTTCATGAAAGTGACGTTGCGTTTCACTATTCGCTCGGATTTTCTTCTCTTAAACTACTTTCAGGAACGCCTGAATAATTGATTTACTTCTATGTTCTTCTTTGTTGGCGAGGGTTGTTCCCCAATGAATATTGGCGACCCTGAAAATGTTTATCATTCTTGAAGTTCATCCCAATTAAAATTATTTAAATTTAGGTAAAGTTGTCGAAGAGCTACTACCTCACCGATTTAAATGACCTTTAAATTGTCAAGGTCATCATTCTGAACAATATTGCCCCTTAAACTTTTTGGCGGTCGACTTTGGTTTACAAGATATTCGCAAAACACTTTACTTAACACTAGAACCAGCGACGTCTTAACAAATTTGAGCGCCCTGGGCTAAAATAATTTGGCGCCCCAACACCTCACTTAAATACCAACACTAGACCAACCGTATAGACTGCAGTTTCTTCCCAATCGGTGAAAGCCGGTACATCGCATAGATTTAACGGTTGTTGTGTCCCTCCTCTCATAAAAAATTGAAATGAAAAATGTATTTTAACATACATGATTCCACAGCCGACTCTAGTACTAGCCGTGCTATGCAACGAGGCAACACCGCTCATGTGAGGATCGGAAGTCCTATTTTCAATAGTAGAGTTTTGTACTTAGCATTATTATTAACGTTATTTTGTGATATAAAATTATACCAATATACAGTACTTTTATTAATTATGTATAAGCAATACATAAATATCGTAACTATAGTAAGTGTAAGTAATACAGACGTATACTAATGTTTATAAATGTAGTATATATTTATTTGCTTGCTCGCTTGTTGCTCGCTTGTTGCTCGCTTGTTGCTCGCGTGTTGCTCGCTTGTTGCTCGCTTGCTCGCTTGTTGCTCGCTTGCTCGCTTGTTTGCTCGCTTGTTGCTCGCTTGCTCGCTTGTTGCTCGCTTGTTGCTCGCTAGCTCGCTAGCTCGCTTGTTGCTCGCTTGTTGCTCGCTTGTTGCTCGCTTGTTGCTCGCTTGCTCGTTTGCTCGTTTGCTCGTTTGTTTGTTTGCGGGCGAAGGCCCTTTTGTATCGAGTACGTAAGCAACGAAGTATATAGGAGAATTAAGTTCAAATTACAAAATACGCAGCTTAATATGTCTTAATACAGCTGAATTGAAAATGGTTACGGACCCATGGAAGAAGTCGACAAATTCGTTGAAATCATTCGCAGTTGAACATAGTCTATTTATACAATCGTTCTTTCCTAAGCTCGTTCGATATAGGGCAATGTGAAAAAGTTGCCTAGATCTTAACGGTATCCTAGGGACATAAATTTTATAAGTTCCAGAATTTCTGGACAATCGACGATCTGATTAAGGGATTTATAAACTAAGGCCAGATCTACCATGGTTCTACGCTCTTCCAGAGTGCTCATATTCAAAGTATTGAGAATGCCATCGTAGTTGTGACAGGTTATAGGCATCGGATTATTAATTTTGAAGGCGACGTATCTTAGAAATTTGTGTTGGGCACCTTCGATGAGTTTGACATGATTCGATTGCGCCGGATTCCATACTTGCGAAGCATATTCGAGGTGTGGTAAAACTAGAGCCGAATACAGAATTTTAAAGGTGTATGAGTTCTTGAAATCCGTGGCATGCCTGATAATAAGGCCCAGAGATTTTAAGGCGCTGGTTTTTATGCGGCGAATATGGTCGGTGAACGATAACGAGGACGAAAACGTAACGCCTAAATCAGTTGTTGTTTCCCAGTGCTCTGCCGTTGACGGAGTAGGTGTAAACAGGAACCGTTTTCTTCCTCGTGAAACGTAAAACATGACATTCCCGCATGTTCAACGACAGCATATTTTTTACGCTCCAATTATGAAGTCCGAGTAAATCGCTTTGGATGCCTAAGGCATCGGTTTCGGAAACCACCCTGTTGTAGATTTTTAAATCGTCAGCAAATAACAAAAAATTACAATGTTGAAAGACCTCTGAAATGTCTTTGATGAAAAGGATAAAAATAAGGAGACCAGTGTGGGATCCTTGTGGGACACCTGAGGGAACCTTAAACGAACTAGACAATTGGTGGTTGAATTTAACAACAAGGTAACGATTTGTTAGGTAGCTAGATAACCAGGCAATGATGCTGCCGGTGAAACCCATAGCTCGGAGCTGACAGATTAGAATGTCGTGGTTTAACGAGTCGAAAGCCTTGCGGAAGTCTGTATACACCGAGTCTCCCTGATGACCATTATCAAGCTCCCCTGTTAAGTAGTGTGGATATAACATGAGATTGGTTAATGTAGATCTCCCTGGAACAAAGCCATGTTGCTGAGATATAATACAATTTTTTACCAGTGGAGAGATTTTATCTACGATTAAGCACTCGAAAATTTTGGCCATGATGTTGAGCACACAAATTGGTCTGTAGTTAAATATAGTGCTCCTATCTCCAAATTTGAAAATTGGAGCAATAATGCCTGTTTTTCAGAGATACGGGAAAGTACCCTTCTTGATAGAAGAATGGTAAATAATCCATAGAATCCTAGACATTATGAATTTGCAGGATTTAAAGAAAATGGGAAGGATCTTGTCAATTCCCGGCCCTTTGTTAGTCTTAAGATTCAAGTCAAGTTTATTGAAGACGTCGCCTAAGTCAATTTGCATGTCCGATATGCTAAAATTGGTATTTTTTACAAAGGAGGTAGAGGGAGATGAGTCTGTCGTAAAGGGCGACTCAAAGTACTCAGCAAAAGAGCTTGCGATTTTCTCTGGAGTGTTGCCATTAAGCGTCATCCTGCGAGGCAAGGCGCGATCTATCCTCCTGCTATTTACAAACTTCTAGAAGCCTTTCGAGTTGACTGGGATTTCGGATTCCGTGGAATTTATATACACATCCCTGCAGATTGTCGTAAGCGATTTACAGTGCGATCTAAGGTTCGCGAAAGTGAGAAAGTCGCTGTACGAGTTACTTCGTTTGTATGCTCGGTGAGCGGCCTTTTTGGATTTGATTTTATTAATCAATTTTGTGGACTCTCGGAATAGTTTGGTGTTGCCATACATTATATTTGAAATATTTACAGAGATTTCAGGAAAATATCAGTGTGAAACAAGTTAAAACCATCTTTGAACCAAATTGAAGGATTTAAAAACTGATAAAGGTATGTATAAGATAATAGTGACCTGAAATAGACAAAATTATTGGTACGAAGCCAAACAGGTTAAGTGCCCGTGGCAAAAAGGTTAGCACAATTAGCTATTGAAGGGAACAAATATGCAGTTAATTATAAAATCGTGTTAGAGGACAGTATTATAATTGTGGGAAATTATCTCACCACCCTAGGGCAGCGAAGGCCAGTTCGAGCCATTTGGGAGCCCGGGCTCCATGATGTTTACCATAGCCGCGCGGAAGGGGAGCTCGAAAGCCAATGATAACGTGGGCGCGCCACGGATAGGGAAAACTGTAGTAAGTAGTAGCGTGCGGTGCAAGCTCGTACCTAGAACTGTTCAAGTTCTCGAATATTCGAGTAGCTTGAAATTCGGATCGAGCCGACACTCGGTTTCCGAGCCGAGCTGAATACTCGAAAAAAGCGAGCGGCTCGAAAGAACCGAGTAGTTCGAAGAAAACCGAGAACTCGAATTTTTTCGAGCGGCTCGAATAGAATCGAGCGGGCCGAAAGAACTGAGTGGGCCGAAAGAACCGAGCGGGCCGAAAGTACCGAGTGAGCCGAAAGAACCGAGCGGGCCGAAAGTACCGAGTGGGTCGAAAGAACCGAGCAGTCCGAGTATGCCGAGTAGTTTGAAGCTTATATGTTTCGAATATTTTAAGAAATGTTTATCTACTGGATAAAGGTTCTTAATAATGTGAGTAATTAAAATGTAAACTGCAAATGAAAATTTTCTCTAACTTCTCCGAAATGGCAATTTCAAACTTAAAGGCCACAGATAAACAATTATCGCAGTGGGTTCCGGTGGAACTCAAAAGAATCAGCAGACCCTCCGCTTTAAAATGAGCTTAACACATTGATGTTCCGGGCATCCCTCGCGGAGATACAGCGAGTTAAAGAGAAAATGGATTTTGTGCAATTTTTAAGCATATTTTCGAAAGGACATCATAGACCGAAATTTTAACCGAATCGAAAAGTGAAAAATGCGTCTTAAAGAGGAAAGAATAATTTTTCTATTGCATTTTTTATGAACGTTCTGCGATGATTCCTTCGTTTGATAGAAGCAACTAATTTTAAAAAAACGGTTTTTGCTTCAAAGTTGAATAACTCCGCCAAAAAAAATCGCATAAGAAATTTATTACTCTTCTTTTACACAGGAAAGTAGCCGCTTTCGACAGGTGTAAATGGAATTTGTGTAAAAAAATTCATACTCCCCGTGGAACTTCCACAAGTTGAAAAAAAAAATTTAAATTGACCAAGTGCTCTTTATATCGATATAATTTTACCGAAAAGCAATGCAGCTAAACTCTGGAAAAGCAGCTGAAAGTAGCGATTCCACGCTTTTAAACCATATTTTCAAAATATCGATACGATTTTTGCCGGAGTTATGACCATGTGAACTTGCCCCTATTTTTCAGGTTCATAGAGGTGATCCTTTAATTAATGTGAGGAGTGTAGTTGAACGAATTTGGTAACAGATGCCGCTGATGAGATTATTTTGTGGCGGAATCATGCAAGTTACAGATCGCACAATGTAACTTTGCTTCCGAGCGGACACTGAGTAAGCCGTGAGTCAGTCATGCGTGTGGGATGGACCGACCGTCGGCGTTCTATTAATTCGATGCGAAAAACATACAATCGCACACGCATGAGTATCATGTTAACCTATTACTTTGTATGATACTCGTCCGTGTGCAATCGCATGTTTTTCGAATCGAATTAAAAGATCGCCGACGATCAGATTCTCTCGCACGCATGGCCTACTCAGTGGCTGCTCAGAGGCAAAGTTGAATTGCGCGAGCGTCTATACTAGGGTTGGTTATACTAAGGTCGAAACCAAACATATTGGCCGCTGAGTTTCATGAGGGGTATTCTCCCACCACACAGTTTGCCTGCCTCGGTGCTCCATTTTTCAACGTTTCCTGACTCGCTCTCTTTCCATCTTGCTCTCGCCTGCGCAGAACAAGAGTGAGCCAGAAGTGGTGGGGATAGTGCCAAGCTTTTGGCGTGTAGGCCAAACCGAGCTGTCAGCGTAGAAATACGCACATCAGAATAGGTGTGCGTTAGCTCCGAAAAAATTCAGGAGCTTTATTGGTCAGAACATTGATTCTTTCTCGATAGCTTCATCTAGTATTGGTCTACGCATAACTTCGTAACGTACACAACTATTACGTTAGGAATACACAACAGCCACACAGCTACGTTACAGGTGGAGCCGAGCAGCGTTCACGTTATCCACCATACCCTTCGGGGGCCGCGCAACACCAACTGACAAATCCACGATCGTTAGGTGGTGGTGGTTGATTTCTCCTCGATCGCTGCTCGCAAAAACGAATTCACCGGCCAATATATCTGGCTTCGACCTGCGGTAAAAAGTGAACAAAATAAGTATGTACAATATAATTCCGCCTGTGGCTCGCCAAACGTTGAAAATAACAATTTAAGAACAGGCAGATACGATCCATGTTTGTACATACGTGTAACGTCCCACGGAGACTCGAACCTGCTAATACCGACCGTCGGTAAAATAGAATCACTCTACGTTACCGTTCAAAAGCGTACTACATTGGGTGCGTTCAGCCGACACAACCGGTGAGTGATTTCCCTAGATTTTACTTTGAATGTAACCGCTGACTTACCACTTACTCAACATGTTTAGTAACCGGTCGCCATTTTTTGTACCGGAAATAAACTACGGTACATTTGGGATCAAGGATCAGTTCTGGTTTTTCAAGATGTCAGGACCCATTCAAAATAATAAAAGTACAATGTAGTATCCAATAATATAGGTTATATATTTTATTTTCTGCATTTTAAAACTATCACTCGATTCAAAAATGTCTTCTTACTTCAAAACTTATGCGTGACATTCGAAAATGTTCTTTAAACAAATTATTGGTATATAGGGGAACTATAACCTCTGCATAATTTGCATTTCTAGATCTAACGCCACGTTCTGCGATTAATAAATTCATAGGTTCTCACAATTCATCTACTATTATTTTGATTACATTGAAATCCAAACCAATAATTAGACAAATTAATAATTCTGGATCCATGTTTTTGATATTCCCGCCAGATATACACAAATGTCGTTCAGCAGATACTTGCAGATACTGATCACTGATCACTGGTGAGTTAGCAACCGGTGTCTCACCGGTTTTGTCGGCTGAACCACAGACGAGGTATAGAATAGACCTATCACCTTATGGGACTTCGTGTCGCCACCCAAACTGTGTTACCGACCCATAATTTGACGACTGAATTTAGCCACCTCTGTTCATGAACAGCGGCCAACTCAAGAACTACTCTGAAATGTGTTGAAATACTTAAATATGTGTGCGTGCTTGTATACGTGTGACTTGTTTAGAGTGAGAGTTTAACATAGAGGGCGAGCTTTCGCTAAGCTATGCTTTGGCTCGGTTTGTCAACGACTCACGCCGGATTTCTATCTGAAAACCTATTTCGGGGATCAGGAGCCTATGTGGCGCTGAAATATGGCACTTTTTGAGAGCTTATACAAGCTATAAATTGCAAGATGAAATTGATTGTTAGTATTTTTCGTGAAGTGGAACATTTAATTAATATTTTCACATGTCGTACACGGAAAAATATTAAAAATTGACGCTGCTACTGACATTCCCGCAAATTTCTACACTTCGCGCGTGTCTAAATAGACGGTGCTCATCCTACGACACGTAAAAGTCATTGAAAATTATGAATTTAAACGTTTTTGTAAAATTTATATTCGTAGTCTTTTGGACCCGAGGCCCCTAAATCCCTACGTGTCGTTACAAATTGATTGGCTCTATGATAGAAATTGGCATAGTCATTACTGAATGGCCTATTGCTGACTTTGTCCTTATGCCACTAGTCTAGCGTTTATGACCTCCGAGCCGCGTCGTTCGAAAGCTTTTACCTAAGAACCCATCAGGGTCGTAAAAAAAGGTACGCGTTACCGTTCAACCGATTTCAAGAGAAAGGCCAGAATATCGTGGCCATCCAATTTTAACTTTCTGAATATGAATACAGATCCTACACTGAAGGAATCCGATCGCGTCCGAGTTTTGCCGAGGCGATCTGAAATCAAATTACCCGCTCATGGCGGCTACGCTTGCAGCCCGAAACGAGTCTCGGGATCCCGAAAACTTCGGGTTCTTGAGCAATACGAAAGTAACGGGATCCCGCCCGACCTCCCCCGAAAGTTTCCGGCCCGTCCCGAGCCCGAAACGTCGGGTACCCGCACACCCCTCGCTGTCAGCGATCGCTGGACAGCGGTGAGCCCCGAGCTTCGAAAATTTTGGGATGGTCTCTTTCAAATGAACGTGGCAAAGAGCTATTGGGAATTTCCCGGCCCAGGTCAGCGAGCCGCGCGCTCCGCTTTTATGATCGGTTTACCACTCACACCCCAGATCACTGTAATGAGATTTGCAAACAATGTCGACTGGTCTCATAACGATCCGTTAATATGTACTCAAGTTATCGCAATTTATGTTTAAAGAAATAATGATTTTAGTCGAAGAAATTTTGTTTGTTTATAATTTTTGTCTCGAATACTAATAATTCGATAAATATACTGTAAATAGAAAAAATGTGTGCCGTGACGAGCTTTACAACACTATATTTTTTTAAATCCAGTTTAACAAAATTTAATTTTCCAATCTTTCTTAGCGTTTGGACAATAATTTTTCCCAATTTCGAGCGCTAGTCCCCTTATTGTATCCGAGCCCTCAATTGTTCTAATAGCTATGGAGGAGAATGAATTCCTTTTTAAAAAAATATGCATGGAATATTTTTGGCTACTCTACAGACTTGCAAAATTGCAGCAAAATCGGTGTGTACGGGTTCGATATGTTCCTTTTAAATAATATAGTACAGTAGAAGGATATTATTATTATTATTTTTATTATTATATGTCTGTATTATATCGTATAGACCATCATTAATGTATGCGGAAACACATGATACATGGGTGGGGTTCAGCAACAGGTGCTCTTAAAAAACATTAAAGTCCTGTTTTTACAAATTACGTTATTGCAAGGGAATGAAATTTGTTTTGCGTTAAATAAACCGGAATAGGACAGCAAGGTTAAAAGACGAATGTGATATCGTTTTATTTTCTTCCTTCGTTCTCTTCCGTTGAACGGAATATGTTCATAAGACGATTTTTAAATTGTTACTCTAACAGAAACATTTGTAAATCGCGGGCTTTGACTCTCAAAACATAACCTAGTTTTACTCGTGCTTAATTCTAGTTCCTACCACGCGTAGCATTACAATCTGTTTTGAGACTTCACCGGTAACGTTGCATGCGACACTAAAATGGTAAGGGGGTCCTAGGACCCCCCAAACCGGCGACACAAAAATACATTGCTTGATAGGTCTATTCTATACCTCGTCTGTGGCTGAACGCAGCCATTCCGCGCAGATCCATTCAGGGGTGAACACTCCGTATATCAATCTGTTGGCAAAATTTAATGGGCGGCACAGTCTACCAGAGGCGCTGGGATCAATAAAGTTGAAAATATTTGATAACAGATGGCGTAGATGAGATTATTTTGTGGCTATCATCGGTAGCGTGGTAGCAAAGAGGAGATATAATAAGAGGCGTCACTCGACAAGGACAGAACTAATCTGGGGAAATCACTAAGACAACCAATTTAAATGCCCATTCGGCAATGATCGGTAAACTTCGGCAATAATCAGCAAACTGCGGTAAGGTTCAAATATTTCGTTTGCAGTGCCCCGTGATTAATTCTAACACGTTTGTTTTCTCCCTTTTCTGAAAAAAATGAGAACTATCGAATATTTTAGAAATGCTTCCGGCACGTTCGCTCTGCAAGCGGGGCGCGGTCCGGGCCGGCCCGGGCTATCATAAACTGCAATAAACGGGGAATTTCCCAGGTTAGCGTCGCGAATGGGCAAGTTGTCTTTCGGTTACGGCACCCTCATTCCTTTTGGAAACTTGTAGACGTGCGGTTCGGACATTTACTTACTGTGTATTGTTTCGCGTGTGTGTATTTAAATTAAGTTTTTCCTATATTTCCTTTTTTACTTTCACTTTTCCTTTCCTTTAGTGCAGTAGCCTTTTCCTTTCTGTGTAAGGTGCTATTAGCTCATATTTTCTTTTTTCTTTTCTTTAGTACATATGTTTCATTATTCTTTTACATTAGTGCATGAATTTTTCCTTTCTATTTAAATATTATATTCTTCTATTGTGCTTTTTCCCTCTAATACTTATTAGTAATACTGCTTTCTTTTAAGTACTATTTTTTTAAAAGAAGTCTTTTATTGGAATTTCTTCTATCATTTTCACTTTCCCTTCTCTTCTTTCCTTTGTCTTCATTTTTTTACAGCACTTATTACACCGTTGTAATGAGTTCCAAGAAGTGGGATGGTATTGTATGCTCTTACAAAAATTGCAATAATGCATTTAATCGCCAAGAAGAAGGAACTTGTTTCTTTAGATTTCCTAATGATGAGAATTTGTAAGTATTATAACAGAATTTCCACATGACTTATAAAACATTTAATATAGCATTAAACATTAAGTGTCCTCTGGTGATTGATTTATAGGAATTATGATATATTTGCAATGATTTTAGATGTAGGTTCTGGCTTCAAGCATGCGGCAGAGAGGACCTTTCAGCATCAGAGTATTTACATTATTATAAAACACGCCGAGTTTGTATCAAACATTTTGTGGACTGAATGTTCATGGGTCCTTCAAAGACCAAATTGTTATCGACAGCTGTGCCAAAGCAAATTGACTCAGGTATGTTTTTTGCTCACATACTGATATAGTACTTAATGTAATATCGGATCAAAAATTAAACACATCTATTAAATATTTTTTAATATATATGTATACATACTTATACATTGTATATGTACATGTACCGGGTGTTGCGCTAAGGTGGAAGAAAATTTAAAGGGTGGAAGAGTGACGAAATTGCGATTTGAGCCATCAATTTTAATTATAAGCGTTTAAAGATTTGGTAAATTCTGCCTGGAACCCAACGAACTTCCTAGCACCATTACATACGAAAGAAGTCAGGCCACAGGTAGACCAATCGTGGTCAAAGTCACTATCGTGCAAGCTCAAACATCTCATACTTAGAAGCATCAAATCATATTGTTTTCACTATAAATTGATTTTGTGTTTTAATTTTAGATATAAATATCCATACAGCAATTGAGCATGGGGAAGGTTCAAATTTTGAGCCTTTGACCGAAAGAATCTGTATTGTAGAAGATATAACAGGTAACAACTGATTGGTATAAGGAAATGAAGATTTATTATATTTCCATTAGCTTATGTATATATTTAATTCATTTACATAAATTAAAATACAGTTTTTTCATATACCTGTGTTTCAGAAACCCCAGGACCATCGTTTCGAAATGAAATTGCTGTTACCACACCAATATCATCGGATATTGGTACACAAATACTCGGTTTGGCTTCCCTTGGAGACGTCGGGGTGTCCTATGAGGATTTCCCCACGTAAAAAAAAAAGTTATAAGTATAGATATACGTAACGTGTGTGGGGTGGTCTGTACAGAACTGCGTTTTATGCAAATACTTATTGTAAAATCGAGTTCATTTCTTGGCAATTACATTGAAATAAAGATTAAAATTATATACTTCTTTAATATATTTGTACATAATATGTATTATTATAATTTATTTTTAATAAATATTCTTTAATTCATTCATAATGTATACTTTTCTTGTATATTTGTAATACATTTTTATATATTTGTCGTGCAGTGTTTAAAAATTTAGCATTTTTTTACAAGTATATGTCGACTTTAACTTTAAACTTTTCAAATCTAGAAAGTATTAATATATATATATATATATATATATATTCACGAAAAACAGTGCTGATAATATACAGAAAGTTTGTAACGTAAATAGGTTTTCAAAATTGTCATAAATACAAGCGAAGGAAAAACCGTATTACATTTAGTCGATTCGAATATCCCGCTCGAATAGACAACCAATTTAAATGCCAAGGTCAAGTAAGGACTTCAAAGGTTCCGCCCGGAGTGACGCCTCTTATTATATCTTCTTTTTGGTGGTAGTCCACCGTCACGCCTCTACGGACAAACAGGGAAAGCATTTTTCTCACTAACACTCTAGAGATACAACGGCCACAGCGGTAGCCACTCTCGGATCTCGGCAAGACTGAGAATTAACCCTGATAGCCAGATCTGGGCAGCAGAATCTGACATCAGAACCGTAATCGTCTGTGTCCGCATTTGGCTGCGTTCTGAGGTGCAGAGCCTGAGGTGCAGTGCCTGATGTCAGATGGACAGCAGATCGACAGCAGATTTCGCCGTCTGCTAGGCACAGCAACAGCGCCATCTGAGATCCAGAATTACCAAGCAATTGCCTACAGATGGCGCTGTTGCTGTGCCTAGCAGACGGCGAAATCTGCTGTCGATCTGCTGTCCATCTGACATCAGGCACTGCACCTCAGGCTCTGCACATCAGAACGCAGCCAAATGCGGACACAGACTGCTGCAGTTCTGACGTCAGATTCTGCTGCCAGATCTGGCTATCAGGGACTGTTGTGATTCCAAAGTTTATACATTGTTAGAAATAAATATACATATCCACACGCCACTACAGTATTGTGCAGAAATTATTTATAGCCGTAATTGCGATAATTTTGTAGAGATTTATACAAGGGACGAGATATATATTTTCTCCCTAGCGGCCCCACTGCCGCATTCACTATATTACTTGGCTGGTTAATAACTGTATAACACTTGATGGTATAAATGTCTTCAATGAACGAACACCATCTCCACAGATATGGATGATGATGAGATAAAACACCAGACACAGTCTGAATCCAGAACAACTGCAAGAGCTTAACAAAGCTGACGAATCACAGCATATGGAAACGTGCTAAGAAGTATACGAGAACACAGCACTTGGAAACGTACTAAGAGAGGTTTTCTCGATCTCGCGTGATCTCACGTTTAGCGCGGCATGGCAACGCTCGCCGGTGCGCGGACTATCCCCACTCCTGAACCGCGTACAGAGAGGGGGATCTGTCGATCCCTACAATTTTGTGGCAGGAATAGAACATAATCAGCGTCGCCCAGTGGCAGTGTCACTATAGTACAGGGTCAACGTTATAAGCTGCAACCCGCGCCCGCGCGAACTTGTAAAATGGCAACACCGCCTCACGGACGCATTCCACTACAACCATGCGCCGATACTTCCGCCATCTATGAGCTAATGATGAAAGTGCAGGGTGTTTTAGGTGCCAGTAGAGGGTGCTTTTGACTTTCGTCAGATAATATTAAATTAGACGTAGCAGACGGGTAAGAAAACGGTAGCCATTTTAAGAGTGCGACCGCGCCGATCCCGTTATCTACGTATGCAATGGTCCAGCAGCGGTATTAGACCACGCTGACGCGTTTATAGCCGGTTTACTACTCGCACCCCAGATTACTGTAACGAGGTTAGAAAACAATGTGTCGACTGGTCTCGTACCCGTCTCAATTTCAATAATTTCAGCTACGATAGGGTTGACTTGATTTTTCGCCACCTGCGTATCAAAGCCCACAAAAGTGGCGTGTCGTTTCAAAAGATGATATTAACGTATGTCACCCCATAGTGGCGCACACCGAGCTCAAGAATATGGTTCCAAGTTGGAATACGTTATTGCTACTACCTCAATTTCGAAAAGAATGTGGTTTAGTCCGTTGTTTGCTCTCACTGTGTCAATTAACGATATTACGCATAAAATTAGTTTGCAGGATTGAAAGCCCATTTCTTTAAAAGTAGTCCGATTTCATTTTTTTTTTGCCAATTTAATCGGAAGAATACAAGGAATCCATTGCTGTCACTTGAATGACAGAATGATGAATTTTAAAAAAAAGCATTATATAAAGTATTTAAATAAACAGTTTGCAAAGGCTTGTCGCAACAAGTATGGTTAAATAATTGAAAAAAGAAAAATTAAGTAAACGTAAAATTTGGTAAAATTTCCATCATTAGAAGGGGATAATTTGTCCCCATTTTATGGCGCAAATTGCATTCCGTTATCTTTTGTAGTACAAAAGTTATGCGAAAAATGCTCCAAATTCATCAACCCGGGCCACTAACGCGTCAGCGTGGTCTAATACCGCTGCTGGACCATTGCATACGTAGATAACGGGATCGGCGCGGTCGCACTCTTAAAATGGCTACCGTTTTCTTACCCGTCTGCTACGTCAAATTTAATATTCTCTGACGAAAGTCAAAAGCACCCTCTACTGGCACCTAAAAGACCCTGCAATTTCATCATTAGCTCATAGATGGCGGAAGTATCGGCGCATGGTTGTAGTGGAATGCGTCCGTGAGGCGGTGTTGCCATTTTACAAGTTCGCGCGGGCGCGGGTTGCAGCTTATAGCGTTGACCCTGTAGTCAGAATGTAATGGTACATAACCGGACATAACAAAGCGTGGCAAAAGCGTAATAAAGCATAAGAAAGCTAGGAAGGTGCAGGAAAGCGTCATATTGAGAGGTAAAAATAAACTATTAACAAAATAAGTAATTGAACCCTACAATTATTGGCGCCGCGTTAATTACTGGTCATAGATTCAAGATGGGTCGTGGTACCTACCATTTATGTGCTGTGCCTGGACGTTCAGATGTACATTCAACCCGACATCGATTTCCAAACCCAGAAAAGGAAAGAAAACGTTTTGACGTGTGACTTCAACTTGTTCAGAATCCGAATTTACTTAAGCTGGATCCTAAACGGGTATTTACCAATTATCGCGTGTGTCATCAACACTTTACTGCGAATGATAAATCCTCGAACATGTTCTTAGTAATAACAACAGTACCTACATAGAATTTACCACCTGCCACAGGTACTGATTCTGCACAGTATGTCTAGATACAGAACTATTTTTGGGAAGGATATAGAAAAAAACAGTGGCTTCATTTTTTATTGTTTTGTGCATAGGATCAACAGCAAAAACATCAATGTCAATAGCTCCAATTTCTACAGCGTCCACATCATCAGCGTTAGCGTCAACATCAACATTTCAAGTTACTGAAGAGGAGTTGTTGAATCCCAAAAGAAATGAGGAATTGCCTTTGCTAGTGCAAGTTGGTCAATGTAAGTAAAAATCATGTACAAAGGTATACATATTTCAGCTTCCATCGCCAAATATTTACCCTGACAACCATCTACCTGCAGTCTGCCGGCAGATTGAGAGCAGGGTCTGCCAGGGGAGGGTAGGATCTGCCGGCAGCTGCGGCGCACCCTACGTTTGCATTCAGCTACGGTTCTGCCGGCAAACCCGGCTTGTCAGAGTCTGCCGGCAGATCGGCGGCAGGTCCTGCTGCCCGCCTGACACATCCAACAGCGTCATCTGAAGGCCACAATTGCCAAACAATTCCCTACGCACCAACACAAATGTACCATTATTGCTGTAGGTGTATCCCTATCCCCACATAACCAGCAAGTAGATTCTGCAGTTTACTAAATAATGAATTCTACTTATTTCAAAAACTATTTATTCTTTACTTAATAATATACAGGATTGGTGATTACAATTGATATAAAATAATATAAGTAGCGCATATAAATCCACAGAGTAACTTTCAATATTTACATTAACGAATCCATATACAATACGTCCCGTAACCAGTGGTACCTAGTAGGGGCGAAATCAGAAAATTTTATTCCATATTTTCGACTTCTTTTTTTTGTGTAGAATCATCATATTTTTCTGTTGTGTTAACGCTGATAACAAATAAAATATTAGTATAAAATTAAACGTAACGTATGAACAAACAGGATACATGCGATACTTACTCCAGCTCCATCTCCACACAGTACACGCCCTAGGCGATCATGCATGCTCCTGCGAACGTTAACATTTATAAGAAAATATGTGTTAAATTATTATCTACTAAACAAGACGCTAAACATTCGCACTTCGCGCATAACCTTACTTTTCTATCTTACAGATAATGTGAATCTCGATTTCCGCGACGTAGATAATTAGAAATTATTCAATTCCATAATTACGTTTGCCTTCTGGATACGTCCATGATTTGTCTGGATATTGATGGATGAAATTACTTGTATTATTCTTCAAGCGTACATCTTCAAGCACAACGGGTGCCACTTTGAACAAGGGGTATGTAGATGTACCACGAGTACCAATGTGACGGTACAATGAGCTACGCTCGGATTGGCTGCGCCATAGTGTCGAATCTCGTGATTTGTCAAGACTCTACGTCCAATTTGCGTTAGTTTTCGAGGTGTGAGGTGGCAGTCACTGGCAGTGGCAGTCAAATTTTGAACAAAGCATGTTTTTCTTCGAGACTTTCGTTTACGGCCTCAATAGTTATTGCGGGTATCATAAACCTCGAGTTTGCGAAGGGCTCACGATGCGAGGCCGGGCGGCCTGCGACCGGCCACGTCACGCGCCTCGGGGGCCTGGGGGAAATCCCGCTGCATTGCCAAGAGTATTTCTCCCGCCAAATCTCACCTCCGTTACGGTAGAAGTGCGCCGCAGACGCGCGAAATAGGTGGCGCGATTTTGGGCCTGAAAAGTACCGATTGGTTGACACCAGCATCGGATCAACCAATTAGGAAGTATTTCTAGTCGCGCGTGTCTTGCCGGAAAATATGCATCCGGTAGACATCAATCTTCGCCCACACCTTGACTAGGGCTAACATCTTGTCCACAATTTGACTCTGAAATAAAGACTAAAAACTGAACTACTGTGTGATTTCTATAAGGGAACTTAGCTAAGTCATATTCCTTTAAGATCATAGTGAAAATGTATGTGCGGCATTATTGTAAAATAATTAGTACACGAAATGCAGACGATAATCATTTTATTATAAAGGTCGCGTTCCACTTACGCCCAAATCGACCGCGCCCACGACGACCGGAAATTTCCCGTTCCACTTGCTTATGAGCTGTTATGAGCGTCGCGGGCGAAAAGTATAGTGGAACGGGGTCGGCAAAGCCCGTACTTTTCATTCCACATAGCGACTGATTTTTAATCATCTACGATCAATTTCGATATTGCGTGACCAGTAAAATATGGTTTACTTTTATTTATGTTCATAAATATTAGAAGTTTTAAATAATAAAGACCTGAGTAAGCCGAAAACATAGTCCGGACCAATTGGATCACTTCAGATCACTTCAGATCGTGGGCATCGCTTGGGCGATGCGGTCGCGTCAGTGACGTCATCCGTGACGTCTGCAGCGCGATCAGACGACCGCGGTCGTTATGTGGAACGAAAACCACGAGGCGATGAGGGAGATTTGGGCGTAAGTAGAACGCGCCCATAATAAACACTTAAAATCAAAATGAAAATTGCATTTCAGCCATTTATTTCTAATTTGTAATGAAATTAACCAACGAGGGAACATGTGGAACCCGCACATGCCGATTTTAATGAGGATTTTGTATGAAATAGTTCTCAGAAAAATATTTTGAGAATAACTTCTTACAAAAATCACATTAAAATTGGCGTGTGCGGGTTCCATATGTTCCCTTGTAACAAGTACCATAATTCCAGGATTCCATTTTGGCGCTTTTCGTGATTTAGTGGGCAGCACACAATCCACCAGAGAGTGCTGATTTTGCCAACAGAAATATATGGAAAGTACACCCGTGGTTACAATCCCTGGTTTCCTCCAACGAATTCGCTTTCTGAGACAAAATAAATACCTTAACCTGTAACTAATTCTCAGATAGCACGCAACCAAAGAGGAGATACAATAAGAGGCGTCACTCCGGGCGGAACCTTTGAAGTCCTTACTTAACCTTGGCATTTAAATTGGTTGTCTATTGGAGCGGGATATTCAAATCGACTAAATGTACCTTACCGCAATTTGCTCATTATTGCCGAAGTTTGCCGTGGTTTACCGATCATTGCCGAATGGGCATTTAAATTGGTTGTCTAGTGATTTCCCTAGTTTATGTCTGCCCTTGTCCAGTGACGCCTCTTATTATATCTCCTCTTTGACGCAACTTCGAAAACGTTACATAGTTGTGAGCATATGTAGTTTCCAAGTATCACAGACGTCATAGGGCAGTATTCTCAGTCACTTTTTATTCTTAAGCAAATGCTTAAGCATTCGGCATCCTATACTAGCTACTAGGTTAGTAGAGGATGCCGCATGCTTAACCACTTGCTTAAGAATAAGTGGCGACTGAGAATACCGCTCTTAAAGACGTCTGTAATTGCGGTATTCTCAGTCGCTACTTATTCTTAAGCAAATGGTTAAGCATGTGGCATCCTCTACTAACCTAGTAGCTAGTAAAGGATGCCGAATGCTTAAGCATTTGCTTAAGAATAAGTAGCGACTGAGAATACCGTCCTAAGACGTTGTAAAGGCGTCTTAAACCCAGATAGCATACCACGTCTTAGAGACTTCTAGTTTATGAGCGGTATTTTCAGTCGTTGCTTAAGCATGCGTTTAAGCATATCTTAACAAAGCTCGCCTTACTCGAGTAAGACGAGCTTAAGACTTCGTGTATTTTCAGTTCGAACTTAAGATTTGCTTAGTAAAGAAGATGGTGCTTAAGGCTGCCGTCTCACCGAGCCTTGAATGTGTGCGTACGCTCACACAAGCTAGGAAAAGCGTGTATGTATACGCGATGTTTCAACCAAATTTCGTCCTGGAATCGGCAAGAAGGAAGTTTTTGAAAGTATAGTTGCCTCCAGTAGAATTTATGAATCGTGTACTGAGACAGAATGAGGATTCAAGGATTCTCCGTCACCGGCGCTGATGGTATATTCGCGCCATGTATCATCAGAACCGGTGTAAGTCAAAGCTAGCCGATAAATGTAGGAAAGACATAGTTACCGATACTTATGGGGAGTCGCATCGCACTGTTGCCGCATTTCTCCTATTACTATTTTGTCGTCAGGGAGGCTTGAATGAATCAGGGCGAAGCGGCTGGAAAACAGAGATGGGCAAAGATAATATCTGGATAAACTCCTGGGATTTTCTTCAAATTGAAATATGTTAGAGTCCATGTGAAAATAAGGAGGATTTAAATAATCATTTTGCCAAATTCGAAACGTAATTTTCAAAAAATCGATGAAAGTTGTGTACTTTGAGGGTCTGTATTTATAAAACAATTTGGAATGTGGCAAAATGTGACAACTTGAACCCTTCTTATTTTCACATCCACTGTAAAATGTTTCAATTTGAACAATGGAATGAACCTCTCTATCTTTTATTATTGCTATTCTCCTTTACGTTCAGCGGGGCTCTGGCGCAGGGATTGGTGGACTCCACCTACCACTGATGGAGGGGGAAACACCTACAGGAGAGGTGGTGATGTGTGCATGAACTGCGCCTGCGTCAGTCACGCACACATACCGCTCCTGTAGACGTATCTCCCTCCATCAGCGGTAGCTGGAGTCCGCCGATCCCTGCTCTGACGCTATACGCAGCTCTCGTGCCGTATTCCTTCAAGACTTCTCGATAGAAGAAGCTGTGGCTACAGCGCGGCAGAGACAGAAATAACAGAAAATGTGGCAACTATGCGTAAAAAATTAGTGTACATAGAGTACCTGCAGATGTCATCTCTGTACAAGTTCTTTTTATCGACCGCAGTAGTTTCATTAGGGTCCGTCTGTTTAGAAGGGATGAAGTGATTGATAAAATCAGCAACCATTTTGAGTGGCATACGCGACGCCCCCTCCGACGGCCCACGCGAAAGATCCAGTGCATTTGTGCCAAAGGAGCCAGAATCGTTACCCGAATCAGATACGCTACTTCCTAAGGGAGTGGAATTTTGGAACAGCACTACATCTAAGGATGCAGCAGTAGAGGCGGAGGCACCTAAATTAGGTACCGCTTCTACATCCTCCGCTACGAAACAATTACCACTACTCAGACGCTTCTTGCACTTTATAACGAACTTACGTGTAAACGGCGGCATTTTAACTAATAAATCTAACAATTCTAACAGATGATAAACTTAAATATAAGATATAGATATGAACTTACAGATACGACGGTGTAACTTAAGGAATTAAAGTAAAGACTCGTTCAATTCGTTGCTGGTTTGCTCATCTTCCTTCCTTTGATGACCTAATAGTCGCGCTACCCGTTCGACGAAATTTGGCACGCAGATGTGGGAGGAAAAGTTAAGCTATTTATTATCCTCGCCTGGCCAAACTGTAGTTTTGAAAAGTACTGAATGCAATCCCAGGCTCTTGTACGCCTTCCGAGTTCAGGTATCAGATACTAATATTGTACGAGCACGTTCGAAAAACTGGCAAGGAAAGCCCTCAAGAATCACAACGCGCTCTAAGTGTTTATAAGTCCTGGCAATAAACTCTTCCCCGTCCTCCGTTTTAATCTCGCTTAAAACCTTCCAGATGCACTGCTCGCTTCAAGCCCCTCATGCGTGCAATAAATCTTTCCACTACAAAGGATTTTGAATTGCGCTCTACATCTAGCCTCGATATCCCTACGTCTTATTGCTAACTTCACGCAATTACATATATTTACACTGGTGGAAACCGCAACAATGTATTGTGATCACTGATCTCTATATACTACTAGATAGCGTATCCCATGTTAAAACCGTGTGCCGACTTGAAGATCCGGGCGCCATTTTAATCCGAGGAAGATTCTCACTTTACAGCGGTAAATTTGAACGATAATAAAGGGAAACATACGTACCGAATGAGTGTATGTATGAAAGTTGGAAATTATTATTTTAAATAAAAGATGTAATAAAAAATAAACGTACATAAAACAAATGGAAATGTATAGATGGCCCAAAATAAGAAAATAGGTAATGAACTGATTAAGTTAAAGATAAAAACACATTAAATATAAATATGAAAACAATTTTAATAAATTCAATAAAAGTACACGTATAATAAAATATAAAATTATAGACAGATATAAAAATTGACGTAAATTTAAAATATATACCGTGTAAAACTGTGCAATTCATATTTAATATATACAATATAAATATGATAGTATACATTATGCAATAAAATACAAATAAATATTACTTATTTTTAAAAGAAGTGGTGTAAGATTAGATTAATAATTATACATCATAATTTAATTAATGTAGGTACAATTTGAAAACTAATATATGGAATTGTTATATTTACTAATATTATGTCATTGAACAGACAAACCAATTTCTTTAAGCTGTAAGAAGTGTTGAAAATACATAAATATGCAACACACTATCATTAAAAGAAAACAATTGAAATTTCTGATAGTATCTAAAATTTACTCCCTATATACATGCTTTAATGAACTTCACAAAACAGTAAAATAACGCTCTTTTTAAACGATATTATTTTCCCCAACCAAGTAAGCCCCTGGGTTAACATACAGGCATTACGACTTGTTTTACAAAAACAATCTTTTCCAAAATGTTCACTACAAAGCACACTTCTCTTATTTGGAACAAAGTCCTTTAGAGCCATTACTGCAATCCACTTCTGAAGCAGTTCTGCATTATTTAACTAAAATCTGCAAAATAAGGAAGTTATGTTTCAAATTAACAAACAATATTAATGGCGTTATGTAAAATAATTTATGTAAAAACTTCTTAAATTAGAGTGTGTTCAAGAAATAGTACTTATTGCGCCATCTCCCGAGCCCGAGTTAACTCAGGCGTGGTGACGCAAAATTCTATCCCCCCCCCCCCTTGTTCATGTGGAGCATCGATCTTATCTCCCTTCCATCGATCGCCGATCGATGAAAGGGGGAGAGCACGCGGATTCGAGGAAATCGAGCAAGATTTCCTCGATCTACTTGTCGACGAGCCACCCGAGAGGTAACACTTGTTAAAACGCTTTCGTCTGCTTTTGCTTGACTTGCTTGAAACGCGCTTTGCTTACTTCGAGAATCGTGCCGATTCCACGTGCTTCGCGCTGCTTAAGAATTAAACTCGCTAACCGTGCCGGGAAACCAGTACCGCTGCTATTAAATTAGAATTAATAATTGTTTTAATAATTGTGCTCCATAAACTCTTTATTGTAACATAACTGTAAATAGACTTATATTTAAGATTAAATTTAGTGCTTAAATCAAAGACAGCCTCCACGCGAGTATCCCGATCCTGCGATGCGTGTGATCCGAAACTTTGCTAACAGAGTGTTATCATTCTTTATTGTACTTTAAATAATTAGACAATTCATTAGGTTAATAAGCATAAAATATTTTATTTTAGTTCCTTTAACTTAAAAATAAGCTGCGTAATTTGAATAATTCATATATTGCTTGCGAAATGATCTGTTTTTAACCTATCCTTTTGTAGTATGACAGAAGACACAATCAGATTTGTATTGCCCAAAAATGGTAGGAATGCTTCCAGGGAGAAGACAGCCTTTGGCAGTGCCTTCTTGGAAAGTTTTTTTTTCAGAATGATTTGAACATAACAAGGCGTTCTTTGAAGGCACGAAATTCGAGCCCAGACCGATCCTGTGCAGCCATTCTGCAGCCTTCAGCGGAAATCTATATGAAATAAACAAAAATATTTTTTATTTTCTTAGGAATATTTATTATGAGTAAGAAGTTCCACTTAACTTACAAGTAGCATATAAATGTTATTTCTACCTACCCGAGATATGTCAAATCTTCCCCCAATTCTTCTGCCCCACAAAACATACACATCCTAACCATTTTTATTTCACTTAATAATTTTTACAAGTAATTAATTCTTGTATGCTTTGGCTTGCACCCTTCAGAATCACTATTCGCGTCTGCTTCGCGTCGCTGTGTGACGTCACACTTGAGAATCTTCCTCGGATTAAAATGGATTCTATTCGGCACAAGCAGCCTATCCTCGTCCATGATGTAAGGATATAAGGTGTGCTCGCTGAGCGGCTCATTTTCGTCTTTTACTGCGCATTCCCAATTTCCGCCATATTAAAATATGTATGTATATGAATGCATATGCAAGTGGTACGGACGCATATCGAAATGTTGACAAATTCATTCTATCCTATTGGTTGACAATTCAATATGAAGGATTTTGGGAAGAGCACGTTATTGGCTAATTTGAAAAGGGTGCGCAAGAGCACACCTTATATCCTTACGTCATGTCCTCGTCCATTATTCAGGAGTATAAACAGATCGGGGATAGTGATCCTCTAGGTAGTGATCAGAAAATGTGTCCGCGTTTTCTATTGGTCGACGCCATTGCCCTCCTAAAACGGAAATAGAGAAAGAGCAAATAAGTTCTACCAATTGGATTCCACAAAATTGAGCGAAAAGTGGGATCAGCAGCAAACTTCAATTAATATTGAGGCGTGTGATCTTTGAACTAAGGAGGGCAGTATTCTTTTAAAATGTGCCCGCAAATTTGTGACTTCCGCTATTGTTGCGTGGCCTTGGGGGACTAGTAGCCTTCTGGTGGGGAATTCAGGCGCGGGACAATGTCCGGGGAACGCTAAGGCGTTCTGCTCCCTGGACGCGGATTTTTAGAGATAAAAATAATAATGTAAGGAAACGATTTGAACACAAACAACTAATAAATTTAATGAACTCAACGAATTTAAACAATACAAATAAGAATTTCGCTAGATTTATAATTGCACGTCCGTTCACTTTCGCTCTCGGAGTTCAAGTGCCCTTTCAAACGCAAACGCTTTTATATCTTTTGTTCTTTACAAGATGTCCTTAAAATCTAAGAGCCAATAAAATATTTACTAACTAAATTCTCATTGGTGAATCTATTTCCTTCACAGTTATTGATTTTTAGAATCAAGCGTTTAACAGCATTGCTCTGGAATTACATCTAGGAGAAGGGATCAAAGTGCAGTTCATTTATTTAAACACCCGTTTCCAAGCGGGTATTGATTAATTTATAATCTTGAAGTTTTCTCATTAAATGAATCTCTAACTATTTTCAAACCCCTCGGGCTTGTGCGAACTTCGCTTTGTTTCCCTTTCCTATTACACTCGTATGATCCGTTTCGAACTTCGCGCTTCTAAAGTTTGTGTTAAACGCCGCTAGAGCGAGAATCGCAACTCGCAACACTATACTTAGGACAAAATGGTGAACACATTTTCCGATCACTACCTAGAGGATCACTAGGTATGTATAGTGATCCTCTAAGGAGTGATCGGTATAACCCACGAAGTAAGAGTAAGGAGACTTATCTTTATATCCCAGACAGAAAAAAAGTAGTCACGAAAAATGTTCCGTTCAGCAGGACGGTCGCCAACATAGACATATATAGACAGAACGTAAGCTGAGGGGGGTGTAAGATTCGCGGTAAGGGGAGCGATACAGGCAAATCGGGGAACGCAGTGGTTATGTATACCGAATGCTTCCGAAGCTAACCCGACGTCGGGCCGACGTGCCTGTATCTGACTTCTGCCTTTTCCCCTCGCCTATAGTCCCAGCTTCTGCTCCGTCTATATATGTCTATGGTCGCCAAATGGAATAACTTGGACTTTGTCGTCGCCATTTTGAATATTCGTCTCATAATACATGTTACTTGCAGTACGTTCTGTTCAGTTCTAATACAAATTGTACAAGAAGTGTTTAATGTTTTGGTTGTAGTTTTTATAATAAATTTTAAAGTGAGTATAGTTTGGTTACAATATTATTTCTAATCACATGATATTATAAGCTCAGATAGCACAAAACCGTTTTAAATACGTTTTAAAAACGTCCTGGTCGGACGTTCAGGATGTTTTGAAAACATCCAGAAAAGGTCCAGAAAAGGTCCTAAAAACATCCATTTTCACAAACCAGAACGTTTTCAGGACGTTTTTTGGACGTTTTTAAAACGTTTTCAGGACGGTTTGTAGAACGTTTTTAAAACGTTTTCAGGACGGTTTGTAGGACGTTCTTAAAATGTTTTCATTACGTTTTCTGGACGTTTTTAAAATGTTTTTAGGACGTTCAACGGTGCAGATTCGATTTAATAAAAATTTAAGCAAGTAAATGGTTTTCAAAATGAGATCAAACTCGATAACAATTTATTTAATTTATTTAATTCAGAAATAATGATAAATATATGCACTTACAATAGATACAAGAACATGTTATATGCTATTTTACAGGCTGTGAAATTTATAGAAAAAAATGATAATTCCCAGTTTGCCATTCTCACTGACTCTATGTCTGCTATTGACGCAATCACAGACTCCAGCAAAGGTGACCACATTACCCAAGAACTGCAAGAGACCCTCTATATTCTTAAAAATCGGGGGAAAGAAATTATTTTAATTTGGATACCATCTCATGTGGGTATTGAAGGAAACGAAAAGGCTGAGTCCCTAGCCAAGTCAGCATGCTCACTACCAGTGCCTGACGTCCCTATCTCTGTGCATTACAATGATCTCAAAACCCCGATTCGTATCGCAGTCCAGGCCCTATGGGATGAAGAATGGAAAACAGACAAAACCACCAAACTGCACCTGATTAGGAAGGATATCCCTGAAAGAAACGGAATCTGCTTAGAAAACCGGAAAGACCAAGTGACACTCACTCGATTGAGAATCGGTCACACTCACTTGACCCACCCCCACCTCATTACCCAGAATGAACCGACAGAATGTGATGTCTGCAAAGTACGTGTCACCATCCAGCACATACTGGTCGAATGTGTCAAGTACTCAGCAAATCGAAACCAACATAAAATTGGCACCGACCTCAAACAGATGCTCACCGATCCGGATACCTTCAACAATGTGCTCAACTTCCTTGAAGACATTGGAATCCGACAACTGATTTAGCGTCTGTGCTTACCAGTACCTGAGATGTCTGAGCCCCAGGAACATTTTTCTTTTTTTTCCTTTCTATTCTACTCCCTTTTCTTTTCACTAATTCGCACGATGACTAATTGATCTTACGCACCCAATGTAGTCGTTAATGACCATAGAAGTAGATGCGACTCTAAACACTCAATTAATAAAAAAAAAAATAAACCCTGATAACCATCTGTCTCCAATCTGACATCAGATTAGGAGCAGGGTCTGGCACGAGAGCGCAGAATCTGACGTCAGAACTACAGCAGTCTGTGTCCGCATTTGGCTGCGTTCTGATGTGCAGAGCCTGAGGTGCAGCGCCTGATGTCAGATGGGCAGCAGATCGACAGCAGATCGACAGCAGATTTCGCCGTCTGCTAGGCACAGCAACAGCGCCATCTGTAGGCAATTGCTTGGTAATTCTGGACCTCAGATGGCGCTGTTGCTGTGCCTAGCAGACGGCGAAATCTGCTGTCGATTTGCTGTCCATCTGACATCAGGCACTGCACCTCAGGCTCTGCACATCAGAACGCAGCCAAATGCGGACACAGACTGCTGCAGTTCTGACGTCAGATTCTGCTGCCAGATCTGGCTATCAGGGAAAGAACATGTTAGTACGAGGTCGAATATACAGACAATACATTGAATTTTACAGTAATCAATATTGGGAACAGTAAAATGAGGGTGAAAGTTACACATTAAAACCGTTGCTACGTTTAATTTATGGAAATCTTCTTTCCCTTTTCTGCCGAGGCCAACTAAATAGCAATACAACGTCTATTGGGCATAAACGACGTTAACCTAAAATTTAAAAATTATTCAAACCCTAACCTAGAACTACATACCTTTGACCGCAAATACTGAAACACATATACAAAAACTGTACAAAAACGTTATGAAAGCTGTATAAAAACTGTATGAAAACAATATAAAAACGGTATAAAACCGGTTTGCAAACATTCGGTCAGAAACATTTAAACAAATGCTTCTGTGTTTTTGGTTTTCCATTGTTTCTTTCAACAAATGTTCATAAACATTTATATGTAGCAGTGTGTATATTTATGTATATATGTATGTAGATTTAATTAGGCTTTACCTGTACGATCTATCCATATTTGGTGGATCCCTGGTTTCCTTCAACTAATGTATCCTAATCTATCGACATTTCTCAAATGGCACACAGCCTCTTTTGAACGCCTGTTTCGGATGTAACCAAAGCGTACTCTGGATGTTTTGAAAACTTTTGCAAAATACGTTTTGAAAACTTTTGCAAAATACGTTTTTAAAACGTATGCAAAATACGTTTTTAAAATGTCTTCTGGACGTTTCCTGGACGTTTTCTGGACGTTTCTAAAACGTACAGGAAACGTTTTAAAAACGTACAAAAAGCGTCCAGGAAACGTTTTAAAACCGTCCATTTTCACAAATCAAGCCATGGATGTTCAGACATAAAATGTACGTAAAATGTACGTTTTCAAAACGTCCTGTGCTATCTGGGGTTAACAGAAATAATAGAAAGACAATATGAGGACGTTGTTAGGGATCTGGACTCTAGTACGCCCACAAATGCCTCTCTGACTCAATTTTCAGACATGAATGTAGCCAGTGACCCACAATGGGACACGGATACAGAATATTTCGTACCCCCTTGGAGATGCTAAAACTTTTCAGATCAATTAATAATAAAAAGTCATCGGGTAGAGATGGAATCCCGAATAGTTTTAAAACACCTTCACGTTTGAATTATATATGACTATAATATATTATTTAACAACTGCCTCAACAATTGCTACTTTCCAGTGGAGTGGAAAACGGCAAAAGTCGTTCCAATAAGAAAAAAGGGGAAGAACCCCTCTGAGATAACCAGTTATAGACCTATTAGTCTTCTTCCAAATATTTCAAAGATATTCGAAATTATATTAAAAAGAGCATTAGAAAGATTTTTCAGTGAAAAAGAGATAATACCTGACAATCAATTTGGGTTCAGATATAGGCTAAGTACAGTACACGCACTGAACAAACTATCATCTGACATACACTTTGCGCTGGCCAGAAAGGAAAGCGTGGCAGCGTGCCTCATAGATCTGGAGAAGGCATTTAACACAGTTTGGATTAAAGGATTAATATATAAACTAAATAAGAAAGGATGCCCTCAGCACCTTCTAAAAATAACAACAAATATGTTCAGGGGCAAAAAATTCTATACAGCGGGTAATAACCCCAAAACCGATCGCATTTTTGAATTGGCAGACGGGATGCAACAAGGGACTGTAACCGCACCAACTCTATTTAATTTTTACAATTCAGAGATACCAAGCCTTTTCGGTGTGGCGAGCGTGAGTGATATGTATACACTATTTTTTGCGGACGACCTGATTGTTTATTGTAGAGGCAAAAATGTAAAAAACTACAACAAAAAATGCAAAACATATATGACAAAATAAGTGATTATTATACGACATGGAAACTTAAAATAAATCAAAATAAATGCGAAACAATTTTATTCAGGGACAAATTAGTCAATAAGTGTAAAACTTTACGAAAAACATATAAAACGTTTAGAATCCGAGCTAATGAAACTGAAATCCCTCACCTAAGGATAGTCAGGTATTTGGGTGTTAATTTAGATGAGCGTATGTTGCTGAACAAGCACTTAGACATCCAGTTAGAAAAGGCCAGGAAGGCATTTCGATCTCACTCCAGAATCATTTATTTAGATTATCTGAAACACAGAATAAAGATTTTATGTTACATGCTCCTAGTGCGCCCAATCCTCACATACGGGTGCCCAGTGTGGTACAATGTGAATCCGCATATGATGGAAAAATATAGAAAATTTGAGAGAAAATGCCTAAGGGCATGCACAAAAATATATAAAAGTGAAAGATCAAACTACAAATGGTTCGAGAACTGCAAAAATTTATATGATACAGCAGGAATCCCGAGGATTGACAGCCATATTATTAAATTAACTAGGGATTATTTCGCGAATATATCTAAGATCCAAAATAACGGACTCATTAAAAGCGCGATATATCCCAATGACGAATACTATAAGAACGCTTTGTTAACAAATAATATCCCTCCTGAAGCCTTCCCATTCCTGGATAAAACGGGTAGGATAACAGATCAAAACAACATTCCTACAATTTATCATCTCAAGAGAAAATCTACTCACAAAAGAATCATGTACGAACCAAACATTAACTGTTTAGATACGGAATTGGATAAGGCTTATATCATGAAGTTACCGAAAGTGGATAAATTAAACAAATATTTCCTAAATCCCAATAAATATTGGTGGCGTGAGGATACTAATACATAGAAATAAAAAGAAATAACGCGAATATAAAGAAACATAACTATCGCTGTAGAGAATACATAGTTTATTGTAAATATGTATATAGGTAGATAGAAAAAATTAATAGTATATCGGATGAATGTGTGTGTGTGTTGGTATGACGTATGAATGTTTCTCTTAATTTTAAGCAAATAGCCCATATACAGGAGGTACGAAATAAGGTTCGGTTTTTTATAGAGCGGCACCGCTTTATTTATATTTTTCCGGAAGTTATAGTAACGAAGATGTCACCCATCTCACTCAGGGGAATGACAGAGAAAAAGAAAAAGGTTATACATGTAACATAGTAAAACCTGTTATTGTTAAAGGTTGTGAGCGTTGCTTATGCGATCAGGCAATCGAGTTGTAAACGATAGTTTGTAGATTATTCACTTAATGTACACTGTGATATGTATAATATTTGTACTTGAATAAAACTCTATATAAAAATAAAAAAAACACCAGTTCTCGTCCCCTATTCCTCGTCTGTCTCTCGTCGGGTACGGAGCACTTCCGACTGTTCTCGTCCCATATAACCTATGGGACAGAATATAAAGACAACCGGAAAAGTGTAGAAGGTGAAATAAAAGAAAGTATAGTGTGTAGTGTAATTAAAACAAACGAGGAAGAACCAATAGTAAAAAGTTATCAACCAGAAGAATCTGGGAGAAGACAAAGAACAAAATGAAGAGCGTCCACGTTTTGGGCAGGCCATGGAGGGAGTAATGGAAGACACAAGTTTCAGCCAATTGATAAAAAATAAAAGGAAAGCAAGTCCCATGGAAGGACCAAAAACGAAAAGGAAAGAGGTAAAAGAAGCTATTCCACTTAGGAATAGATTCGAGGTTCTTAGTGACAACGAAAATGGAGTTATCTTGAAAGGGAAGAAAGAAAATATAGCTGGCAATATAATGGCTAAAAAAACAACTCCACCACCAATAGTAATACATGGCAATGCTGTTTCTCACAAAGGGCTTACAGAAAAAATAAAAAGACATACAAAAGAAAAATTCTACATAAAATATAGTAGTAGTAGGATAAGCATCTATACAAGCTGCGTCAAAGATTACACAGAATTACTTTCAAACGTTGATGAAAGCACACAATACCACACTTATACAATGAAACAAGAAAAAACAAGGGCTTTTGTAATCAGACGGCTGACAAGCGACATTGAACAAACAGAAATTCAAAACGAAATGATACAGAAGGGTCTGCTAGGTGCCAAATGCATTCAAATGAGAGGAACATATAACCCTCTATTCATGGTGACAACAACCAGTTCCATTAACGAGAAGGAACTGAATCAAAAAATGAAATTTCTCAATTACACACGGGTCAGATGGGAGAGATATTTTAATAAGAAAAAAATAACTCAGTGTCACAGATGCCAGGAGTGGGAGCATGCCACAGCAAACTGCCATGTGGCAGCCAAATGTCTCAAGTGCGCAGAAGAGCACTTAACAAGGGAATGTACCAAAGCCAGAAATACAGCAGCAAAATGTGTTAATTGTGGAGGCGAACATCCAGCAAATTCTACCAATTGCAAAGTGTATTTGGAAAGGCTAGATTGGACAAACAAAAGCAGAAAAATTCCATTCATGGAAAAGAAGAGAGAAGAAGAAATAAGGGGGAAAAGGAAAGTTCTGGACCTTCGATGCGAGGAAGAGTTCCCACACCTGAAAGCTCCAGTATGCAGAACAACAACTCAAGATTCAGCAGTAGAAAATCCAATTGTCGACATCAGGCAAGCTAATGTAGGAACCAGCAATAGCGGAATGGAAGAACTCTCTAATTTTAAAACACTCTGTACAGAATTTAAAAATTTAGATAGTCTAGTCGACGTCAAACAAATGATAAGTGACATCAGAAATTTAAACAGACAACTAGCAGAATGTGAAACAAATCTGGGCAAATTCGAGGTATTTTATAACTTCACACAAATATTACAAAACAGAAATGGGTAGCTTAGTGATATATAGCTGGAACGCATATGGCATAAGAGGCAAAATAGCTGAAGTAACAGACTTTTTAAATAGGAAAGGAGTAGATATTTTACTTATAAACGAAACTAAGTTAAAAGCTACAGAGACCTTAAAAATTAGGAATTATAACAGTTACTGTAGTAATAGGGAAAATGCTGCGGGGGGAGTTGCAATACTAATCAGAAGGGGAATACCGCACGAAAGAGTAGAAATTAAAAGGGTGGTGTCTATAGAACATATATGTATCAGGCTACAAAGTAATATATATTTGATAGCAGCATATAATAAACCGTCGAATAGTTTTTCACACTCCGACCTGGACTCCCTCCTGGAAGTGTCAAATAAAGTTTTAGTAGTAGGGGATCTAAATGCAAGACAAACCAACTGGAGTGCCACAGAAATAATAAAAATGGTCTAATACTAAATAGTTATATTCAGAACAATAACGTAACAATTCTGCACACCGACAGCCCAACACATATTCCCTACAATAGTGGTACACCAACATTCATAGATTTAGTAATAAACAAAAACGTAATTAATATGAAAAAACTACAGGTATTGAATGAGCTAAATTCAGACCACTTACCGGTATACTTCACATTAGGAAATGAAAGTAGTCCAAAACTGAAAAAAAGTATATTTGACTATAAGAGGGCTGACTGGGAACAATCTAGGGACATATTGAATGATAAAATAATTACTAATAGTAAAATAGAAACAACAGAGGATGTAGATGAGGAAGTGTTGAAATTGACAAGGAACATACAACACGCAAGAGATAAGGTAATTAAAATGAAAACTGTGATAGCCCAAAATACTGAATTATCTGATTCTATACTTCAGGAAATCAAATTAAGAAATTACTTAAGAAAACAATGGCAGAAAACAGGTAGTTTAGCTTTTAAAAAATTATACATGGAAAAGAGTACAGAGGTTAGGGCCCAAATAGCAGAGTTTAGGAACAAAAAATGGTCAGAGAAGCTGTCTAAAATCAACACGAGGGATAAAAGCTTATGGAGGATGACCAGGGTACTGAAAAGTGAGTATGAAGAAATACCATGTCTAAGGGAGGGAAATATTACAGCACTTACGGATAGGGAGAAAGTAGAATTAATAGCTTCACAGTTTGAAAACGTACACAAAATTGAACTGCAGAATAACACAATAGAGCAAAGTAATATAGTATCTGTAGTCAATAATTACTTACAAGGAACACTAAATAGTGGAGAGGACTGGTATAAATATCATACGTCACCAACAGAAATATATTCAATAATCAAAAATGTTAGTTCACACAAAGCTCCAGGCATGGACAAAATACAAAATGTAGTACTTAAAAACTTATCAAAAAAGGCAATAGTTCAATTAAATTACATCATAAATAGCTTATTCAAACTCATGTACTTCCCCCAACACTGGAAAACGGCTAACATAATACCAGTCCCTAAACCTGGAAAAGACAAAAACAAACCCACTAGCTACAGACCTATTAGTCTATTATGTTCCATAAGTAAAATTGTAGAAAAAATAATTTTGGATAGAATTAAAAAACACGAGGAATTAAATAAAATTAGCAGGGATATACAGTTTGGGTTTAGGAAGCAACACAGCACAGTTCAACAAGTAGTACGTATAGTCAATGACATAAGTAAAAATTTTAACTTGGATAAGATAACAGTAATGGTATTACTAGACATACAAAAAGCATTTGACAAAGTTTGGATTGATGGACTGATGTATAAAATGATCAAGCAAAATTACCCAGAAACCCTGATTAGACTAATACACTCATACATAACCAATAGAAAGTTCAAAGTAGTAATTAATGATACTAAATCTAGAACAAAAGAAATAGTAGCGGGAGTTCCTCACGGATCAGTCTTGGGACCACAGTTATTTAGCATATTCCTCAATGACATCCCAGAATTTGAAAGAACAAATATAGCCTTATTTTCAGATGACACAGCTATATACGCTCATTCTTTTTGTGCTGTCGTAGCCGCGAAACAAATACAAATACATTTAAATATGTTAGAAAAATACCATAGTCAATGGAAAGTAACACTAAACCCAGAGAAAACAGAGCTAATAGTATTTTCCAAAAAAAATGACAGCAAATAAAATTTTTCACCAGTTAAAGTATATGGACAGCAAGTAGCTCCTTCAAACAATGTGAAGTATCTCGGGGTGCATCTGGACTCAAAATTAACGTATAAACATCATCTCAAAATGGCAATACAGAAAGTTTATCCAATTATGAAAAAAGTGTACCCATTACTGGTTAAAAATTCCTCACTAACTATGGAAAACTGTTGAAAAAAGGAAAACTACTTTTTCGGTCCTAATCGTGTCTTGGTTAATTAAATAAATAACACTTCGTTTATATGAACTTAGGTTTTCTATAATTAAATGAAATAGATTCGTTTTGGAAAAAGATATCGCGACGGTTGTCTTTACTACAGGTTCAAAACCAGGACTGACTGTGTATCGGTTTCGTCGACGACCACAACAGTCCGGAGCATCCAAAAAAAAAATAATAATAAGGAAACCAAGCTACGCCTTGGCCCGCGCGTCGATCCACGGACTGCTCTCTAGGAGAATACATAGTTTTAAATATATACATTTCCAATACTCCCACTTATTTAGACTATTATTCCGATTTCATTCCTTAAGTTTTCGAACCGTTGCTTAGCTAAAGGTTTTGTGAGTATATCTGCAAACTGTTTCGCACTTTCAACATATTCTATAATAATATCGCCTCGATCGTTAATATCTCGCACAAAATGATAACGAACATCAATGTGTTTGGTCTTCGCGTGGTACTCAGGATTGTTTGCTAGTTTAATCGCAGACTGATAGTCTACGTACATCGGTATTGTTTCACATTTCTGATCTATTTCTTGAAAAAATCTTTTCAACCATATAGCTTCCTGAGTACCTTTTGCTAGTGCGATATACTCCGCTTCTGTGGTCGAAAGAGCAACTATACGCTGTCGTTGGCTAGACCATGAAACTGCACCATTATTTAATATAAATACAAAACCTGTTGTCGATCTTCGAGTATCTATACATCCCGCATAGTCTGCATCTGTATATCCTCTTAATATACAATTACTCCCACTGTTTCCGTAAACAATTCCATGATCTGCCGTTCCTTTTAAGTATTTTAGAATCCTTTTCACAGCTTGCCAATGTCCTTCTCCGTGATTTGTAAGAAATTGGCTGAGTTTATTTACCGAAAATTCAATGTCTGGCCTAGTAACTCTAGCAGCAAAAAGGAGTGAACCGACCACTTCACGATATGGTACATCATGCATTCTCACATTTTCCGGCTTTTTCAGCTGCAGCCCGGGCTCAAACGGAATACTTACTCGCTTTGCATCTACCATATGAAATTTATTAAGCATTCTATTGATATATTGTTCCTGCTTTATTTTAATTGTTCGATTTTTTTCGGTCACGAACGATTTCCATTCCAATAAAATGCTTAACATTTCCAATTGTGATTTTGAATTCTTCTTTCAATTTCTTCAGAACTAATTTAACTGCTTCCTCCGATTTAGATAACACTAGTCCGTCATCCACATATAAAGCTAGAATTACTTTTTCTGAATTTAATTTGCCTATGAAAACGCAATTATCGCTTTTACTCTGACGAAAAACATAACGATTCATGAAATCGGTAAATTTTGAGTTCCAACAGCGCGGTGATTGTTTAAGACCATACAAACTTTTTCTTAATCTACAAACCACTCGTGGATATTCTTTTTCAATAAAACCTTGTGGTTGTTCCATAAATATTGTTTCTTTTAACTCACCGTGAAGGAACGCAGTTTTCACATCAAACTGGGCTAACTCTAAATCATCTGTTGCTGCAATAGCCAAGAGCATCCTAATTGACTCGTACCTTACAACTGGTGCAAAAGTCTTGGAAAAATCGATTCCTTCGCGTTGAGTGTACCCTTTTGCTACAAGTCTGGCTTTATAACGTTGTACATTTCCTTCAGAATTCAATTTTTTCGTGTATACCCATTTGCACGCTATTGTCCTTTGATTTTTCGGTAATGTTTCAAGTGTCCATGTGTTATTTTCTCGGAGCGCACTTAATTCTTCTTCCATCGCTCTTTTCCACTTTTCTGCTTCTACACTAGACACTGCATCTTCATACGTTAGCGGCCCTGCATCTGCTAACGATGCATAACCGAACTCACTGTAACGATCAGGTGAACGCAATGCTTCTCTGTCGCGTAGTATTCTTCCTGTTTGTTGTGCTTCCTCTTCATCATGGTTTTCACTAGATTGCTGCTGCATTCCTCGAACATTTTCCCGTGATGACTCATCTGCTACAAATTCTTCTTCCTCCTCGTCGATAGGCTCGTCATAATTTCCAAAATCCAGCGTTGTTAGCTTCTGCTCACTAAACTCTTCTTCAGCGGTCACATTTCCATTTTCTTCATTAAAAGTGACATCGCAACTTACATGTACTTTTCGTGATTTTTCGTCCCACAATCTGTAGTTCGTTGACTCCCCTTCATAACCGATGAAGACCATCTTATCGCTTTTTCGATCCAACTTTTTCCGATTTACTTTAGGAATGTTTTTGTATGCTGTACTTCCAAATATTCTCATATGTTGTAATTCTGGCTTTCGTTCGAACCATTTTTCATACGCGGTTTTACCGTCTAACTGCTTAGTTACTGTTCGATTAAGAATATAGGCAGCGGTCTTTATTGCTTCTGCCCATAAATACTTTGGCACATCTTTTGCAATTAACATCGATCGTGCACTTTCCACGAGAGTTCGCATCTCCCGCTCTGCTCGTCCATTTTGTTGAGGAACGTACGGTGTTGACCTCTCATGGATTATTCCTTTTGTTTTCAGAAATTCTTGAAATTCATTTGATACGTACTCTTTTCCGTTGTCTGTCCGTAGAATTTTGATCTTGTTATTTGTTTGCCTTTGAACTAGAGCCTCATATTCCTTCAACTTACTTAGAACCTCCGATTTATGACGTAGGAAATAAATTGTTCGATAACCTGTGCAATCGTCTTTAAACAGTAAGAAGTATCGTGTACCACTCGGAGATTCCACGTTTATCGGGCCGCACACATCTGAATGAATCATTAATCCTGGTTCCTTCTCTTTCGGTTTTTCACTTAAGAAATGTGGTTTTCGTGCTTGCTTTCCTAATGTACAAGCTTCACAAAAGAAATCAGCTTTATTTTCGATTTTCATCCCACTCACTGCATTCATTTCGTTAGTTTTCTTGATGGCACTTACGTTAATATGGCCGAGTCGCTCATGCCATAACTTCAGAGAGTTCTCTTGCACTATATTACATTCTATAGGAGTCTTCGTTTTAAACAACATCTTAAACAACTGTCCATGTCGCACTCCCACTGAAGATAAAGCGCCACTGCTACTTCGAACCTCGCATCGTTCATCAGTTACATGGAATGAAAACCCCTTTTTTGTTATTGCGACCACCGAAAACAAATTTTGTTGCAAATCCGGCACTAGAAGAACATCTAACAGTTTCCGGTCCTCTTCTTTATCATTTACATATGCCTTAATGTCTATCGTTCCTATTCCCAACACAGGCAAAACTTTTCCTCCGGCGACTTTCACAAACCTAGTTCTATCAGGTGCTCGTAATTCTTGGAAAATATCTTTGAGTGGTGTCATATGCATAGACGCTCCCGAATCTGCTATCCACACGGATTCGATTTCATTTGGCGATTCCGACGACAAAACCATAGCGTTATACGTTTCCTGTAGATTTGATGGCTTGTCCGCTTTCTTTTTGTTTATTTTGTCGGCAGCGCGCTTCTTACACTCCCGAAACCAGTGTCCTTTTTCGTAACAGTAGTTACAAGGAAATTTCTGTTTCATTTCATCAACATTATTTTTCTTCTTCGCCTTCGCTTGACTGCTTGAAACTGCTTCATCTGTGCGCTTCTTAAATTTTAAATTCTTTACTTTTAATGCTAGAGATGTTTCTTCCTCTTCGGTTGATGTAAGACGTTTATCTTCTCGGATTATTCTTGCAATTAAATTCTCCTTTTTTCTTTCCTCTTTTGTTGTACTTTCCCAGGCCATTCTGAACGTAGAGAATTTCGACGACAAGCTATCCAACAGTCTCGACATCACTGCACTCTCGGAAGGCTTATCTCCCGCATCGTTTAGCTTCTTACAGATAGTTTCAAACTTCTCGATTTGCGTCGCGACTGGTTCACCATCAGCAATGCGAAATTTATAGAAGTCTTGCCAATTACTTTGCTTCACATCTTCGCTGGTGTCCCCATATAAGGTATTCAGTTTCTCCCAAATCTCTTTCGGTGTCGTGCAGTTTATTAAATTCGCATGTAACGACGTGTCCACTGAGCTAAGGAGAATCACTGATGTCTTTGACTGCATCTTTTTCCATTCCTTCCAATCCTTTACCGCACTTGTCTTAACTGGCTCTTTGTCCGTTCCTTTTACAAAATCCGTTAAATCTTGCGCTTCAAGCACGATCGACACGCTAAATTTCCATAGAGCGAAATTTTTGCCGTCGAATTTTGTAAGACTGTATGTATCCTTTTCTGCCATTTTTCCTTATCACCTTTTCACATTCGTCAAAGGAAAAAAAAAACAACGGAAACACACTTCGGATCACTACAGTATTTCGACAATGTTCAAAGTAACTCACTAAAAACACCAAGACACTAAACAACCCGTTGCGCAGTGGAAGCGTGCTGGGCCCATAACCTGTTGAAAAAAGGAAAACTACTTTTTCGGTCCTAATCGTGTCTTGGTTAATTAAATAAATAACACTTCGTTTATATGAACTTAGGTTTTCTATAATTAAATGAAATAGATTCGTTTTGGAAAAAGATATCGCGACGGTTGTCTTTACTACAGGTTCAAAACCAGGACTGACTGTGTATCGGTTTCGTCGACGACCACAACAGTCCGGAGCATCCAAAAAAAAAATAATAATAAGGAAACCAAGCTACGCCTTGGCCCGCGCGTCGATCCACGGACTGCTCTCTAGGAGAATACATAGTTTTAAATATATACATTTCCAATAAAAACAAAAGACTGATATACACAAGTATACTAAGACCAGTGATAGTATACGGTGCCCCAGTATGGTGCTCTGCAGCAATGACAAACCTGAAACCATTACAAGTCTTTCAAAATAAATATATGAGACTGATTTTAAATAGAAATAGGTACGAAAGAATAGCCGCAATGCACAGAGATGCTAATTTAGAACCAATAATCGAGTATATTAGAAACTTAGGACAGAAGTTTTACAAATATCAGCTGCAAGATGAAAATGCGTTTCTTAAAGATATAACTAGAATAAGATACAATAATAGTTTATTTAGGATAAAACACAAACTTCTATACCAAAATGTACCGATGTTTAATGAAGAAAGCAACTATGACTAAGATAAAAGTACAAAATAGAATTATTTGTTATCTGAAAATTCTAAAAGCAGGTTTTGCAAGTATAGTTTCCTGTATAATATAGATAGACGAAATATATTTGAAATTTTAAAAATTACACTGTGATAAGGAAGCTGAGAAGAAGATGTAGATCTAAAATAAGGGAAATTAAAGGTATAGCCTCGCCTAGGGGTAGGAACTTTATAACATACCAAAGACAGTTAGAAATGTTGTATAGATTAGCTATAGTGGTTAAGTTATACATGTTATATAATATAATAGTGCAATAAAGTATATGGAAAAAAAAGTTCTCGTCCGATCACTGAAGTTAAGCGATATTGGTACATGGATGGTGACCGCTTGGGAATAGTGCGTGTTGTTGTTAGTATTTTTTTTCATACCGCTCCATTTTTACTGTTTATAGCTATGAAAGTGACTTATTCTAAACGATTTTATTTAGATTCACTTCTTTGTCCGTTTCTTTGTAGTGCGGACCTGTCAGAAATTCATCTTCACTTATTGTCAATGTAAGTACCAATTTCTTCGATAAATAAAACTGTATTTTTACCAACGACCATTCTATGTCTGTAAAACACCACTCGTTATCCGACCACCGAGCAGGTAACATCGTGCCGCGCAGTGGTGCGAAATCTACCCTGCTCGCCCAAGCCAAGAGTAGAAATCGCGTTGTGCAAATCAAATGGCCCACAATCACCGCCCATTGATCGGCCACGCAATAAGATAGATTAGCATTTAGCGTGCTTAATCGCAGTGATAACACCTCAGTCCAACATATAAACAATAAGTGATATCGTTAATGAAGTTATCGTGAAAAGTGCCACCAACAATGCCAGGGGGGTCTTCCCCCCTGCCACTCAAGGAGGAACCCACCCATCAACAGTCCTAATGGCCACCCCAGAGGAGAAAGGAACTTCACCGAGAATAGGGGCCATCCAGAAAATCATCAAATTGGAAAAAGCAGGACCCATCTCGCCGAGAGACCTAAACAAAATATGCAAAATAATTTCCTCAAATGGCAAGAGAAAAAACACAAGCATTCCTAAGGTACAAACAAAAATCCAAAAGGGCAACAAAAGGAGCCTGCCTCTGCCCATAACACGAATCCCAACACCAAAGGACTCACAGGAAAGCCACCACTCCTCAATGTAATCGCTAAACTCCACGACCACAGAAAGTGCTCAATAGCAACAGATAGCAGAAATACTACAGGCTCTACGTAGAGAAATCCACGACATAAAGGCACAAAATGACTTCCTCGTCGCCCAGCACGACAACCACCTCGCCCTTATCAACAACCTGCAATCCCAAATTGCAAGCAAAAGCGATAACATAGACAGCGAATCCGACCGTGCTAAAACACCAAGCAGCTCATTATCGTCGAAGGACGCCGACCACCGCGGATAAACCCCAACAGAGGTACTCAACCCCAAATTACGGAACGACCCCTTCATACCGGCTCCTACCAAAAAAAGGAGAGACGGTTCAACGCCAGGACCCCAACAATCGGTCCCAAATACAGCCCAGCAGGCAAGTGCAATAAATAGCACCAGCACCGACAATCAAACCCCAAGAAGCGCCAAGCCACCCCTGGACCCACAGACCCCCCACCAAGCAACACAGCCGAAAGGTAACAGACCACCCCCCATAACAATTAGCGGCCAAACAGCCCAGACCACCATAAATACCATCCTCAACCACCTCCACTGCAAACTCGAAGGTAACTTTCGCACCAAATCCACAAGCAACGACAGTCACACACTATATATCGAACACCCAACCGACTACAAATCGGTGCTAGAGTTACTAAAACAAAAAAACACCAAATACTTTACCTACACCCCGAAATACGAAAAAACACAAATTTACCTGTTAAAATACATAGAAGGCAATTTCGACGACGAAACACTACTAAAAGAACTCGGCAACGCCAAAATCCCCGACCTCCACTTCATAAAAGTAGCAAGATTTCAAACAAAAAAATCCATAGAATCAAAGACAACACTACCCATCTTCACAGTTCACCTCTCACCGCAAAGCAACCCAAACAACCTCAACCAAATCAAAAGACTACTCCACCAGACAATCTCCTGGGACAAACTTAAACCGCGCGCAACAGTCCAATGCTGGAAATGCCAAAGACTTGGACACTCCTCTAGTAACTGTAACCTTCTTTATAGATGCGTCAAATGCCCAGACACCCACGAACCAGGCCACTGTAAAATAGTCCCCACAGACTCCGACCAAACTGTAGATACTAAGAACAACCTCCACTGCGTACTTTGTGGTAATAAAGGCCACCCAGCTTCATACAGAGGGTGTCCAACGATCGTCAACAACCAAAAACAAACCCAAAAACTCCATTCAACCCAAAAAATAATAAGAGAACAAAAGCTCAACAAAATAGAAAAATTAATAAATCCCAATATTTCCTACAGCCAAATGACACAGAACAACAGGGCCAATGCAAACCAACGACTTCCAACCACAACCACAACACCAACCAACTACCCCCCCTCCCTCCCCTCCCCTCACTACCAAGCATACCCCCCAGCACCCCAACAAAACTTCACCACCCTCCTAACCGACATTAGTAACCAAATAAACCTTCTGGCAAAAATTGCAGAATCCAACTCTCAAAAAATAGCCACACTCTTCCAATTATCACTCCCAAATCATCCACAAACCTCTCAATGAATACACAAGCAGCAACATCTCAGAATAAAAACATAAAAATCTCGCTTATAGCACTAAACGTAAACTCCCTAATATCCACCCAAAAGAGGGACAGCCTCCTCCAAACACTCAACAAGCAGGCGCCCGATTTCGCTCTTCTCAGCGAAACGAAACTAAACGTGAAACACAATATTTCCTTTTCAAACTACACCATACTTAGAGCCGACCGACCAAACGCAAAGCAAGCAGGCGGAACAGCCATCCTAGTAAAAAAAAAAACATTAAACATACCAGAATCTACCCTAAGTGCCTAGCATCCTTCAAACTCCTCGAGACAACAATAATCGAGACTAAAATAAAAAACCAAGAAAAAATACTCATTATTGCCGCCTACGCCACCGGTAACAATAGAATGGAATTCATCCCCGAACTCGATACTTTATTTCAAGAATTACAACTCGACAACCCAAACACATATTATATCCTGGCATGCGACCTCAACGCCCGCCACACAAACTGGAAAAACAATACTAACAACCCACGGGGAACAGCCCTAAAAAAATGCTCAGAAAACAACGAAATTAAATACAAAATCGCACTCCACGGCTCCCCTCATACCCAAAAGGCAACTCCTTCATAGATCTCTGCCTCTCCGACCAACGAATCCTCCTCCACAACCTAACAAACAACGGACTTAAGACAATACATCATCAGACAGCGACCACGATGCACTAAAAATCACAGCCACCATCAGCGACCTAATGGACTTAGAAACAGACTCACCCGACATAAAATTTGACTTCAACAAAACCAACTGGAAACGTTTTAGCATCACAGCAACAAAAAAATCAAAGACATCGCAATACCTCATGACAGAAACTTAAATAACAACGAAATAGACTCAGGACTTGAAGCATTAGATTCAGCTATCAAACAAGCCATCTCATCCTCAGTGTTGAAAATCAAACCCACAAACTCCTCCGACAAATACACAAACAGAAAAATAGTCAAACTAAAAAAAAAAAAAAAAAAAAAAAAAAAACAAGAACTACCTGATTAACCTACTATTCCACCTCAAAAGCGCCGGTATCCCCAATAACAGCTGTGACCGTCTCCGGTTGGCGAGACGGTTACCGGTGGGACGGCGTGGTTCTAATAAATAAGAATTGTTTATTTTTGGTTATACAATTCCGAGTCGCGTGTTCTCGGTTCGGCTCGATCGCGGCGGCGCTTGCGACGAGCTGGGGGACGGAGGATGTGGAGGTAGTGAACGTTCTGCCCTGACGGTCTATAAGGCGCGTCGTGCGGGAGTCGTACAATAGACTTCCGATGTGCAATAGGGCTCTGGCCTATTGGGCGCGGAGACACCTCATCGGCAAGGCAGGGCGCAACATTGCTCTCGGCCTATTTCGGAAAGGAGGCTGGTAATCGGCACCGCGTGACTATGGCCAACACGTGCACAACTCACGGATACAAAAAGAGCGTCTTGGATGTACGGTCGGGCGGTGTTTACACACTACTATGTACTGTACAAGAGCTGTCAACATTGCTCGCTGTGGCCTTTATATTGACAGACCGTACATCTTCGCTCGCGAGACAATTCGCGGTTTCGCGGCCGCCTAGCGGTCGCGGTCGGAACTCGGCTTAACCGATCTGCGCCGTATGCTCGCACGGCGCGTGACGTGGCTTCGTCACACAGCCCTCTACTCTGCAGACTATCCAGACTAGTTAATGAATAAAAAAAAATCAACGAAGAATACATTAAATCCTACAATAAATACGGGGAAAATAAAATAAGAAAAATCCAGCCAGATAGTAAACCACTCGAACAAGTCAATAGCCTATTCAAAGGTAGAGGAATGACTCCAATAGAAAACCTCACAACTGACAAAAACGAAACAAACCTCCTGCATAAAGCCAACATTGAAACAGACAATCACCCAACAAACAAAGAAAACCGCTTAATTGTAAACAACCGAATCGATAAACTAAATATACTAGGTGCCCAATACACTCTAACAAACACACAAAACATCAACCTCGGCCATAGAATATTCTCCGAAACAATCACCCGCAAGGCACAAGAAATCAAAGAAAAAATCGAAGTCGACATAGCCCAAAACATTACCGCAACACAATTTTCCAAAACTAACCCTTCTTTCAACCCCTGCGAACAAACCATCCGCAACTTCTTCACTGACACACGCTCTCAGGAAACAATACTCAAAAATACCAATAACAAAAAATCAGCAGGCATCGACGGCATCTCCAACGCAATATTAAGAAAACTACCGGGCAAATTCATCTTCCTATACACGATTTTATTCAACAACGCACTGAACAACTCTTATTTCCCAAACAACTGGAAAAAGGCGAAAACTATTTACATTAAAAAAAAGGAAAGAACGGAACCATCCCCACAAGTTATAGGCCAATAAGCCTACTACCTAACATAAGCAAAATTTTCGAAAAAACAATACTCACCTCACTCACATACTACATAAACGAACAACAACTAATCCCCGAAGAACAGTTCGATTTCAGAAACAAACACTTCACCACCCACGCAATAAACAAATTAACCTCAGACATATATTGGGCACTAAATAACAGAAAATGCGCTCGCTTGATTGACCTAGAGAAGGCTTTCGATACAGTCTGGCTAGAGGGACTCCTTTTCAAACTCTCCAAAGCAAACCTCCCTTTCCACCTCCTCAAAATATTATGGAACGCAACACAAAACAAACAATTCATAACAACAGACGGTAAAAATTCCTCAACCATAACATTTAAAATAACTAACGGACTTCAACAGGGTACAGTGATCTCCCCAGTACTCTTGAACCTCTACACCGCCAATCTCCTCAAACTCTTTAACCTCAATCAGGGCAACGACATAAAAGCAATAGCGTTTGCAGATGACCTACTAATCTGCTCCACTAACGAATAAGCAACAACAATAGAGTTCACACTACAAACACTATTCGGAAAAATACACAAGTACCTCGCCAACTGGAAACTAAAAATAACCACACAAAAATGCGAAACGATCCTTTTCCGTCCCACCCTAAAAAACTCACACATAGACGTCAGAAAACATTGGAAAAAATTCCAAATAAAGGAAAACCCCAACTCCCAAAACCCAATCCCACACAAGCATACAACCAAATAACTAGGCCTACTCCTGGATCCCCAATTGAAATTCTTCACCCACATCGACACACAACTCTCCAAAGCAAAACAAGCCTTCAATAGCCTCTCCCGCCTATTCTACTCCAAACACCTCAACAGCAAATGTAAAACCCTCAGCTACATCACCCTTATCAGACCAATCCTTACATACGCATGCCCCATCTGGTACAACATTCCTAATTCCAAAATGGAGAAACTCCGCCTATTCGAAAGGTATGTCCTACGCGCATGCCTAACCATGTTCAGAACAAAACACTCAAACTATATAAAACATTACAGAAACGAAGTATTATTAAACACTGCAAACATCTCTAGAATAGACTCCCACATCCTAAACCTCTGCAGAAACCACTTTGCAAAAGTCGCAAGAAACACCAGCAACAGCCTAATCCACATCCCCTTCTACCCCTAACCCCTATACTTCGAAAAAACCTTAAAAACAGGATACACTCCACCAGATTTATTTCCATACCTCGACAGCAAAGGGTACTTAACTGACGACTACAACATACCTATAATCTACCATATAGATAGGGGCACCCTCCCAAAAGCCATAACATATCCTCCCCACAACTCCGAAACACTCACTAGAACCGCACATCTTAAGTTCTGTACAAACCTACCAGACAGGGACCTAATTACGAAACCGAAGACGAACGAAAAATACTGGTGGTTTGACCCCCCCCCCCCCGCCCCAAAGATAAGATAAAGACTAAGCAAAAAAAAAGAGGCGGAATACCGCACCTTACCACTGTACATATGTATATACTGCACACATTGCATAAAAAAAATCTAGCGCAACTTAGAATAACTTAGTCTAACCTAGCCTAAACTAGAATAAGATAGATATAACTTACCTATGATACTATTATTTATATTTATTTCTACTATACAGGGTGTCCCACTAAGGAGTGGACAGCGCGATATCTCTTAAAGTATTGTCGATAAAAATATAAAAAAATAGGGAATTGCATGGTTCGAGGGGGCCCATTTATTAGCGCGAACGAATTTTGTTTTCGATTATTATTTTAAAAGATACGATGGTCAAGTTCGGTTTTTCAAATGGAACTATTTTTTTTGAAGACCTGAGTTGATAGTGCGTTCCAAGACAAATTCAATAAACTTTAATGTATACACTTTATTTCCACTGGTTTTTAAGATATTGCGCTTGCTAAATTACTGATTTTCACTGGAAGAAAACCCTCTGGAATAGGAAGGACCGGGGTCGGTCTTACTGGCGCTACGGGTGGCATTGCCTGTTGAAACTGATACCTACCTGCCAAAGGTCTACGACAGGGTTCGCAGGCCCAAAATCTGGACAATTCTTTTCCGTCAGAAATGCTACTTAGGTAGGTACATCTGCGGTATCGAGAAGCGCATCGTTACTTTTATTCGCACTTGCTTCTACGCTCGGATGGCCGGTTCTTTTGGGAGGGATGCAAGTTGGATTGGTTAGGTTAGGAGGAGTGAAAGTTGCTAGACTAAATTTCAACCATAGGGAGCAGATTGTATCAGAACCAATTCAACTTGCATCCCTCCCAAAAGAATCGGCCATCCGAGCGTAGAAGCAAGTGCGAAATAAAAGTAACGATGCGCTTCTCGACACCGCAGATGTACCTACCTAAGTAGCATTTCTGACGGAAAAGAATTGTCCAGCCTTTGGGCCTGCCATTTCTGGCGTAGACCTATGGCAGGTAAGTATCCATTTCAACAGGCAGTGCCACCCGTGGCGCCAGTAAGACCGCCCCCGGTTTTTGCCATTCCAGAGGGTTTTCTTGCAGTGAAAATCAGTAATTTTGCAAGCGCAATATCTTAAAAACCAGTGGAAATAAAGTGTATACATTAAAGCTTATTGAATTTGTCTTGGAACGCACTATCAACTCAGGTCTTCAAAAAAAAATAGTTCCATTTGAAAAACCGAACTTGACCATCGTATCTTTTAAAATAATAATCGAAAACAAAATTCGTTCGCGCTAATAAATGGGCCCCCTCGAACCATGCAATTCCCTATTTTTTTTATATTTTTATCGACAATACTTTAAGAGATATCGCGCTGTCCACTCCTTAGTGGGACACCCTGTATAAGCAAAAATTACCGAAGCGCCCTTTTCCCTTTGAACCACACGCTAAATAAACACTCAGGGTGCAAAATGTCCAAACTAATTACCCAAGTAGGAAACTACAATTAAAAAAAAAGAGCGACCACAATGATTACCTCAAAGCCCAGAAGCGGGCAGATTGGCTCACTCTGTAAGAGCCAACTGGCTATAAGAGTCCCAAAAATAATTGTAATGTATGTTTTTGCTATCGTTTTATAACATGTAAAAATCTATTGTAGGCATAAATAAAATGATTTCTGGAAAAAAAAATGTCTGTAAAACACCAGTTCTCGTCCCCAGTCTCGTCCGAGAACTTGCCGGACGCGGACGCATAACCAATAAGGGTGTACAAATAATTGTGGAAATTATTCCGTAAATAAATTAGTTTAGCTTAGTAGCAAGTAACTAAAAGTATAATAAACACGAACTAAAAGTAGAAAGAGAAGCAAGCTTGCAGTCATAAGTTGGGCGACGAAAATAACGAAATCCAAAAATGTCCACCACGTGGGCAAGGAACGGTAGGCGAAGTAAACTTTAGCGAACTATTAAACAAAGATAAAAAACGAAAAGGCAGTCCGCTAAGGGCTCACGAAATAAAAATGAAGAAAGCAGCCAGGAAAATTACAAATAATACCTCATCAATACCTACAAGCAATAGGTTTGAATTGCTACAAGATGAAGGATTAATGTAAACAGATAACATAACCAACGGGAATACACAGACCAGGGGAAAATACTAAAGCCAGTTCCAATAGTTGTTCATGGAAGCATAAAATCGCATGACGGACTAATCAACAAAATCAAATGCCATGTTAAAGGCAAATTTCATATAAAATACAGTAAGGACAGAATTAACATACACACAACGACAGTAGAAGACTACAAGGAACTTTTAAATAATATCGATGAAGGTACGGAATTTCATACGTACACAATGAATCAAGACAAAACAAAGGCCTTTGTAATACATGGCTTAATAAGTAATTTAAATACTACAGACTTACAATCAGAGCTTCAAGAACTGGGAGTAAAAGCAGAAAAATGTACTATAATGTATGGTACAAATAATCCACTGTACATGATTACAATAAAGGGAAACGTAAATGTACATATGCTAAATCAAAAAGTTAAATACTTAGCATACATCAAAATATGGTGGGAAAAGTATTATAATAGAAGACAAATTACACAATGCCATAGATGCCAGGAGTGGGGGCATGCTACGACAAATTGCCATGCAAATCCAAAATGCCTTAAATGCGCAAGCAGCCATTTGACAAATGAATGCAAGAAAAGCTGAGAAGAGCCTGCAAAATGTGCAAACTGCGAGGGAAATCATCCTGCGAATTCTATCAAATGTGAAGTCTACCAAAGGAGAGTGGAATGGATAAACTCAAACAAGAGCAGGAAACCGATCGACATTGGCAAGAAATCACAACTTCAACAGCAACGAGTCAATATACACAGCATCACAGAATTTCCTGAAATAAGGGTAGGCGGGAACAGAACAACAATCCCAAAAGAAGGAACGGCAACAGGAATAAGAGAAGTAGGTCCTAGTATTAGTTATAAAGAAACTTTAATAAATAGAAAAGATACAAATCAGATAGGAAACGATGTACAAGACTTAAATACATTATTTAACGAGATGAAAACATTAAACCAATTGGTAAATGTTCCACAGATGATAAGACTTATTAGCGAATTAAATAAAAAAATGGTAGAATGTAGGACACCTATGGAGAAATTTCAAGTATTTTATGATTTCAGTACAATGTTAAACAATGGTTGCGAATAATTTAGTAATTTGTAGCTGGAACGAAAACAGTGTTAAAGGTAAAATAACACAGGTAACAGATTTTCTATTTAGAAATAAAATAGATATATTTTTAGTAAACGAAACCAAACTAAAGGGTGAAGAAACAATTAAAATAAGGGGATACAATATCATGACTAAAAATAGAGACAATGGAGCTGGGGGAGTAGCCATAATAATAAAAGAAGGAATTTCATATGAAAGAATAGATATTAAAAGACAGATCTCATTAGAAAATATTTGTGTTAGATTGAGGAGTAACTTGCATATTGTGGGGGTTTATAACAGACCACTAAATCACTTCACTGATGGTGACTTGGATTCATTACTACAGGTCTCACAAAAAGTATTAGTCGTAGGAGACATGAATGCTAGACATGCAAACTAAAACTGTCATAGAAATAATACTAATGGTATAACGCTCAATAATTATGTACAAAATAATAATATAGCAGTATTATACACAGACACTCCTACCCATATACCATTTAATAGTGGAACACCAACAACATTAGACATAATAATAAACAAACAGGTCACAAATAGAACACACTCAAATACACTAAGCGATTTAGATTCAGATCATGTTCCAATATACTTTGAGTTACAGAACGAATACAGAGATAGAATACAAAGACGCATTTTTAATTACGAAACAACAGATTGGAAGGAATTTCGGAACATTTTAGATAGAAATATTATCATAAATAACAAAATAAATAATAAGGAGGCAATAGAAACTGAGACAATTAAACTGACAAAATCAATACAAAACGCACGGGACAAGACAGTTAAAACTAAAACGATATTAGCTCAGGGTACGCAACTATCAGACACAATAATAAATTTAATCAAAAATAGAAACTATATCAGAAAACAGTGGCAAAGGACAGGCATACCAGTGTACAAAGAGATGTTTAAAGAGATGATTAGAAAAGTGAGGAACGAAATTAGAATATATAGAAATGAAAAGTGGTCTGAAGAATTAAAAAAGATTAACGTGCAAGATAGTAGCTTATGGAAAATGACTAAGGTTTTGAAAACTCAATTTGAGACAATACCTGCTCTAAAAAAAAGACAATAAAACTGCACTGACTGATGACGAGAAAGTAAATATGTTAGCAACAGAGTTGGAAAAAATACATAATATAGATTTAGTTAATAATACTGCTGAGCAGAACAACATAACCCCATAAACATGATTCATGTATGAAAGAAGCTAATTCCCTTTAATTCACGAAAAGTTCTCACGCAAAGATTGTGAAATCATCTTTGCTAATTCCAATTGTACCTTTAATTCACGAAAAACATTAAAAACATTCTCAGGCAAAGATTGTGAAATCAACTTTGCTAATTCCAATTGTATTCTCGTTCTCCGTTCGAACACTGATTCCTCTGTCACTTTTTATACTTCACATTCCTTTATTGGCCACAAATCAATTCAGTGCTCAGATTTTTAGCTTCGGTTTTAAGGAATTAGCGGGCAAGGCCTGTAGTTGACATAAACACTTTTATAAGAGCGACATCTTCTGTTAAAAATGTCATATGAAAATCGTTTTACGATGGAAAATAATAAAAACTTAGTAGAGACTAATTTAAACGAATCAAAGTCGGTAATAGATTAATAGCACATTCGCCAGCCTGCACTAGTGATATGAAACATTTTGTTTTAAGTCGACTTCATAGTTTTTTCTTGTACAACGCCTGCTAATTCCTTAAAACCGAAGCTGAAAATCTGAGCACTGAATTGATTTGTGGCCAATAAAGGAATGTGAAGTATAAAAAGTGACAGAGGAATCAGTGTTCGAACGGAGAACGAGAATACAATTGGAATTAGCAAAGTAGATTTCACAATCTTTGCCTGATAATGTTTTTAATGGTTTTCGTGAATTAAAGGTACAATTGGAATTAGCAAAGATGATTTCACAATCTTTGCGTGAGAACTTTTTTCGTGAATTAAAGGGTTAAAGGTACAATTGGAATTAGCAAAGATAATTTCACAATCTTTGCGTGAGAACTTTTCGTGAATTAAAGGGAATTAGCTTCTTTCATACATGAATCATGTTTATGGGGGGGGAGGGATTTCATCACTTTTTTCATATTAATTAAAATAATAATGAAGCACACTTACATGTAAGAAAATAATGAAGATTTTTCGAATGCCAGGACATGTGTCTCTGTCGATACGAAAAAGAATAGAGCTCCAGTCACCCGCTTCGTTTTGTGTTTCGAACCCTCTCTACGTACCAAACAAACCGATCACGTCCCGCCGCTATCGCGCGAAATCTTCTTTACCATCGTGACGTTTCAAAAATGTTAACAACTAGCAGGTTATTATGATTGAATGACAGCCAAGTGACATTTATAAATTATGCTTTCGAGGCGACACCTACTGGCGTCAAGTGGAGAAGGAAAACGTGACGTCATACCTCGTAATCCTAAAAGTATAATTTTTATAACTATTAATTCAGAATAAATCTTATATCTTTTAGACAAATAGCTTGATACATTAAGTAAACCGACATATAGGTTCGAAAAAAAAATGATTCGCTTAATCATGTAAAAACACCGGGACTATGTCATAAAATAAGATAATAAGGCTAAAATAGCTCCGACGACCTATCAATTTCGCTATCTTTCGTGTATAGAGACATGGTCGCTCAGTGTGCCTATGGGTAGAGGGGAAGGGGGAATTAGCTTCCAGACGCGACCGCGTCTGTTGATCCAGTTCGTAGAGAATTTTTTAAAACAGCCAGAAGATCAAACAGATGAAATAAATAATACGCATACCTCACCTCAGGAAATAAGACAAACAATTAAAACAGTAAGTGCACGCAAAGCTCCAGGATATGATGGGATACAAAATATTTTATTAAAAAACCTATCTAAAAAGTCAATAGTACAGTTGACATATATAGTACATGCCATATTTAAACACGAGTACTTCCCAAAATACTGGAAAAGGGCAAATGTAATCCCAATTCCCAAGCCAGGTAAAGACAAAAAAGATCCAGTAAATTATAGGCCAATAAGTCTACTACCAATGCTAAGCAAGATAACAGAAAAAATAATCTTAAAAAAACTCAAGGAATATGAAGAAAAGCACAATTTAACAATAGATATACAATTTGGATTTCGGAAGCGACATAACACAGTACAACAAGTAGTACGCATAGTTAATGACATAAGTATACATTTTAATAAAGATAAAGTAACGGTGCTAGCATTATTGGACATACAAAAAGCCTTCGACAAAGTCTGGATTGATAGTCTTATATATAAAATGATTAAGCAGGAATACCCAAAGAATATAATAACACTAATATATTCATATATGGTGGAAAGAAACTTCAAAGTAGTGTATAACAGTGCTAGCTCAGGTTTAAAGCAGATTAAAGCAGGAGTGCCTCAAGGATCGGTACTAGGACCACAACTATTTAAAATATACTTAAACGATATTCCAGAATTTGACAGAACTAAACTAGCACTTTTTGCTGATGACACAGCCATATATACTCATTCATTTAATGCAATAGTAGCAGCAAAACAAATTCAAATACACATAAACATTTTAGAAAAATATTATGATAAGTGGAAAATAAATATTAATCCGGATAAAACAGAAATTATAGTATTCAGTAAAAAGATAAAAGATAGTAAAATACTTACACCAGTAACAGTATACAATAAAAAAATAGTGCCAATGAATAGTGTAAAATATCTTGGGGTTCATTTAGATTCTAGGCTAACTTATAGACATCATATCAAACAAGCACTCAGGAAAGCGTATTCAGTATTAAAGAAAATATACTCTCTAATGGTAAAAAATTCCTCAGTACAAACAAAAAATAAAAGATTAATATACACATCTAGACTGAGACCTGTAGTAATGTATGCAGCGCCAGTGTGGTGTGCAGCAGCACCCACAAATATAAAACCTCTCCAGGTATTTAAAAATAAGTGCCTTAGATTAGCATTTAACAGAGACAGATATGAAAGAATAAGTAACCTCCACAGTGACGCACAGTTGCCACTAATTTCTGAGTACATTAGGGAAATATCACAAGCGTTCTATACAAATAAATTAAAAAATGACAATAAAATACTTGATAATGTAGTTAGTATAAGGCATGATGATAAGCCATTTAGAATAAAATATAGGTTACCATACCAAAGACTGCCTATTTTCTACCAAAGTAATACATAAGAAAAATATTTATAAGCAAATAAAGTATATGTATACAAAAAACTGATAATAAGCATAAGGATAAAAGAATTATATAAGACTGAGGGTATGAATGAGGAGAGTGATATGATAAAATGTGTGGATGAATGTTTGTGTGTGAGTGTGAGTAGATGGGGACACAAGTGTGTGATTTACTACTGTTAGTACAAAGTCATAATTAAGTTAATGTAAGCTAATATAATATAAAATGTAAAAGTGCAATACAGAATGTGTATTGACATCCCCCCAATTACCAAAAACAGGTTTTTTATGTTATGTTTTCCTGTAGAGATAATGATAGATTATAAGCTATACAACTTGGACATCACTCTGTGATAAATATAATAACAAAGGGACATAATGTGATCTATGTTAAGGGAAAATGAAGGGTAGAGCCACATAGGAGGCAGGGACCTTCAATATCAAACAGACATGTAGGAATGTGTATCCTACCGTTGTGATGTAGCCATGCATGTACCATATAGAGAAACTGTTAATAAATTGTTACGAAGAAAAAAGTTCTCGTCTGATCACTGAAGTTAAGCGACATTGGGCGCGGTTAGTACTTGGATGGGTGACCGCTTGGGAATACCGCGTGTTGTTGGTAGTATTTCTTTTTCATACCGCTCCATTTTTTTTGTTTATAGCTATGAAAGTGACTTATTCTAAACGATTTTATTTAGATTCACTTCTTTGTCCGTTTCTTTGTAGTGCGGACCTGTCAGAAATTCATCTTCACTCATTGTCAATGTAAGTACCAATTTCTTCGATAAATAAAAGTGTATTTTTACCAACGACCATTCTATGTCTGTAAAACACCATAGCGTGTGGATCGTCTTCTCTCTTAGTGTTATACAGAAGATTTATCAAGTATTCAAGTATTCTGGAAAGTGCATAAGTAACTTTAGTCATTATCTAAAGTAAGCAAAACGGCAGAGTTAAAGGAAGTTATAAGTACAGGCGAAAATAGCCTAGAAAATCGAAGAGATGAAGAAAAAGAAAACATAACCTCAAACACGAACACATGGCCAGTGGCAAAATTAAAAGAGTTTGAGAAATTTATCAATGGAACATCACCACTGTACCAGCATAAAATCAGCGAGCTTATACAGAATGATAAAAAAAGCTTAAAAAGGAAAATTATTATTAAACCTAACATCCAAATGGCGAAAACTAAAAAATCGGAAGGACGGAAGTCCGAAATTGAAGAAGCGGGCATGAACACCAAATTAAAAGAAGAAAACAAATCTCTAAGAGAAGAAATAGAAAAACTAAAGGAGATAGTACGCCAATTCAAGGTTTCAAAAACTCCTCAACCAATGAATGAAGAATCGATGGAAGTGTCACTCACTCCACAAAGCAGTCAAGGATCAGAAGAGACACACGACGCACACGACGACCCATTCACCCTAATTATGAGGAAGAAAAACCAAGAAAGTCGGAAAAAGGATAGAGAGCGCATACAGCAGTCTTCCAGACCAATATCACCATCGGCACCAACAGCATTATCCCAAACCACACCAGTAATAAAGCCAAAAACATCCCAATCCCAACCAACAAAACCCAAGCCTTGGAGTAGAAATACGCAGGAGGGTAAGTCCAATAACACAAGCGACAAGAATAAGCCGCCTCCCATAAATGTATTGTACCAAGATCCCAAAGATACCGTAGACTTAATTTTAAATATATCTAAATCAATAGACTTCCATATAAAACGCATAAATAGTGCCAAACATATTATACAATTACAGTCGGTAACAGACTTTGATAAAGTAAAGAAGGCTCTCTCTAGTGCCAATACTAGTTTTTATTCATTTACGCCAAAAGAACAAAAAAATCATACTTACTTACTCAAAGGTCTCCCACAGTCTTTTACGGAACAAGAAATCTCAAATGAACTCCAATTAATTTCTGGTGAGAGCCTATACTTCACCAAAGTTATTCAATTTAAAACAGCTAAATCAATAAGAGAAAATAGAGCGTTACCTACCTATTTAGTACAATTAAGCCCAAGCAGCGATTTAAAAAAACTTAGCGAAATAAGATATGTAAAACATCATGTTGTAAGATGGGAGAAACTAATTAAAAAAGGTGACACCCAATGTAGAAGGTGTCAGAGATTTGGCCACGCAGCAAGTAATTGCAATTTAAGCTACAGGTGTGTAAAATGCAATGATCCACACAACCCTGGTGAATGCAAAGTGAAAACACAACAATCAGACCATCCAGGTAAAAGCCCATATTGTGTGAACTGTGAAACAGAGGGTCATCCGGCCTCGTACAAGGGTTGCCCAAAATTTAAGGAACACAAATTAAATATTAGGACACATAATGAACATACCAAAATAAAGGCCCCACTCGCAATATCGAATCCAGCCTTAGTTAGAGCAGGTTTCTCATTTGCAAACTCGGTTAGAGGAGTAAACCAAGAGACACGCTCCAGCATAGATCCAAACAATACAGCAATATCACCAAGTATAATTTACACCTCACAAGAACAGAAACTTATCCACAACCTACAAACAAGGACAGACAGAATAGAAAAAACCATAGAAACCCTGGCAACAAAACTAGAAACAATGGGAGCACAAATAAGTCACATAGCAAATATGCTAATAAATAGCCAACACATTCAATAACTCACAAAGAAACACACATAATATAAAGCTAATTTCAGCAAATATAAACTCTCTAGTTAGCAATGCCAAAAGAATAGCACTAACACTATTGTTAGACAAACAAAAACCAGACATTATGTTACTAAGTGAAACCCACCTAAATGAAAGACACACTCTATACTTTAAGGACTATATGATCATCAGAAACGATAGACCAAACGAAAAGGCAGGAGGTGGCACAGCAATATTAATTAAAAATAATATAAAACATGAAATACTTGACATAAACACAGAAACAGAGTTGATAGAATCAACAGCAATAAAACTGGACACAACGAACAATAACAAACTAATATTAGTTTCCATATACGCAAAGAAAGGCCCCACTTCAAAATTCAGATCAGACTTAGAAAAACTCTTCAATAAATTAAATTTAATATCGCAATCTAATTATTATGTCTTAGCTGGAGACTTTAACGCAAAACATGTGAATTGGTCCAACAAAATGAATGATGAAAGAGGTATGAACCTCCAATTCATTGGTTGAACAACAATGCTATTAAATATAGAATAAACCTCCTCCACTCAATTACACCATCCTACCCTCGAAATGAATCTTACATTGATTTACTCATTTCAGATGCAAGACTTGAGTATACAAATGGAATTAACAATAAACTACCCACAATCCAAATACCTAGTGACCACGTAGCAATATCAGCAAAAATAAGAATATCACAGCAGAATATCATCATACATCACAATAGTGAAAATACATCATACAACTACAATCAAGCAAAATGGGAAAAATTTCAGAAAATTCTACAGTCAAGCGATCTACACATAAGATCAGATACCAACCTCTCAATAACACAAATTGAAGATCAAATACAAAACATCAACCAAAAAATAATAGATGCCATGGATCAAACAATACCAAAAGCCAATACAAAAAACGCAATAGATAAATACACATCCAGAAGAATCCGGCAGCTAATTGAAGATGAAAAGCAAGCTGTTGCCACAGCCCGTAGATTACATAGATCAAAGAACGCAGGACCCCACATTAGCCACGCAGCAAAAATTATAGACAACAGGATAAAAGCTATAAGGAAAAGACAAAAAGCAGAAATAGAACGGATGGTCAATACTTACTGGCACACAAGGATCAGCCAAATAAACACAAACCAATCAAACAAGATGTTCAGAGAAATCAACCTGATTTTCAGAAAGAAAGAACACACCAAACTTCCGACATTTAAAATCCCAGCAATCAAAGAAAATCTGATAAGGAGAGCAAATATGGATCCCAACACACTAAGTACAGACAACAATAACAACATCCTCATAAGCAACACTAACAATAAATTAGACTACTTAGGTATCCAATACGTAACTGTAAGTGAGCAAAACAACAATTCCAATAACCCCAAATTCAGGAATGTCATAGAGAAAATGTATAACCAAATAATCTCAAACATAGCAGCTGACATACCAGATACAATATGCAATTTTTCTGAGTCAAACAATGCAATAGATCCTAAACCACTAGATGTACTACCAGATTATTTCACAAATGGGGCTGAGGTAAAAAATAAATTTTTGTCCCTCAACAACAAAAAATCAGCTGGTAACGACAAAATTCCAAATTTAGTCTTAAAAAAACTACCACATAACATAATAGTCAACTATACGATATTATTGAACAATCTGCTAAATCATGCTCACTTCCCAACCAGCTGGAAGCATGCAAAAATACTTTCTACACACAAAAAGGGTAAAGACAAATCTAACCCAAATAATTACAGACCTATCAGCCTACTCCCTAATATAGGTAAAGTGTTCGAAAGAATAATCAACGACAGGATCCTTACAATATGCAATGACAAAAACCTAATCCCAGATAACCAATATGGCTTCCGTAAACACCACTCAACGATGCATGCCATAAATAAATTATCCTCCGACGTAAATTGGGCACTAAATGGGGAAAAATGCTTAGGAGCGTGTCTAGTAGACTTGGAAAAAGCGTTTGACACGGTATGGTTAAATGGCCTAATAACCAAACTACAGAAGAAAGACTTCCCACTCATCTTGATCAAGTTAATACATAGCATGATATACGGAAGAAGTTTCAAAACCAGCCTAGGCAACATAACGTCTTCTCAATCATTTAAATTAGAAAATGGACTCCAACAAGGTACAATCAATTCGCCCATTCTTTTCAATATATTCACATGTGATATCCTTAACCTGTTCGGACCAGACAATACAAAATGTTCCATGATTGCCTTCGCTGATGACTTAATAGTATACACAGCAGATAAATCGCCAAATAAACTTCAAGCAACACTGCAAAATGGTATCAACAAGATATTTGCATATTACAAAGCGTGGAAACTAAGAGTTAACGCTGATAAATGCGAATCAATTCTCATTAGACCCTCTTGCAGAAGAGCCTCAGGTACAATTGCACAACAATATAAAGACTTCTCCTTAAAAAGCGATGTTGAAGGGAATATAGGTATAGAACATAAAAACGCAGTAAGGTATCTGGGACTACAAATAGATGATAGATTTTTATTTAACAAGCACATTAGTACCCAATTGCAAAAGGCAAAAAATACATTCGTAGCAAATGCAAAAATATTTTATTCCAAAAAGTTAAATAGGAGAGTCAAACTCACATGTTACCAAATGTTGATAAGGCCTATAATCACTTATGGTTGCGAGATGTGGTACAATACTGCAGCGTCAGTAATGGAAGATTTACGTGTCTTCGAAAGAAGATGCTTAAGAGCATGTCTCAATTTATATAGAACACCTGCCTCAAACTTTCAAAAATACTTTAAAAATGAAACTCTATACAATAAAGCAGGAATTAACAGAATTGATAATTTCATAATAAAACTTATTCGTAATTACTTTGCGTCAGCAGCACAGTTAACTAACAACAGCTTAATATTCCCAATTCCATACCCAGATGAAAACTATATAAAAAAATCACTGCGCACGGGTTATATACCTCCTGAAGCATTCATATTCCTAGATAAAAGCGGGTACATGCAAGACAAATATGCGGTGCCGGTGCTGTACCACATCCCGCGTCACAGAGCGAACAAAACAGTAGTTCATCAGCTGAACCAGCCAGATGAGCAAGGAGACGGAAGCGTTCTTAAATATAGTACAGCGATCCCCCAAAAAGATATCTCGGATTACAAGAATATTGATATTAAAAGGTTCTGGTGGTTGATGAGCAATTAAAAAAAAAAAAAAAAAAAAAGTAGAGGTCAAATCAAATACTCAAGTACCTTAATTAAATAAAATAATTAAATTTTTTAACGTGCCTTATTAACCAAAGATAGTACATAATTAGGTAATGTAACTGTAGAATGTAAGGTATGCGTGCTGCGAATAGGTATGCAAGTATGTATATTTATTATATCTTCTTCGTTCCTCTGTATAGTAACCAAAAACGACAAAAACTAAGTACAAAAGCATAAATAAAATAGTAAGTCTGACTTAAATATTATATATTGTAAGTTAAATAGCATGGGACTGTGGCAAATACTGTGAGCCTTAAGATTCACCCATCCCTTCTATCATAGCTGAGCAACTAAGCAACATCTCCTCAATCCTTCTCCTTTTTAGTCTCTCCTCCTTCTCTGTACATAATCCAATAGTTCCCAACACCCTTATCAATGTAAATATTATTGTTATTGTTACTGTTATAGTTATCAAATATATAATTAGCTTTAGGTATTATAGTTTGTAAGTAAAAACGATGCAACATTAGCTCCCTTTTTTAGGCGTTTTGGGGAGTGTCAAAGTATTATTCGTAACTGGCTAGTCGACCAAACTAGTTCTAAGTACAAATATAATTATAACGAACGATAGACTAGATCACTATCCCTCGTGTTACGATGTCCGAAATTTATAAGACTGAACAAGTGCATTACTATATAAGTCTTTCGTACAGAAAATAGCAATACAATCTATTTGTTTATTTATAGTTATACTACTGTAATAAATATTATTTGCCTTAAATAAACACTTCAAAAAAAAAAAAAAAAAAAAAAAAAAAAAAATGTCTGTAAAACACCAGTTCTCGTCCGATCACTGAAGTTAAGCGACATTGGGCGCGGTTAGTACTTGGATGGGTGACCGCTTGGGAATACCGCGTGTTGTTGGTAGTATTTTTTTTTCATACCGCTCCATTTTTGTTGTTTATAGCTATGAAAGTGACTTATTCTAAACGATTTTATTTAGATTCACTTCTTTGTCCGTTTCTTTGTAGTGGGGACCTGTCAGAAATTCATCTTCACTCATTGTCAATGTAAGTACCAATTTCTTCGATAAATAAAAGTGTATTTTTACCAACGACCATTCTATGTCTGTAAAACACCAGTTCTCGTCCGATCACTGAAGTTAAGCGACATTGGGCGCGGTTAGTACTTGGATGGGTGACCGCTTGGGAATACCGCGTGTTGTTGGTAGTATTTTTTTTTTCATACCGCTGCATTTTTGTTGTTTATAGCTATGAATGTGACTTATTCTAAATGATTTTATTTAGATTCACTTCTTTGTCCGTTTCTTTGTAGTGCGGAGCTGTCAGAAATTCATGTTCATTCACTGTCAGTGTACACGGTCATCATTTAATGTTGCAACCCGCGCTCGCGCGAACACGTAAAATGGCAGCAGCGCCTCACGGACGCATCCCACTACAACCATTCACCGGCCCGGCGTTCGGAGGGTTGTTAGCAACCGCTGGACAGCAGTGATGCCCGAGCTTCGAAAATTTTAGGATGGTCTCTTTTAAATTAACGTCGCAAAGTGCTAATTGAAATTTCCCGGCCCGGGTTGAAGAATTTGGGGTCTTTTTTCGAATAACGTTTGAACTATAAAAGTTAGCGGAATGCAATTTAGGCCAATAATGAGGAAAAATTATTCACTCTTAGTGATGGAAAATTTAAAATATTTACATTTACTTAATTTTTCTTTAATCAATTTTATAACCATAATTGTTGTGAAAAGCTTTTGCGTTTGCAATAAACAGTTTTGTTTATTTGATACTGTATTTAATGCTCTTTTTAAAATTCATGGTGGTGCTAAACAATAGGCTAATTGTTTCTGTATGGTTACTTTTATAAATTGAGAAATTAAATTTTTATTCAAATATGTGTTAGTTCTGCAGAATTCAGAACTTATTTTTCTGGTTTTCTTTTTTATGACTTTATCCTTAATGCAGTGCATGTATAGATCGGACTAAGGGGTAACGAATGGGACGTGTCTTTGATTGTAGCGGTGTTTGAATTTTTTTTCTAAAATTTTTGTGGCTTTCAACGTTAACCAACGCCATGCCTATACCGCCTTCCGTTAATGTCATTTTTTAAACGATGCGCCATTATCGTGGATTTTACACGCAAGTGACGAAAAATCTCTCCGTACAGGGGTATAGCGCCGTATAGGGGTCAACCCTGTTGTAGCTAAAATTTTTTTAATTAAGACGGGTATGAGACCAGTCGACAGTGTTTTCAAAGGTGTGAGTGGTAAACCGATCATAAAAGCGGAGCGCGCGGCTCGCTTACCTGGGCCGGGAAATTCCGCACAGCTCTTTGCGATGTTAATTTGAAGGAGACCATCCTAAAATTTTCGAAGCTCAGGCATCACTGCTATCCAGCGGTCGCTAGCAGGCCTCCGAACGCCGGGCCGGTGTATTGTTGTACTGGAACGCGTCCGTGATGCGGTGTGCCATTTTCGTCTGTGCGTGCGCGCGTAGGTTGCAGTTTTAACGGATGACCCTGTATATCAGTCGAATCGGTATCCAAGTTTTCTATTTTTTCTTTGCGTTTAACTCTCCGATTTCTGATTACATTGACGTCCAACCATCTAATAGTTGTTTTGGTATCCGTACCGTGTAAAGATATTCCCAACAAAGTATCAGCAGCTTCAAGAGCACCACATTCTCTATTATTTAAACTTTGCATTCCAATATTCCATAAGCGAGCGCATAATAATTATGTTGTTTCAACGGCTACAAATATTTCAGCTGCATAACTTTTCTCATGTTTTGTCACGTATTTAGTACAATACCAATACAGAGTAGTTGAGTTTTCACCATCATATTTCCTTCATGCTGTTAAGACAATTGGATTACAATCGTTAATATTTACTTCTTGTTTGTCATGTGGCAAGTTATATAATCTACTGCGAGTTTTTAATTGCCTTCTACCAGCTAAAGATGTAGCTACGTCTCTTATCTTTATGTTTTTTGTAACAAATCTAGGAAATCCAAAACGACACACTCGCTTTATGCGATTATTTGTGTTCTTTTTTGTTCTCATGAAATATGAATTGTGATGATGCCTTCGACGGGCATTCACACGTCTACACAAAGTACGTGAGATTTTGGGATCTGGAAGTCTACATGTGGCACAGCTTTGTATGAAAGCAGCTACTATTTCATCTGAATCTTTGCCTAGAATAGGAGCATCTTTCATCCATATTAATAAGTGGAAATGTTGCAGTCCTCTACCTTGGTATTCTCTTCTCCAGAAATAATGAACCACGTGCCCGATTGGGTTATCGATAGAACAAAGAAACTCTAGCATCGCAAGAAATTTATTACCCAGAAATTTTGACACGGATACTGGATCTTTTGTTATAATCTCATTAGTCCACATTTTATCCATAAGTGGCGTATTAACTTCTTTAACGTATTCAATTAAATCTGACCATAACCAATCAGATGGACTGAGAGTGTGGAACCATGTAGCTGGCCCATAATATTCCAGCATGCATCTCAAATTACTTCTAGGTATATGCCAGAACGGTTCTGTATTTGGAATTCGTGAGAATATAGTTGTTAAGTTACGCTCTAGAAGGTCCTTTTGTATTAAATTGAAACATGCACTTGCTGTACATTTTTCTTTTGGATTAATTATATTCAATTTTTGATAAATGCCAGCTTTCAAACGTCTAATGATTGTTTGATTCAATAAGAAAAATTGGTATTGCTTTAATATATTCATATTCTGTCAAATATGCTTCTCTATGCTCATATTTTCCGTGCACTCCACAAGGATACAAATGTGGGAATCATTAGAGATCAACGGTCTTACAATAAGTATCAATTGGCGTGTCCTCTACCTTTTTTTGCTGATATAATGTGGTCGCTTTTTCTTTTTTAAAATTATGTAAGTTCGTAAATACCATCGTCTTTATCAGCTTGAGTTTAGTTGTGCATTTGTTTTGTTAACGCGCCACACGCGGTTCACGTGGTACGGGCTTGAGGCGCTCCAAGCACCTAGGCCGCCGCGGGGGCCAAGACGCGCAGCAGGAGAAAGGAGGCGTTGCCTCTGAAAATCGGCCGCCAAGTTCACTTAATTCCCAAGCCTAGTCTACTTTATATTCAACTTCTGGCAAATCATTATTTAATAATTCATTTGGATTTGGAGGCAAAATGATATGTTCATATAAGCAATTGATCTGTTTCAAAGGTACCAAAGCATTACACACGTTTTTTAGAATTTACAAGATGTTCCCAAACCTTTTTCGTTTTTATTGGTGTAGGGGTGCTGTAGGAAATTAATAGTGACATTGTGCTCTTAGGTAAAATACTATATATACGTTTATTCATTTCGTTAGTTGCTCGCTGTCGCTCGCTGTTGCTAGCAGGAAACCGAACCCTAACCCGTACCCGGTGCGGTACGCTGTATCGTCGACTAACCCGCCTAACCGGGTAACAGAAATCATCTGTAACCCGAGCAACCCGGTTAACCGGGTTAGTGCGGTTACATTATTACGGTGAAAAACATAGTTGTAACCATGTTTCCAAATACAGATGAATTTTATTTTAATATCGGAGACCCCTTGGTAGGGTGATGCAAGCACGTGAAAGTAATAAATATGCGAGGTCAAAGATTAACTTGGCCGCGCCGAAATCGCAAGCGTTTGCCGACGCACAGTGTAAGATTTTGGATAAAAATCGCTCGACAGCGCAAATCTTGACCGATTTTAATAATTTTGTTTTTAAATACTCGTAAAGGATTCAGCAATAAAACTAGTATCTGTTGGTCTAATCTACAAGGTGTCCCAAAAATGTCGGAATTCCTCGAAAGGGATGACTCAGGGGGTGATTTGAAACAACTTTTTCCTTAGCGAAAATATTATCCGAAGCTTCGTTAACGAGATATTAACAAAAATCCCCGACCAGTCAGAGCGCGTGCCGTCCGCCCGAGCTCCCGTTGAAGCGTTGGCTACGCGGTAGGCGGCTGCGCTTGTACTACGAAGGTACGAACAAGCAAGTTGGCATGCACCGAAGGAAACCACGTTACACAGGTTTTTTTTTAAAGCGGAATCATAAATAATAAATGTTTGAAGTGAGAGGACAAGAAATGCGCAAATTTCGTTTTCAAATAAGGCATAAACGAAAAGGTAATGTAACAAAAAATGTACGACAAGTGATCATAATTCGTTATCGAGGTAAAAATCCGTAGTTTAATTACGGCCAACATAACTAAATTTAAAAAATAATATTAGGTGTATGAATAAATTCTTTCAGACTGGATTTACATAATCAGTATAAAACAACCGAATTTCTATCGCAGTGATATTCGTAAGCTACCAGAAAAGTTGCAAAAGGTAATTAACAATAATGGAAATTATTTCGATGATTGAGTTGTTTTCATATTTTTAAATCAAACTGTTATTGAACCCTAAAATCGAACAGAATTTATTTCTACACCTAATAATCACTAATAAATTAAATAACACTCACCCCTACGGGCATTCCTTTCCTTCTTTTTCGGAAACCTGTGTCACTAAGTAGGTCACTGTGCCGATCCTGGTTATCGGTGGACGAAAAGATTTATGGTAGGGTTGCGTCCAGTGCTCAGCTGATCGCAGGTATACGACACCACCCGAAGGTAAGGGTCGCAACGTCAAGTGCGTCCGGGTTAATGTACCAAATATTCACTTCACTGCACGGCCACTAACACTGATCACTTAATTTACTTTTCATGGAACGTGTTGTTCCTACGTTATAAAATTGGTGGCCCCGCAAGGGGCCGATTACTTTTAGTTGAGCAGTTGATCGATGTGACCACCCTCAGCGCCTATGCACGCCTTGCCGAATCATTGACTCCGTTGAGAATAATCTTAACGCCAAACGCCGAATCGTACCCTCCCTGGGGGTTTGGATGTGCGGGTATTCCCGTGCAAACGCTCGCACAGTAGCACTTGCGTCCCCGTTGTTCCGGGCGTACACCCAGGACATCGCGTAATATTCTTGAGCGGAGAACATTTCTGGGACGAGATTGCTAGCTGACTGACAGGATTTTTTTCAAGCAACTTCCTCTACCCCCAAGTAGTTTCTCTCGTTCCATTATGAGTTAACTCCCACCAGGACAAGAGGCTTTAGGTAAAAAGAAGCCAGCACATTTTCGAAACACACGTGCTTTACAGAAGTGCAACGAACGAACCATCCTAAACTTTCACAAAAGCCCGCGCTTCGTTGTTTTACTGTCAATGTACCCATTGCTTCGAGGTAAACAGCAGACACCACGTGTTTCGATTCGAAAGGGTCCGAAGAGAATCGCCGCCTTGAGCTGACAATGGAATCGCTCCACCATGCCGTTCGCAGCGGGATCAAACGATCAGATCCGAGGACACGAGACATTTCCTTAAATAAATCCACGCACCTTAGGAGATGTCGGAACCCTCTCGAGATAGGCACCGGTCGGACTATGTCCACGGGGACATGTTCAAATCGCGTAGACGAGGGCGCGAACTGTCCGACGGGCGCAGACACGTACCTGCTGACTTTTGCCCGTTGGCATTGAATGCACGATCGAGCCCAGGTTTTACAATCTTTCTGAATTCCTGGCCACACGAACCGCGCAGCTACCAATTTCGCCGTAGCCTCGATACCGGGATGCGCGAGACCGTGTACGAAATTGAATGCCGTTTTGCGGAACGGCACGGTGACGAAAGGTCGCAACGCATCTGTCGAGACGTCGCAATACAGATCCGCGTCGCCTCCCGGCCATCTCACCTTCTTCAGCTTTAACGCTATATTCGGACTTGAGAACGCCCACAGCTCGTCATCATTCTGTTGCTATCTCGCAAATTCGTCCAAGTTGAGTGCGTGCGAAATTTCCGCGACTCTGGACAGGGCATCGGCCACGACATTGTCATTACCCGAGTCGTGTCTCACGTCAGTCGTGAACTGCCCTATTAGGTACAAATAACGAAATTGTCGCGACGAGTGGCTTTCCGATTTTTGCACGAATGCGAAAGTCAATGGTTTATGGTCCGTGTAAGCGACAAATTGACGGCCCTCAACCATGTGTCGAAAATGTTTTACGGCGCTATAGATCGCCAACAGTTCGTGATCGTATATTTACGTTGCGCGCTGTTGAGCTTCTTTGTGAAGAAAGCCAACGGCTACCATCCTTCGCCCGTCTGCTGATGCAATGCTGCTCCCAACGTGACATTGGTAGCATCCGTGAATATTGCCAAGAGCGTCGACATTTTAGGATGCGCTAAGAGAGCGGCTTGTGCCACACTCTGCTTACACTCGTCGAACGCACGTTGTCTCTCCTCCGACCACTCCACAGGGAATCGTCCCTTGATCCGACCCTGCAACGCAGCATTGAGCGGTGCTTGTATCCTGGCGGCCGCGGGTATAAACCGGCGATAGAAGCCATTCCGAGTAATCGTCTCAGCTCCTCTACCGTCTCGGGCCTAGGGAAATTACGAATAGCTTCTACCTTCTCCAGTAGCGGTTGAATACCCGCTGCGGACACCGCGTAACCGAGGACCCGCACCTCCGACTCACCGAAAACGCACTTTCCGGAGTTTACTACTACCCCGTACTCGCTCAAGTGGCTAAAATGTTCCTGCAGGTGCCGTTTATGGTCTTCCTCCGATTCCGAAGCCACCAAAATATTGTCGATATGTACGTAACATCAGTCGAGTCCCCGTAGAACCTCATCCATGAATCTTTGAAATGTTTGTGCAGCGTTGCGTAGTCCGAAGAACATGAATGGAAACTCGAAGAGAAAGGCGTCGGGATCGCTGTCTTCGATGTTGGGCACCAGGTAACTGTCGAGGATTGTCCTCGCGTTCACGCCCCGATAATCGCCGCATGGACCCGATGACCAGCTACTCTAAAAGCGACGTGCTGTTCCATTTTTCAGCATCGTCTCGAACTCCCTCTCAGCGATCCGCAACTTGTCGGGAGCGAGGCGTCTCAGTCTGTTGGTGACCGGCGGTCCCGGCGTCGGTTCAGAAAACGGCAAATGCTTTGAAAATCCACATAATGCTTCAGTTCTATCCGAAATATTAGATTCTGGACAATTGTTAGCTCGAGTCAAAGCAACCTCAGCTTTTTCTTTCAAGATTCGTATATTTTTTTCTCAAATAGAATAGGTAGCTTTTCCTTTTCTGCATGCACCAAATATAAATTTTCATAGCTTTTAATCGGCTACTCACTACACATTTGTTTTTCATTTCTGAAAAAAGAGATTTTTAATGTATTCTTTATATATCTGTCAGAAGAAAGATGAAACTTGTTTCGTGTACATAGTGTAAATAGCTTTATTCCTAGATGTAAGAATTCTGTAGACCGTAAGCGGACTTTAATCATGGTGGCCCCATCTTTGAGCCCCAGGAGATACTCAGGTACTTCGGTTCCAAACCCACAATCAGGAAACAAGTACATACTCAAGTGAGTCGAGAGAAAGAGAGTAAGAGAGAGAAGTAGTGAAACGCGAAGAAACGTGTTTCAAATAACCATGTGCTGTGCTTGTGTTCCGCACTTCTGTACTAAAAACCCGGAAACTCTTTATTATCAACTTCTTCAAATCAAAAAGACGGAACGTTCAGCCCGTTCCTTAAATACAACTCTTACAACTATACCCTAAGTCTAATTACAACTATACCCTAAGCCTAATTACAACTATACCCTAAGCCTAATTACAACTATATCCTAAGCCTAATTAAAACTAAATCCTAAGCCTACTTATTCCTACTTAAATCTAATTACACGAACGGATTAAAAACTCGAATTCCTGATACAACCAAAACTTTATCGTGTAATTGATTTTTCGGATCTTTCCGACTTTTGCAATGTGTTTTTTTGCATATACTGTAATTTTTTCCGCAATTTTCTTGCTGAAGAATTCGTAATTTATTTTTCCTATAATAGTTACGATTACGTTTTCTTCTTTTTGCTGCCATTATCTGGGGGAAAACAATTATATTCAGAGCAACATTATTCTCGGCATTGTTTTTTTGTGAATCAGTTTGCAAAATTTGTTCCGCCATATTAGAAGAAGTCTCATTAATTCGTTACCAAAATTTCTTTGATCATTATATTGAAGTACAGGAAAAAAGTCTATGGCATTATTTTTTAACATTTTGATCAAATGGTCGCGCATTTTATTACGATCATATTGCACTTCAGTAGGTTTTACTCCTAATGCAAGTGACACGGCATTAGCTATTGCGTATACGCCATCATCATTCAAATTTCTTTGCGTCTGTACCAAGTGGAGAATGACACCTTTTTCTTCGAAGGGATAAAATGGAAATAATCGTTTTAAGATAACTTCATGGTGTCGATGTACAATTCTTTTGTTCATAGAATCATAAATATAAATAAAATTTGTATCATAATAACAGCAAACCGACTGGCCATCTGTGCTATCAGACCAATCATCGTTCACTTTGCTGTATAAAAGTCTACTGGGATTATTGCATCTGGACATTGTAGTAAAAGCGTATCTATGGGTTCATAAGCATAAAATTGTCGCAGAATATTGTGAAAATGGTTTATATGCGTGTCTTCTAACTACTCCCCTATCTGAATGATGTTTTCATCTTTTTCTGACAATTCCATTTTTCTCAAGTTTATTGATCGTTGAATTGTTGTAGAGTTATTTGCTCTCGAAATCGAATGCTTACGAGAATGTCTCAAATCAGTTACTATTTTATCATTCATAAATTCATTATCATCGACATCAGTCAAATCTATCTTGAAATTGTTGTTTTTCTCCTTGTAACTTGTTTCGTTTGTTTATAATATTCACATCTATAAGAAATGGATTATATCGCTTCAATGTGTAAAGTTTTGCATTGTTTCTCTGCAGCTGTCACATTTATGATCGCTTTATTCATATTATTATTGTTTGTGATACTACTGCAAGACAGATAATAGGGAATTTGCATTTAAAAGGAATTGCATAATTTATTATTTATAACTTGAATATACATCATAAGCAATAAATGTACAATAAAATTTTTAATTGTTATAAATAGTTAATTATTAAAATATGAAATTAAAAATTGGTAATGTTTGAAACGTTCCGTATTGCGAAGAAACGATTTTGATTGGTCGTAAAGGTTCGTGACGTCACATAGTAGTAGTTTCAAATGGCTGCTATGCGTTTATGATTGCGCCGTGAAACTGGTGTTATGAGTTGCCTAGAAATACGTATATCAAAACAGCCGTCTAATAGTAAACACAAATGTATTTACTATTAGTTACTCGATGCCGAATTACTGGGGCTCGTTCATGACTCAGACGCCCTAACAAAAGGGTACAAGGTTTGTGTCACGACAGACACGTCACCGTGGATGCGCCACCATGGACGCATCATCCTGTGATACTATCACTCAAAAAGGGTATATATAATAGGACCCCAAAAACAAGAGCAGTCAGTTTCAGAACGTGATACTTAGCGAGCAGCCGTAATTCTTCTATGTGCAGTGTATTAAAAGTGTAATTTGTGAACCCGAGGGCTTCTACTTCACTTCACCTCATAATACCGGTTTTAAATCATTTTTAAACGACTTTATTAATCATTGATATTAAATATATTAAAATGCCAAATACATTGGAGCCAGGGTTTAGTAAAGCCGACTCTACTAATTTACCGAAAATTAGTATCTTCATGACGTGGGAATATATCGCAACAAATGAGCGCTACAATCTTCCTGAAGTTCGAGGAGTAAAAGCAACATTGTAAGTACAAGAAAAATAGCGAACTTTTTGCAGATTGTTTTAATTTTTATTAATTTGTAAATGAATTCTTTTTTATAGATCTTCGAGAGAAAACTATGGTGACTCTGCTATAGGTTATGTGTGCGTTAAACGAACAGATAACATATGTGTTGTGAAAGGAAGGATTTGTCCTGAACATCGTGTGCGAAATAAGGATTATACAGTATTCTTGACTGTTGATGAAACAGAAGGAAAAATTGAAAATGTGGAGTGTCTTGATTGTGCAGCATCGGAAGGTTAGATATTTAATAAGTTTCTATAATGTGTTTTTTACAAAAATTGTTATTGTTACAATAAAAAATAAATATAAGTAAATACAGAGTCTTAAAGTGTATTCTGACTATATAAACGATCAATTACTGACAAATAAATGAAATTTTTTAACTTTCAGGTGGCTGTAAACATGGCATCGCATTTTTAATGTGGTGTAATAGACGACATGAATCCGCATCTCCAACTGATGTTGAATGTTATTGGAAGAAATCAAAATTGTCTCAAGTAGGGACATCCAAAAAGTTTATAACAACGGCAGAGATGGCAAAGAAAGACAAAGTAACAAGTGTATGTGACATGGACAGCTCCACATTCTTAGAAAAAGTGCTTGAACGTGCGCAAGAAAAACAACTAGATTGCCAATTAACAAGGTATTCTTTCGACTTGTTAGAACGAAAGGCTCAGTTGTTATCGATACATCAGTTGATGTTCAGTTTTCCTGATATCAAAGATTCAGCTGATGATTTTCTAAAGCACGCAGAAGAAAATATGAGCGAGGATCTATGCAAGGAAGGAGAAAGGAATACTCAGGATCAGAGTAATAATGTGTTATGGCATGAATTGAAATTTGGGAGAATTACTGCTTCAAATATATACGAAAGTAGTCGGTGTCAGACAGTAGATGGCAATTTAGTCCATCGTATCATTGGAGTTGCCAAAGTGTATGACAACAAACATATGGAACGCGGAAGAAAATTAGAAGATGCAGTTATTGCGGAAATCCAGAAAACTTTAAAATTACAAATTAAAAAAAGTGGCATTATTCTGAAGCCGTCAATACCTGTGCTTGGAGCTTCGCCAGATAGTATTGGATCTGACTTCATTTTAGAAATTAAATGTCCTAGCTCTGAGAAAACTGTTGCTGATTATTTACCCAATGGGAATATAAGTAAAAAGTGCAAAGGACAAATAAACTTACAAATGCTGGCTGCAGGAAAAAGTAAAGGATTGTTTGTTGTTGCGGATCCAGAATTTGAAACTAACAAGCAATTCAAATATTTATGGCTTGATTATGATGCACATTTTACAAATACTATGATTGAAAGAGCTCTTAATTTTTGGAAGCAAAATATCTTTCCTATATTACTACAATCATTTAGAAAATAATGTGTCGCAATATTTTTGTATGTTGTTTTTCAAATTTTAAAGAAATATACATAAACCTAAACTTTATGTTTTTATAATTGGTGTCTGTAAATTTATTAAACCTGCCACTATTGTTACAATGTCATCTATATAAGACATAATATTCAAATCGAGACAAGAATGAGGCTCCAAAATTTTATATTCTCGAACTCTTCTTATCACCCTTTCAACGTGAATTCTTAAACTTGCGATCCTTTTAGTATTTAATACTTCTTCTTTTGTTGGTTTAGTTGAAGTTGAAACAGATGGTGGACGAAGTAACTCGCACTGTTTTTGATTTAAAATTGTCTGTATTAGCTTAAATCCTCTGTCTGCCATAACACCGCATTTTCTTGGTAAAATATTCATTATATTACTTTCTTCAAATAATGTTGTATCACTTATTCTGCCTCCATACCCAGAAGATACAAACAGAATAAATCCATCGGGAGTGCAAGCAATCAAATACTTTAAAGTATTGCACTTTTTATAGTCTGACCAAGTCAGAGCTTGTTGCACTGAGTTAGAAGGCTTTTCAATTTCTATTTCGAAAGCATCTATAATTGCACAGACGTTACTGTAGTACGCACGAAAAGCAATGGGTAAGTTTTTTTTTATAAGTTCTGGAGATGGGCAGTACACAAGTTTTTTTAAACACTGACTTATTAAATTCACTGTTTTATTGAATACTCTGCTAGCCTGCAATGTTGACAGACCGAATTCATTTCCTAACCGACTAAATGAATCGTCTGTTTTTATTTTCATCAAAGTTAGCTTGATGTCATCAATACTGCACTTAATATACGAATGTATTAAATCAATAATCCAAAGCCATTCAGTGCCAATCCCAATATATTTTTTAGAATCAATACTTATGAAATATCTGGTCATGTTCAGTACGTTCATTTTCATTTGTTTATTTTTTTCTTTTTCTTCCTCGCTACAAGTTGTTGACTGCTGATATTCACTTGGTTCAGATGAAATTTTATAATCACTTGTCAAATGAGACTGAAGAAGTAGACTGATCAGAATTACTTGTTTTATCTTCTATTTTACATTGACATGATGCATCGGATGTAGAAGGAACACACATAGTAGCCTTGGAACGAACATGAGGTTTTACAAGTTTCTGGTATACTTGCACTCCAATACTTTTTCGCAAAACCGTTTTCTTGCCAATACTTTTAGGTAATAGGCAACCTGAAGATTCACCAAAACTTAGAACTGAAGTTTTTTTACAATTTGGGCCTGTATTTGTGGTTACTGTATGCGTGTGTGCATGACTTACATGCGAAGAACTTGATGCTAAATTCTGTGTATAAGAAAAGTTGGCTGTGGATTCAAGAATATCTTCCTCTGAATTGCTTTCTTCTTTACTCCTGGAACTTTTATTTACAAATACTTCATAGGAAGTACTTGCTCTGTTATTAAGATCGGTACACATTTTTTTGCAGGATTATTCAAAGTTGCGTTGTCCTCGACTGCTTGTTTCTTAGACGTATGTGTACTTTGACAGCTATTTTCTTTTTCACTGTCTGTATTAGACAGCATTTCAGCGACAGTCCTTTTCCTATTTAATTTCACAAAGGTTGGCCGAGATAAATTCACTGACGTCTTTAACCTCCCTGGTTGGCAATCAAATATGTGAGGAATCACACCACTCTTCAATTTTCTTGGAGCTCCCATGAGAGAATATCTCACGTAATTATCCATGTCGTTTTTTAAATCAAAATGATCCTGACAACAATAATAATTTGACTTCCCTGGTTCATCGGCACGTCTAGCACTTGTAAACCACATTTTTCGTAGTTTTACATCTTGAGGCATAAAAAAAAACACTTTATCCGGAGTCTTAATCGTTGTGCTTTTACACTCAGGCACGAAACACCACTTATATGTAGTTTTTTTACTCATTTTTTTAAAGAAAATGTAGTTTTCAATGCTAAACGTGTGAAAATACTACTATGTGACGTCACAGGCTTCTTCGGCCACGCTCGGGAATTTCCGGATCATTTTCGGTAATTTTAAATATTGTAATATTTAATTACTTTTTTCTCGCTTAATAAGCAATACAAAATTATGAAAAAAAAAATTACAATAAAACTTATATAAGAGCTCCTAAATATATTTTTTTTGAGAATCATGCAAATTCCCTATTATGTTCCATAAAAATATTTGTAGCGGTGGATGAAATCTCTTGTGCAAATATAGGATCATGATTTGTATAGTTATTAAGAAAAATGTCTTCTTCGGACTTATTCAAAATTTGATTCGATCTCAGGATGGATTCTCCTACTTCGATAAACTTCTTGTCGCTTACAGCGGCCATTTTTTGGATTTATATTTTTTTTGTGTCGCTTCCAGCAAACAGTTTTTTGTTATCTTCAGTCATTATATTACCATTGGATGACTGCCTAACATCTACCTTGATTCTTCGATTCCGAATATTTTTGCGTAACCTTTCGTAACATGTTTTCCGTGCAACTTGTAATGGCAAAACTTGTTGAGAACTTTTAACATTAAGATCTTGCAGAAAATGTTCGAACTGTATTTCTTCCGTCAACAGTTTCAAGAGGTGATTTCGCATAAGTGTAGTATTATAGTGAACATTTTATGGTTTAATACCAAATGCTAATGAAACGGCAATTGCTATAGCCATGACTCCACAATTTCTTGTATTTTTTTGTGGTTGAACCATCGGAAAACGCACGGTTTTTTCCGTAATTGTAATATGAGGATACAATTTTTCTAAAAACAGTTTTTGCTCTTTATGTAATGGATCCGCAAAATTCTGCAGCGTATCGTATATGTAAATATTTGTCCCGTCATAGTAACTGTATGTCCAATGTTGTGGACGATGCAAAATTTGTATGCGGTCTAAATCATTCCTAACGGGTTTGATTTCTAGAAGGTTATACCTCAGATAGGTAGGTCGAATTTCGTAATTAGCGACTATGTTCAATAAGTAAGAAAAAACCGGACATATGAGAATCCTCAGGCCACCCATCGTTTGACTCACATCTTATAGTTTTCTTATTCTCTTCGGTTAAAACTTTATAGGAACATTACAATTTAGGTCTTGTGATGTAGATCTTAGATCTTTATTTTGTATATGTAAAGACATTTGGTTTTTTATATCTAAAGACGCGGTAGCGTCTCGACGCCAAGTACATGATTCGACACCCTGTATATGTTGACTGTCACTACCGCTATCATTTACTCGTCGCCCGGCTAATTCAACCTAACTTGAAAATTATTTCATTAATATCTCATCACGCCAGCAGTTTTCTAAATTTAAAGATATTTTTCTTGTGTAAACCGCATATAAGCTTTCGAATAAGACCAAATTCAATAAAATCGGTCCACGCATGACAAAGATATCGTAATATCGTCTTATGGATCACTTGGAAACTGTAAGATTTTTCTCCTGATTCTCCTTCTTCTCCAAGAAATTTTTCGTCAACATAATACGTATACGCGTTACACGGACACCTTCAGTCAAAAGAAAGCTAACCAAGGGGCTGCCACTCTTATTTGCGATTTTGGAACAGTGTTTGGAACTGCATTAAGAATTAAGAAAATTATGGCGGACTCTTTGCAATGTAGAGCAGGTCACTTTAGTGAACAAATTACGCTAAAAACGCATATCCCTTAATACTTTTCAATCCTTTGTGACATACCTTAATATAAAATCCACAGTAGTTGCTACGCTATTCATTAATTTTACTAGTTTCCTATTAACAATATTTCAATTCACCAATAAACATACTAAATTAATTTTATTCCAGCAGGAATAAATTGTGCGTTAAGAATATTGGATCTCTTCGTTCATTTTCGCTGAATTATTACCATTAGCATTTAAATTTCTCACCTGCTTCGGATACATTTTGTAGTTTCTACACTTACTATAGCAAAATGCCACTCTATTTCTATATAAATTCTACGTTAAGTTGTAACTAAAATATGGCTTTTATATATTTACAGATCGCTCCACGAGCAAATGCAATAAGCACATTTTCATGTATAATTTTATTATTTTAGAGTTTTATGAAATATGTATATAGAAAATTGAATTTTATTATGAATGTGGAAAAATGTATAATTCAGAGGAGAAAAGAATTGGAATATAGTATTATATTAATTAAACGATTTTATTCAGCTTCGATGCTCTGTTTTTTTCTTATATGTTTGCTTCATATCTGAAAACCCAAATTTAAACCAATTCCACTAATCGGCTGAATACGTATAACATAATTTACATATTTAATCAATGTTAAATGTAGGATTAATTAGAAAATATTTAATACACTTAGAATCTAAGGTACACCATATTTACTGTTAAAAATATGTATTTTAGTACATTAGAGTATGGATTAGCACTTGAATACAATACAATTTATTTAGATTCGTTCTGTGGAGAATTCTAAAAAATAGTTTAGAGGAAAGAAGGTTGTAAACTGTTGTACATATTTTATAGAAGATAATAATAATATAATATTAGAAATTATCCGAAGTCATTCCCTATGCAAATTATCTTTGTAAAAAGTAGTGAGATCCCCATAAAAAACTTCAAAAAAGTAAAACAATTACGCCAATACATGAAATCAAATAAATCACAAAAAATAGAAGATAATAATTGCAAAATAAAAAAAATATGTGAAATCAAAATGACCTGCAAGTACTCAGATCATCAATACCCGTACCTTCCCTCTCGCGGAATTCCAGATTTGTCAATTTAAAACTCTGACAATATGAGTACATTTTCATTATATTTCGTTTTAACATAATTCCATGATCATTCATCGACACCGATAATTTTCCCCTCACAAGCTCTCAGATAATTTGTCAATTTAAAACTCTGACAATATGAGTACACTTTCATTATTTTGCGTTTTTAAATAATTCTTATTCGTCGACACCTTGACCTTGCCTCGCCAGGCCAAGTATTTGACTGAAAGCACCTTTATGTACTTGCAACTCATTTTGATGTCACATATTTTTTTTTACTTTGTAATTATTATGTTCTATATTTATAATTTATTTGATTTCATGTACTTGGCGTAACTTTTTTACTTTTTTTTAAGTTTTTTATGCGGATATTAAGTAACTTTAAACTTTATTCAAAGTTGTTATACTCGAGGCACGGCGTACTGCAGCGTATCGAGTGATGTTATAAGATAAGGCACGTATGCAGCCAGTTACTTTTGGAATATTCCAACTTGTAAAAAACAAAAAATTTGTAATAAATGCTAATACCATACGTATTATTATAAATAAATGTAAAGGTCATTTACCAAATATAATATTTTTATTTTTGTTTCTACTACTGAGAAAAATATAGAATGTCCTTCCAAGGGACTTGAAACTAAAAAGATATACATTTCAATAAAGAAACAGGTTAGTAAAAATCTGCGCAGTCTATTATTTGACTTAACATCACATACATTTGTATACACGTGCAATGAAACAATAACCTATTAGTTGAAAATATGTTCGTTCCATTATGCATACAGCTTAATTAAAATAATAATGAAGCACACTTCTTACATGTAAGAAAATAATGATGAATTTTCGAATGCGAGGACATGCGTGTCTCTGCCGATATAGGAAAAAAAGTGAGCTCCGGTCGCCCGCTTCGTTTTGTTTTTCGCGCGATCCTCACATGCCCGTCGCTCAGAGCGAACCCTCCTCATACCAATGTACCGTCGGACAGAGCGAGCCCTCCTCGTACCAACGTACCGTAGGTCAGAGCGAGCTCTCCTCGTACCAATGTACCGTCGGTCACGTCCCGCCGCCATCGGGCGAGATCTTCTTTACCCTCGCCTTTTGGTTATGCCGCCACCCTTATTTATTCGGATCTTACATACAGCTAAATCTAACGTAGAAATACAAATAATACTCTTTTTGTCCACGACTTTTTCATGTACTTGGGGGGGGGGGGGGTAGGGCAGGGGAGCGACATTATAAGATTTCTGGAAAAATGTTTTCGGAAAGGACGGTTTTCAGAAGAAAGTGAATTGGCTTCTTTCATAAATGAGCCAATAAATAGAATTAATGGGGCGCACTAGCTTCATTTGGCGCTATATTTGAATGTTGCTTCAGCATATCCTTCCATTAATTCTTTCTTTTAAACTATTTTATAGAATTCTACAAAAAATGAATCTAAATTGTATTGTATTCGAGTGCTGATCCATACTCTAATGTGGAGAAATACATATTTTTAACAGTATATATGGTGTACCTTGGATTCTAAGTTTATTAAATATTTTCAAATTAATCCTATCTTTAACATTGATTAAATATGTAAATTATGTTATATGTATTCAGTGGATTGGTGGAATTGGTTTAAATTTGAGTTTTTAGATATGAAACAAACATACAAGAAGCAAACAGAGCATCGAAGCTGAATAAAATCTATACCATTATACAACCCCTGGCAATAAGTTTGGAACCAAACGCAAAAATACGAAATTAACGAGAAGAATATGGTTTATTATATAATACAAAATATGGAAGAAACAAAACGTGTCTGGGAAATAAGTATGGAACGGACCGATGTTCTGGAAAAATGTATGTAACATTATGAATTTGCAATGAAATTAACAATAATTGATTTAATATTTATATTATCTAGTATTTTGTGACGTTCCCACGTGCACGTATCACAGCTTGTATACGTTTTGGCATCGATGTAATCAAGTTTTCACACTGTGATGGCAAAATTTGTTTCCATGACAGCTTAATGACTTCCAAAAGTTCATTTTTATTTTTTGGTTTTTTGTCGCGTATAATTTGTTTCCAAAGTGCCCACAAATTTTCGATTGGACTTAAATCTGGGCTATTTGCTGGCCATTTTATGGTTCGAAAGCCTTTTTGTTGAAGGTAGTTTTGAACTATTTTGCTTCGATGACAACTTGCATTGTCATGTTGAAAATAAAAATCATCCGAATCCTCGAACCACTGATCTAAACTCGGTATTAAAAAGTGTTCTAATATATGAATATATACTTCAGAGTTCACATTCTTATACAAAATGCATATTTGTCTAACTCCTTGAGCTGTCATACAGCTCCAGACCATATACGACTTTGGATATTTTATTTTAAAATTCAAACAAACTTCACTAAATTTTTCAATTGGTGTTCTCCCCACGAATTGTCCTGCATCATCTCCTCCTCCGATGCATACACGCGATTCATCGCTGAAAACAACTTTACTCCAATCTTCTGTAGTCCAATGCGCATACTTCTTACACCATTCTAAACGTTTCTGTTTGTGTTCCTTAGTGAGAAATGGCTTTGTCTTTGCTTTGCAGAAAGAATTCCCCCATATTTTCATTAATTTCGTGAGATGTGGCTCTTCTCATTTTCTTTACGATCTGTCTTAATCGTCTGTCATCTCTTCTTGAAGTTGAGCGCGGACGTCCGCCTTTTTTGCGATTCACCACACTGCCCGTCTCGTTAAATTTTCCTTATATTTTACTTACTGCACTTCGGCTACAATTCAAAATTTCAGCTACTTTTTGCTGAGTATTACCTTCTTTCAATAATGTAATTATGCGTAACTTTAAATCGTTAGATAAAAGTTTGCGTGGCGGCATGTTTTAAAAAGAGTATTGAAAAGAGAATAATGAAATGAAAACCATGAAGTAACTAACTAATATGCATGTACAAATGTCAGAAAATACTAGGTAATATAAATACTGAAAAAAATATTGTTAATCTCTTTGCAAATTTATATTGTTTCATAGTTTTTTCCAGAACATCGGTCCGTTCCATACTTATTTCCCAGACACATTTTGTTTCTTCCATATTTTGTATTATATAATAAACAAAATTCTTAATTATTTTTGGTGTTTTTACTTTAAAATGGACCAATTTAACATTACCACGCGTTTCATATATATACCGTTGCATATTATACATAAAAAATATTGATGTTTCTCGTTAATTTCGTATTTTTGCGTTTGGTTCCAAACTTATTGCCAGGGGTTGTATAGACTTGAAGTTGCATACTTTGAAATGCGGTTTCTCAATAAATATGAACTGTACCCACAAGTGTGTTACATCATTTTGTTCGTCTTAGCAAGAGGAAGGTTCTAATGTTTTTATTTTTTTAAAATAATGATTTTTTAATAATAGTAGATCGCGAGGCGTCCGCCAGGCGGCGACCGGGCGAGCGCTTCTCGCTTGCGAAATAGCACCGCGGCGGGAATAAGTGGCCGAGGGCTCTCGAGTTTACAGATTGCAGATTATGAATCAGTCACGCTAATATTTAAAGCGGAGACGCCAGTCGTATAATAAAATCGTTTAATTAATGTAATACTATGTCCGAATTTATTTTTTTTCTCCTCTAAATTATACATTTTTCCACATTCATAATAAAAATCGATTTTGTACATACATATTTCTTAAAACTCTAAAATAAAATTATACATGAAAATGTGCTTATTGCACTTGTTCATGCAGCAGGGTTATTTTCTCTTTCTCTTCTGCTTTGATTATCTGTAAATAAATTTACTTACAACTTAACGTAGAACTTATAGAAAAAGAGTGGCCTTTTGCTATTGTAAGTGTAGAGACTACATAATGTGTCCAAAGGAGATGACAGCGTATGGCAGAAGGTCTTGTTGCAGGAAATTTAAATGCTAATGGTAATTTAGCGAAAATGAACGAAGAGAATCAATATATTTTTAACGCACAATGGCTATAATAAAATTAATAATATTAATAAAATTAATTTAGTATGTTTATTGGTGTATTGAAATAAATATATTGTTAATGGAAAACTAATAAAATTAATGAATAGCGTGGGAACTACTGAAGATTTGAAACTATTACGAATATCTTTCACAAAAGATTGAAAAGTATCAATGGAGATGTGTTTTCAGCGTACTTTCTTCACTAATGTAACTTGCTCTACATTACAAGCAATCCGCCATAATTTTGTTAATTCTGAATGCTATGTCTTATGACAAATTTTATCGGTTTACCTTATTTGACAAATTCCCAGAAACCTGCCGCATAAGATGTTTCTCAGTCGAACCTTCTCTGAACAAGTTCCAAGTCTGTGCGTCCCCTTCGTATCTAAAGCTCCATCTAAAAAGTCTATTAAAAAATTTGGGTTCTATAAGCTCTACATAAAAAATCTATTAAAAAATTTTGGCGACTTACCTTGTTAATTGAGACATTAATTCAGTGTCCTATATGGTGTAAAAACTCGTGAAATTTAAAAAATTTTGACAACTTACCTTATTTGACACTTGGCAGGTTATGATTGATTGACACTAGGAGACATTTACTAGCGACCCGAACGCAGTGGCTTTTTATCTTTTTCGTCAACTGTGAAACCGCATTTTCAAAACCATTCCTGATTGGATAAATTCTGCTTTCGAATGGCGACATCTATTGACGTCAAGTGTAGTAGGAAAACGTGACGTCACGAAAACTGTGACTGAACAAAAGTATCATTTTGATAACTATTAATTGAGAATAATTCTTCTATTTTTTAGAAAAACAGCTTGATACATTAAGTAAAACGACAAATGGGTTCGAAAAAAAAATTATTCGCTTGATCATGTTAAAACACCGGAACTATGTCTAAGATAAGATAATATGGCCAAAATAGCTGCGAGGTCGTACCCATTTCGCTAGCATTCCTGTATAGAAACATGGTCGCTCAGTGTGCCGATGGGTAGAGTGGAAACGAGAATTAGCTTCCAGACGCGACCATCGTCTGTTGGTAGGTAAATCCTTTCCAATCACACCCTGACTCACTCAATACTGAACCTATAGCGAAGTTAGAAGCATCCGTACTAAGAAGGTCTGGGTTAGGTCTGGGTTAGACGTAAGAAGGAATTTTTTGTTAAAGTCGGGATACTGAAGAATCGACTGAGTTGTTAAAATATTACGAAACTTGTCAAAAGATTCTTGTTGATCACTAGTCCACTCAAATGATATATCTTTTTTAACAGGATTGTCAGAGACTAAGCTATTTCTGCAAAACCTATAAATTTTTTTGTAATAACCAACAAGTTCCAGGAAACTCTTAACATCCTGTTGATTTTTAGGAGTTAGAATTTTTTGTATTGCATCAGTTTTCTTTGGATTCGGCTGAACACCTTTATCGGATATTATGTGGCCTAAATATGCAACTTCTCGTCGCATGAACTCACATTTTTCAGGTTATAATTTTAAATTGTTACTCGTAAGACGATCGAAAATAGATATCAGTTGTTTAGAGTGCTCCTCTGTGGATGATGCATAAATGACGATATCGTCGAGATATACGAAACATTGAAGCCCTTCTAAGCTAGATAGAATGGTATTCATCAGTCTTTGAAACGTCGCAGGAGCGTTCTTGAGGCCAATCGGTATTCTCGTAAACTCATAATGTCTAAAGTAGTAAAATATTTAGAATGGCCTAATTGATCTAAAATATCAGTGATATTTGGTAACGGGTATGCATCACCGACTGTGACGTCATTTAGTTTTCTAAAATCAATAACAATTCTCCACTTTTGCTCCCCGGGGGCATCAAGTTTCTTTGAAACTATCCACGAAGGAGCTGACCACGGAGGAATAGAGGGTAGTATAATATATTGCTTAAGCATTTTATCAATCTGTTTGTTAAACTCAGCTTTATGAACTTCTGGATATCTGTAAGTCTTAGTATGGATAGGAGCAGAATTTGTAATGCTGATTTTATGTTGAATCGCGTTCGTGGTTGTTAATTCATCGTCAGAGAAATAGAAAATATCATTATATGTTACATATGTACAAATGCCTAATACTTACTTCTTTTCCTCAGCGTTTAAATGATCCAATCTTAAATTCTTTCACAGAAGATTTATACGGCTTACCAGACCAGTATTTGAATTACGAAGTGGTTCCAAACATACTGAGACAGGCTCTATCTGTTGATCTATTATCCTTGTATTCAAGATCGTAGCATATGCTTTGTTATTTTTGTTAACTTTAGTAATAGCTTTAGACAGATAAACTCCCTTCTTTAATTTTAATTCCGGATTAATGCCCTCTTTAATTTCAGGATTTTCTACCTGGATCTCAATAAGTGTTTCTGTACTAGCCTTAAGACTAATTAAATGTGCTTCTTCGCGCCCAGAATTTTCGCAATTTAATGGAATTGGAACCATTACCGACCTAAGGGTTAGAGTATGTGACTCATAGGCAATTGTCGCTGACTCTTTTTGCAAAAAATCTTTCCCTAACAAGCCGTGAAATGGGACGTTTGTTGCTTTATTTGGGATATAGAATTTAATTTCAATGGAATCATCATAAAACCGCACAGGTATACGATAACTTCCAACGGTATCTACGGAGTTACTCGGACTAAGACCGTGTAGTACTAGCTTATCCTTCGAATCAAACACAGTATCTGGGTGTAATTTACAAACCTTAATGAGAGACACATTCGCGCCCGCGTCAATTAAGAATTTGAGAGCGTTATCAGAATTCTTTGAATTTGATGAAAAAGCTCGAATAAAATCAAGGTTATCATTAGATATTGAAACATTTAACTCTCGAACACCATTAATTGAGATATTCGGTCCTCCGTTGTGGTGTTCGTTACGGGGGACTCGTTCGAGTTTAAATTAACAATTGCGTTATTCGACCGTCGCATGTTATGTGCTGGGTCCAATTGTTGTTCCCGCTGGCTATTAACATATAATCTCTTCCTACATTCTGAAATAAGGTGGCCTTGTTTTTTGCAATAACTACAAACTTTATTATGATAAGAATGTGCGCTTTGGTGAGATGGACCTTGACTTTGACCTTGATGTGGATGCTGATATCGGTGCTGTTGGATAGGGGGTTGATAATGGCTGGTTATCATAATATGTGTGACTTCGATTTGGAAGTTGAATATTATTAACGACTCTGGATTGATCAGGATTTGATGATTTAAATCGGCATTGTGCAGTATCATGATTAGTCTTGCCACAGATACTACAAGATTTTTGTTTCTGGAATTTATGCACATTCAAAGCGCGCTCTTCCGAAACAGCCGCAGTATGTGCGGAGTTTAAATTATCAAAATCCTTCCATGTAAGCAATGTCAGAGATTTGTGAGGAGCTATGATAAATAAATCGATCCAATGTAATTTCCTCTACACCCTTTTCCTTTCCGGGAATTTCTAAAGGATCGCTCGAATATTACTGAATGTCACTTAAAGTTCTCGACGAAAGCTTCTGCAATCTCTGATAAAAAGAACTGATCCTTTCAGAATGTGCTTACAACTATTTAGTTCCTTCATTACCTGACAATAATGTTTTTATCCTGATATAACTTTTTCAATTGTTCTTTCAGCTCAGTCCAACTATTAAACCTCTGTAAGGTAAGCTGCTCTTTGGCGTGTCCTGAAATTTTCGAAAGAATGAAATACAAAAGCAGAATTTTCTGTCGATCAGTCGCGAGGCGATCCACATTACTGCAATTAGCTATAAATTGCCCAAGATCGAAACGATTACCGGAGAACTCTTTTGGAATTAGATCGGTTAAAAATTCTATAGGAAGTTCCATTTGGGAAAAGTCATGGGAGGGATTTGGATTGTCAGAAGATTCCGGATCAATCATTACAAGGGATACGAAGCAACGAAATTAAAAAAAAAATGTACCTACCGCCTACCAGTGAAGGGGTCCTTGAGCGTGCCAATGGTTGACTTCCTTCTCTCCAGTGAATACCTGGATCCGCAGACTCTTGCTCTCAGGGTTGACACTGTTATTTCCCGCCACGAAGGATTAAAATCCACAGCGAAGAACACTTTAAATAAAGTTTCACTATTCTTTAACTGTTGACGAGTCCTACCGACTGCGCCAAGTTTGTGTCGTGTAGCCGGGGGAATGCAAATACAAACACTTGTATAAAAATGACCTTTATTACAAATAGTTGCTGGTGCGATGTACAAGAGAGATATGAAGCTAAAGACGCGTGGAGGAAAGGGACGTGGACAAATCGGAGGATCCTATTGGTAGCTTCTACTGCGAGAGTGTGGGAAATGGAGCTAGGATTGGTGATTGAGTAAGGGAGGAAGAGGTGTTTTTAACAAAGTTCGGTTGTGACTAAGACGTTAGCTTTCACTTTGGAAGCGGGGCCTTGGGACCCACGGCCTAATCCGCCTGTTTTCGGTTAAGTCACGTTCGCTCGAAAGGGACTAAGAGTTTTAGAGTAGTTAAAGTCGTGAAGTAGGTATCTAACCCCGGGTCTCCAGCAAGGCGAACACGAACAAAAACATTGTTCGCGAACGTTTTCGTCTTTTTTCGTCGTGTCCACACCGCCGCGAACACGAACAGAACTCCGCGTACGAATATTCTCGAGGATGTTCGCGACGGTAGGATCACAGCAAACGAACATTTTTGACGATACCTAGGGCGATCCGCATCCCTTTCCATTGTGGGACTGCTTGCAAACAGGCGACCCTCTGCGACCATTCTGGCACTTCCTTCTGTGTTTTCCTGGATTTATAAGCTTTAAAAGGTAAATTGAGGTTACATTTAACCTCTTTTATCAAACAGCGGTGTTCAGAATCGTATTTAAAATATACTTGTAAGTTTATTTTCGTTTAATGTTTGGGATAATAAGATAGTAGAGATATTGAGGGACAATGCAGCCAAAGTATTTGGTCATATTAACTCTTCCTCTCAAAGCTAACGAGAAGATCATCTCTCGCTGCAGAAAGGAGTGATGGTCGAGTAATGAATTTTTTATTATTTTTTTTTTTTAATTATTATTTTATTATTATTTTTGTTCATTTAGTTTATTTATTCACTTTTGTATTCATTTGCCTTGCTAATCGCCAGTAGGTAGTTCACTTTTTCTTTGATGTGTTCTTTACTTGTTTAGCGTAAACAAATTGAACGATGAAACGAACTTATCTGTAAGTGAAGTTCAATCGTAATTATATGAAGAGCCTCTTTCGAAGAGATTACCAGTGTAGTTATTCAAAGAAAAGGCAATTTTAATTTCAAATGATTCTATTAATGTAATACTTTTACAATTTCATTACAAACTTTGTTTTCCGTCCGTCTCTTAAGACCTTACTTGTAAATAATAATTATTTATGTATGACTCTCAAGGCAAAATCGTAACTATCTGTTGATATGGGTCTATTATAAAATTTGGCGAAAGTCTGCGAGGTCCCTGACCATCCTGCCGTTCGTCTGATCGTATTGTTGCGCCGGGGCGTTTTCATCGCAGGACACTCCGACGCAAAGGAGTGGAAGAATAATTAGACGGACGCACACACGACTGAACTATATTGTTACATAGGGCAATATCGGTTACAAAGGTGCGACCCGTACGTCGGAATGCCACGGCGTTCGGTACAAGACTGTCTTCTGGTCGGCCTCCCGATCGTCCTCTTCAAGGAAGCCGACCTTCTTATATCTTCAGCTGCGAGCACTACCAGGCTATGCACGGGCCTATACCTGGTGCTCGCAACAGTATTAATATCTACGCCATTAACTAGTGCTGCCCAAGAGGCTACATGTCTTGTTGAATGTGCCGAGAACACTGACATATCAACTCCACTTCTGGATAGAACCGTCTTTATCCACCTGCTAACTGTCTGGGACCCGATAGCTTTGTGTGACTTTCTTAATGTTATAAATAATTTGTCTACATCACCTCGTAGTGACTTAGTGACATCTATATATTTTAGTATAACCGAGGCCCCACATAAGCTAGGGTCCTCGCTAAATCTAGGCAGTGCTAAAAGAGGTTGAAAACGTCCTGGTCCAGATGTTTTAATTGTATCTGAAATCTTAATTTTTACCCCCTTTGGTGTAGCATAAATATTAGTTAATTTAATACTGGCCAAGGTCTGCGCCCTATGGGCTGTACCCAAAGCTAATAGAACTATTGCTTTGTGCGCTAAGTTTCAAAGGCATAACTTTCTTAAATAATTTAGGACAATCGCTTCGTCCCAGGTATGTGTGTATTTTGGGGGAGATGGTTTCAGCTTATAAACGCCCTTTAATCTGGATATTGTCCCGTCTTCGCCTATCTTATCCTGCGAGATAAGGGAAATAGCCGGTCTAACTGTATTCCGGGTGCCATATGAGGCGCTTGTTTTAAAACTTTCTGTTAGGAAGGTAAGGAGATTACTGATACTAGGTGTATAAAAATCAATCTTGTTTTTAATGCAAAATTGCCACCACTTTCACAGGGCTGTTTCGTACTGTTTCACTGTCGCTGGAGCTAAAGACGCAACTAAAATCTCTATCGCTTCCTGGGGTATGTCTTTTCTTAAGAAAGCTTCCCTGATACTCTGCCGACCATCAAACTTAGGCGACTCGCTTGTAGGTGATCCCGTGTTCTGCAGGAAGATAACAGTAACTTAGGGTCTGGGCCAAAAGTGAGGGCTTCTTTCACAAGCATCTCTTTGAGTAAGGGATACCAGGGTTGGCCTGGCCAATCGGGTACGACCATAACTCCCGTTGCTCCATCTTGCCTGATTTTAACCAAAGCTGTCAGAATTAAGCTAAAAGGGGGGAATGCGTAGAATTTTAATCCTGACCAGTTCACTGTAAATGCATCATTCTGAAGGGCTTCTGGATCAGGTTTCCAGGAGAAAAATTCTAACATTTGGTATTTTCCTCACACGCGAATAAATCTATGTCCGGTATCCCAAAATGTCTTTTGATGACATCAAGGACCTTGCTATTTAATTCACACTTTGTGTCCTTATTTCTCAGTCTAGATAGGCTGTCTGCCTGTTTATTGTCAGCTGATACAATGTAAGAGGCAAATATGAATATCTTCCTTCTTTCTGCCCACTGCTAAATGTTCTTAGCTAATTTGTTATATAAGGGATAGCGGACACCACCCATCTTATTTACATACGTGATGGCCGTGGTATTATCTACTCTAAGTAGAATCTGGCAGTCATGCAAGGAACCTGCCAAAGATTCTAAGGGTAGTTTAACTTTTACTTTTTCTGATCGTTATCCCAAAAACCGTAAGGTAATTTTAGTGAGATCTCCTGATTTAATTTTGGGACCTCCAAGCCGACCGGACTTACATATTTCTCGAGCAAGTTATCGCTCTCTTCTTTCTTAATGCCCTTCTCAAAGCAATATTTCCATCTATTGTTTATCGAGGAATGTAGTAAAATGTTCAAGGCTTTGGAAGTTAAGGGATCCTGTCCAAAAACTTCCGTAAGTTCATCATCTAGCGGTATTTCCTCCTCTGGTTCTTTCTCATCTGATTTCCCTTGTTAGACAATCTGTCTGTTCTCTATAATACCAAGATTTCTTATGAAAAACTATCTGCGTTATCGAAGAAAACACGAGATAACAGTCTGCAATTGCACAAACTTCGTGCGAGAGTAAGTGTGTCTCTACCCTATAGTCTATAGGGAGACAGAAAAATTGAAGGGAGAGAGAGAAAAAGAGATCGAGCTGGCAGGACAGACGAGTATCTGCGTCTGTCTATGCGTCGCTTGTAATTCATTATTGCTTTACTATTCGCACGTCGTGCGAGTGTGCGTGTATTCTGGCAGTCTGGACCAAAACTCTTGCCTCCCTTACATGCCTGCTGGCTATATCAGACTAGTTCTTTCTGGAAATATAAGATGTCCGAGCATTCTTTGACTCTTACGTACACACACGTCCTGCGAGCGTGCGTCTACAATGTTTGTATGAGTACATAAAAGTAGCAAGTGCCAATCACGCCGCTGTTTGAAAAATCTAAAATTGTCTATGCATGCGCGATAGACTCTCTTTCTCGTCCTTTTATACAAAAAGGGGCAAATCGAGAGGGAAGGAAATTTCGTCCAATATGCCTTTTTTTTTCTTCCTTGTCCTCTCCATTCTCCTCTTGTGAATCGCCTGGGCTAGAAACCCCCCTATCTCGGGGGCTGCCCTCGTTGGTCTCTTTAACCTCTTCCTCAGATTCGCTTTCCTCGCTCTTCTTGGCCTGCAGACTTTCCATCTGCTCCAGCAAGGCCCTGAACTTCTTGCGCAACGCTGCCATATCCAAATCTTCACCTTTCCTTTTTCCCGTCGTTTTTATAACACTCATATAACGCGAGAACTCTGACTGCGTGTTTCTTCTAACGCACAACGGAAAAATGTGAGAGCGGAACAATAGAAGAGGATCGTGAAGACCGTCTCTCCTTTTTAACTCTGAACGTTGTGACTTACGGCGGGCAAGGGGAAAACTTCACTACACTGGTAATCTCGAGAACGAGGCGAATGAAATATAATTAAATATCAATGAATCTGTAGTTGTATTCACTCATAAATAATTTTGCTTTATCCTTTGTTAATTTTCCACGAATAATTGTGTGAGTGGTCTCTGCCAACGACAAAAACCACTTCTCCCGGCACCTCAGGAGAGGCAGTCAGATGTCATGACTTCAGTTTTCAACCCGATTTACAGTAAATATTGTCTTAAAGAAAATATCGACCAGTTTTCTGAATCAGCATAAAATTTTGAACATACAGGTTCGTTCTGATAAAATAAGTAATGCCTATATTAGTTTTAATAGCCATTTTATATTAGGACGGCCGAGTCTCCCGGATTTACCCTATCAGCGGAACTCAAATTTGTCTGAATTGCATCGTGTTTGGTTTCATTTTTATTAGAAATATCTCGTCCATACGTTGGAAATATTCTAATTTTGTTAAAACAAAAAATATAACAATTTTATTCGTACTTGTCACGCATACTATTTCTGTGAAGTACCTACCGGCGGATGGTCGTAGAGGGTCGCCTGTTTACGAGCAGTCCCACAATGGAAAGGGATAGCAAGGCTTAAGTTTCATGGGTTTGAAAAGGGACAAGAACGAGAAAACAGCCGATGTTCGTCATAAATGTTCGAGCCTGGTGGATCACCGGATTTTGTTGGCGAACACCCTCTCTCCGCGTCTACCATGACAATCCGGAAGATTTATCGCCTATTAGTAGGGTCATTCATTAGCGAACAGTGTCATATGGCGTCTACACCGTGTCGAACAGCGTGTTAGCTAACATGTTCGCGAGAAAATGTTTTTGTTCGTGTTCGCCTTGGTGGAGACCCGGGGTTATAGAGAAAGGTTTTCGAAATTCATCTGCAGACCATTGCATATACATCTTAGATAAAGGAAATATATCTGAAAATATATATGCAGTTCTGAATGTGGATGATCTTGTGATTGCTACTGCTAATATCAAAACCCCGAATAATTTTAAGTTATTTCATGAATAAATTTCGCATGATAGATTTAAAAGATAATAAGTTTTTCTTAGGAATCAAAGTTGAAAAAGATATCGAGAAAATAATTCTAGATCAAAGTGCATACATGAAGAGAGTTTCAGAAAAATTTAATATGTACGATTGTAAAGCAGTTAGTACATCTCTTCCAAATAATTTGGATTATTCAGCTTTAAATTCTGACGAAAAGTATGAAGCAGCATGTCGAAATTTAATCAGATGTTTAATGTACACACATAATGGTGTGTATAAGGCATGACGAGTTAAGGGGTAACACCATTGTAACGGTACAAAAACGTAGTGTACCTTTGACAATTGTTTGTGGGTAAACAAAGAAATAAGTAAAAAATCTGTTTATCTATATAAGCTGATATCCGAATCGGGGGGCTCTCTCTCTTTCGAACGGATTAAGCCAGTCCTGAACAGCTAAATGCCCGCGGGGCAAAAATTTCCGGAAGCGTGGAGAAAGAGCATCGTAAAGCGCTAAGCCACGCCTTCATGAGCAACACTGCCGTGGTGAGGAGTGTTCGTGAGTGAGGATTCGGATGCCCATTGAAGGTAGCAACCAGCTTTGCTCAGATGTATGATGTATAGCGAGAAACTGGATTTTTTGCAATGGAAATTTGTTTTGCTATTTCTTGAACGTTTTTTAACTTCCCCAAGAAAATTTACAAAGCCACTGATACAGGTTTAAAAAATATTCACGCATACACCACGCATAGAATTATTATTATTTTTATTTATCTATCGATTTCTGCAAAAAAATTCGCTGTTTTTTATTAAGTCCCAAAAGTCTAATAAAGCAAAACCCGACTTAGTTTTAGTACCGGCGAGAATGGGACATCTACTGAAGATATATGCGAAGATTAAAGTAAATCAAGTGATTCGTTTTTGAGATAGCATGCTAACAAATTCGAAAAACCTCGTTTTGAGAAAAACGCGTTTAAAGATTCAAGTAGCAACCCGCCTTACAGTTTACACGCATACTACTTCAGCTAGTGGCCACAGGGTGGAGGAACTGCTCACGCCGTCGCTCTTTGCTTTGCTCGCGAGCAATCGAGAGTGCTCTTGCCCGCCACAGCCTAGCTGTGCACGCCTGGATTAAGCGATTACTGAGTGATCACGGAGCCAGAATTAAATTGCATGTTAAAAAAAGGATGTATAGAAGAGTCAAGAAACCAGAGTCTCTGAACGACGAGCGAGACAAAGTATCATGCTTTCTCTCTCTCGTACCCAACGGCAATTTCGTGTCGACGCTTTTGTGTCCTCTCGCTCGTTCTCCGGTTCTCTCACTCGCGCCACTGGCCGCGCGGAACCATGTACGCAAGCCACTATGAGTCCGTCGCCAGCCCTATTCGACGGACTCATAACGGGGGATTACTGTAGCTAACTTAGTAGACGACCTTATACCTACCTAGCATATAAGTTATCAAAAATTAATCCCAAATTATATTCTTTTTAATTGTACACTCGATACCATTTACTCATGTCTGTACCAAAGGCTAATACCCGTAAATAAATATTATTATTATTATTATTAATATCTTTCCGGATGTCAGACCTGATTGCAGAAAAAGCCAGAAGTTCCGATCCACTGTGACGTCCCGGCCCCACCACGGTATCGCGACTTAGTGTCGACGAGCGCCACCAGAGGTCTAATCTTCTCGCTAGTCCTAATTCCCAATCTCAATTCATATGTATATAAGTTCCAAATTATGTCCTCTTGTGTCCCCGTGTGTGTCCAGGGCAGAGGCCGTCAGCTATAACCCTACTGATGAGTCTGGCTGAAGGTCCCAAGACGAAACGCACCTACCTCTTTTTTTCCTCCTCGATCATTCAAAGCCAATCCACCCGCCCCGCACAGTTACTCCATTGCGGCGTAACCGGGGCTGGCTTTAGGGTTTAGGTTACGTTGGAGGCGACGGGGCAAGAACTCCCCCTTCTCGTCCAGAACGGTTCCGGCAATTCTGAACGAGACACACCACTTCGAATATATATCAGGCATAAAAATAATATCGGCGCATTGTTCCTCCCATATTCAACTACCTCGTGTAGTAAGAATTTTACAGCTTAGGTGATATTTTTGGAATTGACTTTTGGGCAGCCAAACGGGAAATTGGACCACTGTGCTTGGATCCAGGCCGAATATCCCGTTCCCGGCATTAGAGCCCGATCCATTGGAGCCCGGATGATGATTTTTCAGAGAACAACCTGCGGTGCACCACGAGATTCTCGCCCAATCTCCATCCACGGCAGGGCCGGCGGAACCCCTTATGCAAGTAATGCGCCGCATAAGGGCGCCAGCCGAAGGGGCCGCTAAAAACTATATCGCAGACTTAATAATAAAGGAATCCAACTCCCATATAAACAAAATGTAAATGTAATTCTTTCTTTATTGTACCTCGTAAAGGCAAAACATATTAAATAGAAAACAGGTGCAAAAATTTAGGGGCGCTAAAAATTTTCTTGTATAAGGGCGCCAACCATACTCGCGCCAGCCCTGACCCATGGTACCTTGTAATATTATCAAAATTATAATGACACAAAATATGACAAACAAAAAATGTACTTACGTCTTCTTTGCAAGCCTGGACGAAGAAAATGATTTCCTAATAATGATTTCCTAAATAGTACGTGTCTACTTTGCGCAATAAGCGCAAAAAGCGTTTGAGGTTTAGGAAGAGATTCGGAAAAGGTATGACTGGTGTTAATAAGATTCAATGACACGGTGATATCATAAGCATCTAACAATGTACTTAATGCTGAGATCTGTCGAAATCAGGAGCTGAAAGAAATGGTACAAAAATTATTCGAACTGGTCCGTTTTAGACGAGGGAAATTTAAAGAAGGGAAGAAAAATGTGATTTGATTTCAAATAACTTTATTTCTATCATCATTATAGTTATTAGAAAATGAGAGACACCCATGATCGTTCAATTATTCGTAATTCAAATTCTCACTCAACGATTACATAATTAAGTAATGAAGAAAGCAACCCAGACACTTTTCCGAAATAAAGAAGAAAAAAGATAAACATCTTAATATAAACATATATTAAATTCATACAATTAATTAATATACATATGCATTTATATATATATATATTATAGATATATATATATAAATAATATTCTTTTATATATATATATAACGTATATATTAATTAATACAACTTTTACAGATTCAAGATAAAAATAAATAATAAATGAAAAACACGGTAATTTATCTCCAGACTTCTCATAGGTGTGTAATATTTTAATACCTCTATAATGAACTACTAATTCATTATTTAATTATTCGCTTATTGGTACGGTTCTACAATAATTCATTAATTAATACGTTCGCAGTGACAATCTAAAAATCCTGAAAGAAGCGTACACAATTGGGTTATATCTTATTTAATTAGTTAAAAGGGCCTGCATTTAAGGAAAAAATATTCGAAAATGCAGGGTGATCAAAGAATAATGGTGCAAGAGACAATTCAGAAATTTTTGAGTGGAAAATAAGACGATATCCGAAATATTCCAATTATTCGATGTATCATAATTCGTAATTGTGCAACGGGATCAAATTACCTCGCTTAAAAAGGACCACATTAGGCGGGGTGAAATGCATTGGACTGCTTTCGTTCTTAACACCAAGGCTACTACTCCGTTTACCTTCTCGGTATTATACAATTTCAATTTGATTGGTAATATTTTGATCTCCTACATAAAACTACTTATCAAATTACAGACAGAACAAACTAAAATGAAAAAAAAAACATGTTACTTTTAATGTGCGTATTGTTAGAACTGTGTATACTCCGTAAAAATACCTTAGCAATTTAAAATCGGATCAACGTGTCATTTTGTCAAAGCAACTGTAATAAAAATAACCCAAAATATAACTCAGTGTTAGATATTAAATTTTTATTACAACTAGATTCAACGGTTTAAAATGCTCCGATTTGATTTTTTATACGCCATAAAATATTGAACCGTCACATCCTTTCTTCGTAAATTATTTCTATAAGGAAAAATAAATTAATCGTTTTACTTTAAACTCAAAAGTACTCAGTTTCGCAGCCGTAGTGTTTTTACTCTTGAGCTACGATCGCTCTTAAAATTTCGATTGTTTACAATGAGGGAAGGGCACGGTTAAGGATAATATGTTCCTTTATATCTAGGAAGGCCGCAGTTTTCTCTTGTACTATAATCTTCAAAACACCCTGTATGTAGGAAAGTATACTCTAAATTAATGTATGTACACATGTGCATGCGTATATGTACGCATCCATTGCGTGTGCCTTGTCCCACAAACAAACATACGCGCTCGTACGCGCACACACGAGTGTGTACTAAATTCATGTAGGTGTGTATATATATGTATAGATAGTCATGTATTGATACAGCTCCATACACACGCGTGCGCGCGCATACACACGTCCTATGTACGTATACACATATTAAAGCCACACACCCAAGCGCGCGTAAGCACGTACACACGCACACACACACACAACGTACGTACAACACACGCACGAACGTACGTACATAGGGTGTGTAGTAAGACTGAAAGTGCGATATGTAAAATTCCCAGGTTCAAATTAAACAACTTTTCGATCGTGAACTTCATCAAACGAAATTCTTTGTTACAAATAAATCATCGTTAATCTTGATTGCGTACGAATGCAGGCAATGGTATTTGTCATTTATTTCCCAAAAAAAAAAAAAAATGATTCATTCCGAAATAATTTGTTCTTGAGTATCATTTGATATGGAAACGACGAGTTCATCCGATGTCTTGTACTTTTTTGCACACCCTGCACGCAACAATACATGTTGTGAAAAATCAGATTCATCTATTTAGAACGTTTGTTCCAACAATCCGGCTCTACCTTCCATTTCCGAAAACTGTATACATGTAGGGTGCTTACAGAAGGAGGCATTACAATATACAAAATTGTTCCCCAACGTAAAGTAAAGCAAAGCAATTTTTTTTTTTTTTTTTTTGACAATCATCCCTTCCTGAATTTGTAAATCCCTTTTGCCCTAACTCCCTCTCCATTTCCTTAAAGTTATTTTTCTCCATAGCTCGTACTTGTCGAAGACTTTACTCATCACCGACAGCAGCTTAACAAAAAAAAAAAAAAAAAAAAAAAAAAATAGGGGGTGGGTGGTTCGATTCTAAAAATCATCTCAGTTTTTAGTAGAAGATTCCTAACTGCGCCCTTGTACTATAATTTATAAGACACCCTGTACAAATACAATCGTTTTAACAAGCATATTTAAATATTTACACTCCGATACGGGTGTGTACCTTTCACAAGAAAGATTCTCGTTCATCACAATCGGCACGCATACAGAGACGCAGGTAGAAAATGAGGCAGGTTCACTGTGCATGCGCGGGATACGCAACGTGCAAACCTTTGCTCAAGTAGAAAAAGTCGAGGCTTTTGAGAATTTGCTTTGCAAAAGTAACCCAGCGTATTATTTAGATTCTAATTCATTACAGTAATAATTTATACCCTAGAGCTATATTCAATATTTATTATCACAACAAACATTTTTTTCGCTAACTTGAGGAAGCTTTCCACCCTTCTTTCGATTAAATAAATTGTATATATGTGCACGCATGCACATACAGGGTTATCCCATTTATCATAATCATCCTGAAGAAGTCCAGAATTTGTCAGGATGGGAGAATATGTCTGAGGGAGATTTTGCTACGGATTATGTGTCACCTTATTGTGATTATAGTTCTCAAGGTCATCGTCATTCTTTAAGTTTATAAACACACATTCGTACTAAGTAGTTAGTCAGTATTTTGTGCACTTCCATAAAGCATATTTCTCATTTCATAAATTCTTTAATTCTTCCCACCACATTCTCGCTGGAACATTGATTTTGCGTGTCGAAGGGTTTTTAGGGTCACATTGTCGCGGGCAGTTAGATCCAAGAAATCACACAATAATGACAACCTGTACCCGTTTGAAGCAAACAAGTTCTTCTCAGACGCACTGGAGATATTCAACATAATTATAATAAACAGGACATTTACTATGTATGCACTTATGTATTTTGTGTGGGCACGCGACGCGCGCGCGCGTGTCTGTGTGCGTGTGTCGGCGCGCGTTACACACGCGATATTAAAGATAACCCTACTTCTTTCGCTCTGAATTCTTTCTAGACTTCTTTCGTTCTGGCAACAAACAAAAAAAAAAATAAGTATCGTGTCCTGATCCTCCGACGCATTATCTCATTTCAAAATGATATCATCAACATTTCCGCGGCTACTTTGGACTAAAATCGACTAAAGAATAATATATTCGACGATTATTAAACTGTGATATGTGTAACGTTTAAAAGGTCAATAATTTTATTCAAAATACGTTCGCACTTATTTGTAGGAAATCTCAGTGAAACAGTTCGTCATAGAAATCATACTGTTAAACAGGAGCAGCAAGTAGATGCAAAGTAACAGTTAAAATAAATCCAGAGAATAAAAGCATTGCACGAATACACCTACGTGGTTTTAAGGGTGAAAAAGGGCGACGAACTGCTGAGAATACTCAGCGTTAAATAAGATTATTAATGAAAGTAATGCGAAAGAAAATATAGCAAGCAAACTATTTGTAAAGTTGGGGAAAATCATTTCAGAATTGTTTTTAAAACACCGACAGGTGCAAAAATCTGTTCATTATAAAAGTCATCGAAACCACCGTGCAGAGTACATACTAAAAGACATCGACACGCAACATTTTCTGCAACAAAGAAAAAGAGTTTAGAGGAAAGAAAGAAGGCCCAATCGCGTGAGACAGGAACAAAGTAAAAGATGATCTTGAGGTTCAAATATCAATGTTACCGGCATTATGAACTTCTAGATCATAGATGATCACTGGTCACAAAAAAAATGTACCAGAGAAAGGTCATTACTGAAATATTCTTGGACAACATTTAAATATAAAATAATCATAAGATTCATCAATATTATCGACATCAAACCGTTATTTCCGCTCCCTCCCCTTAACATCCCCCGCCCAATGCTACTACCCCTCTCACATAATAATCTCCCAAATCTTAAGTCTTATCCTAAACTTCTCTATTGGTGTCGTTAAATTACTACACTACCTGCAGATGTATCTCTCGACGCCGTCAGTGAAGATGAAGTAATTTCGAATTGTAATTAACTACAATTATTATATTTATCATTATTTCGTATCGGTACTGTATTCATTTGTTAATTAGCAATATATATATATATGTATATATATGTATATATATATATCTATATAGATACATAGATACATATATATTTATCTTAACCTAGTACGATCATTATTACTGTTAATACGTATATTATTAATTTACCATTCATTATTAGTAGTTAATATTAATCTGTTTAAAATTAATTCTTCATTCTCGTTAGGAATAGAGGTTACTCGCGAATTAGTCCACTTTGTTGCATTAACCGATAATAATTTTTTACAATATCTAATCACCTTATTAATTAGTACTCTCTTCCAACATCTTGCTTTTATATTTTTATATATATATATATATGTGTGTATATATATATATGTATATATATGCTGTATGTGTGTAATATATGTGTTGAACGTATGTATACATATATAGATTTATACTTTACTTATAGGTATACAGACAGACAATTTATATTTAAGAGTGTACTCGATTATTTTATATATGATTTTTCCTTATTGTAATATATGTTTATGCGTGCGTGTGTGTGTAGGTGGGGGGAGTGCGCGCGCGCGCGCACGTGGGTCCACACGTAGCCTGTTTTACTACTACTACAACTACTACTACTACTACTACTACTACTACTACTACTACTACTACTACTACTACTACTTCTTCTTCTCTTGCAAGAGTATATTATTTAGATAGGTAAGTGCCAATTGGCGATTTAAATTGTCCCATTAATTCTTGACTTACTTTACTGTTTCTTAACCTTTCGGGATGTTTTTCTCTCCGAAGCGTGTGCACAGGGGGTAGATACTAACTAACTAAAAAATCTAATACATCGTGCGATACCGATTTCTCGTGGCTCCCTTACAATCGAACTGCCTGGATAGAGGATAAGATCGGCTCATGGCACACCGTTCCGAAAACGGTCACTTGAAAGCTTGTAAAACCCTATGGAATCTAAGTGTTTGCATACTTTCAGTAAATACCTATGCGCTTAGGATTATTCCAAAAGATACCATTCTACAAGTGTGTATTAAACGAATCCACCAATTAAGGCAAATAAGAAATGTGCGCAAATGTTTTGTTGAGATTTGGTTCGCTTAAACTTAAGCCACATAGTATAGTCTGCAGGTTAAACACTCGTATGAACTTTTTAGCCCGGATTATTTAGAATATTCATACACACCAATAATGTGCTTAAACTAAAATTTCACACGTCGCTATTGACACTGATAAACAGAACAATGAAAACAGAGATAAACAACAAAAAATTATTTCGTTTATAAATTTCAACTTTGCCCAATGCCGAAAATAGCTCACAGATATGTAGACGGATACCATACGTACATATTCTCCATTCCATTTAAGAAGGAACCCGCCGACTGACGAGTTTAGACCGGTTCTGCGCAGGTTGACGCTCATTGGTGCCGGGAGAAGCCACTATTGGCTGTACCCCCACCAACGCTTTTTCGGAGCCAATGAGCTCATTCCACATGCGCGAAACGGGTTCCTTCTTAAATGACAGGGAGAATACATATGTTTCTATTGTGTATGTACGATAATGTTGTTAATTGTGTATACACGCCTACTATGTTTATAAACAGACTTTTGAGAATGTTTTAAGAATCCATTGTAAAGTCGGAAAGTCTTTAGATTCTATTTTGAACACCTTTTATTGAACAAAGTCCGAATATTCGGTCACAATTCTTTGTATCTCAAGAAACTTCTAGTAATTCTTTCTTTTTTCAGATTCTTGTAATATCGATCTGCATCTGAAATCACTCATATTTCTCACCTGCCGTTCTCACAGGTGCACCAAAAAGTGCTTAACGTTTTAAAAAAAATCTTAAATCACATAACACCAATGTCCGATTTTTATTCTCCAGAAATTTTGAGGTTTTCTATGTTAAAGTAGATTCGAGGCATATATGAAAGTCTATTTTGTAAGTGATCGTGAGTAATTAATCTTACGTTGTTCCAAAATTTTACACACGTCTGAATACTTTGGAACATTCCTTCTAAATCTCCTTGTGCATAAAGCACTTACAGTTTTTTCAGACTAATATAGAATATCCGAAATACTTCTGGATTTTATGAAAACATTTCATCTGTGATAGAAACTTTCGAGGATCTACATTCGTAAGAGCACTTGTACGTAAAACTTGGTGAAGAAACAGATTTTTTGTTTCATGCATATTTAAATTTTACGTTCACGTCTAAATACAACAATAAATAAATTTTGTATGTGCAGTACTGATTTATTGACTGTGCACCGAAATAATCCTATAGCTGCTCGCGAGTTACCCCATACCAAATTTTGGAACTACCTCTAGCGATTGACCCTTCGAGCCACCTGCACTCAAATCATCTAGTTGCCGGACGAAAAGTTCTCAGATCAGTCCTTTGTGCGAAAAATAAAATGATTATATTTTTTATTGTATTTCCATTAAATGAATTTTACTAAGTCGGTAAGACATTCCTGGTAAAAAAATATGGATTAGAGTTAATGAGAGAAAGAACGGAATTATAAAAAAATTTATTTCTCATATATCTCTGGTGGGAGAGCAAGCGAGTCAGAATTATTAATTTTGAAGGAAGACACTTAGAATATGTAAAGTGCTATGTAAGATCAGGTGTTAAATTTTGGGCGTGAAAGTTGATAACATATATGTTAAAAGAAACTTTTATTTTTAACTCCGCGGGAGGCGCTACTGGGTAAAATTTACCACAGAGGCGCTAGTTGCGAAAATATGAAGACTGTTTGAATTTTTGTTACAATTTTTTAAAGAACTTTAATAAAAATTTTAAGATATTTCATAAATTTTGTTTGATTCTTAAAACACTGTACTTTAACATAAAAATTACAAAGTTAAAAAAAATATTCTGAAACAGTTGTTTTTTACGTTTCAATTTTGGGTATTTTTGACCCGGTAGCGACAACCTGTGTTACAATATGGGGTGCGCCTCCCACCGGGTTAACTTCGATTCACAAAAAGGAAGAAAAAAGAAATTGTTTAAGCTTGAGGTAACATTTGATTTATACTCGTTTGCTCGCCCACTGATATGGAAAGATATAGGAGTAGGGTGTGTCAATTTTTTCAGTGTTTCAATTTTAAAAACAACTAGTGGAAAAACGGTACACAATTTCAGGTGTAAAATTAACCACTACCTTTAAATTTTGTGTAATGCATTATTTACCTAGTTGGAATTTCATTTGAAATTATAGAAAAATACGAAAATTACTCAAATTATAAAAAAAAATTAATAATTGAGCTTATAAATCGCAACAGAAGCAAATAGGATATAATAGGGCGTGACAATTTCACGGGTAAATTTAAAATTTTTGAAAATTTTAAAATGACTAGTGTCAATGTAATGCTGTTTTTAATCCTGAATTTGAACTTATCTTCAGAAATTGATTTGGGTGAGGTTTAGCTACTTCAAATCACAGTTAAAAAAAGTGAAAATTAAATAAGATTTAACTACAAACTACACATTCATATACTGCTTAAAGTGAGTCTTGCTTACATAATAGCATGAAAATGAAAATAAAAATATGTGGAAATTAGTATTTATTACAAAATGAAAATATATGTAACTTTAGCAACAGATCTAGCTATATGTCATCTATGTAGTAAATTTAATGCTATTTAATAAAGTCCACCAAAGAAGCGATATTTTCTTTGCTTCTGTTGCGATTTATAAGCTCAATTATTATTTTTTTTAATAATTTTAGTAATTTTCTTATTTTTCTATAATTTCAAATGAAATTCCAACTAGGTAAATAATGCATTACACAAAATTTAAAGGTAGTGGTCAATTTTAAACCTGAAATTGTACCGTTTACCCACTACAGTAAATCCTCGTTATGAGCCCGTCTCTACCACACGTTTAGAGCCCGGCGACTATCCCCACCATTTCTTGGAATCCTTCGGTCGAGAGTGGGGGAACCCGGGAACGAGAGAGAGGCTCTTTCGTTTCCTCACGCTCGTTCTTGTGTTTTCTCACTCGCGCCATTGGCTGCGCGGAATTGTGTCCACAACGCGCTATGAGCCCGCCGCACAGCCCCGTTTGTCGGGCTCATAACGAGGATTTACTGTAGTCGTTTTTATGAGCTGCCTTAAAGCGCAGATAACGAAAGAATTTGCTCTCTCTCTCTCTCACATCATATCCGGCTGAAGAGCGAACAAAGCTCTCGCGATTCCTTGAAGAAAAACTCGCCACTGATCCGACAAAAATATACGTCACCCGGTTACAAGTTGCAACAAGTTATCAGAACACTACTGCATGAGTATTAATATAGATGAGTCAAGAGTAATTTTTATCTTTAACTTGAATTCGCCGAAAGTCGCATTTTTTTATACAAAAGTTTAAGAACTATTTAAAACAGAGAGCCCGAAATTTTGTACAGTATTTTAGAAGTGTATTTGGATGAAAGCAGATTGGCTATTGTAACTTCAAGTTTAAAATTTAAACCCAACTTTAATTAAAATGCATTTGTATAGAAAGTACTAACGGTGAAAACGTGAGAATTCTATCTGGATTTTACCTTTCCATTTACCAGAATTCCTACTGTGCTCGCATAAGTACATACAAGTGCCCTTGAGAATATATCACACTTTTATTATTTCAATCATTTTAATACGCTCTGAAGCTTTATGTAACAATTCAATCCATCAAAAGAACAACTTTGGGAAGTTTTATCTCTTTGAAAAATTAATGATTCTAGTACTTTAAATCTACAAAAACGAAACTGACGATTTAGCAAAAAAAAAAACCATTCTCTCCAGTTTACCCGTGAAAATTGAAATATACGTGATAATTTGCTGAATTTTCAAATCTGAGGCTGTTTTATAACCATTTTTCGTTTACACGTGTCGTTACAATAGGACGAATTAGAGAATCGACAGGAAGAAAGAATAATTACATTTTGAATACACGCAAGCCTATCTGTTAATTAATACTGTATCATAATTAGCAAATCAGACTATGGAAAGTTACGACTAATATAATTACATCGCAATAAACATCGATATGCGAAAGCTTTATTTTAAAAAATAAATAGAACACTAACATTTCTTACGGTGCTCAAAGCATCGGTCAGCACTGCTACTATATTGTGTCATACATAAAGATCTGTATGCCTTACAGCAAATAATCACATCTACAATTGTTCATCAATTCGTTTATTTATCGTTTATTTATTTACTTATTTATCTACTTAACTTTTACTTAAATCAGCTCCATTAACCGTCGTAAAACTATTTAAAGTACCTCCAATTTCTAAATGTTATATCATTAAATTTAGTGACTCGAGAAATCAAATTTATAATTGCTTGAATAATATTCTAAAGGATTATTGGGGCATTATAAATGAAACTACAAACAAATATACAAATTAATTGTTAACTACACTCGATCCATCCGGAACAATAAATTAAGGTATTCGTTACTTTTTGTCCTACAAAGGCAAATTTTGATGCACAGTGAGAGTCACTTAAAATCATACACCGTAACCCATACCAGATTATCGTTTGAAAAAATATTCTTACCATACATTTAAGACGAAGCTTTTGAAGGAATAAGTACACTAATGTAATTGAATCCAATATATACTGATTGTAAAGTATTTTATTTTTAATAGGAAAATTAAACATATTTTAATATGTAAAGCAGAAAGCTGCTATATGTTTGTGTGTTTGTCTGTCGCCTAAAAACTTTCGAACGATAAACTCTGGGATCACGAAATGTGCCTCAGCTTATTATGTCTAACTAATCCAGATGAATGTGAAAATTTAAAAAAAAAAAATTCTTATAAAATCGGAATCTAAATTTTGGGCGAAGCCGAGTAGTAAAGCTAGTTTGAATATAACGCACAGAAAAATCGCCAGCTACTAAAAATCGTACGTATCGATACAGCTGTAAAAACTATGGGAATACCTCATATTTTTTTTTTAAAAGTTGACTTTCTTTTGTTTGCATCTTTATTCAAATATTTTTTTTATAACTACAAGCCACAGTGCAGAACAGGTTAAATTAATTAAAATGAAACAAGGAACTATTGAGGAACGGAAATTGATTATTTACTATAACAAGAATGGAAGAAGCCTGAATAAAATAGTCGAAATTATTAACATAAGAGAAGTACTATACAGTACATAAGTAAAAGATACAGTGAATATTATGGTATTCCAAACGAATTAAAAGCACGAATAAATAAGAAAGTGAATACGTGAGAAAAGCAGTGAATTATAAAAATTGTAAAAAAAAAATAGTCAACGGATTAGGGCACCAAATTTGGCTATGGAAATGGAAACTATTTATGGAAAAAAGTAAGTGATTCCACTACTATTAGGATAATCAAAATTCGCAAAAGAATATTTAACAAAAGATTTTGATTTCTGGGAGGACGTTATTTTTGCGGGTGAATCAAAATTTAATTTTTTTTTTTTTTAAACTAAATTTTGTGAAAAATTGATGCATTCGGTCCCACGACGACTACAAGCAGTCGAAAATAATTGTGGGTAACTACCCCACAAAATATTGAAATGCATTATATTCTTTTTTGTGAACGATAATAAGAATTGTTTGCATCTGCAGGATTTTCAGTAAGTGGCGCCCTCTGTACGCTATGTTCAACTTTCATGGTACTAATAATGTTTCTCATTCGCAATCAGTATGTATTAAACAAAAATATGTCGGTGTACTTAATTCTAAAAAAAACCTTCATCTAAAATCCATCGTAACAATATTTTTCAAACGATAATCTGGTAAGCGTTACGGTGTACGATTTTAAGTGACATTCACTGTATATCGTATCATCGAGCCTCGATTAAACTTATTCAGTTTCTACAGAATTACATATTGTATACGCGTGTATATAGAATTGTTGGAGCAATTTCATTTTCAGATATAATTTCTTCTCTCATTATCGTCCCCATCATCATCAAATTAATAAATGGCACATGCCCCGAATGCACACGCATTTATACTCAAGGGAAGAGGAAAAACAATGAAATCCCGAAAGGAAAAAGGCGACATGTGTTTACACGTTTTTCCACAAGTGCGTATGTACGCATGCGCTCGGAACACATACGAGAATAACTGCTGATTAAAGGGTAAACTCGCAGAATAAAACGATATGTAAATGATGCTGCACGCAAGCGTTTTCATCGCGGGTCTAACAAAGTAGCGCGCATGCGTACACGTGTACAAGCGTATATCGCGTGTACAGAAAAAGCGAAAAGCAATACACACGCGCGTGAACGTACCAAATGTAAACCCAATGAAAAGGCACAAATTATTAAATGCGTGCGTACATGTATATAACATTACGCGACCTTATTGGCTGCATTCTTTTCAAACCTCCCTTCCTTCTTTTCAATCTTCATAAAATTGTATGATCGAAAATTTAATTACTCAAATTAGAAATGTGTGTTTTCGAATGGTTTGAAAATTTAACTCTTTGACTGGCAGCGAGTCACTAGAAGTACCATCTCAAGCCCGACAGTTCTTTTCATGCGTTTGTTACCTACAATGTACTGTCTACACTCGGTTTCATTTAAGAAGGAACCTGTCGACCGACGAGTTTAGACCGGTTCTGCGCAGGTTGACGCTCATTGGTGCCGGGAGAAGCCACTATTGGCTGTACCCCCACCAACGCTTTTTCGGAGCCAATGAGCTCATTCCACATGCGCGAAACGGGATCCTTCTTAAATGACAAGGGAGTGTACCTTATCTCCTCTATACACCGCGTCCCGATTAGGCTAAAAACACACGAGGCGCTTTTTATCGAATTACCGGCTAATTCGCCTGCCGATTCGGCACTCCATCTTACGTCCAGTGGTTGAACTGTACGCACGACCATACAACGTTCATCATCCCGCGAATATGATCGTCCGGCAGAGATGCTGAGTGCATTTGTGGTTCTCAATGGCAGTGTTTACAGGATAGGCAATTAATTATCTCTACCATGCGTTATATCAGTGATGAGCAACCCGCGGCCCGCGGGTGGAGTTAGGCATTATTCGACTAATTTGTTCATCCACTAACCTTCGAATAAAAATTTCGACTAAATTTGAATTCGACTAAATTTTTAGTCGTTATTCGTTCCTCGTTATTCGAAAGACAGCCGTGGCGACTAAGCGACACGAATAAGCCACTTCGGCTGGAGTAGGTACACTCGAAAAGTGTTCCCCTTGCCTCATGATACCCTCCCCCCCCCGGCCCGGCCGGAGGCCTAGGGCCTCGGGGCCCGAGCCGGGGCGGCTCGGGTTTTGACCCCCACTTATTCGTGTCGCTTAGTCGCCATGGCGGTCCTTCGAATAACAAATATAACGACTAAAAATTTAGTCGAATAAAAATTTAGTCGACTAATAATTTATTCGTTATTCTCGAATAACTTCACTTTATTCGAAATTTTTAGTCGAGTTCATTCGAATAAAATTTTATTCGACTAATGCCCAACTCTGCCCGCGAGCCGCATTTGGCCCGCCAGCCGCTGACCTGCGGCCCGCCTGAACATTGGCATATATCTTTTGAACTGTAAAAGATATCGGAATTAATTTTGCGCCAAAAAATAGGATAAAATTATCCCTTTCTAATGTTGTATAATTTTATATTTTTTACGTTTATTTAATTTTTTTTCATTTCTGTTAATTATGATAAAAAAATTTGAAAACTGTTTATTTGGTACTATATTTAATGCCCTTTTAAGTGATTTCTAATACGATTGTTTAATCGCTCGTCATCGAGTTGATTACGACGATCATTGTTTTAAATTTTCATACATATACCTGTTTATATTATAATATGTAGGTATATATTACTAATAAACAGTACATCAAATTTAAAAAAAAAACGTTTTATTGTAAATCAATTGCAGGAATAACAAATTCAGCCCATAAATTAAAAGTTTTGGATTAGTTATATGTATGTATTTAATATTGCGGCCCGCGTAGTGTAGTAGGTTTCCACTTGTAGCCCACTTCGGACCAAAGGTTGCTCACCACTGCGTTACATGGTTGCCAAATTTTTACGATGATACTACAAAACATTTCTTTCTTTCGCGGTATGTTCATTCTTTGACAGAAAAAAAGCTTCAGTAGAAACTGACAAACTTGCTTACCTTGTAGTGAGAAATGGCATTTACTGACAATAATTTTTTTATCCTTTACACATTGAATCGATAACACTTTTTTTGTTCACAGTTGATACCGTTGCCCGATCGCCGGAAACCGCCTCATGTGTATTTCCAAAGAAATTTCGGTTACCCAAAAGATTCCGATTTTCTGAAAACTCTGCCAATTTGTGGAGAACTTTAATAGAAGCACCAAACTTCGTTTTGTGCTACTTTTTATTCTTCAAGGTGGAAACACCCCTTAGAGGTTAATGTGTTCTGTCTTATTTTCGTATATTCATATCTTGAAAACTACAATAAATATAAAAAATTGTTATAATGAAAATTGTTTGAAATTTGTAATTTAAATGAAAAACGTTTCAAACCGCACTTAGTTTAACTCGGCGGGAGGCGCTACTGGGTAAAATTTACCGCAGAGGCGCTAGTTGCGCAAATATGAAGACTGTTTGAGTTTTTGTTACAATTTTTTAAAGAACTTTAATAAAGATTTTAAGATAATTCATAATTTTTGTTTGATTCTTAAAACACTGTACTTTAACATAAAAATTACAAAATTAAAAAAAATATTCTGAAACCGTGTTTTACGTTTCAACTTTGGGTATTTTTGACCCGGTAGCGACAACCTGTGTTACAATATGGGGTGCACCTCCCGCCGGGTTAAAAGATTGTTCATCTTTTCTTCGGGGTTAAAAAACGCAACATTTAATTATAAATACACATGTGTGTATTAACCCAAACCTATATGTATGAATGTATACTAGTTGTATAATTTTATCTGATACGTGCATTCCGGACGCTTGTCGTTGAATTTCGAATAATGCGTTATCAAGTATTTGGAAATATACCTTATTCACTTAAATCCAACGATAAAAGAATAAAATAAAATCGTAAACAACAATGCGCACAAGTCTTAAATCTCTTTTATGTAGGCACAATCGTGACCGTCCACCCGATTTGAGCGATAAGCAACCACACAAATAAACGTGTTCCCACAATCTCGTCTCACATATAATAATTGTGCATTCATCCACAATTACCGCTCTATCTGTATCATGATTACAAAGGTATCATTACGCATTATTCGCTATATACAGTAGAAATTTTATTATAAAAATGGGCCAAATCAATGCTGGAAATATTAATTCCACAAATTCCACGCATAATCATCATACCTCCGAATCCTTGGGAAATAGCTTTACACGTGACGCTATACTGAATATAATTAGAAGTATAAACTTTTTTAAACAAAAAAAAAAGGTAAAAAACCGTCTTCAAAGGTGCGCTAAAAAGCGGAATATATATTTTTTTTAAATCGGTACCAAAATAGAAACAAAATTAAATCGGCTGGACGAGTGACGTCCCACTAAATTTTTGCGCACTCTAATTCGGGCGATACTGTGCTAATGGACTATAATTGATAAAGATTTAGAAATTGATTTAATTTTGTTTCTATTTTGGCACCGATTTAAACAAATTATTTTATCCATTTTAGCGCACCTTCGAAGTCGGTTTTTACTTTTTTTAAAAAAGTTTATTATTTTTAATTTTTAGTTACCTTTGTTTGAAGTCGGTTAAGAAACATTTATCATGGTACTAATTGGGGAACATACACCATATAACAACGAAAGAATCATCCAAATCGATCCACGCGTTACAGAGTTATGCGCGAACATACATTAAAACTGGAATTCCAGATAATTCTAGAGTATCTAGAGACTAATAAAAAAAAAATTAACATGGTACCACCGGCTCTTCATACTCTTTCAAATAAAAAGGAATCATCGAAATCGGTGCACCTATGCGGAAGTTATGCGTGAACATACATACACTAGACGCCAGAATCGGCGTCCCTTCGGAAATTTGGCAACGCTGCATGTCACTAGGAATGCAACGTTGCCAAATTTCCGAAGGGAAGCCGATTCTGGCGCCTAGCGTACATACATACATCCATACATAGATAATGAAACATACGTGACGAATTGAGTAACCTCCTCCTTTTGAAGTCGGTTAATAAAAGAAGATATAATTAAAGATAATCTTGCATTGCAATTCGAAAAGCTTGACTCAGCATTTGACAGTGACACGGAAAATTCCTCTGAGAATAAAGTCTGTATACCTGAAGAAAGTGGAAGCATTATTAACTCAGAGTAGGTACAAAACAAGCGCTATGAAGTACTACTTATATAAGTGGAAAATGAAAACGGCTTTCTCTTCACGGTGTACAAAATGGAATTAGGAAGGCAAAAACTCTAGTTGAACTTCGCAGGCAGTAAGCTAGTGCGACCAAAGATGGCTCCAGGCAGGATAAAAGAATTTTTATAGCAGAATATATGGTACAAAAATATAAAATTGCTACTGAACAAGGCTGATAGTACATGAAATTAACATTCGGCGATGGCCTTTGGTGGCAACAATGAGATAAACTATTCTTCATTTATGGTAGAAAATCGATGGATATGGACTTTAAAGAAAAAAGAGAATGGAATTGTATCACTTAAAATAAAGAAGTTTATGACACAGCAGCTTATGCAAAGTTTGACAAATTAGAAAGAAGACGCAACGCTATTCTACATGATGCGAAATCAATAATAAAGTACTTTGGTGAAGATAACGTTTATAATGCAGATGAGAGTGGTTTTGCGATAGAAATACATTCGGGACGCACATTAGCGGATAGAGTTGGAACTGCCGTTCAATCTTCAGGGTACCTGACGCACAGTTGCGATTTTGTCTACAATCTCCTCAAGTGCAAAGAAAGTTACTCTTACGTCTGTTTACTGTGTTGAAAGAATCTAGTGGAACTCTAGAACCTCGGGTACAGGAGACCCTCTTTAAACCAAGCAATATTTATACAGTATAATGTTTATATCCCGGCTACGACACTTGAAACATTAACATCTATTGAGTTCAAGAAACAGTTAACCCATGTGTATTTGTCATGTTATCGTGTTAAGCCATATTATTGTCCAATTACTTTACAACAAAAATTACTACATGAAAAAGAAGTGATATTCCGGATAATAGCGAAGAAAACGACGGGGCTAATTTTCAATCCCTAAATATTTATGGTTTCCCAATGTGGAAGAACTTAGAACATTCTCTGATAGAGTTACTTTATCATATTTGGATGCTAATCTTCATCAACGAAACATCATAAAATAACGATCATTAACGTATAATCAACTATTATTATCGTCACGTTTTCATAATTTTGTTAAATATGCCTGGTATAAAACTGGTTATTTTTCTGATACACCCTGAGCCAGAATCCAATAGATTTTGTTACGCAAGAGATTCTCGTTCTGCACCACACTGTGTAGTATATGGAAAACTCGCATTGTCGCAATGTGCTTGGTGGAAAAAATACGAACTTCTGTTTTAAGTATTTCTCTGAACAGTAGGTACCATTTCTGCGAAGAATGTGAACCGTAAAAAATAAATGCTTATTAAATGATACAAAAACCACAAAAATGTGCATGTCTGTGTGGATGTGTAGATATATGTATATATTATACATAAAATGTATGTTATATTGAAAATAAGGCATTGTGCAATTCTAATTGTGACGTATTATTTCATAATGATTACGAGTAATCAAATTTGGTGACGAATTAGTATGGTAGAAACGTCCTATTTTATATTATTATTTGTTGAATAGAAACGAACAAGGTGTATTAGCAAATACTTAATGGCGCATTGTTCGAGGTACAACAACAAACGTTCGAAATGCACGGATGAGTTAAATTATAGAAATAAAGTATTTTTAGGTAGGTTTAATATACATACAGTACTGAATATAGTTGTTGCGTCACTCTCAAATTTACATACGCACAATGTTCACAGCAATATCCTACTAATCCTTATAATAAATGCGAAAGTGTGTTTGGATGTTTGTTACTCAATCACGTCCCAACGACGCATCAGATCTTTCTGGAATTTTGTATATTAGTAGTCTAGGACCAGGAATGAAATGTAGGATACTTTTTATATCCCGATTTTTTTAACCGAACTGGAACCAAATTTTTTATAATTACTCTCTGGAACTCACACCCCTTCACCCTTATTTCACCCTCTTGACGCTCTGTGATTTACCTGGGCAACACCGGGTACTTTAAGCTAGTGATTGCTAAAATGATTCGTATGCAACATATTTTGCAAATTTTTACGATATATAAATTTTGCAATAATATTTATCTAGTACTAATAACAGAAATATAAGTGACAACGTGTTCATTCGAGTGATGCAATAAATATTTCCAGTAACTGTATAAGTATATACCGGGTGTTTGGCTATAGCTGGTAAAGCTTTTAGGAGGTGATTCTACAGTCCAAAATGAGACGAAAGTGTAGAGTACAATTTTTTAATATCGCACTTCGATTTCAGAAAATTGACTTTTAAGTTCTTCTAAATACGGGTGCAACCAGGTGCAGTTTTTGGCGCCTATAGGGCACGCGGAGGTAAGCGGAACGGCGCATGTACAGCACGAAGCGCCTCCCTTTTAATTCCGTGTGCCCCTTAGGTGCAAAGAAACTGCACTTTGGTGTACGCGTACTCGACTAAAATTTAAAGTCAAACTTCTTGAAAATGCAGTGCGATATTAAAAACTTGTATTTTATATTTTCGCCTTATTTTGGCCTGCGGAATCACCCACTAACAGTTTTACCACCTGTAGCGAACTACCCTGTACAGACAAAAAAATTTAAATAAGGATGGTGGGAAACGTTTTTTATTTAAATTACAAGGCTTAATCAGCTCCATGACATAGTTTTATAAAAACACGTTAAACTTTCATTATAACAATTTTTTTTATATCTATTGTAGTTTTTAAGATATACACCTAAATAAGGAAGCACACATTAACCTTTAAAGCAGACCTGCCTAACTGGCGGCTCAGCGGGCACGAGCACAGCAATGCACCCGGCTTTAATGTGTTAGTTGCGCGGACGCTGCACTCTCACTACTTGAGCTGTTCCTCACTATTCATCTACTGCTCGTGATGTTAAGTTGCCCACATTTGTTCTGTGTCCTTCAACATTTGGAGAGTATCCAAAGGGCAATGTTGTGCGTACCTGCTTTACAGGCAGGACCTAAACATGTGCAACAGCGCACAGAAACACGCGCAGAGCCATGCACAACTAGAATCACGTCCACGCGCTTCATACTGCACGATGTCCTCTGTTGCGCGTCAACCCATTAACCCTTCGTTGACACTCTGGGTGTGAGCCACCCATAAGCTGATTCTGCTCTGTTCCTACTATTAGCAAAATAAATAGTTTTTTCCAAAGCCGACGTAAAAACTATTTCTTCTCTCAAAGTATTATATCCCAACAGCAACTCTAGATTTTTAGCTTCTAATATTGAAATTTGTAAAAGTTACAATTTTTTAAGGATTTTCTTCGTTTTTTTCGACATGTGGTATTCTAGATTTTTTTTACAAAAACTGCGGTAAAATTTCAATGAAAAAAACTGTTGGAATACATTCCAGAGACCTTGAAATTGATTCATGTTTTTTTCCATAATAATTGGATTCTTTAGATGAGAACGGTAGTCGTTGAAAAATTTCTCTGGGTGTGAACCATCCAGGTATGTCAACATTGATCGAAAAAGGAGGTGTGTCAACGAAGGGTTAAAATCCACCCTTTCAAGACTGTTCTACAATGCGCGTTGCGCGTGTTTAACCTTGCCGTAAAGGATGTTTTCACCCTGAAGAACCAACAAGGGTCACGAAACAAAAACTGTCTGATACCGAGGTCCTTTACAAGCCGACACAGCTTTTAAAAAACGAAGTCTCCGGGTCACCGAAGGTTCCTTGTTAGACTAAAAGGTTCCACAGAAATACGTCCGTGAAGCAGAACATATGACATGGTTGTACAGCCTGCCTACACCGCTATGAGTGTCGTTCAAGCAATCGTACAGTAGGTCGTCCAAAATGTCGTAACATCTGTGGGCCCCTTTAGGCGACTTTTAGCCAGAGGGTAAGGAGACAGAGAGAGCTAGAAACGTGTGCATCACCTGTAGCATGTGGTTGGCAAGCGCCTACTCTCAGGTCAGAGAAAGAATCAAATCGAAAGGCCATCCTTCAATTGCCTTGCTGAGAGGAACTCTTCTTGCATCCAACTTCTTGGCTGAGATTTTAAACATTCAGAACTATTGATAGGTAGGGATAGACAGAGTGTACGGCAAGTCTCTTTCACGAGCTGAGCCACATGAGTAAATACGTATTAGACATAACATAAATATAGAATATACACTATGGTAGTATGTAGATAATAGTGATAATAACAACAGAAATAGTAATAGAAGTAATAAGTAATATTAGCGGAAGTTGTGAAATGCTTCTTTGCACAAAATTCATAATATGTTCTAATACTACGTTCAACAGAATAGATAGCAGTAGTGGCTCGCGGGCCCAAAACTGTCCCTACCGTGCAAGTTGTTAGTCCCTTTGTCTGACCCGAGACTAGGGACGGGTGTTTTTGCCACCGCTGATGTGGTCCTCCGGAATAAATCATCGGAATGTACATAGAGTAACATTGATTCCTTCGGACCAGCCACACTTACACAGGAAAGGAGCCCTCCTAGGCGCGATGCATAAGGGATGTATAGGGTGTATTTTGTGAGCATATTAGAAACCGGCAAAAACAGTGACGTAACCCCCTCTTAACCCTCGAGCGGGTGCGCTTTGCGAACTCCGTTCACCGATCTGCGTATTTCCTTCATTAGGTCTCGGTAAGACAAACATTCTCTCCGCGCGATCGCGGTGTATTTCAAGAACCCTATGATGCTTGTGCCAGTTGATTTTCATTTTTGATGTTAAAAATGTTTTACATATGCTATTTTTGTGATTTTAAATACATTTACTGCATTTTTGGATACATTGCTGATATTTTCCCAGCACATTTAATTTAAGTTACCACTGTCAACTGAGAAACCGTTTCTGAAGTGTAATACATAAGGGGGCTAAAATGATTATTTTCAACTGATGAACTGAGTTCACCACACGCCTGCTCGTGTACCTCTCATTGGCGCGCCCGCCCGAGGGTTAATTTTGCGCAGACCACAGTATATTTTAATTTTTAAAGAACACCTGTCATCAAGTGCAAGAAGTGGTCGATTTGACGTTCAGTGATCCATGTATACGTATACAAAAATACGTTGCCTGCTGCGAAGACTAAATTCTTAAATTCAGGACTTTCCGAAATGCTGCCCTCGCCTCGCTCTTTACTCGCAGCTTGCCACTCGCGTATAGGTGTGAATTGGAAACATGGAAAATGCAGAACTTTCAAATCGATTTTCTTGCAGAAGTTTGAATACTGCACTCTGTACGTTTAAAACATCATTTTACATGACGTGCACTAACAATATACAAAATTTGGGCGAACTTGATGACATTGAACCTTATGCACTCCCGTTGTAAATGTTGCTGTCACCATGGTTTTCACTTTCTCTACTTCTGTGTATCATAAATTGAAAAGTACTCATATTTGGTACAAATAAGGTTAACTTTATCCTAGAGATGGTACAAATTCGCCTACAAGCTTGATAAAATGTATGTTATAGTTGTCATGGTCTCAAATATTCTTCAATAAAACGTAGGGGAGAGGCTTGCAGGTTGCCACTGCTTGCAGGTTGCCACCCCTGCTGTATTTCGATTTTCTAGCAGTGTCATAACCTCAACTCTGACTCCCATCGACGTTAAAAGAGTAGTTGTCACTATTTAGTAACCTCTGGAGCGGACAGACGCGATAACATTGTGTTTGCTGAGCGAAGTGTGATATAGTGTTTGTCAAGAAATTGAATTATTGAAATTGTGTGTTTTCCCTGTGCTCGTAAATTCAACATTTTCATCGACAATTCAAGGTAAATATTCGTATTGTGTTATTTTTTTTATCTAATTTACATATGCCAAACAAATTTCCAAACATATCATGAATTGACAATTTTTTCTCATATTTTCCAAAAATGCGTCGGAATGCAAGTTGCCACCTTTTTTGGCTTGCAGGTTGCCACCTCTCTCTTTCCCGCTTGTTTACACTCAAATGTCATTTTTCATGATTATGTGATGTTTACTATTGTCATTGAGTTTGAAGTGGACTGTTTTTATTGCATTTTAGTCATATTTTCGTTTATTTTTTACATTTTTGATACATTTTTAGTATGGCAGCACGCAGGTCAAGAATATCTGAACGCGGCATTAAGGATTTTGAAAAGTTTTCTGAATCAGGTTTTTACTCGAGTTTTTTTTTACACTTTCAGCAATTTTTCTAGGGGTGGCAACCTACAAGCCAAAATTTCAAGGAGTCAATTTTAGATACTTTCGAGAATCTGCAGTATAATTTTTCTTTTTCGAGAGTTCACATGATTTCTAGCTCAGGATTGTAGCTCTACACTTCCTCTTTACAACTTATACCATAAATCAACGATACGTTAATTTTATGACGAGTTATGATTAAAAAAGCTGAGGGGTGGCAACCTGCAAGCCTCTCCCCTATAAGTCATTATTTTCTCTATCATTTCGGCATAAAAGCACCTCAATGCTAAGCAACGAATGGAATCATTTGTACAGTGATAATACGTCAATGCCAGTCAAAGAATAAAGGTCTCGCAATATATACTATTCCACCCGGGCAGAGGAACAGCTCGTTTCTTATTTAGAAAATATTTTCAAAAAAAATGAAAAAAAAAAAAAGAAAATTACATAATCGACAACTTAGCGAGTTACAAGGCTAAAAACCAACATAATTAAATTTATGTTCTACCTAACGCTATTTCTGACCTGTATTAAAAAAGTACATCACAGCAGACACATTCCAGTTATTTACCTACATTTGCCATTCACACGAATCTTACTCAAATATCTTATATCAATGTACTTAATTTAAAAATAAAACGAAGGACGTTCCTAAGGGCCACTAGATGGACACCAGCCGATTATTTGGTGCTTTAAAACTTATTCGAAACGAAACGGTATTACATCGAATTATTCAATTTGACCACGCATCTAGGAATTCCGGATTGATTTTATAATTCCACAAAATCAATTTGTTTGTCTAACCCATTTTTTTTTTATAATTTCATGTACTAGTGAGATATAAGTAAGCAAGCAAATAAGTTGTCTAACAATATTCAGGCCGTCTGAAATCACCTAAAACTTTCAGAACACTTATGCGTAATATAAAGATACTATTCGATGAATACTAGTCGATGTCTAATGAGAACGAACTATCACAGTTATACCATGCTAATCATATAGTGATATAACGGTGACAGTTTAAAAAATGGAAAGAGGTATTTCCACTGTCTTTATACGATCAAACTCAATAAAACCTTTTTTATGTGGACGAAAATGTTTCGAAAGAACACAGACAATAAGTACGATGAAATACATACGCGCACGTGTGTAATTCAGAAAAATCAAGATATGGAAACGAGGGAGAGGGTGAGAAAACGTGAGAAGGTTTTGCGGAAGTAGAACAAACGAATGTAAAGAAGAAAATGCGGACAAGAAACCGTAGTAGTATTACACTAACTAATTATTGTACTTGATGTAAAATTAATTAGACAGCTTCAGGGTCATTAAGGGATACACATCATCAGACCATTCAGCTACCCTGCTATTCTGCTCCTGGTCTCTTCGTTTTATGTTCACTCTGATCAATTATTTGTTTCGAACACAAAAAGCGCAAACGCAACGCGTAACGTAATTAGATGCTAAATAGGCTACTTACCCTCCCCACACCCCACTCCAACAGGACTGATCATCATGCTTATATACAGGGTATACAATAGTGAAAACTATAAAAGAGGAGATCGCAATTGACGTGATGACATAGTATAAGACCTGACCTTGAAGGAGTCAATTAATTTTGCGCCAAGTAAAGCGTATTAAACTTATGCTTTTCACAAAAATAGTAATTAACGACACTGAGGAAAATGGCTATTACTGCACTGGTACTTGTTGTTCCTACTTGTTCCTAGTTCTTTTTTCCCCGATGAAATATGCCCTATGTTAATCAGTTCTTAAGAGCTTGAAAAAGTAACCTTTTCTTCTCGAGCACTTAAATACAACTTTATATAAATTTCAATATTTTTCATTCAAGGACCCTTGAAATCTTTAGTTTCCATTTTTCCTTTTCGTAATTATTAAATTAAACACTATTTAGTTGTTACAAAATGTTGGACTATTTTAAAATTTCCAATGAGATTACAATATTAAAATCAGATGTATGCGTTTTTTAATTGTCAAAATATTCCAGGTGTTCAGTAAGGAACAATAACTGAAAATAGTTCTGAATTATATTCTCTCTCTCGAAAGTAAAGAAAACTGATGTGAGGATTGCGTTTAAATTACTAAAAATTTCTGAATAGGAAATATAACCAGCCAATCTTTCGAATATATTATTTAAACGAACTGTTAATACTAATTGTAGACACTATGACTTTTGAATGTATATAAGGTAATGTTTCAAATATTTCTTTTTTATACTCCGCTTGCACAACATAGTTTCGTACGAAACATGTTTCTAAATAAATTAAAATTCTTAAGAAATAAGGAGATGAGCGTACTAAAATGTAAATTGCATTATTAAAAAGAAATGTTACTACGTACTCTAAATGAGGATCATCAATCACCCGGAGAAGTTCTTAAACTATACAGTAAAACTGTGCAACACGCGCGCATGTATATGTTAAATCCTCAGTGTCGTACAAAATTCCGTATATAAACTCCTACATTTTCTTTAACTTAATTTGTCAAACGATTACAAGCAATCGTGTGCAAGCAATTGGAGTGTGCTGCCGTCTATCCTCACGATGAAGGACAATGGATTGTTTGTCGTTGGAAGTACCAGCGCTCGCATAAATTTAATTTTTTTGTTTTCCCTTGCAATATAAATTTAAGTTCCACCTCGCGGTATGCAAAAGAGGTACACATTTATTGTGTTCATAGAACGCCCTCAGACCTGTGCTCGTATATTATCAGTTATACGTCTCTTACGATTGATTCCTATTAATACTATCATTACCTGTTTTTTTTTTTACATAATTGCTGCTTTATTACAAACACCGCAACTGCCACAACCCCTGCATGTAGAAGTATCATCGCTGCTACTATTAATGTTACTACTCGTATTATTATATTAGTATTATTGTAATTATAATCATCAATATTATAATCTTTAGTACTATTATTATCGTCATAATCATCATCACTCTTATTATTGTTTTTACGGATTATTAATTATTGAACATTATAATAAGTAACATCATATACCTTCGTAACATTCACGTATCATTAGCAGCCTTATTACTATTACCATGATTAATGATCCTATTCCATCTAATACTACCGTGACTACTGCCGCTGATATTATCCACTACCGTCATTATTTCACCACGGCTGTCATTATTATTCCTACTACCATTATCCGCGCCATCTGCGGAATAGCGGCAATACTGACGACTGTAAGTGGTGGTAGCACTAATAACCATAACAAAAGTAGTAACTAATAACAATACCAGTAATAACAGTAGCAGTAATTAACAGTACCAACAATTATTCTATTATCATTAATATTAAGTAGCAGTATTAGCAGTAACAACAATTGCACTACGTAATAATAGTAATAATAACAGTAATGCCGTACTACTATTAATTATCGACAATAAGTAATGGTAATGATAGTAGTAAAAGTAAGAATCGCTACAGCAGCAGCGGCGACGGCGGCAGCAAGTTGTGGTGGTAGAAGCAGTTTTAGCAGCAGAAACGAAACGAATGACAACGATATGAACAGTTAGCATACGTAACAGTAACAGTGGTATATACCATTCCATATAAGAGTAGACCTGCGCCCCGCCCCTACCGATTTGGAACCGGTCTGCGCAGCTGCCACTACTGCCTGCGCACGCGATTGGTCGTAGCGCTTTCTCTGTCGGTTTCCTACCAATCAATAGCCTCCTCAAAGTCACCGTTGCGCGGAACAAGTCTACTCTTAAATGGAATACAGTATAGTAATAATAGTAACGGCAGTGGTAGCAGTACTATGAACAGCAGCGACCACAAAAGTAGTAATAGCAGCAGCAGCAGCAGCAGCAGGAACTAGAGCAACAATAAATATAGCAGCAGTGGAAGCAGCAGCTACAATAATACCAAAAGCATCAATAGGGGTGGTAATAATGAAGATTATAATAACGACCATTGTAGTAGTAGCAAGAGCGGTAATAGTAATAGTGGGAACACTATCGTTAATACTACTATCACATTAAATAATATTGCCGCTATTACTATCATTGTCGACGCCACTACTACAGTTACAGCTGCTGTTACTACAATTTATGATAAATACATTCGCAAATACTGTCGTATACCACTGCACTACCAATAGAATTGCTAGAACTGTTACGTTACCGTTGTTGTCATTACTACTAATACTACCCTTACTATAGTTTCTCTTAAAAGTATTCCTGTTAATCTTATTTTTATTTTTATTCGCGCGTATGTTACTATCACTGTTATTTTATCTTCCGAATTATCCCTCTCGTCAAATTATTATCATTGAGGCTATTGCTGTTGCTGTTACTGTTACTGTTACTATTACTATTGGTTGTACCGATATTCTTGTGTCCACTATCATTTAATGATAATAGTAATTCAATAACGAAAGCTAATTTCAATGAGTCGCAGAAGCAGCTTTTTCAAGTGCAAATGTCTGAAGTCGCGGTAAATTTAGTGGAGTACTGTTTTAGAAATTATTTAGAATATAGCCTCTCCTTTTGAATATAGATAGTCCACAGGTTCCACCAGAGTAAATACAGTTTTAAAGAAACGAGCTAGGGGGAAATGCATTTTTAAGTTTTCAGATTTTTAGGGTTATATATTTAACTACTACCGTTGGAATAACATGGTATCAAGTCACGTTGCACTTGGAAAGTCTTTTAGGATAGCGGCGACATGAAGCGCCAATATTTTATGCCTTTTTATCTTCTTTTTTGTTTTCACTTTTATTTTTAAACATAAATACGTAATACTATGTACATTGGATATTGTACAAACTACTTATCAGCTCTTGTAAGCATTTTAGTAATTTATTTAGCAAGTAAATGCTACTGTACTAATATTACTAGCAATTACTGTTAACAATAGGTAAAATATTAATAAGCGTCTTCCAAAATATTACAAAATCGGCAGGGTTAGAGAGGTATATCTTTCGTCAATAAATTTCCATCCATCCTTAACTAATGTCACGTAATGTTAGATTAGCGAATATAGATTCTATGGGGAAAATCCTACTGAGAATAACAAAGGCCTCAATGAAACACTGTCCACGTTGTTCAATAAAAACCGCATTTTGCTCCTATTTTGTCATAAACATATAAGCCTTTTACTTTAAAAAAAAAGAAGTAAAAAAAAAAGAGAAAGCTAACACGTATAACTGAATATCTGTGTCAGTCTAAAATATTACACAATCTCGGTCCATATAAGATTTATTTTTATTACCAACGTCAGTAGTTAATTGGTACAAAAACGTTTTCTAGTATCGACTTTCTTTGGTTTTCCAAACTTACTCCTGGGAATTTATCATATTTTAAGTAGTTCTCTATCTACTTACACATCTACCAATAAATTTTCACTTACTAAAGTATACATGTAAATTCATTAAGTATTACCACTTCTGGATAATTATGGAATTTCTAATATATTCGTTTCTCAAACTTTTGATTTTTGAAGTATTAATAATTTAAATTTCAGGTAATCTTCTCGAACTGAACCAAAATTCTTCTTTGATCCCTTCATTTGTTTACTATTACGCGATTAGTTGGCAACAATTTGATTAAATACCAAGCACTGATCACCAAGACCTCTTTACTTTCGAATACTTTCATATCGCCAGTAAACTTAAAGAACGCAGAACAACTTAAACCTCTAATATTCAAATGCTAAAGAATCCCGAAAAATTTAAATCCCAGAACACTAACGAAATCTCGCGTCATTATTTGAAATGCATCGGCACTTGAGACAGATCGAAACTGAAGTTTCAACTAGCACGCACTTTATGTTACCGCACGATCCGTTACCTGCTTAGCAGCAGATTGTAAAAAACGAGCTTCAGCTTTGTAACTGTACAAAACTGAAGGCCTGAGGGCGTTACAATGTACTTCAGAATATCAGAAAAAATATTGTGCAATGAATAAACACTTTTCCCCATCAGTATGGTTATCAGTCCATTCAGGTACCTTTGACGTTGAAATCATTCATGCAGAAGTATCACACGCGCGCGCAGGCATACACGCGGCACGCACACGCACACGCACGCAGGCACGCAACGGAGGGGGAGAGGGTGATGAGAATTTATAAGGCTTCAGCCAAAATCTCATGTGGACACCTCTTTTGTCATCGAACCTCCCTCCCAATGGTCCAATCAGAATTTTACACTAGCGTCAACGTCTATTTTTTCCCTTGATTCGTCTATCGAATTTTCGAGATCAATCGCTTCCTCCTTTCTTCAATAGTAAAATTCTTTAGAATAAAATCACAGTGGCGTAGAATATACTACTCTATTTCCAATTAAACGGCTAATAAAAACAATTAATTACGCAAACAAGTAGTCTAATACGAATGCAGTGTGTACTTGTATTACATATGGTATCTTAGGAAGTCACATAACTACAAACTATCCGCTGTTACTAAAACGCATATAATACAAACACGAAAATCTAACGGAACTTATAAAAATACTTACGACGGAGGAGATTGTTAAATTTACACGATGCTTTGTAAACAATTAATATCATCTTTGTTTTTGAATCTTGTAAAACATTTTACTTAAAAAAATATTATTATCACTTTTGTAAGTTACTTTTCAATGCCTTTCAACGATGCCGAACTTATGGAATAAAAGTACGCTAGTTACAATTCTTTTACATACGTAGGAAAGGTCTTCAATTATATTACTCTTGAATTTGTTTCACCTTACTATTGTCGACAATTGGAAAAAGTAGTAACGTAATCTTGTAATTGTACGACACTCACTGTATGCTAGTGGATTTAAGTTATAATGCAATGTAAATAAGGATAACTCCTGTCGCATGCGGACAACACGTTAATTATATTGTGTAGCGAAGCAACTAGCTGCAAGAAAATTCAACGTGCTCTAAAAATATATTTTACGTCACTGCGGAATTGGAAAGATTTCTGTCTCGAAAATTCGAAATTTCTTCGAAAAAAATATCTTTGATTTAGAATTTCAACTTGAAGTTTGATATTTGTATGAATTTTTGAGTATAATTTGTAATGCATAGTAACCAATGGGAAGTGGTACATCTCAGTATCATTCATGTTAGGAAGTATGTGTGGGGGAGGGGGAGTGAAGGGTGAGTGAGAGGGAGGGGGAGGGAGGGGCGAGGTGGGGATTGCGAGAGAGGGGGGGAGGGGCACACAAATCTGCAGGCAGACAGACAGACAAAGATAGCTAGAGAAAAAACATCGAATTGCCATATTCGTTATAACTCTATAATTAGTAAATGGTAGAGACACGCTGGACATTGGCACGACAGGTGGCATTTAGATTTAATATAGAATAAACTTTACGTTATTGCGATAACATTTGGTATCGTTTTTTTTTTTTTTTTGTTGTCGTCGCAAGAACTCGAACCCCGATGTACTACCCCTTTTTAAGGATTTTGGGCATTTCACAATAAAGAATCGATTTTTAGTTGAATTAATAGCCGTTACATTTGTTAATGACACTTCACAATGCATCACTGCACGTTAAAGATAATCTTTTACCATTATAAATGAAGTCTCACAATTTTAAGAAACTATAGCAACGGGAGGAACAAATTAATTCCATTTCGGTTTAATTTTGGGCACTGATTTTTTTTTTCATTTTGTTAAAATATTAAATATAACTGCATTTATTCGTTCTCAAGTCACAATACGTTATGATGACATATAAAAATAAACACTACTATGCGTATTGCGATTGTTATTCTGGCAACAACAATCATCTAAGCCGGGACCCTGCTAACACGCGAGTTAAGCTAATTAAAATTCTACTAAAAAGTCGATTCTCTATGACCGGTGCTAATGGAAGAGGTAGGTATAGCCCGTAGCATCGACGCGGATTCTCGCTTGGATTCTTTAAAAGAGGTCTTTCTATTTCTTCCTCCCTTTTTCCATTCCCTTTCATTCATATCTTATCCTTTTCTCCCACTTTTTTTTTTTGTTTTGATTAGATTGATACAGTCTATGTTTGATACGCATTGCAGTCTCGACTAAAGGAAACTGTTCAGAGCAAACAAGTGGAACACTCGTGAGACCAACGGTTAGAATTTACTTTCTTATACGCGCATTCTTAAGAAAGCATTGGCAGCGCCACATTCGTTAAAAACAGCCAAAGTTTTATTCCTTCGAAGCTCATGGCTGCACTATATAGTTATGTGTATCCTTTACCTTTCTATCCTTTGTGCTCCAGTCCCAAAATACACAACAGGAATCGATAATCCTATTATTCCAATGTTTGCACTTTGATGTTTTAATATTAGTCATATGCACGCGCATTCTATATATGTATAGATTAGCATACTGGGTCGAAATTGTAACGCACACCAATATAATACTCAAGAAGAAATAGAGTAGTGAATTTTAAAAGTTTTTAACATATACACAAATCAACACGATTGACAAGTAGAAACACTCACGAACGCTACGCACGTACATAAAAACACGCGTTTATTGAACAGCGTGTGTATAAAAGAAATTTAAAAGAAGAATAGTGGGTAAAAGTACTGCATATTCAATGGCTGCAACACCGTATTATATTGGCGTTTAAGCTGTGTGCTCCACATATGCGTACCTTGCTCATTAAACGTTACGCTGAGTTAGAAACATGCGCGTGCAGTATGAAATCAGAATTGAAAATATTAAAACATCGAATGATTCAGCATTACGAGAAACCAACTTAACTATTGAGACTAATAATACATGTTCGTTGAATAAACGGACTACTAACAAAGTATACGTTTGATACACATGTTAATAAAAAACGCGACCTGCACAGGAAGAATACTAATTCAATGATCAAGACGTCATAAACCGTGTCTACCAAAATAGGGTACGCACTACGTACACACATATGCGCATATTAGCGAATGAAATTTGTATTATCTTAAAATACCGAAATACCGAAGGTTGTGACAGAAGCAATGTATGATAATACTAATTTAAAGTTCAGAACAGCATAGTACGCGGTCATCACATAATACGGCACTACCTCAGGATTGTTGAAAAAACACGGCGCACACCAAAAGCCTTGTTTATACGTAACATTCCCCAATTCCCCACGCCTCGCCCAGATAAATCCTGAATACAAACATTTGATGAAAAAAAAAAAATTAAATCAGATTCCTAACTGCTGCGTCATGATAGAATGCACGTATACGCGGCACTGATTTAAGTAACTTATTTGTGAGAATCGGCCCATCTGACAATGCGGAATATAATTGACGTATCGTGAAGAAGAAGGTTTGGTCGTCGTACAAGTAACACCGCTTCTCCGTGCTAGCGGCACTCTACATCGACTCACCTCCCAGAAGGTCTCCGGGTAAGTACGAGTTCAGGGAGCTGGGCGTAGCACGTTGCTGATCGTTGCTATCGATTCCAGCGTTGCTCCAAAGAGAATTACTACTAGGTGGTGCACCCCACAGTTGACTGGAACTGCCGCCCCAGGTATCAGGTGGTGGAGCAGTTTTGTTCGATGGTCTTAAGCCCCAGCCTGCTCCCCCTGTTGCTCCAGCTTGTTGCTGACCACCATGACTTAGTTGTTGTAGCAGAGTGTGTACCTCGCTGTCAGCCGGTGATTCGGCGAAAATTGTTGTGTTGCCCAGAACGCAATTGTTCAGAGCACCTTGCGCCTAAAACATGACAGAATTTTTCTTAACAGGTATTCTTCTTGTGGTATTTACATGCTATTCAATACAAATGTCTCCATACAAATTGATAGACCCTCGGACGGCCAATGGTTCGAATGATCACACGGAACTCGCCACATGGGTCAGCTTGGATCCATATTAACTATGCTACTATACGAATTTTAAACGACTGTTTTTTCTTCGTTTTCTTCCTTTTCTGAAGTTTTTCCTACTACTATTACACTCGGTAACGTTACGCTTGGATCCAAAAAGACCCCAGCACGGCCCGCTGAGGGTTAACTATGATTTAGTTAATACCGTAAATTTTATTTTTAATGTTATGAAAAAAATTGTAAGGGTACAACATATTTTGCTGAATAGCATACGCAAAATAGTCGCAAGTACTTTTTCATAAACCGAACATTTTGTAAACATTTTGTCGGCATTTGGCGCCCGTTCGAAAAACGGCCCAACGTGCGAGTGGCAGATAAGTGGCGTCCTGTTAAGTAGTACATATATTTAGTCTTGGAGAAGAAGAGTCACCGTCGGCCCTGGATAGCTTAATGGTTAGAAAGCAGTGGCCCAAAAAGCGGAAAATACTCATTCGAATCCCGGCCCAGGCAATCCGATCAACCGACTGTTTTCCTCCGACATTTTGAAGTCAGCAAGACTCTTTTGAGCTGAACATACTACATATATGTTGTAGAAATGATCCTGAAGTGTTATTACATTGGGATGACCACCAACCACAACATTCACACTGAAAGTATGACAGCCTTATGACGTTTTATCTTCAAACTTTCTCTTATAACACAGCGTGAGCATGAAGCTCAGAAGAAAAAACCATAATACCGAACACTTTCAATACGAATATTAATACTGAACGTCATCTCTGGGTAACAACACTTTAGGCAATCATGTTTACTTATGTAACTAGCTATAAAACTGTGTAATAAAAACTTCCCCATACCATTAAAAAATGACCATAACATGTCAAAAACTGCGTTATATAAAAAA